>NW_027328740.1:6778146-7424231 GCF_048564905.1 Vicugna pacos
TCTCATGTCACAATCCCAAGCTGAAAACAATAAAAGCAAAATAAAAAATAGGTCCTTAATTAAACTTAAAAGCTTCTACACAGCAAAATAAACAAAATGAAAAGATGAAGTTCCAAATGGGAGAAAACTTTAGGAAACAATGCAATCAACAAGTGACTAATTTCTAAAACACTCAAATCGTTCATTCAACTCCATTTCATAAATCTACAAACTCAGCCAGAAAATGAGCAGAAGAGAATTCCCTAAAAAGACACACAGATAACAAACAGGAACATAAAAACGTGCACACATTGCTAATCATTATACAAAGGCAAGACAAAAATAAAATAATGTTTAACCTCACACTAATGAAAAGGGCTGTCATCCAAATGTCTACAAATAATAAAATCTGGGGAGTTGTGGACGAAAAGGGACTCCCCAACGCTGTTGGTGGGAATGAAAATTGGTGCAACCATTTTGGAAACACTATGGAATTTACTTTAAAAAATAAAAATACACTTATTTCATGACCCAGAAATCCCACTCCTGGACATATAAAACATAAAACCTGAAAACAAAAAATCCTAGGGTAAAACATAAGAATTACACTCTGGCATTGGGCATAGTTTGATTCTTCATATGTCTCCTCTGGTAAGGGAAGCAGAAGCAAAACTAACAAAATATGATTGTATCACTCTAAACAGATTTACACTGCAGAAGAAATGATAAATAAAATGAAAGTCAACCAACACAATGGGAGAATATATTTCAATGGATATTTTCCAAACAATTGTTAATATCCAAAATATATGGCAAGCTATTACCCTAAAACAAAAACAGAAAGACCAAACAATCCAATTAAAAAAAAATGTCTGTAGGAACTGAATAGTTATATCTGAATCAATTTTCTGTATAAAACATACAGTTGGCTATTTGACACATGAAAATATGTACATAGTTATAAATTATTTGGAAAGTCATAAACCAAAACTGAGACAAGACCTCACAATTGTCAGAAGGCTCTCATCAAAAAGAAAAGAAATAGATGTTGGTGAGATTGTGGAGAAAAAGTAACACCTTGGACATTGTTGGTAGGAATGCAAAGTATTGATTCCATTGCATATACACATCAAATTTTCTTCATCCATTTTTCAGTCAAGGGATGTTGGGTATGTAGGCCCCTGTCTGAAGTCTCTAGAGAATAAGCCCATGGGCTGAAATGATAAAAAACTGTGAGGAATGTCACATATCCAGGCTGGATAACAAATGGCCTACTCAATGTATCAAGTATGGATGGCTGGATAGCATATGCTGGGTAATTTCCTCAGAGGAGAACATCCTAAGACAGGAACAGCCAGCTGGATAAGAGATGGCCTACTTAATGAAATTCCGTGATGAACTTTAAAACAATCCTTGATCATTTAACATCCTGCGCTTACTGCAGGAGCATGGGGAAATAAATAACAAGATTATTAACATTGTTATAACTTAGATGATATGTGAGGCATTGTGTAAGTCCTATATAATCCCTACTTCTAAGAATCAATAAACAGAGAATTGCTTCGCTTCTTTCCACACAGTGCTTGTGTGTATATGATATCCTGCCAATGACAGGGTTAATTTAATTTGTTGGGAGTATCTTAAAAGGATGTTGCATTATATACAATGCTCTTTCTGCACATATTGAAATGATTATGTGAGTTTTATTTCTCATTCTATTAGTGTGGCATGTCACCTTTATTGATTTGAATATTATGAAGTATCCTTAAGCCCAGGGATAAATCCCTTTACTCATGTATGTGTATGATACATTAAATGTGTTGTTGAATTCATTTTGCTTGTGTTTTGTTGAGAATTTTGGCACATATGTTCATCAGGGATAATATTCTATATTTTGCATATAATGTCCTTTCTAGCATTTTTATGCAAATAAAGCTCGCATCATAAAATATGTTTGGAATCTTTCACCCTCTTCAAATTCTGGGAAAATTTGGGGAATAATTGGTGGAAAATTGACTTCAAATGTAAGACAGAATTCACCAGTAAAGTCATCTTGTAAATTTTTCCTGGTTTTGGAAGTTTGGATTATTGATTTACTCAAACAAAATTTTGCTCTATTTAACTTTCTAAATACTTCTTGATTCAGTATTGGAAGACATATGTTTCTGGGAATTTGTCTTTTGTTTTAGGTCATTCAAATCACTGGCTAGAGGTAATTTCTTATGATGCTTTGCATCTCTACAACATAAGTGGTAATATCGTCCCTTTAATTTCTAATTTTATTTGAGTCTTTATTTTCTTAGCCAAACTAAACGTTTGTCCAGTTTATGTTTAAAAGAAACAGACTTAGGTATATTTTTTTATGTTTTCTATTGCTTGTCTTGTTAATTGCCTTACTCTCATTCATTCAATTTTCTTCTTTATTTTTTCTGTTTTCTCCTAGATTCTTGAGGTGTAAAGTAGTGTGAATCTTTGTATTTCATTTATTATTAGTTTTTATTTATTTATTTAGTTTTTTATTTACATATTTATTCATTTTTTATCATTGAAGTACTGCCATTTGCACTGTGTCAATCTGTTGTGTATAGCACAGTGTCCCTGTACATGCATATATTTGTGTGCCTATTAAACGTTACTTCATGATATTTAACTTACTGCCCTGTGTCATACAAGAGAAATTTTGAAAAAATCTATTTTTATATTTAGTGGAAAACATTTATAACTCTACAGCTCCCAAAAATATCCTCTCACAGCCCCTTTCCACAGTAACATATAATTGTTTAGTAGATCTGCGAGTGTGTTTCAATTTTGTAGATGAAATCAAAGTGTTCTCAACCAAATTTTTTTAAGGTTCCACATATGTCATGTCATGCATTACTTTTCTTTCTCTTTCTGGCTAACTTCAAATAGAATGACACTTTTTGGGGACGTCCATTTTACTGCAAATGTCATTGTTTTATCATTATTTATTGCTGAATAGTAGTCCATTTTTTAAATACGACTTAACTTCTGAATACTGTCATCTGTTGTTGGCAATTAGGTTGCTTTCATGTCTTGGCTATTGTATATAGCACTGCTAAGAACATTGTGGTGCAAGTGTCTTTTTGATTTAGGTTTCCCTTTGATATATACCCTGAAGTGGAATTGCTAGATCATATATTAAGTCTATTGTTATTCTTTTGAAGAATCCCCATCCTGGTTTCCACAATGACTGCATCAAACTACATTCCCTCCAACATTGTTGGAGGGTTCCCTTTATCCACAGCTACCCCAGCATTTTATGTTTGTGGACTTTTGAATGATGGCCATTGTGACTAGTGTGAGGTGGTACTTCATTATAGTTTTGAATTACCCTATTCTGATAATGATAGTGAGCAATTATTTTTCTTATATCTATGTGGCATTTGTGTGTCTCTATTGGAGAATGGCTTGTTTAGGGCTTCTGCCCATTTTCAGATTGGGTTTCTTGTTTTTTTATTATTATTAGATTGTATGTAGTCTTTATATTTTTGAAATTAAGACTTTTTCTATTGCGTCAATTCTAAATATAGTCTTTAACCCTGTTGTTTGTTATTTTGCTTTGTTTATGGTTCCATTTGCTGTGCAAAAGCTTATAAGTTTAATTGGGTCCCATTTATTAACTTTGCTCTTACATCCATTACATAGGTAAGCTGTTCTAGGAGATCATTGCTGAGATTTATCTCAGAGTGTTTTGCCTATGTTTTCTTCTAGAAGATTTACTGTGTCTTGTCTTACATTTAAGTCTTCAAGCCATTTTGAGTTTATTCTTGTGTATGGAGTGAAGGAGTGTTCTAAGTCCATTGCTCTGCATGCTGCTACCCAGTTTTCCCAACACTTGTTGGTGAAGAGATCTTCTTTTGTTGTCATTTTCCTGGCTACTGTTTCAATGTATAATTGAAGAAAGGCCTGTAGATTTATTCCTAGGCCCTCTGTTCTGTTCTTTTGGTCCATATGCCTGTTTCTGTACCAATATCTTGTCATTTTGATTGTTGTATCTCTGCAATAGTATATAGAGACCAGGTGGTTTATTCTTCCAACCTCTTTCTTTTTCTTTAATATTGCTTTGGAAATTATGGATCTTTTATGGTTCTTTGTAAATCTTAGGATCATTTATTTCAGTCCTTAAAAGAAATGTTTTGCATAATTTGAAAGGAAATCACATTAAGTCTGTGGATTGCCTTGTGCAGTATGACCATTTTAACCATATTGTTTGTTCCATTACAAGACCTTTGGGTGTCTTTTCAATTCTTCAAGTCTTTTCTGATTTCTTCAATCAATGTTTTCTAGTTCTTCATGTATAATTAATTCACTTCCTTGGTCAGATTTATTCTTAAGCATTTTATTATTTGGAGTGTAGTTATAAAAGTGGTTGTTTCTATATTATGTTTTCCTGTTGATTCAATGGTAGTGTAAAGAAATGTAATTGGCTTTTGTACATTATTCTGGGTACTTTCCCATTTCCTTTTTTAGCCTAAGTAATTCTTTATGAAGCTTTTACATTTTTCTATATATAGTGTCAAGTCTGCATATCGTGACAAATTTACCTTTTCTTTTCCATTCTGAAATTTTAATTCTTTTTCTTGCTTGATCATTGTGGCTTGGAATTCCAAGACTATATTGAATTGAATCTGTGAGAATGGGCATCCTTGCCTTGTCTCAGGATTTTGTGGGAAGTTTTCAATTTTTCACCATTGAGTATTTTGCTGGCTATAGGTTTGTCATAAATAGCTTTCATTATGTTGAGATATGGTCCCTCTATGCCCACTGTGAATTGAAATTTTATTGCAAATATGCCTTAAAATTTATCAAATGCTTTCTCTGCTTCTACTGGTATGATAATTTTTTTTGTCTTCTCTGTTGTTGATATGGTGTATCACAATTGATTAATTTATTTGCATATGTTAAACCATCTTTTTGTTCCTGGGATGAACCTAACTTGACAATGGTGTATGATCTGTTTTTACATACTTTTGGATTCTGTTTGTTAATAAATTCTTAAGGACATTTACATCTAAGTTTATCAATGATATTGGCCTATAGTTTTCGCTGGGGGTAGTGTCTTTGTCTGGTTTTGGTATCAGTATGATTTTGGCCTTACAGTGTGAGTTTGGTAGTACTCTCTCCATATCAATCTTTTGGAAGAGTTTGAGGAGGACTGGTATGGATTTTTATGTGTATGTTTGGTCAAATTCCCCCGTGAATCTATTTGGGTCTGAATTTTTGTTTGCAGAGTTTTTATTATTTTATTGATAATTCTATTCCATTTCTGGTGATCTGTCTGTTCAAACAGTTAATTTCTTCTTGTTGCAATATTGGTGGGCTGAATGTTTCCAAAAACTTATCCATTTCTTCCTGGTTATCCAGTTTGTTTCCATACAGTTGCTCATGGTATTCCCTTATGATATTATGCAAATTTGTTGTACACTTTGTTGTTTCTCCATTTTCATTTCATATGTTAATTGTGTTCTTCCTCTTTTCTTGTTGGTAAGCCTCTCCAGTGTTTTGTCAATTTTGTTTACTATTTCAAAAAAGAGTTTGATTGATTTTTTCTATTTTTTAATCTGTATTTCAATACTTTCTTCTTTGATCGTTCTTATTTCCATCTTTCTGTTGACTTTTGGTTTTATTTACTGTTTTATTCATGATTAGTTTACACAGAACGTTAGATTAGTTATTTGAAATTGCTCTTCTACATTGAGGAGGGCCTTGTCACTATGAACTTCCCACTTAAGCCTGCTCTAACTGTATTCCATAGACATTGTGTAGTGTTTTGTCATATTTCTCAAGATATTTTTTTAATTTCTTCTTTTACTTATTCACCTCCCCCCTGTTACAGTACCATATTTTTTAATGTATATGCTGTCATTTTTCTCCATGTTTTTCTGTGATTGAGTTCTAGTTTCATGGTATTATACTCAGAAAAGTTGCTTGAAATAATTTTTATCTTCTTAAATTTGTTGAATCTTCTTCTGTGCCTGAGTACATAAAATTTCCTAGAAATATTCCATGTGAATTGGAAAAGAATGTATATTGTGTTTGGGGAGAAGTACTGTTTTGAAAATATCAACCAACTCCAATTATTTTATTGTATCTTTTTGTATCATTGTTCCCTTATTAATTTTCTGTCTGATAGACCAGTCTAGTGATGGTAATGGGGAGTTATAGCCTCCTACTGTGATTGTGTTCCCATCCATTTCTCCCTTTTTATCTATTAGTATTTGCTTTATGTATTTAGGTGCTACTATATTGAATGCATATATCTTAATGAGTATAATACTCTCATTTTGTATTGCTGCTTTAATCATTATATCATGTCCTTGTTTACCTTTCTCTATGGCCTTTGTTGTAAAGTCTATTTTGTGTGAAGTCTGTTCTGCTTTTCCTGCTTTCTTGTCATGTGCATTTGCATGGAATATATTTGTCCATCGTCTGACTTTCAAATGATATGTGTTCCTCTTACTAATGTGGCTCTCTTGTATGCTTCATAATGTAATGTCTTGTTATATTATCCCATCTGACAATATATATCTTTTGATTTAAGCACTAAGTCCATTAACTTTTGTGATAATTATTGATAGACTGGTGTTTATTTCCATTTTGGACTTCATTTTCCAGTTGATTTTGTATTTACTTTTTGTTCATTTCCTTTTCTTTATATGGCTTGATAAGTTTTCTTTTACTATCTTGGATTCTTTTTGGCTTTGTGACTTCATTGTAAACTTTTGACTTATGGTCGCCCTGTATTGTATGTATATTGAACAACTACTTAATCTGTTTATTTTAACTGATAGGAAAACAAATTCTAACCCCTCCTTTGGAGAACAGAAACAAGAAGAAAATACTCTGTATTGTCCTGTTTCACTCTTTGACCCTTAAATTTTTGATGTCCTGTTTTAAAACATCATTTTTATTCTATTGAAAGACATCGTAGTTATTGCCTTTCTTATTATGCCTTTCTCCTTTCTATAGCATCCAGCTTCTTTTTTATTTAGAGTATATCTTTCATTATTTCTTTCTCTGTTGCTAAATTCTTTTAGTATTTGCTTTTGTGGAAGTTATTTATCTCTCCTACTCTAAAGGATAGCCTTGCTTGCTAAATTATCTTAGATTACAGCTTTCTTTCATTCAGGACTTTGAATATGTCTTGCCACTGCCTTCTGCCTGTTGTATTTGTGTAGGAAACATGTTTACAAATATAATATATATAATTATATATATATGTAATGAATAAATAGAAATGAAGTTAAAAAATAAGGAGAAAACATATACGTTAAGAAAGAAACATTGATGAAGGAAATTAAAACTGATCCAAAGAAATGAAAAGATCTCTTATGTTAATGATATGAAACAATGTGGTTGAAACAACCATACTACCGAAAGTAATCTACATATAGTGTGATTCATGTCAAAATACCCATTAGATTTTTCCATTTATTAGAGCAAATAATTTCAAAATTTTACATAACCACATAGATCATGAGTTGCCAAAATAATGTTGAAAATGTGTATTAAGTCTAATAGTGTGAAGTTCTCTGATGTTAAACAGTCCTACAAAGCTTTAGTAATTTAAACAACATGATACAGGCTCAAAAACAGACACCAATCAATAGAAGAGAATAGAGCAACCAGATATAATCCCTCACAAATATGATCAATTAACCCATGATAAAGGAAGCAAGAGTATAAAATGAAGATTAGACAGTCTCCTCATTAAGTAGTGCAGGGGATATTGAACATGTAAAAGATACGTTAGAATAGTTCCTCACATTTTATACAATTCATAAGCACAGAATATCAATTTATTTTGTTTAATTATATTTCTTGCACCTGTAATTTATAGATCTATGTTTAGATCTTTTATTTCACTTATCAAATTTTTTCCTATTTTATTCTATGTGTTATAAATATACACAGAGTTGTTTTCCTAATTTCTCTTTCTGATAATATGTTGTTACTATATAAAAATGCAATGGATATTTGTATATTGATTTTTTATTCTGCATGATTACTAAGTTTGTTCATTATTTCTAGAAGTCACTGGAGGAGTCTATGGAGTTTTCTACCTATGCATAATTATGTCATCTGTAAAAATTTTACTGCTTTTTTACAAGTTGGATGCCTTTTATATTTTTTCTTGACTAGTTGTTCTGGCTAGGTCTTCCAGTAGTGTAATTTAGGACTTATGAAAATGAGCTACTTTTTCTTTTTACTGGAACAGAAGAAAACCTTCCTGTATGTTAACATTGAACTTGATGTTAGTCATGGGTTTTTCATATATGGCTTTTATTATGTTTAGTTACATCTATCTAAAGTGAATTCGTTAAGAATATTTTATAAAAAAGTTAAAATCAGATCTGTCAATAATTTTCCTACATTTTTAGAGATTGTTATTTTTGAATTCTCTGCTTATTAATGGATGGTATCACATATATTGATTTGCATATGTTAAATAATATTTATGAAACTGGACTAAATCCTGCTTACATATAGTTTATAATACTTAAAATATGCAATGAATTCAGGTTGCTAATGTTTATTTAGACTGGTATATACATATACTGAAAGAAAAATTTACATTGTAGCTTGACTGTACATTTATTTGTTTAAAAATTTACCCTCTCATTTTGAATATGGCTTATGTTTAATAGAATTTATTTCTATATAAAAAATATAACTTTTGGTAGAAGTGGATTTATTTCAGTTTACTGATAAAGAACATAGCTCTTATTTAAAATCAGTGCACAAAACTCTTGCCTTAAAATGCCGTATTTTACTAACAATGCCAGCTGTTTCAGGACTGAGAAACATATTGCTTACTAAAATGCATAACCTGGTGTTTTCCACACCAAACCACATATAATGTTATTTTTTTTTGATTGTTTGTTTGCCCCTTAGTGGAGGCACTACTTATTGAATCCAGGATCTTGTGCATAAGTGTATTTATCAACATCATTTTGGAACACTTAACAGAAGCCCAAAGTGTATGGATTATAAAGATGACAGGAAAATTTATTCCTTCTAGGGACTGAAAAACCTCTGAGTGTAAGAATGGCAAAAATAAATATTTGTAAATAAACAATAAGATTTTCTCTTTTGTAATTTTAAAATAGAATATTAAATTGCATTTGTTTTACTTATAACACTGAATTAAAAATTAAAACAAAAATTCCCCCTTTGGGATTTCTTAAATTTGATTCATTATTTTAATCTAATTTTATTTCATAAATATTTACTTTTTATATATATACATAAAAAATTAATTGATATTTATTCTGCTCATGTATTGAATATAGAGCTATGTATTGTAAAGTACACAGATAAATACATATTTCTATTTCCAAATCAAATTATGTTTCTGTTTAATTACAAATTATAATGAAAACATTATACATTTTCTGTACAGGTTTTGCGCAAATTTCACTTTAAATTCCAAAACTTTAAAATTATTTTATATATTTTTTGCATTTAAACTCTGCTCACAAATCTGGTATAAATTTCTCTACAAAAGGATGGAGATTGGTTTTATTTCATAGACACCAAAATTAAATTATATAAAAAGATTTTGTGGGGATAATATTTGCAGATCAAACTATAAAGAAAGCATCCAATATGTTTCATTTTAACTGGATGAATGAGAAGGAAACAAACTGAACGTCACACTTTAGTTGCTAGGAGACCAGTCATTTTGTGATGTCACAGTTACTCAAGATGAGAACCATTGTGGTGGCCTAGCAGTTTATCTCAGCAGGCCTGCCAAAGCAGCATTTGAGGCTGCAGTGCTCAAAATCATGCAGATTAGAAAAGTAGATGTACAAAAAGTTATTTGAGATGGCACATGTTTCTTCAGAAATTCAGGATGTGTCTCATAAAGATGGACCAACTGGCTCAGGAAACTCCGATAGATCTCTATTGTTTGATCAAACATTCTCTGGAGACTTGGACTTGAGGTCTATGTTTGAAGAAAATGCTTTTCAGACTTTCTCTGAGGAATCCTTGATAAAAAGACCATGTTACACACAATATGTCTCTGAACCAGATGAAGATAATGATTTTCGTTCTCTGACATTTACAAGAAACCTATGGAAAATGCCTGGGAGTGACCAATTTAAATCCATTTGGTGGGATGTTAATGGAACTTCCATAGTGATTGATGAAGATGTCTTTAAGAAGGAAGTTTTGGAAAGAAAGGCCCCTTACAGAATATTTGAAACTGGAAATATGAAAAGTTTAGTTAGACAGATTAACCTTTATGTGTTTAGTAAAGTGAGTTAGAATTTTCAAATATCTGCTTGCCTAGCTGACTTTCTGGCAGAAGAAAAAGGTGTCTCAGTTTTAAGAAATGGATTCAGAAATTTTAGTTACCACTTGGTAACATATATAAAATTACATTTCATACATCAGTCTATGGTAATATAAATTTAAATATAGATTTTGAAAATTGTATAAAAATAATAAGGCTAAAATTCTTTATTTTTTCTAAAAAATGAAGACAGTGCCTTTATTATTCAAGATTATAAGAAATTTTGCTTGCAACTATGAATCTTTCCAGAAATCTAAATAAATGTATTAAAGCTGCTTTTCAAATTGGCATTCACCATTACCGCAAATGATAAATTCTTCAATTTGAGGACTATAATATTTAAATGTGTATTTTCCAAATAAGGAATTTCAAAATATAGTCAGGAATGTTCATATTTTGACGATATTATCTTTGCAGAGTAAGCATTGAATCTGAGGTTTTATAAGTTAGGTATATTGTTGTATTGTATTTTGGTTTATATATTATTAAATCTTTCTCCTTTGGTTGTAGATGCAGTTCTACCATAATCCAAATATAAAACGAGGCTGTCCCCAGCTTTCAGTGGGAATGAAAAGAAGACTTGGGATGAAAAATGCCTCTCTGTTATCTTCATTGGCTGAAGATTTTGACATGAAGCACTTTAAAGCAGGGGGTAATATGGATAATCATAATTCTGGTTTTGTGTCTGACACTAGTGGAGAAAGTGCATTTTTACCTTCTGCAAATTTAAACATGCCTCTAATAAGAAAGCCCTCTACTAGCCACATAATTAGTGGTACAACTACTACGATCAGACCTGATTTTTCTGCTCCATCATCAATGTCAGTTAGACTACCAGAACAAATTGCATTGGATCAACGTGCTATTTTAAATCAGTTGACCACTGTCCACGGGCACTCTCAAAGCAGCTACACTAAATAAATGGCCATGTTGTGAACTCCATTACAACTACAAATTCTACTTCACAGTACAGCATCTTGTCTCCAATACAGAACAATTATTTTGGACTGATGGTGGAGCCTTCTACTTTTACAAATTGATATCACAAAATATCTGCCAATGAAGGTCATTTTTCTTAACGTCAACCAGGGAGCAACCCATGGTTTCCAGTGCCAGTGATAACTGATACATCAGCTACCTCTCTTCGAAGGCCAACTCATCAGCCGTCTTCAGTTTATGAACGTCATCCTATTTACAACAGATCACCCAGAACACTATCAGATCATGCAGGATAACAAAGATTAAAATTGATGTTGGCAAATGTCGACAAATATCTGCATTTTTCTTACTTGAACAATAAACATAGATTTGTACCTGTATTTTCCTTTCCTTATTTTTTAAATAGAGTTAAGAGTTAAACGGGAGACTAAGTTACCATTTAAAGAAAATAAGAAATATTTGATATGATCTTTTGATGGAACAATATGGGAGTAAATTTAAGTAATTTTTCGTAAGTAAGAAGAGAAAATGGAAGAATTTGGAAAATGTCTAAAACATGGAGAGAGGGAAAAATACTAAGTGGTTTCTGGTTCATCCTGGAAAGTATTAAAACTGTTAAGTTAGGATAGTTTGGAACAGGAGATAAATGCAGGAACCGGCCCTGGAATCTTGGTATCTATTATGTCATCCCTGGAATCATAAAGGTCACATGATGTAGTCCCAGATAGCATATTCAGCATGTGGTAGAATTTAAGAAGTAATTTTATCTATGGTCTTCTTTGTGCTCTTCACAAAGCATTCTAATTGGTGCTTTCATTTCCTGTCCTCAAGAGTCTATGCTATATTTTCTAGTCAATAATTTATTTTTCTTTTATGTTCCAGCCAAAGACAAGCTTACGTCTTCAGGGTGGCACTTAATGCCTTTCCAACTCTAAGCCCACAAACTCAACTTAGTTTAGTCATTTCTAATAAATCTGGCATCTGACTACCTTGGCTTTTCTTTATGTTTCACTGTATCTGGTGATATATCCAGGCAAATGCTTGTCAATCATATTAAATCCAACATCACCAATTTTGCTCCAGCTCATCCTTGGACTTTGGGTGTCCTCCATTTACCTACTTAGACTTTCCCAGTCTCAGCACAGAAACCACCTCCTACAGATGTTTTCTGTCTCTCCACCTTTCCTTGTCTAACTTGGATACCAGCACAGCAAGCACAGCACATGCCACAGGATGCATTTAGTATTTAGTAAATGAAAAATACATGTTGACTTCAAGCAAAGTCTACTTTCCTGAAACAACAAAACTATCATGGTTTTCAAACTATTTCATTATGTTCTTTACTCTTCACAGCAAACTAGCTCTTTTCAAAGCCCAAGGACTAGTCAATCAAGACAGTAAGTGGAGGTAGGTACAGAAGACAAAGTATTATGTTCTTCTTAATTCAAGCCTCTGGAGGCCTAAAGCATTCCATTCTCATTTGCTGGATTTTTTCCTGTCTCTTCATCACCCACCCACCCCAAAATAGCTGATTCTCTTCACCATACTTATAACTATACCCACTTCTAATTAATTTACTTCTTAGAATCAGAGATTTTCCAGAGGAGAGAGTGCCATTGCAAACATTTAATGAAGGTTTATACAAAACAAATAACTTGCGCCCATTCTAACCTTCACACAGTAAGTATTTAAGAGGTAGTAGCACCTTGGTTGGGGTGGTCTTATTCAGTAACCAAATTGCATTCTAAAATATGTGGACTAAAAGGTCAGGGTGGTGGAATTAAATATTTGTCCAACTGCAAGAATACCAATTTTCTGCAGATATTAGGAAATATAAAATATTCATGGAAGATTTTGACAATTTCCCATTAATTTAAAATAAATTATGAAACATTTTCAGAATGTGAAATGCCCTGAAATGCTGGAAAATTTGTAGGCAAGGTCTGGGTATCTAAGGCTCCTGCTCATAATCATGCAGCCAGTGTCAGCTGATAAGAGTGGAATGGCAGCATTGAGTCCTGAAAGTTTGTCTCCAGATGTGAAGTAAGCCTTTGATAATCTGGAGAAAGGGCAATTGGGCCAGGGTAAGCTCTTGCAACATCCCACAAATATGACCTTTACCAAGAGAATAAAAGAGCCCACTTGCAGTAGGAGAACAGTGTCTGGACAGCAGTGGTTTTTCCTACAACAGAAGCATCAAGCTTTTAAGTTTGTCAGCTCAATTCTGATGGTGGCTATGTTGTTGCTTACATTAGCAGTCTGGGATTCAGATGGGCTGTTTCAGCAGCTAGTTTCCCGCTATCTAATCAGACAGTGGGTCTTACCGTGATCATATTAACAAGGTTCTATACTGATAAATCAAAAGCTACAGTTTACTTTAAAAATTAGAAATCCTAAAGAAGAATATTGTTTGTTTGTCCATCTGTAGTTTTCTACCTGGAAAAGCTAGGCTATTGGCAAAAGTACAAAAGTTGGCTGTTGCTTTGAAAGTTATTCTCTGAGATTTGCCCACTGAATTCTTCCCACTAAATACTACAAATCTGTCTACCACTGTGTGTGTGTGTGTGTGAAGATGGATTGTTAAGCTGTAACTGTTTGTCTTAGTTGAGTCATCAGTGAAATATTCCTCTGCATCTGGCAGAATCTCTGTTTATTAAGAGATTCATTGAGCCACCAGATTTTCTTCTG
This sequence comes from Vicugna pacos, assembly GCF_048564905.1. Lineage (NCBI taxonomy): Eukaryota > Metazoa > Chordata > Mammalia > Artiodactyla > Camelidae > Vicugna > Vicugna pacos. Next base: position 6,792,074 of record NW_027328740.1, read on the forward strand.
ATCAGGGAGAGGTAGATTATAATTCTTCCTGTATACTAATTGTTACCTGTTCATTGAATCCCAAGCTGATGCTAGGGCCAAGCCACTGAAACCTTGAATTGGACTGAGAGAAACACATTCTCCAGTCCCCAGAGCCCAACACATGCCAGTGTCTCCGTTATAATTTAAGCTTATGTCTAATTTTTTTCTTCTAATTTTCATTGTTGACACAACTTATTTTGGCTTTGAACACCCTTTGACTAATTTATAGAGAGTGAACCACAGACTTATTCCCGTTCTCCTAGAAATTGCACTAACCTTTCTTTCCTTTAACTACCTGGAGTAGAGTGAGCGTAGTCATCATTTTGAAAGCAGTCCTCAGTGCTAATAATGCAGAAACATTACAGTTCTTTGCCCAGCACTTGAGCAATAAAATTGTTTTGGATCTCAGGTATTATCCTCACATCCCATAATGCATCCATGAGAACATTTACCCACATTGTTATCCAAAATCAACTTTTTGTCAGTATTGCATTCCCATTGGAAAACACTTAAGAATTTCAGGAGTTCTGAGATTTTACCATGCTGAGATTTTTTGCAACCTAGCATGATCCTTTCTTACCGATGCTGTCGTGGAGTTGAGACCATCGGTCAGAGACAGTGAACTTTATAACCAACAGCAAGAGCTGCCAGGGTTAACTTTTGTATCCATTCACTAATCTCAGATGAATACACAGAGTGAAATATTGATGCCTACAGAAGCAGTGGGCTGTTAATAGGAAGAAAGTTTAAGGCATGGTGAAACACTAATTATATTAGTATCTTTATGTATTATTTATTAGAATCACTTATTTATTGGTATCTTTAAATAGGATAAGTATATCATGACTCAAGTTTACTTGCTGCAGAAACAATCATGAGAAATGACATGGGAAAAAAATGACCATTGTGTTTCCATTTTTCCTTCCACTTCTATTGATATATAATTGGCGTAGAACATTGTGTAAGCTTAGGTGCACAGGATAGCAATATGATTTACAAATATCATGAAATAAATATCATAGCAACTTTAGGGAGAATTAATTATCATATTTAGATACAATATTAAAAAATACAATTTGTGTTTTGGTTGTGATGAGAAAACTTAGGATCTAGGCTTTTAACAACATTCATATATAACATAAAGCAGTAATAATTTTAATTTTCATGTTACTATGGGGCATCCCTACAACACATTTATTTTACAGCTGACGGTTTGTAGATTTTGAGTGCATTAATCAAATCCACCTTTACCAACCCCTGTCTCTTTTAACTACATATCTAATTTCTTTTTTATAAGTATGTTTGTATGTTTTTGAAGTGTACTTTAATCTATAAACTGTGTTAGTTTCTCTTACACAACATACTCTTAGCTATTATTAATAGATTTCAAACTGATCACCTGAATATATCTAGTTATGATATGTTGCTATTTAACGATATTTCATAGTCATTTACTATTCCCCATATAGCACATTTCTTGTCCCTGACTCATTTAATTTGCAACTGGAAAATGTTTTCTTTTAATTTTTGTCAAATATTTCTTTTCCCTCATGCTATTTCCCTCCTTCTTGTGAGCAACCTGTTTCTTTGTATATCTATATCTCATTTTCTGTTGTGTTATTTTCATTTGATTTAAATTCCAAATATGAGTAAAATCATACAACACTTGTCATTCTTTGTCTGACTTACTTCACTAAGCATTTTACCCTCTTGTTCGACCCATTTTTTACAAATGACAAGAACTTATTCTTTTTATAGCTGAGTAAAAACCCACTGTATTTTTATCTGTGTTTGTGAGTATATATATATATATATACATATAAATATATAAATATACATAACTCTATAAAATATAAAAATAAAAAATTAGATAGGAATATATATATTCTATAAACACATATTTTCTTTGTCCATCATCTATTGATGAGCAATTAATTTGCTTCTATATCCTGCCTATTGTAAATGATGCTGCAGTGAATATAGGTTTGAATTTATCATTTCTACTTAGTGTTTTTATTTTCTTGGAATATGTATCCATATATGGAAATGTTGGATTGTATTTTATTTTTAATTTCTAGGTAAAACTGCATACTGTTTTCCACAGTGGCAGCACAAATTTACATTCACTCCAGCAGTGCATCAGGGTTGTTTTTCTTACATCCTCACCAACACTTATATTTATTATCTTTTTGATAATAGTCATTCCAACAGGACTGACTTAAAATCACATTGTGTTTAGGACTTGCATTTTTTTGATGGTTAGTGATGTTGACCGGTTTCATATGCCTGTTGGTTACCTTTCCCCCACTGTATGTTCATTTTTTGTAATGGGCTAAGTGACCATAACTGTCTGATTACATTTTTAGGCATTCTTTGTGTTCCATTATTCTGTTCATTCTGTGCCACTACCATATTCTTTTCATTACTGTAGTTTTGTATTATAGTATTAAATCAGGGAAAATGATACATCCTCTTTGTTATTTTTTTAAATATATTTGTGTTTATTGTTTGTTTTCTTTTCTTTTCAGTGATTTCATCTCTTTTGTATTTACATGTAAATTTTTAAATTATTTATTGTAAATTCTCAAAATGCCCTTGGTATTTTGATAGGCACTGAATTTAATTAGTGTATTTTCTTGGCTAGTACTGTCGTTTAAACAATATTTTTTCCTCATCAATGAACACAGTATATCCTTTCATCTGTTTGCATTATCTTCAATTTCTTTTATAAATATTTTATAGATTTCTGTGTACAGATCTTTTACCTCCTTGGCTGGATATATTTCTAGATATATTTTTTGTAATGGAACTGTAAATGAGACAGTTCCCTCACTTTCTCTATCTGTTAGCATGTCGTTAGTGTGCAGAAATGCAAGACTTCTGTATGTTAAATTTACATTCCGAAATTTTACCAAATGCATTGACAAGCCATAGTAGTTTTGTAGTGCCACCTTTAGGATTTCAATTTAAAGTATGTCATCAGCAAACAGATACTTTTACTCCAATTCTTAATTAGCTATATTATATTTACATTTAATTTGGAAAGCTATGGCTAGAATTTCCAATACTATACTGAATAAAAGTGGTAAGAGTCAACATTTTTGTCTTCTTCCTGCTCTTAAAGGAGATGATTTCAGCTTTTAATCAGTGAGTGTCATGTTATCTGTGTTCTTGTCATATATGACCTTAACTGTGATGAGGCATGTTTCCTCATGCCCAATTTGAGGAGATATATAATCATAAACATTTACTGATTTGTCAAAACATTTTTATGACTCTATTGATGTGACCATTTAATTTTTATTCTTCAATTTGTTACTGTGTTGTATCATATTGATTAATTTGTAGGTAATGTATCACTTTTGCATCCCTGGAATAAAAGGGACTTAATCATACTGTAAAATCCTTTTAATGTATTTTTTGATTTGCTAACATTTTAGTGATAATTTTTACATCTATGCTTATCAGTAATATTTAACCTGTAATTTTTGGAGGTATTTCTTCCAGTCTTAGTAATAGTGTGATACAGAAAGTTGGGGTAGGAAGCCTTCTTCCTCTGCAAATTTTTAAAATTCTCTGAGAAGTATAGGTGATAGCTCTTTTCTAAACATTTGGCAGAAGTCTCCTGTGAAGCTGTCTAGGCCTGTAATTTTGTTTCTTGGGGGATTTTGTTTAATTACTTATTCAACTTCATTAGTGTTAATCTGTTAATATTTTCTATTTCTCATTCAATCCTGCAGATTATGTCTTTCTCAGAAATTGTCCATTTCTTCTAGGGATTCCATTTTATTGACATAATTTGTTGTATCTTTTTATGATGCTTTGTATTTCTTTGATATAAGCTGTAAATTCTCATTTATTTCTGAGCTTATTAATCTGTACTCTTTTTTTACTCATGAATCTGGTTAAAGTTTATCAATTTTATTTATCTTTCAAAATCCATTATTTAGTTTGATTGAATGTTTCTATTTTTAATCATTATTTTGTTTATGTTCTGACCTTTCAGCTCTTTCCTTCTACTAACAAGTTTGTTTCTTATTTTGCTACATCTTTTGTTTATAAAATTATGTTATAAGGGAGAGATGTTTCTTATTTGTATAAGTGAGTTTATTTTGCTTTAAGCATCCCTATTAACACTGCTTTTGCTATACCCCATGGACTTTGTTTTTCTTGTCATTTTTCTTTATATATATTTCCTTTGATTTTTACAGCAATCCATTTGTTGTTTAATATTGTATGATTTATTCCACATATTTTACTATTTTTCTTATGTTTTTTCTTTTAGTAAATAACTATTCTCACAGAATCCATATGTTTCTTTACAAAACAATGAGAAAAATAATAAAATTAATACCAAAATTGGAAAGGCCCAAATTTTCTAAAATTAACTTTGAAAAATGAACAAAGCTGTGGGTATTAACATCCCTGGCTTTAGAACATACTACAAAACTACAGTAATATAACATCAAAGTGTATCACTAAAAGAGACACATAGATTAATTTAACAAAATAAAGATTCCAAAAATAAACTCACACATATGTTCAATTAGTCTACAATGTAGTAGGCAAGAGTATACAATGGAGAAAAGGCAGTCTCTTCAACAAGTAGTTCTGGGAAAATAGGACAGTACATGTGAAAGGAAGATTTATGAGCACTTCCTTCCATAGAATACAAAATAAGATAAAAATGGATTAATTTCCTAAATGTAAAACCTGAAAATATACAATTTCTGACCAAGAACATGAGGAGAACCTACTTTGAGATAAATGATAGCAATATTTATTTTTGATCTGTCCCCAAATTTAAAAAAAGGTAAAATTAACAATAATACTTTTTAGTTTACTGAGTAAAAATTAGATGTACTACATATACAGGGATTCTATTTCTTGTATAAATGTGAAATGCAAAGTCTTTTGTATAGCAAAGGAAACCTTCAACAAGACATATGACAACACACAGTATAGAAGGAAAAATTTCAGACATTGAGACCAAAAAGGTGTTAGAATCCATAATATATATGTAGAATATTAGACACAATATTTTATAACACAGACCCCAACTTTAAAACAGTTTAAGGATCTTCATGGAAACTTTTCACAAAGAGACATATGGAAGATTTTCATTCACATAAAAAGAAACATAACGCTGCTATTCATTAGGAAATCTTAAATCAAAACTAGAATGAAATATAATCTCACAGCAACCAAAATGGCTATTAAAAAAAGTCTTCAAATCACAAACGTTAATAAGAATGTCGATAAAAGGGAACCCTGGTACACTGTTGGTGGAAATATTAATTGATGCATGCACTATTATAAAAGTGTAAACAGTGCTAATGAAACTAAAAATAGAAGCATTATATGTTGCAGCAATTTCAGTTTTTGATATAAATCTGAAAAAAATGAAAACATTAACTTTAAAGGATATATTACCCACAAAGTTCATAACATCATCATTTATAATAGCCAAGGATAGATGAACAACTCAACTGCCCATCAACAGATGATGGGATGAAGTAGATGTGAGATATAGATAACATAATAAATAGTCATTGTCATATCAAAAAATAAATTTCTGCCATTTCGAACAATGTGACCTGACCCAGAGAGTGTTGCCCATAGGAAAATAAGTCATACAGATAAAGACACTCTACGTTATAACTTACATGAGGAAACTAAAGATAAAAGAGAAATAATCATAAAAAAACAGAAACAGAATCACATATATATGTGTAGTGTACCAAGTATTGGTTTCCATTGGGGACAGGGAAGAAGGATGGGGAAGACAGAAATATGCAAGCTACTAGTTATAAATTAGAGAAGCAGCAGGGCTATATTTACAGCACAGGGAAATATTTTTATAATTTAAATGATTATAAAGATATTATAGGCATATATTATAGTAAAATGTGCATGTATGTGGGAAAAACATTGAAGAAAACAACCCAGGAAAATCAAAATATTTTGTAGAACTCTGATATTAAGGGAGGTGATTTGTTCACTTTCTTTACTGTTCTTGTAATGTCCTTATTAGAATTTAAGATTTTAAATGAAAAAGTACAGACTTTAAAAAAAGTGACATAAGTTTAAATTATTTCTATCTCTACACTTAAATCTACAGTCAGTGAAACAATCACATCTCTACAAAAATAACTACAACACAAAACAATACTCCAGAACATATGTGTACAGCTGAAGTTTGGTGGGCTAAATCACATAACGGTTGCAGAACTGAGGGAAGAACCTGGTTGGTGCCTGCGACCAAGGCCCACTGAATAGGGTATCAGAGCCCACAGGTTCAGAGTGCCCAGTAGAAACAGAGTCCCAGTGGTTCACCAGCTTCAGCCACCAACTGCACCAGTACTCATGGTCACAAGTAACTAGAAGGGAATCACAATGCAGACAGAATTTCCATATTTTAGACACTCTGATATTCACGACATTCTCCCTACTCCCCATTTACAGTGGTGAAGAAAAGGTACCTTGCAACATTGGACATGGCAAAGGCAGTTGCCTGATTCCAAATACACTCCTGTCTTTACAACTTTCCTCAATGTATGCACTGAGTCTTAAGGGATATCAGATAAAAGGAAGGGTTTACCAGCTCAATGACAATAGTGGCATTAACTACCAGAGTTGTCTAAGAAGTGACAATGTAAGCAATCTTTTATCCAGACAGTAGCAACTAGAAAGTGCAATTTTGAAATATTATGAGAGGTAGCTCAGGTAAGTAAAACCAAATATTGTGCAATATTGCAAACACCAGAAAACAAAAGCAAGGACTCCAAATCCCAACCTGTTTTTTAGTGTCATCAAAGCAATAAATTACCAAGATCATGACCAATTACAGTAAAATTATAGGGCATGCACACACACAGATACACATGCACAGACACACATGCACAGGCACACGCACACACGCACGCACACACACACACACACAAAGTCAACCCTGTAGTAAACAAACTTAAAGTAATTTAATATTGCTGTATAACTAATACAGAATTCAAAGAGATGTCATACAGACACTCAATACAAAAAATAAAACAAAACTCAGAAAGCAGTTTAGTGAGCTCAGGAATAAAATAAATGGTGATAAGGGATACATTACCTAAGAGACTGAAACTATAAAATAACCAAATATTATTGGAGGACCAGATGAACTTAATAAGTGAGATGAAGAATGCAACAGAAATCACTGGAAGAAGACTGTCTTTGTGTAGGAGAGATTAGCAAACTCACTTATACAAAACGAGAAAAGATAGGAGAGGGCAGAGATACAAGATATTAAAAAGTGAGGAAATTCTACAATAGCCAACAAACTTCTTCAGGAAGTGCACATTAGTGTGAAATCCTGGATGGAGAAGAAATTTAGAAGGCAGATGATGGTTTATTTAAAGTAGTAATAGTTGATAACTTCCTGAATCTTGGTAAGGAACTGATATACAAGTCCGTGAGCCAGCAAAACACCAATAACTTTAAGACAAAGAGACCTCCTTCAAGACACGTCATATGCAAATTGGAAAGTCAATGACAGAGTAAAATTTTGAAGACTCAAAATTAGTTATGATACTCTACAAAGGAACCACCTTTAGGCTATCAGCAGGATTCTGAGCAGAAAATATCCGCCAAGGGTAATTAAAGTGCCATTTTCAAACTACTGAGATAAGAAACCTCTCACCCAAGAATACTCTACCTTGCATAGTTATCACTTAGATATAAAGTGATAATAAAGGCTTTACCAGACAAACAAACCTGAATGAGATTAAAAAACAAAACCGAGACACCTTAAAAGAGGTGCAGAAAAGAGCTATTCTAAGAAAAATATAATGGCAAATATATGCAAAACTTTGAACAAAATACTAAGCAGAGACCACGACAAATTTGCAACTGTTTCTTTGGGTATACTTTTATATGCTGCTATACTATATGGACTAAAGGGAGAAAAATAGGAAATTAGTTGCAATAAACATGTGTACATCAATTTGGTAACATTTTTACAAAATAAAAGAAATAATTTTAGTCAGTAATCATAAAAGGTAAAAAGTAAAAATAAAACAATATTAAAGGAAGATGCTATCAGCAGATAAAGCATAAATTACACATGAAATGTTTCATTTTTAATTGAAATACAGTAGATGTAGTATATTGTGTAGTTTCAGATGTACAACATAGTGATTCCAACGACTTTGTACATTATATTGCATTATAAATTATTACAATAATTTTAAAATAGAATTATTATATGTTATTGTGTATAATTCCCTCATCAATATAGATTATTCTTGTTGCTTCTCTCCTTTATTTATACTACTTTGTATCTGTTAATGTCCTACCATAATATTGTCTTTCCCTTCCCCTTTGGTAAACATAAATTTTTATCCATATCTTTCAGTCTGCTTTAGTCTTGTCTATCTAATCTCTCTATCTCTCTACCATGTCCCTATCTATCTATTTATCTATCTATCTATCTATCTATCTATCTATCTATCTATCTATTTATGTATATTTTTATCTATCTATCATGTGCCTATGTATCTATCCTTCTATGTATCTACTTATCTGTCATCTATCAATAGATATCTATAGATAGATGTACACAGATATTTGTTATTCTTTAGATTTCACATTTAAATTATATTATATAATTTTGTCTTTGTCTACGTTACTTCACAAAGCACAATATTTACTAGGTCCATTCATGATGCTGAAATAGCAATGTGTTATACTTTTTCATGGCTGAGTAATATTCCATTGCATATTTATAGAAACATCATATCTTCTTAAGTCCATAGTCTACTGTGGACTCTTGGATTGTTTCCCTGTCTTGCATATTATAACAGTGGTGTTGTGAACCTTGGTTCTTCTCAATTCAGTGTTATTCCCCAGATTTTTCCTAGGAGAGGTATTACTAGGTCATATGGTAGTTTTCTTTCTAAATTTTTAAGAAATTTGAATACTGTTTTCCATAGAAGTTGTACCAATTTACATTCTTACCAAAGTGTACAAGAGATTTGTTTCTCTACATCATCTCCATCATTTTCTATTTGTAGAATTTGTGATAATAACCATTTGACCAGTGTGAAGTGATACCTCATTGTGGTTTTGAATTGAAATTAACTAATTAGTAATGTTGAGAATTTTTATCACTTGCCTGTTACTCATCTGTATGTTTTCTTTGGAAAAATATTGTCAGGTACTCTGCTCTTTTTTTCATTGGGTTTTTGTTTTTCACCTTGAATTGTGTAACCTAAATCCATGTTACATCTTTTAACCTACATCTATTAACCCCTGGTCACTTGTATTGTTTGCAATTATGTTCTTCAATTACACAGGCAGGGTTTTAATTTCATTCATAGTGTCCTTATATGTGCAGAATATTTCAAGTGTATTTAGGTCCCACTTGCTTATTTTTACTTTAATTTCTTATGCCTTAGGAGACTGATATAAGAAAATATTCCTATGATATATATCCAATAGAGTATTACCTATATTCTCTTCTAGAATTTTTATATTATCAGGTCTTACATTTAGGTACTTAATACACTTGGAGTTTATTTTTGTATATGATTTCAGAGAATGCTCTAATTTCACTGTGCTACATGTAGATGTCGAGCTTTCCAAACACAATCCATTGACGAGACTGTCTTTTCTGCATTGTGTACTCTTGCCTCCTTTATCATTGATTCGTTGCTCGTAGGTGTGTGGATTTATTTCTAGGCTCTCTATCTGTTTTTATTGATTATATCTCTGTGCCAATGCCATGCTGTTTTTATTACTGAAGGTTTGTAGTATAGTAAGGCATCTGGGAGTTTTATACCTCCAGATTTGTTGTTTTTCTCAAGATCATTTTGACAATTTTTAATGGTTTCATGTAAAACTTAGAGTTATCTATTTTCTGATAATGTGGGAAATACTACAGCTCTGTAACAGGAATTGAATTAAATCTGTAGGTTTCTTTGCGTAGTATGGCCTTGTTAACAATATTAACTCCTTCAATCCAAGATCACAAGATATCTTTCCATTTCTTTGAATCATTTTTAATTTCTTTGTCAATGTTTTTTAATTTTCTGTGTGTAGATCTTTCATATATGTGGTTACATTTATTCCAAGATATTCGGGGTGATGGGATATTAAATAGTATTGCTTTCAACGTCCATTTTAGTGTATCTTATGATTAATGTGTATAAATGCAAGAGACTTATTTACATTAATCTTGTACACTGCTCCCTTGCTGAAATTATTTATTGTTCATATTAGTCTGTGTGGAGCCCTTAGGGCTCTATGTAGATTGTTATGTCATCAGTAATGGTGACAATTTTGCTTGTTCCTTTCAATTTTGCATTTCTTTTACTTCTTTTTCTTTCCTTTTCCTTTCTTCTTTTAATATGGAACAGAAGTGCTGTGAGTAGGAATCTTTGTCTTGTTCCTGAATTTACCAAGAAGGCATTCAGCTTTTCCCCAAAGTATTATAAATCATTGTTAATGGCCTTTAGTAAGTTGAGGGATTTTCCCATTGTACTCACTTTCATGAGAGTTCTGATCATGAATGTGTGTTGAATATTGTCTAATGCTTTTTCTGTGTGTATTGATATGGTCCTGTGAATTTTGTCCTTCCTTTATTAAATGTGTGTCATGCTGACTGACTTGTGTATGCTGAACCATCCTTGTGACTCTGGAAGGAATCCAACTGACCATCGTGTACAATCCTTTCTATGTATTGCTGGCTTAATTTGTTGATGTTTTTTGAGCATTTTTGATTGTATATTCATCAAGGATTTACATTTTTACATTTTCATTTACATTTTCATTTTTACATTTACATTTTCATTTTTTTTGGTTGTGTCTTTGGTTTGTAATCATGATTTTGGAGGCCTCATAGAATAAAATTGGGAATGTTCTTTCCTCCTACATATTTTGAAATACTTGAGATGAAAGAGGTTTTAGTTAAGAGATCCAAGCATTTTGTTCAAGGGGTGTTTTTAAAATTCTAGATGTTATTTAACTTATACTGATTGCTCTTTTCAAGTATTCTGTTTTCTCTTTATTCAGTGTTGGCAGGCTGTATGTTTGAATAAATTTGTAAATTTCTTTAAGATCTTCCAGTTGGTTGTCACGTAATTACTCACAGTGCTTTCATAATCTTTGCTTGCATTTATGTACTATCAGACATTATTTCTACTGTTTCATTTCTTATTTTGTTTGGGTCCACTATGTATTTGTTGATAAGCCTGGCTAAATGCTTATCAAATTGTTAATACTTTTAAGAAAAAAAAGCTGTTGATTTTATGATATTTAATTTATTTTTTAATTTTTATTTTATTTATTTTCCACCTAATCATTAAAGATTACTCATTGTACTGCCTTTGGGTTTTGTTTGTTCTTATTTCTAGTTATTTTGGGTGGTAAGCTTGGTTTATTGTGTGAGGTTTTTTTTTTTCCTTGTAGAAGTCCTGAATTGTTCTAAACTTTTCTCTTATTTTTGCATTTGCTGCATCACATACATGTGATGAAGCTGTGTTTTCATTGTAATTTGTCTCCAGGTATGATTTTATGACCTCTTTGATTTCATCTTTGACCTTGTATTAATTTTTTTTAAAGGATGTGGTTTAATCTGATGTTTGTGCTTTTCCTGTTCTTCTTTCTAGAGTTGATGCATAGTGTTTCTTAATTTTGTGTATGGAAAAATACTTGCTGTAATCTTTTTGTAAAGTTCCTGAGGCTCTTTTCATGACATAATATGTGGCTAATTCCTCAGATAACATCCTGTGCACACTTGAGAAGTTTATGTGTTCTGCTTTTCTGATTCTGTGTCCAATAGCTCAGTTTGGTTCAAATGATCTAATATGCCATTAAGACCTCTGTTTCCTTACAGATGTACTTTCTGGATGATATGACCATCAGAATTGTGAGGGGTTCAACTCATCTGCTATTATTGTTTTATAATAAATTAATTCCTTCATGTCTGCTAATATGTCTTTTTATATTTAGGATCTAAGGTGTTGTGTCCATATATAAATTAATGAGTATAATACTCTATTTTTATATTGATCTCTATTCTTTATATAATCTCATATTTATCTTTCATTGAGGCCCTTATTTTAAAATGTGTTTTGTATGAGTTGTGCAGTGCAATCTGAACTTTCTTGTAATTTCCATGAAATATCTTTTCCATCTATTTCCTGGCTGTGTTAATCTTCCAACATAAAGTGATACTTTTGGGGGGTAAGCCAAGATGGTGGAGCAGAAGGATGCTCGTAGCTCACCCTTTCCCACAAATGCACCTAGACTCACATCCACAGACCCACTCAGCTAACCAGAAAACGTGCAGAACTCTGATAGAACATTGTTCTCTTCAAAAGATAAAGATGCAAAAAAGCTGGTAGGAGAAAATGAAGAAAGAAAGAAGAAAAGGCAAAACATATTGGGATAGCTCCCACAGGGAGGGAGCAGCAAACAAGGACTGGCACTCATTCACTGTGTCTCCCCTCTTCAACTGAGAGTCTGGCAGGATGGAGTGGGAGGCTCCAAGGATTGGACCTCTACAGAGTATAAGTTGACTGACAGAACTGAGTTAAACAAGCACAGAGGATCCCTGTGACACCCAGCACAAGATGCATCCTGGCAGCTGGGGGCAGGGCCATGCTGCATGACCTGGGTGGAAGATGGGGATGGCTTCACTGAGGCAGCCCGGGGGAAAAAAGGGGGCTGTGTGCCATTGCTGTGGGTTCACAGGGCAGAACAACCTGGTCCCTCAATAAAACAACAAGGCAGACGTGCCCTGGGTGGAGAAAGCTACATTCCCTATCTCTGAAAATCCACAAAAGTTTCTATGTGAAGTGAGCTGGGGCTCAGACACAGCCACCATACCCTCTGGTGCTTTGCACCCAGACAGCAGCGAGAGGAAACCTGCATTCACCCCTAAGGTCTTAGCAGCCTCAAGTGCCACATGGGGACTTGTCTACAGCCTGAGGCAGATAAGAAACTTCTGTCCTATTTCCTCAGAGAGCTTGCTCCACCAAGATAAACAAGGAGCAGGATTTTGGCCCAGAACAGGGACAGGGCACAGGCAGTGGAGAAAATGTCACCCTCAGTTGGCTGGTTGCCCCCCATATTTTGGGCTGAAATGGAGCCACTGACCATGTGGCTTGGAGAGGGCATGATGCCCACTCCTGCTGGTCAGTATTAAACATCTGACTGCAGCATTGGTCAGGGCAGTGACAAGCCAGGACACAGTAAAGAGAGCTGCTCCAGAACCAGTGTTGGGAGTAGGAGTGATCTGCTTGCCTACAGGCCCACAGAGCAGCACAAATGAGGGCTCCAATGGAGGGCCTCTGGATAAAGCAAGCTGAGCTTCAAAAACAGGATGAATACAGAAAGACTTCACATTAAATTACACAGTCTCCAGGAGGACACAGGACACCCCCTTGTTTTAATCTGTTTTTACCTGTTCCAAATTATATTACCCCCTTAATTTTTACTTCTTAGGCAATTATATATACCTCCATTTTAATCCCTTTGAAATTTTTAAAAATATTTTTATTATTATTATTTTTCAAAACTTTGCTTCAACTTGCTCTTATATTATGCATTATACAATGTCTTCAAATATTTATTTCCTTTTCTTTAAATTTCTTTATTTCTGTCTCTCTTTTTTCTCTTTTCTAAGTTGTATTACTACATAAGCATTAGGTAGATAAACTCCTTTAGGACCACAGTAGATAAACTGATAATCCATAAACCATAGTGCCAGAGAGGTAGGAGCAAGAGGAAGAAGCAGAGAAACCATTCCCAAATAAAACAACAAGAGAAATCCCCTGAAAGAATGATCAGTGAAATGGACATCGATATACTACTAGATCAAGATTTCAAAAGAGAGTGATCAAATTACTGAAGGAAATAAAAGATAGTGTATAGAGATATAAAATATGATAAAAATGAAATGGAAGCAATAAAGAAGAGCCGAAAAGAATTGGTAAACACGTTGACTGAAATGAGTAATGATCTAAAGGCATAGCAAAGCTGACTAGACAATGCAGAGGAAATAATTAGTGACTTAGAAGACAGGACAATAGAAAGAACCCAATCAGAAGACCTACAAGAGAAACAATGAGAAACAAATGAAAAAAGCATAAGGGACCTATGGGATAATAGAAAGCATGCCAATCATAGCATGATAGAAATCCCAGAAAGGGAGGAAAGATCAAAGGTGATTGCAAAGATTTTGGTAGAAATCATGACTGAGAAATTCCCAAACTTAAAGAAGGAATCAGATATCTAAGTACAGGAACCTCAGAGTGTCCCAAACAGGAAGAACTCAAATAAACCCACACCAAGACATATAATTAAGATGGCCAGAGTCAAGGATAAAGAAATGATCCTAAAGGCAGCAAGAGAATAGCAGAGAGTGAGTTATAAGGGAATCCCCTTAGCCTCCCAGCTGATTTCACTACACAAATACTACAGGCCAGAAGGGTGTGGCAAGATATATTCAATGTTCTGAATGAAAAAAATGATATACACTAGGATACTTTAGCCAGCAAAACTATCTTTTATTGTCAAAGGAGACATAAAGAATTTCACAAAGAAAATGCTACAAGAGTTTAGCAACACTAGACCCATGCTAAAAGAAATATTGAAATGTCTACTCTAAAAAGAAAAGCAGCAGGATGCTACAGAAATGTGAAACTCACAGCTAGAATGGTGATGACTCATGAACTAAAAATAAAATAAACACAAAATTTTAAAACAAGACATACAAATAATTGAGAGTAAGAAATGGAGGAAGGAAAATAGAGATTTTTTTTTGGTCTTTCCTTTTAAAATATTTTGTTTTCAGTAGGATGGGTTTGAGATCATGTTACTATCAGTTCAATAAAAGCAGACAAAATAATGGTCTAATAGACTTATATAAAATGGTAATAACAAGACAAAACTTATTCACGAGTTGCTAAAACTTAAAAAATTTCATGATAATACAAAGGAAAGTGACCAAACCAAAAAAGTAAGATGAAATGAACAAAGAGGAAACACCAAATCAACTGCAAAGATTAGGTCAAAATGGTAATAAACACAATCATATCATCGATGATTGTAAATGTTAATGGACTTAATGCTCCAGTCAAAAGTCATTGAGTGGAAGGCTGGATAATAAAGCAAGAACCTTCAATATGCTGCATACAAGAGACCCACCTCAGGGAGAAAGACAAATATAGATTGAGAGTGAAAGGATGGAAAAGGGTATTCCATAAAAATGGAAAAGCCAAAAGAGGAGGTGTTGCAGTACTGATTTCAGACAAAAGAGTCTTTAAAACAAAGGCCATATAGAAGGATAAAGAAGGGTATTTTATAATGATTGAAGGAGTGATACAATATGAGGATAGCACACTCATTAATACATATGCACCAAATAGAGGAATACCTAAGTACATTAAATAATTACTAACAGATATAAAGGGGGATAGTAATGGGAATCAAATCATAGTTGGAGATTCAAACACTGCATTAACATCACTGGACAGATCATCAAGGCAGAAAATAAATTAGGCAAAAGAGAAGTTAAATAATACAATAGAAATATTACCCTTAGTGGATATTTCCAGAGCATGTCATCCCCCACAAAATAGTATATACATTCTTTTCATGTGCACATGGGATATTTTCCAGAATTCATGATATACCTGGGCACAAAAAAACCACAGCAATTTTAAGAAGATAGAAATTACCTCAAGCATCGTTACTGAACATAATGTCATGAAGCTAGGAATCAACAACAGAGAAACAAAGAAGAACAAAAGGAAAACATGGGGATTAAACAATATGCTATTAGAAACCAATTGATCAAAGAAGAAATTAAAGCTGAAAAGAAAAATTACCTTGAGACAAAAGAAAATGAAACAAAATCACACAAATTTTATCGGACACAACAAAAGCAGTGTTGAGAGGGGAGTTTATAGTGATAAAGGCATTCCTCAAAAAAGAACAAACACAAATAAGCAATTTAACACATCAGCAGAATGAACTAGAAAAAGAAGAACAAAAAACCCCAGAAGAAAGCAGAAGGAAGGAAATCATAAACATTGGGGAGGAAATGAATAAAATAGAGTTTAAAATGACCATAGATAAGAAATCAACCAAACAAAAGGCCGGTTTTTTGAAAAAGTAAGTAAAATCGACAAACCTCTGCCAAACCCAAAAAGAAGAAAAGAGAGATAGCACAAATTAGCAAAATAAGGAAGGAGAAAGGAAAATTACAACAAAAAAATAGAAATACAGAATATCATATGAGAATATACTTAAAAGTATATGGAAACAAACTGGATAATCTAGAGGAGATGGACAAGTTTCTGGAAACATACTTTCCACCAAGACTGAATCAAGAAGAAACTGACCTCTAGAATAAGCAGAGCACTAGAAATGAAATCAAAATAGCAATATAAATCCTACCTACAACTAACAGTCCAGGGATGGTCGGCCTCAATGTGGAATTCTACAAAACATTCATAGAAGAACTCAAACCATTCCTTCTCAAACTCTTCCAGAAGATTGAAAAGAAAGGAATACTCCCAAAGTCATTCTATGAAGCCACAATCACCCTGATACCACAACCAGGCAAAGACACTACCAAACAAGAGAATTATAGGCCATTATCACTGATGAACACAGACGCCAAAATACTTACCAAAATAGTAGAATATAGAATCCAACATCACAGAGAAAAGATTATATATCATGACCAATTGGGGATCATGCCAGGGACACAGGGGTGGTACAACTTATGCAAATCAATCACTGTAATACAGCACATCAACAAGAGAAAAGACCAAAACCGCATGATCTTCTCAATAGATGCAGGAACAGCATTTGATAAAATTCAACACACACGTATGATAAAAATTCTCACCAAAATGTGAATAGAGGCAACATAACTCAGCATCATGAAAGCTATAGGTAACAAACCTACAGCCAGCATAGTACTCAATGGTGAGAAATTCAAAATCTTCACACTAAAATTTGGGAGAAGACAAGCCCAATGCAAAAATGGTCAGAAGACATAAACAAGCAATTTTCTAAGGAAGACATTCAAATGATCAATGACACATCTGATAATGCTCAATATCACTGATTATCAGAGAAATGCAAATCAAAACTACAATGAGGTATCACCTCACACCAGTCAGAATGGCCATCATTCAAACATGCACAAATGACAAATGCTGGAGAGGCTGTGGAGAAAAGGGTACCGTCCTTCACTGCTGATGGCAATGCAGTTTGGTGCAGCCACTGTGGAAAACAGGATGGAGATTCCTCAAAAGTCTATGAATAAACATACCATATGACCCAGGAATCCCGCTCCTGGGCATAAATCCAGAAGGAACCCTATTTCTGGGTGACACCAGCACCCAAATATTCTTAGCCAGCATTATTTACAATAGGCAAGACATGGAAACACATTAAATGTCCATCAACAGTTGACTGGATAAAGAAGAGGTGGTATATTTATACAATGGAATACTGGTCAGCCATATAAACTGACAACATAGCGCCATTATCAACAACAAAGATGCTCCTGGAGATAATCAGTCTAAGTGAAGTAAGCCAGAAAGTGAAAGAAAAATACAATATGAAATGGCTCATTTGTAGAATCTAAATACAAAACAAAACAAAACAAAAAAAGCACAAATACAAAACAGAAATAGACTTGCACACATAGAATGCAAAGTATTGGATGCCTAGGGGGTGGGGGTGTGAAGGGATAGACCTGGAGGTCTAAATTGCAGAATAGATAAACAGGATTATACTTTATAGCACAGGGAAATATTAAAAGATCTTATGGCAGCTCACAGAGGAAAAAATGGGACAATAAATGTATATATGTTCATTGCAACAAAAAAATTGAGCTCTATGCTGGAATTGGAGACAACTTTGAAAATGAAAGTAAATCAAAAATAAAAAACCTGAAACAAGAAAAAAAATGAACTTATGAATTAGAAATATAAATATACATTAGAGAGAAAAAGAAAACTATGCAAAAGAGCAGTAAAAGCAAAGAATTTTTTTACGTTTTCATCTTAACATAAGCAAAATCAAAAAACCTCTAGGTAGGTGCATCATGAAGGTAAGAGAGATGCTCCAAAGAAATAAAGTAAGAAATAAAAGGATACAAATAATAATTGTTACCTCAGATATGCTAATAAGGGATCATTTTGTCAAAACTTACTTGCCAAAAAACTGGACAAATTAGAAGAAATAGACAATTGTCTAGAAAGAGACAGAGATGAGGAGAAACAAATAATTTGAACAAACTGATTACTAGAAAATAGATAGAATCTGCACTTAAATAAATAGTTAAATATAAGAGCAGATTTTAACAACTCCCTTGGATAACTGTACAAAAATACAAATCAGAACTTATACTCTTCAAAGTATTCAAAAATATTGAAGTTGTGGGAAACTCCCAAATTAATTCTATGAAGCTTTAATCACCCTGATAGCAAAGCCAACAAACAAAGTACAGGCAAAGGGAACTTCAAGCCAATAAATTTGATAGATTTAAATGAAAAATTCTAAAAAATATTATTACCAAATTAAATCCAGCAATACCTAAAATGAATCATACACCATGATCAACTTGGATTCATTGCAGGGTCACAAGAGAGGTTCAACATACACAAATCAATAAGTTTGATACACCACATTAACAAAAGGAAAAGAGAAAACAACATGGTCTTCCCAATAAATCCATAAAAAGTATTTCACAAAATTCAACATTTATTCATTAAAACAGCAAGAACAGCAACATGAACAACAACAACAACAGCAACAACAAGAGAAACTTCTTACCAAAGTAGGATTCAGGAAATATATCTTAACATAACTAAAGTCTTTAATTACACACCAACAGACAAAATAATATGCAAAAGTGAAAAACTGAAAGCCAAATTAAGGAATAAGACTAGGATGCCAAATCTCCACATTTCTATTAAACACAGTACGGAAAGCCCTAGCAACATCAATCGTACAAGAAAAAAAGTTATGCAACTTGGATTGAATGAAGTAAAACTGTTATTATTTTAATGAATTGATAATCTATATAGAGATCCCCAAAGATTCTCCCCAACTGAACAGCTAAAACTAAAAAAGACATTAAGCAAAGTAGCATGATTCATGATTAATATACAAAAAGCCACATTTCTTTACACTAACAATGAAATATTCCATAATTTTAAAAAATCCATATGAAATTAGATCAAAAAATAATTAACCTATGAAAAAACCATGATAATAAAATCAGAAGGACACTGATAAAGAAATTTGAAGATGATGCAAAGAAATGGAAAGAAATCACAAGGTCTTAGTTTAGAGGAATTAATATTGTTAAAATATGCATGCAAAAAAATATGTATACAGATATATATTGATTCAGATTGAACTACATGATATTTTCCACAAAACTAAAAACAGTCCTAAGATTTGTATGGAACTTCAAAAGAACCAGACCTTCAAAAGAAACAATGAGGAAAAAGAACAAAGTTGGAGGAATAACCAATAATCCTCCCAGAACTCAGACTGTATTACAAAAATACAGTAATCAAAACAGAACGATGCTGGAAAACAAACAAACATCTATAACCCTGGAACAGAACACAGAGGTAGAAATAAAACATCACACCTATGGTCAACTAAACTATGACAAAGGAAGCAAAAATATACAATGCCTTAAAGGCAGTCTTCAGCAAATGATTTTGAGAAAGCTAGACAGCTACATGTAAATCAATTAAATTAGAACACTCCCTCACACTGTATAAAAATAAACTGTAAATGTTTTAAATATCTGAATCTAATACATGACACAATAAAACTCGTGGAAACTAACATAGGCCAAACAAGACAAAAATTGTAGCAAAATTTTCTTATGTCACAATCCCAAGCTGAAAAAAATAAAATCAAAACAAACAAAAAGGTCCTAATTAAATATAAAACTTCTACACAGCAAAATAAACAAAATGAAAAGATGAACATCCAAATAGGAGAAAATATTAGGAAACAATGCAATTAACAAGAGGCTAATTTCTAAAATGCACAAAACGTTCATACAACTCCGTTTAAAATATCTACAAGCAACTCAGCCAGAAAATGAGCAAAAGGCAATTCTTTAAAACAGACACACAGATGACAAACAGGAACATAAAAACGTTCTCACATTGCTAATCATTATACAAAGGCAAGACAAAAATAAAATAATGCTTTACCTCACACTACTGAGAAGCGCTGTCATCAAAATGTCAACAAATAATAAAGACTGGGGAGGTTGTGGAGAAAAAGGGACTCTTCTATGCTGTTGGTGGGAATAAAAATTGGTGAAAACACTTTGGAAATGGTATGGAAGTTCCTTTAAATAATAAAAATAGAACTATCATGAACCAGCAATACCACTTCTGGGCATATAATACATAAAACCTGAAAACAAAGAATCATACGGTAATATATAAGAAGTACACTCTGATATTGGACTTAACTTCATTCTACATATGTCTCCTCTGGCAAGGGAAGCAGAAGCAAATTTAACAAAATATGATTGTATCACTCAAAGTAGAAATACACTGCAGTAGAAATGATAAATAAAATGAAAAGTCAATCAACACAATGGGAGAATATATTTTCAAGTGATATTTTCCAATCAAGTGTTAATATCCCAAATATATGGCAAACTCTTACCCCAAAACAACAACAAAAAAGACAAAATAATCCAATTTAAAAAAATGTCCGTAGAAACTGAATAGATAGATCTGAATCAATTTTCTTTAGAAAACATACTGTTGGCTAAATGACACATTAAAATATGTTCAGAGTTACAAATTATTAGGAAAGTCATAAACCAAAAACAAGACAAGATCTCACACTTGTCACAAGGCTCTCATCAAAAAGAAAAGCAATAGATGTTGGTGAGATTGTGGAGAAAAAGGAAAACCGTTTACACTTTTGATAGGAATGCAAAGTATTGATACCATTGCGTATATACATCAGATTTTCCTCATCCATTTTTCTGTCAAGGGATGTTGGGTTTGTAGGCCCCTGTCTGAAGGCTCTAGAGAATAAGCCCATGGGCTGAACTGATAATCAACCTGTGAGGAATGTCACATATCCAGGCTGGATAAGAAATGGCCTACTCAATGTATCCAGTATGGGTTTCTGGATAGCCTATGCTGGGTAAGATCTTCAAAGGAGGACATCCTGAGACAGGCCCAGCAGGCTGGATTAGAGATGGCCTACTTAATGAAGTTCTGTGATGAACTTTAAAACAATCCTTGATCATTTAACATCCTGCGCCTACTGCAGGAACATGGGAACATAAATAGCTTAAGATTATTAACATTGTTATAACTTAGATAATATGTGAGGCATTGTGCATGTCCTATATAAACCCTTCTTCTAAGAATCAATAAACAGAGAACTGCTCCACTTCTGTCCACACAGTGTTTGTGTGTATATGATATCGTGCTACTGACTGTTAATTTAATTTGTTAGAATTATGTTAAAAGGATGTTGCATTATATACAATGCTCTTTCTGCACCTATTGAGATGATTATTTGAGTTTTATTTCTCATTCTATTAGTGTGGCATTTCACCTTTATTTATTTGAATATTTTGAAGTAACCTTAAACCCAGGGATAAATCCCTTTACTCATGTATGTGTATGATACATTAAATGTTTTTTTGAATTTATTTTGCTTGTGTTTTGTTGAGAATTTTGGCACATATGTTCATCAGGGATAATATTCTATATTTTGGGTATAATGTCCTTTCTAGCATTGTTATGCAAATAAAGATGGCATCATAAAACAAGTTTGGAATCTTTCACCCCCTTCAAATTCTTGGAAGATTTGCTGAAGAATTGGTGAAAAATTTTCTTCAAGTGCATGACAGAATTCACCATTAAAGTCGTCTTGTAAATATTTTCTGGTTTGGGAGGTTTGGATTATTGATTTACTCATACGCACCTTTGCTCTATTTAACTTTCTAATTTCTTCTTGATGCATTATTGGAAGATATATGTTTCTGGGAATTTGTCTTTTGTTCTAGGTCATTCAAATCATTGATTACTGGTAATTTCTTATTATTTTTGCATCTCTACAACATCAGTGGTAATATCTATTCTTTTATTTCTAATTTTATTTGAGTCTTTATTTTCTTAGCCAACCTAAAAATTTGTCCACTTCATGTTTAAAAGAAACAGACTTAGATTTTTTTTATCTTTTCAATTGTATATCTTGTTATTTACCTTCCTCCCATTCATTCAATTTTCTTCTTTATTCTTTCTGATTTCTCCAAGATTTTTGATGTGTAAATATATGTAGTGTGAATCTTTGTATTTCATTTATTATTAAACATTTTTATTTATTTATTATTCATTTATGTATTTATTTATTTACATATTTATTGATTTATTTATAATTGAAGTACTGCAATTTAAGGTGTGTCAGTCTGTTGTGTATATCACAGTGTCCCAATTCATGTATATATTTGTGTGCCTATTAAAGTAAACTTCATGATATTTCACATACTGCCCTGTGTCAAACAAAAGAAATTTTGAAAACAACTATTTGTATATATAGTGGATAACATTTATAAATCTACAGCTCCCAAATATATCCTCTCAGAGCCCATTTCCGCATTAAGCATAAAATTGGTTAGTAGATCTGCAAGTGTGTTTCAGTTTTGTAGATGAAATCATAGTGTTCTCATTCCAATTTTTTTAAGTCTCCACATATGTCTTGTCATGTATTATTTTTATTTCTCTTTCTGGCTTACTTCAATTAGAATGACAATTTTTGGGGATATCCATTTTGCTGCAAATATCATTGTTTTATCATTTTTTATTGCAGAATATTATTCCATTGTGTAAATACGGCATAGCTTCTGAATACTGTCATCTGTTGTTGGAGAATTAGGTTACTTCCAAGACGTGGCTGTTGTATATATCACTGATAAGAACATTCTGGTGCAGGTGTCTTTTTGAATTAGGGTATACTTTGATGTATACCAAGAAGTGGGATTGCTGGATCATATATTAAGTCTAATTTTATACTTTAGATGAATCCGCATTCTGGTTTCCACAGTGACTGCACCAAACTACATTCCTACCAACAGTGTAGGAGGGTTCCCTTTCTCCACAGCTTCCCCAGCATTTATTGTTTGTGGAGTTTTGAATGATGGCCATTGTGACTATTGTGAGGTGATACTTCATTATCATTTTGAATTGCCCTTCCCTGATAATGATAGTGAGCAATTTTTTTTCATAAATCTATGTGGCATTTGTATGTCTCTTTTGGAGAATTGCTTGTTTAAGGGCTTCTGCCCATTTTCAGGTAGGGTTTCTTGTATTTTTTTATTATTATTATTAGGTTGTATGAAGTCTTTATATTTTAGAAATTAACACTTTGTCAGTTGCATCACTTCTAAATATTTTCTTTAATCCTGTAGGTTGTCATATTGCTTTGTTTATGGTTCCTTTTGCTGTGCAAATCTTATAAGTTTAATAAGATCTCATTTATTAATTTTGCTCTTACATCTATTACATAGGTAGCCTGTTCTAGGAGATCATTTGTGAGATTTATCTCAGATTGTTTTTCCTATATTTTCTTCTAGGAGACTTACTGTATTTTGCCTTATATTTAAATATTCAAGCCATTTTGAGTTTATTCTTTTCTATGGAGTGAAGGAGTGTTCTAAATCCATTGCTCTGCATGCTGCTATCCAGTTTTCCCAACACCAGTTGGTGAAAAGATCGTCTTTTCTCTGTCAAATTCTTGGCTACTCTGTCAAAGATTAATTGAACATAGGCCTTTAGATTTATTCCTAGGCCCTCTATTCTGTTCCATTTGTCCATATGCCTGTTTCTGTACCAATATCATGTTATTTTGATTATTGAAGCTCTGCAATAATTTATGGAGACATTGTGGTTTATTCCTCCAGCCACTTTTATTTCCTTGAATATTGATTTATGAATTATGGATCTTTTATGACTCTGCAAATCTTAGGATCGTTTGTTAAAGTCCAAAAAAGAAATGTTTTGCATAACTTGGCTGGAAATCACATTAAGTCTTTGGATTTCTTTCAGCAGTATAGCCTTTTTAACCATATTGTTTCTTCCATTACAAGACCATTGGGTATCTTTTCAATTCTTCAAATCTTTTTTGATTTCCTTAATCAATGTTTTCTAGTTCTTCATGTATAAGTCATTCACCTCCTTGGTCAGATATACTCTTAAGCATTTTATAGTTTTGGATGCAGTTGTAAAAGCGGTTGCTTCTATATTTAGTTCTCCTGTTGATTAAAAGTTAGTGTAAAAAAATGCAATTGGTTTTTGCACATTTCTCTTGGTACCTTGCCCAGTTCCTTTTTCAGCCTAATTTTTTATGAAGCTTTTACAGTTTTCTATATATAGTGTCATGTCTGCATATCATGACATTTTACACCTTCTATTCCATTCTAAATATTTTATTTTTTTTCTTGCCTGATCATTGTGGCTAGGACTTCCGAGACTATATTGAATTGAAATTGTGAGAATGGGCAACCTTGTCTTGTCTCAGGTTTTTATGGGAAGGGTTCCAGTTTTTCACCATTGAGTATTTTGCTGGATGTATGTTTGTCATGAATAGCTTTCATAATGTTGAGATATGGTCCCTCTATGCCCACTGTGTTAAGAACTTTTATTTCAAATAGGTGTTAAATTTTATCAAATGCTTTCTCTGCATCTACCAAGATGATCATGTGGTGTTGTGACCTCTCTGTTGTTGATATGGTGTATCAAAATTGATTGATTTATTTGCATATGTTAAACCATCCTTGTGTTGCTGGGATGAACCTAAGTTGACCATGGTGCATGATCTTTTTATACATGCTGTTGGATTCTGTTTGTTGATAATTTCTTAAGGACATTTACATCTATGTTTATCAATGATATTGGCATATAGTTTTCTTTGAGGTAGTGTCTTTATCTGGTTTTGATATCAGGTTGATGTTGTGTGAGTTTGGGAGTACTTTCTCCATATCAATCTTTTGGAAGAGATTGAGGAAGACTGGGATGGATTTTTCTTTGTATGATTGGTCAAAGACCCCAGGGAAGCTATTTGGTTCTGAATTTTTGTTTGCAGAAATTTTTTATTTTATTGATAATCATATTCCATTTCTGGTGATCTATCTGTTCAAATGGTCAATTTCTTCTCGATGCAGTAATGGTGGGCTAATATTTCCAGAAACTTCTCCATGTCTCCTTGGTTACTCTGTTTGTTTCCAAGCAGTTGCTCATGGTATTCCCTTATGATATTATGCAAATTTGTTGTACTCTTGTAGTTTCTCCATTTTCATTTCTTATGTTATTTGTGTTCTTTCTCTTTTCTTGTTTGTGAGCCATTCCAGAGCTTTGTCAATTATGTTTACTATTTCAAAAAAGAGTTTGATTGATTTTTTCTATTTTTTAATCTCTATTTCAAATTTTCTTCCTTGATATTTATTATTTCCCTCTTTCTGCTGACTTTTGGTTTAGTTTGCTCTTTTTTTCATGATTAGTTTACAAAGAACGTTAGATTATTTATTTGGAATTGCTCTTCTTCTTTAAGGAGGGCCTTGTCAATATGAACTTCCCTCTTAAGCCTGCTTTAACTGTATTCCATAGACTTTGTGTAGTGTTTTGTCATATTTCTCAAGATATTTTTTAATTTCTTCTTTTAAATCTTCACCTCCCCCACTTGTTATAGCACCATGGTTTTTAATGAACATGCTGTCATTTTTTCTCTCTGTTTTGATGTGATTGATTTTTAGTTTCATGTTATTTTTCTCAGAAAAGATGCTTGAAATAAGTTTTATCTTCTTAAATTTGTTGAGGCTTCTTCTGTGCATGAGTACATAAACTTTCCTAGAAAATGTCCCATGTGAACTGGAAAAGAATGTATATTCTTTTTTGGGGAAAAGTACTGTTTTGAAAATATCAACCAAATCCAATTATTTTATCGTATATTTTAGTATCTTTTTTTCCCTTATTAATTTACTGCCTGAAAGACCAGTCTAGTGATGGTAATGCGGACTTATAGTCTCCTATTGTGATTGTGTTCCCATCAATTTCACCCTTTTTATCTATTAGTATTTGATTTATGTGTTTATGTGCTCCTATATTGAGTGAATATATCTTAATGAGTATAATACTCTCATTTTGTATTGTTCATTTAATCATTATATCATATCCTTGTTTATCTTTCTCTATGGCCTTTGTTGTAAAGCCTATTTCGTGTGAAGTCAGTACTGCTAGTCCTGATTTCTTCTCATGTCCATTTGCATGGAATATATTTTTCCATCTTCTGATTTTCAATTGATGTGTGTCCCTCTTACTAAAGTGGTTCTCTTGTATGCTTCATAATGTAGGGTCTTGTTATATTATCCCATCTGACAATATATAACTTTTGATTGAAGCACAAGGTCCATTAAAATTTGTGATAATTATTGATAGACTGGTGTTTATTTCCATTTTGAACTTTATTTTCCAGTTGATTTGTTATTTCATTTTTGTTCATTTCTTTTTCTTTTTGTGGCTTGATAAGTTTTCTTTTATTATCTTGGATTCTTTTTGGCTTTGTGACTTCATTGTAAGCCTTTGACTTATGGTTACCTAGTTTTGTATGTATATTGAACCGTTACTATATCTGTTTGTTTTAACTGATAAGAATCCAATTTCTAACCCACCCTACAGAGAACAGAAACAAGAAGAAAATACTCTGTATTGTCTTGTTTTACTCTCTGACCCTTAAAAATTTTGATGTCCGGTTTATCAACAGCATGCTTATTCTATTGCATGTGATTGTAGCTGTTGCCTTTCTAATTAAGAATTTCTCCTTTCTATAGCATTCTGCTTATTTTTTTCTAGAGTGGATCTCTCATTATTTCTTTCTCTGTTGCTAAATTCTTTTAGAATCTGATTTTGTGGAAGTTATATATTTCTCCTTCTACTCTAAATGATAGCCTTGCTTGATAAATTATCTTAGATTACAGCTTTATTTCATTCAGGACTTGAATATGTCTTGCCACTGCCTTCTACCTGCTGTATTTGTGTAGGAAATGTGTTTACAAATATAATATATATAATTATCTACGTATGTAAAAAATACCTACAAATGAAATTAACAAATAAGGAGAAAACCTATACGTTAAAAAATGGAAAACATGGATGAAGGGAATTAAAACTGATCCAAAGAAGTTAAAAGATATCTTATGTTTATGGTGTGAAAGAATGTGGTTGAAGCAAACATACTACTCAAAAGAATCTACAATTAGTGTGATTTATGTCAAAATACCCATGAGATTTTTCCATTTAGTAGAACAAATAATTTCAAAATTTATATGTAACTACAAAGATCATGAGTTGCCATAATAATTTTGAAAAAGTGTATTAAATCTAATGGTGTAAATTTCTCCATTGTTAAACAGTCCTACAAAGCTTTAGTAATTTAAACAACATGATACTGACTCAAAAACAGACACCAATAAATAGAAGAGAATAGAGCAACCAGATATAAGCCCTCACACCTATGATCAATTAACCCATGAAAAAGGAAGCAAGAGTATAAAATGAAGAAAAGACATACTTCTCAATAAGCAGTGCTGGGGAGATTGGACAAGTAAAAGATTAGAAAAGTTCCTCACATTGTTTATAATCCATAAGCACAGAATATCTTTCTATTTATTTTGTTTACTTATATTTCTTTCACCTGTAATTTATAGATTTATGTTTTGATCTTTTATTTCCCTTATCAAATTTATTCATATTTTATTCTTTTTGGTATGAATATACACACAATTGTTTTCCTAGTTTCTATTTCTGATAATGAGTTGTTACTATATAAAAATGCAATGGATATTTGTATATTGACTTTGTATTCTGCAAGTTTCCTAAGTTTGTTCATTATTTCTAACAGTCACTGGAGGAGACTATGGAGATGCATAATTATGTCATCTGTAAAATCTTTACTGCTTTTTTACAAGTTGGGTGCCTTTTTATTTTTTCTTGACTAGTTGTTCTGGCCAGGACTTCTAGTAGTGTAATTTAGGACTTGTGAGAATGAGCTACTTTTTCTTATTTCTGGACAAGAGGAAAACTTTCCTGTATGTTAACATTGAACTTGATGTTAGTCATGGGTTTTTCATGTATGGATTATATTATGTTCAGTTACATTTTATCTGAAGTGAATTTGTTAAGAATAATTTTATAAAAAAGTTAAGATGAGATCTGTCAATAAATTTCCTATATTTTTTGAGATTTTTTTTTGAATTTTCTGTTTTTTAAGGGATGGTATCACATATATTGATTTGCAGATGTTAAATAATATTTATGAATCAAGACTAAATCCAACTAAACTATAGTTTATAAAACTTATAAAATGCAATGATTTCAGGTTGCTAACGTTTATTTAGAATGGAATATACACATACCAAAGGAAAAGTTTACATTCTAGCTAGAGTGCACATTTATTTATTTAAAAATTTTGTCTCACATTTTGAATTTGTCTTACGTTTAATGGAATTTATTACTAAATAAAGAATGAAAGTTTTGGTAGAACTGGATATACTACAGATTGCTGATACAGAACATAGCTATTATTTATAATTAGTGAACAAATCACTTGCCTTAAAATGCTGTATTTTACTAAATATGCCAACTTTTTCAGGACTGAGAAACATAATGCTTCCTAAAATGCATTACCTAGTCTTTTCCACCACAACGGACATATACAGTTATTTCTTTGTTTTTTGATTGTTTGTTTGTTTGCCCCTTAATTGAGGCACTGCTTATTAAACCCAGGATCTTGTGCATAAGTTTACTTATCAACATCATTTTGGAACACTTATCAGAAGCCACAAGATTATGGATTATAAAGATGACAAGAAAATTTATACCTTCTAGGGACTGAAAAACTTCTGAGTGAGAGAATGTCAAAAATAAACTTTGTAAGTATACTATAAGATTTTCACTTTAGTAATTTTAAAGTAGAATATAAAATTACATTTGTTTGATTATAGAACTCAATTAAAATTTAAAAGAAAAATTCCCCCCTTTGGGATTTATTAAATTTGATTGATTGTTTTAATCTAATTTTATTTCATAAATATTTACAATTTATTTATAAACATACCAGATAAACTGATATTTATTCTGCTCATGTTATGAGAAGAGAGCAACTTATTGTAAAGTACAAAAATACCTACTTCCATTTCCAAATCAAATTATGTTTCAGTTTAATTACAAATGAAAATGAAATTGATATATATTTTCTGTACAGGTTTTACAGAAATTTCACTTTAAATTCCAAAACTTTAAAATTATTTTATATATTTTGTGCATTATTTATACTCTGTTCACAAATCTGGTATAAATTTGTGTACAAAAGGATGGAGATTGGTTTTATCTCATAGACCCCAAAAATAAATTATTTAAAAAGATTTTGTGGGGATAATATTTGCAGATCACTCTATAAAGAGAAGCATCCTATATGTTTCATTTTAACTGGATGAATGAGAAGTAAACAATGGCTGAATGTTACACTGGATTTGCTAGGAGACCAGATGTTTTGTGATGTCACAGCTTCTCAGGTTGAGAACCATTGTGATGGCCTAGCAGTTTATATGTGCAGGCCTGCCAAAGCAGCATTAGAAACTGCAGTGCCCAAAATCATGAAGATTAGAAAAGAATATGTAGAAAAAGTTATTTGAGATGACACATGTTTCTTCATAAATTCAAGATTTGTCTCATAAAGATGGACCAACTGGTTCAGGAATTTCTGGAAGATCTCTATTGTGTGATAAAACATTCCCTGGGGACATGGACTTGAGGTCTATGATTGAAGAAAATGCTTTTCAGACTTTGTCTGAAGAACCCTTGATAAAAAGACCATGTTACACACATTGTGTCTCTGAACCAGATGAAGATAATGATTTTCACTCTCTGACATTTCCAAGAAAACTCTGGAAAATGGCTAGGAGTGACCAATTTAA
Organism: Vicugna pacos; assembly: GCF_048564905.1. Classification (NCBI taxonomy): domain Eukaryota; kingdom Metazoa; phylum Chordata; class Mammalia; order Artiodactyla; family Camelidae; genus Vicugna; species Vicugna pacos. The sequence continues at coordinate 6,822,138 of NW_027328740.1, forward strand.
ATCTATCTGGTGGGATGATAATGAAATTTCCATAGTGATTGATGAAGATGTCTTTAAGATGGAAGTTTTGGAAAGAAAGGCCCCTTTCAGAATATTTAAAGTGGAAGCATAAAAAGTTTAGTTACAGTGCTTACTCTTTATGGGATTAGTAAATTGTGGAAGAATTTTCAAAAATCTCTTTCTCTAGCAGAATATCTGGCAGAAGAAAAATAAGTCTCTGTTTTAAGCAAGGTATTTAGAAATTTTAGTTACCACTTGGTAACTTATATATAAAATTTTATTTTGTACATCAATTTATGGTAATATAAATGCAAAACTAGATTTTGAAAATTGTATTAAACTACTAAGGATAAATTCCTTATTATTTCTAAAAAATGAGGACAGGGCCTTAAGAATTCAAGTTTATGAGAAACTTTGATTGTAAATATGAATCTTAACATAAATCTAAATAAAGGTATTAAATCTGCTTTTGAGAAGTGGCATTCACTGTTACTGAAAATGCTAACTTCATAAATTTGATGACTAATCTATTCAAATTTGTATTTTCCAAATAAGGAACTTCAAATTATCGTTAGTAATGTTCATATTTTGATGTTATTATCTTTGAACTGAAAACATGAAATCTGAGATTTTATAGGTAAGGCTTATTGTATAGTTGTAGTTTGGTTTAAAATATTACTAAAATATACCTCCTATGGTTGTAGATGCAGTTCTATCATAATCCAAATATTAAACGAGGCTGTCCCCAGATTTCAGTGAGAATAAAAAGAAGAGTTGGGATTAAAAATGCCTCTCTGGTATCTTCATTGGATGAAGATTTCAAAAAGAAGCACTTTAAAGCAGGGCGAAATGTGGATAAACATAATTCTGGTTTTGTGTCTGACACTAGTGGGGAAAGTGCATTTTTACCTTCTGCAAATTTAAACATGCCACTTATAAGAAAGCCCTCTACTAGCCACATAATTAGTGACAGAAATACTCTGATCAGAGGTGATATTTCTCCTCCATCATCAATGTCAGTTATACCACCAGAACAAATTGCAGTGGATCAACGTGCTATATTAAATCAGTTGACGACTCTTCACGGGCACTCTCAAAGCAGCTACACTGAAACAAATGGCCGTGTTGTGAAATTCATTACAACTACAACTTCTAATTCTCTGTACAGCATCTTGTCTACCACACAGAGTAATTATTTTGGACTGATGGTGGATCCTTCTACTTTTCCTAATAGATATCACAATATATCTGCCAATGAAGCTCGTTTTTATAAACTTCAACAAGGGAGCAACCCACGGTTTCCAGTGCCATTGATAGCTGATACATCAACTACCTCTATTTCAAGGCCAACCCATCAGCCATCTTCAGTTTATGAACTTCATACTAATTACAACTGATCTACCAGAGGACTACCAGATTATGCAGGATAGCAAAGATTAAAATTGATGTTGGCAAATGTCGACAAATATCTGCAATTTTCTTATTTGAACAGTAAACATAGTTGTGTACCTGTAATTTCCTTATTTTTTTTAAATAGAGTTAAGAGTTAAATGGGAGACTAAGTTACCATTTAAAGGAAAAAGAGATATTTGATTGATATGATCATTTTATGGAACAATATGGGAGTACATTTAAATAATTTGTTGTAAGGAAGAAGAGAAAATGGAAGAAATAGGAAAAAGACTAAAACATGGAGAGAGTGAAAAGTACTAAGTGGTTTCTAGTTCATCCTGGAAAGCATTAAAAGTGTTAAGTTAGGATAGGTTGGAAAAGGAGATAAATGAAGGAACCGGCCCACGGATCATGTTCTCCCTTATGTCATCCCTGGAATCATAAAGGTCACATGATATAGTCTCAGATGGCACATCCAGCATTTGGTAGAATTTAAGAAGTAATTTTTTCTATGGTCTTCATTGTGCTGTTCTCAAAGCATTCCAATTGGTCCTTTAATTTCCTGCCCTCAAGAGTCTACACTATATTTTGTAGTCAATAATTTATGTTGCATTTATGTTCCATCCAAAGGCAAGCTTACGTCCTCAGGGTGGCACTTAATGCCTTTCCAACTCTAAGCCCACAAACCCAAATTAGTTTAGTCATTTCTTTATATATCTGGCATCTGACTACCTTGACATATCTTTATGTTTCACTGTATCTGGAGATACATTCAGGCAAATGCTTGTCAACTATATTAGCTCCAAACTCAACACTTATGCTTCAGCTCATCCTTGGACTTTGGGTGTCCTCCTTTTACCTTCTTAGACATTCCCAATCTCAGCACAGAAACCACCTCCTCCAGATGTTTTCTGTGTATCCCCCTTTCCTTGTCTAACTTGGATACCAGCACAGTAAGAACAGCACATGCCAAAGGATGCATTTTTTTATTTTGTGATTGAAAAATATATGTTGATTTTAGCAAAATCTACTTTCCTCAAACAACAAATGTCTCATTGTTTTCAAACTATTTCGTTATGGTCTTTACTCTTCACCACAAGCTAGCTCTTTTCATAGCCCAAGGACTAGTCATAAGACAGAAATTGGAGGTAGGTGCAGGAGACAAAGTATTATTTTCTTATTAATTCATGCCTCCAGAGGCCTAAAGCATTCCATTCTCATTTACTGGATTTTTTTCTGTCCCTTCATCACCCACCCACCCCACATTGTTGATTCTCTTCCCCATACCAATAACTATACTGACTTCTAATTAATTTACTTGTTAGAATCAGAGCTTTTTCCTTAAGAAAGAGTGCCATTGCAAACATTGAATGTAGGTTTTTACAACCCACATAACTTGTGCCCTTTCTAACCTTCACAAAGGAAGTAACTAAGAGCTAATAGCCCCTTTGTTGGGGTGGTCATATTCAGTAACCAAATTGCAATCTAAAATATGTGGACTAGAAGGAGGTGAGGGCGGTAGAATTAAATTATGTCAAACTGCAGGAATACGAAATTTCTGCACATATTAGGAAATATAAAATATTCATGGAAATCTTTAACAATTTCCCATTATTTTAAAATAAATGGTGAAGCATTTTCAGAATGTGAAATGCCCTGGAATGCTGGAAAAATTATAGGCAAGGTCAGGGAGCCTAAAGAGTTCTGTTCACAATCATACTGCCAGTGACAGCCGATAAGACTGGAATGGCAACATTGAGTCCAGAAAATGTGTCACCAATTGTGAAGAAATACTTTGATAGTCTGGAGAATGGGCAAATGGGCCAGGGAAATTCTAGCAACATCCCACCTATATGACCTTTACCAAGAGAAGAAAAGAGCCCACTTGCAGCAGGAGGACTGTTTCTTGACAGTAGTTGTTGTTCCTACAACAGAAACATCAATCTTTTATGTTTTTCAGCTCATGTCTGATGGTGAGTATGTTGTTGCTTATATTAGCAGACTGGGGTTCAGATGGGTTGGTTCAGCAGTTAATTTCCAGCTCTCTTATCAGACAGTGGGTTGTACCGTGATCATCTTAAAAAGTTTCTATACTGATAAGTCAGAAGCTACAGTTTACTTTAAAAATTAGAAATTCTAAAGAAGAATATTGTTTGTTTGTCCATCTGTAGATATCTACCTGGGAAAATCTAGACTATTGGCAAAAGTACAAATGTTCTCTGGTACTTTGAAAACTATTCTCTGAGCTCTACCCAGTGAATTCTTCCTATTAAATATTACAAATCTGTCTACCACTGATTGTGTGTGTGAAGATGGATTGTTAAAAAGTAACTAAGTTTTTCTTAGTTGAGTCATCTTTGAATTTCTCCTCTGCATCTGGCAGAATCTCTGTGAATTAAGAGTTTCATTGAGCCAACGGATTTTCTTCTGATCAGGGAGAGGTAGATTATATTTCTTCCAGTATTCTATTTGTTACCTGTTCATTGAATCTCGAGCTGATTCTAGGGCCTAGCCACTGAACCCTTGAATTGGACTGAGGCATATACATTCTCCAGTCCCCAGAGCCCAGCACAGGACTGTGTCTCCTTGTTAATTTAAGTTTATGTCCAAGTTTTTTTTCTTCTAATTCTCATTGTTGACACAACTTATTTTGGCTTTGAACACCCGTTGACTAATTTATAGGGACTGAACCACTGACATATTCCCGTTCACCTAGAAATTGCAATAATCTTTCTTTCCTTGGACTACCTGGAAATTAGTGAGCATAGTCGTCATTTTGAAAGCAGTCCTCAGTCCTATTAATGCAGAACATTTACTCTTCTTTGCCCAGCAATTGAGCAAGAATATTTGTTGTGGATCTCAGGGATTTTCTTCACATCCCTAATGCAACCATGAGAAAACACCACATTGTTATCCAAAATCAAGTGTTTGTCATTATTGCATTCCCATTGCAAAACATTTAGGAACTGTAGGAGTTCTGAAATTTTACCATGCTGAGATTTTTAGCAGCCTAGAATATTCTTATTTACAGATGCTGTCGGGGAGATGAGACCATCTTTCAGAGTCAGTGAAATTTATCAATCACAGCAAGAGCAGCCAATTTTAAATTTGTATCCATTCCCTAATCTCAGATGAATACACAGAGTGAAATTTTGATTCCTATAGAAGTAATGTGCTATTAACATGAAGAAAGTTTAAGGTAAGTTAAACACTAATTTTATTGTTATCTTTATGTATAATTTATTAGAATCACTTATTTATTAGTATATTTACCTAGAATAAGTATATCATGACTCAAGTTTACTTACTGCAAAAACAATCATGAGAAATGAAATGGGAAAAAAATGACCATTGAATTTCCATTTTTCCTTCTGCTTTTGAGATATAATTGGCATAAAACATTTTGTAAATTTAGGTGCAAAGTATAGTGATTTGATTTTCAAGTATCATGAAATAAATATCATAGCAACTTTAGGGAGTATTCATTATCTCATTTAGATACAATTTTAAAAAATATTATTTGTCATTTGGTTCTGATGAGAAAACTTACGGTCTACTATGTTATCAACATTCATATAGAACATAAACCAGTATTAATTTTAATTTTCATGTTACTACAGGCATCCCTAGAACACGTTTATTTTACGGCTGGAGGTTTAAGATTTTGTGTGCATTAATCAAATCCTCCTATCCCAACCCCTGCCTCTGTTAATTACAAATCTAATTTTTTTAAGTATGTTTCTTTAATTTTGAAGTGTACTTTTATCCTTAACACTGTGTTAGGTTCTCTTACACAACTAACTGTTTGCTATTTTTAATACATCTCAAAATGATCACCAGAATATATCTACTTATGATATGTTGCTATGTAAAGATATTTCATAGTTATTGACTATTCCCCATACAGTACATTTCTTGTCCCTGACTCATTTATTTTGCAACTGGGAAATGTTCTCTTTTAATTTTCGTCAAATATTTCTTTTTCCTCACCCCACTTCCCTCCTTCTTGTTAACAACCTGTTTCTTTGTATATCTATATCTCCTTTTCTCTTATGTTATGTTCATTTGTTTTAAATTCCAAATGTGGGTAAAATCATACAGCATTTGTCATTCTCTTACTGACATATTTCACTTAGCATATTACCCACTTGTTCTACCCATTTTCTGCAAATGACAAGAACTTTTTGTTTTTAGAACTGAGTAATAACTCATTGTATTTTTATGTGTGTGTGCATATATATATTTATATATAGTACATATATATAGTGTGTGTATATATTTATATATATAAATATAGATAAATCTGCAGTTAAGATGGGTAGATATATATACTATAAACACAAATCTTCATTATCCATCATCTCTTGATGAGCAATTAATTTGCTTCTATATCCTGTCTATTGTGAGTAATGCTGCAGTGAATATAGGGTTGAATTTATCTTTTCTAGTTAGTGTTTTTATTTTTTTGGAATAAGTATCCAGGTATGGAAATGTTGGTTTATATTTCATTTTTAATTTTTAGATAAGGTTCCACGTTGTTTTCCACAGTGGCAGCACATATTTACATTCACTCCTGCAGTGCATCAGGGTTGTTTTTCTTACATCCTCACCAACAGTTATGTTTGTTATATTTTTGAAAATAGTCATTCTGACAGGAGTGACATAAAATCTCATTGTATATTGGACTTGCCTTTTTCTGATGGTTAGTGATGTTGAGCGGTTTCATGTGCCTGTTGGTTACCTTTCCCCATCTGTATATTCATTTTTTGTAATGGGCTAAATGACCACAACTGATTTCATATTCAGGCATTCTTTGTGTTCCATTATTCTGTTTGTTATGTGCCACTACCATATTCTTTTTATCACTGTAGCTTTTTATTATAGTTTAAAATCAGTGACAGTGATACATTCTTTTAGTTTTTTGTCAAATTTGTTTGTGTTTTTAGTTTGTTTTCTTTCCTTCCTTTCTTTTTTTTTTAGTGATTTGAATACTTGTGTGTTTACATGTATATTTTACAATTATTTATTGTAAGTGTCTGAAAATGTTCTTGGTATTTTGATAGGCCCTGAATTTAATTTGTGTATTTTCTTGGCTAATACTGTCATTTAAACAATTTTTTTTCTCATCTGCGAACCCAGTGTATCCTTTATCTGTTTGCATTATCTACAATTTCTGTTATAAGTATTTTATAGTTTCTGAGTACAGGTCTTTTACCTCCTTGGTATGATATATTTCTTTTTTGTTGTTTTGTAATGCAACTGTAAATGAGACAGTTTCCTCACTTTCTCTATCTGTTTGCTTGTTGTTAGTGTGCAGAAATGCAAGATTTCTGTATGTTAATTTTACATTCTGAAATTTTACCAAATGCATTGATAAGCCGTAGTAGTTTTCTGGCACCATTTTTAGGATTTCTGTTTGAAGTATGTCATCTGCAAGCAGAATCTTTTACACATTTTCTGAAATACCTATATTTTACTTACTTTTATTTTGGATAGCTATGGCTAGAATTTCCTATACTATACTGAATAAAAGTGAGCATTCTTGACTTCTTTCTGCTCTTATTGGAGATGCTTTCAGCTTTTAATCAGTGAGTGTCATGTTAGCTGAGTTCATGTCATATATGACCTTAACTGTGTTGAGGTATGTTTCCTCATGCCCAATTTGAGGAGAAATATATTCATAAATAGATACTGAATTTGTCAAAACATTTTATGTCTCTATTGAGGTGACCATATAATTATTATTCTTCAATTTATTAGTGTGGTGTATCATACTGATTAATTTGTGGTTATTGAATCACTTTTGCATCCCTGGAATAAAATAGACTTAATCATAATGTATAATCCTCTGAAAGTATTGTTTGATTTGCTTACAATTTAGTGATGATTTTTGCATCTATGCTTATCAGTAGTATGTAACCTGTAATTTTTTGAGGTATTTGTTCTAGTTTTAGTACTAGTGTGATACAGAAATGTGGGGAACGAAGCCTCCATTCCTCTCGAAATTTTTGGAATTCTCTGAGAAGTATAGGTGATAGCTCTTCTTTAAATGTTTGGTCGAAATCACCTGTGAAGCTGTCTAAACCTGGAAATTTGTTTCTTGGGAGATTTTGTTTAATTACGTATTCAATTTCATTAGTGATAATCTGTTCATATTTTTTTCTCATTCCGTTCTGGGGATTATGTCTTTCTAAGAAATTGTACATTTCTTCTAGGGATTCCATTTTATTGGCATATAATTTGTGGTATCTTCTAATGATGCTTTGTATTTCCTTGATACAAGCTGTACCTTCCCATTTATTTCTGAGTTTATTATTCTGTACTCTCTTTTTGCTCATGTGTCTGGTTAAATTTTATCAACTTTATTAATCTTTCAAAAGACATTAATTAGTTTGATTAAATGTTTCTATTTTAATCTTTATTTTATTTAATTATGTTCTGTCCTTTCAGGTGTCTTTCCTTCTACTAACAAGTTTGTTTATTATTTTGTTAAAACACTTGGTTGTAAGAATATGATATGAGAGAGCTGTTTCTTATTTGTATAAGTGGGATTATTTTACTATAAGCATCCCTATTAGTACTACTTTTGTTATACCCCACGGATTTTGTTTTTGTTGTCATTTTTTTGATATTTTTCTTTGATTTATACAGCAATCCATTTGTTGTTAATAATGTATTATTTATCTTCAACACTATAGTAATTTTCTCAGGTTTTTTCTTTTAGTAAATTTATATTCTCACAGAATCCAGATGTTTCTTCACAAAAGATGGAGAAAAATAATAAAATATATACAAACATCTGAAAGACCCATATTTTCCAAAATTATATTGAAAAATGAACAAAGCTTTGGGTATTACCCTCCCTGAATTTATAACACAATACAAAGCTACAGTAATCAATACATGAATATATGGCACTTTAAGAATCACATAGACCAATGGAACAAAATAAATAGTTGTAAAATAAACCCACACACATATGGTCAATTAGTCTACAATGAAGGAGGCAAGAGTATAAAATGGAGAAAGACAGTCTCTTCAACAAGTGGTCTTGAGAATACTGGACAATACATGTAAAAGTAATATGTAAGAGCACTTCCTTCCATAGTATACAAAATGAGATTAAAATGGATTAATTTCCTAAATGTAAAGCCCAAAAGAATACAATTTCTGACCAAGAGCAGGAGCACAACTGACTTTGAGATAAAACATAGCAATGTTTATTTTTGACCTGTCTCCAAAGTAAAAACAAAAATGAAAGCTAACAATTACAGTTTTTAGTTTACTGAGGAAAAAATAGATGTTTGTGGTGATACAGGGATTCTACTTCTTGTATAAGTATGAAGTGCAAAACCTTTTGCAGAGCAAAGGAAACCTTCAGCAAGACATATGATATCAGACAGAATAGAAGGAAAATTTCAGACAATGAAACCAACAAGATGTTAATATCCATAATATATATATAGCATATTAGACTCAATATTTAAAAAACAAATACCCCAAGTTAAAAACAGTTGAAAGATCTTCATGGAAACTTTTGAAAAACAGACATGTGGAAGATTTTCATGCACATATAAAGAAAGTTAACGTTGCTATTTATTAGGAAAACATAAATCAAACCAGAATGAAATATAATCTCACAGCCACCAAAATGGCTTTTAACAAAAATTCTACAAACAACAAACATTAACAAGAATGTCAATAAGAGGGAACCCATGTACACTGTTGGTGGAAATATATATTGATGCATCCACTATTATAAAAGTGTGGACAGTGCTCAGAAAACTAGAAATAGAAGCATTATATGTTGCAGCAAATGCAGTTTTTGGTATAAATTTGAAAAATGAAAACATTAACTTAAAGGATATATTACCCTCAAAGTTCTTAACATCATCATTTATAATAGCCAAGAATAGAAGCAGAACTCAACTGCCCATCAACAGACGATTGGCTGAAGTAGATGTGATATATAGATAACAAAATAAATGCTTAGTCATTGTCATATCAAAAAATAAAATTCTGCCTTCTGGAACAATGTGACTGGAACCAGAGAGTGTTGCACATAGGAAAATAAGACATAGAGATAAAAACAATCTACATTCTCACTTAAATGAGGAAAATAAAGATATAAGTGATATAATCATAAAAAAAAGTGAAACAGAATCACATATGTATGTGTAGTGTACCAAGTAGTGGTTTCCTCTGGGGACAGGGAAGAAGGATGTAGAAAACAGAAATGTGGAAACTACTAGTAATAAATGGGAGAACCAAAAGGGCTATATTTATGGCACAGAGATATATATTAAAAATTTAAATGATTTTAAAGAGATTACAGGTATATATTATAGTATAATATGCCTGTGGGTGGGAAAAGCTTTGATGAAAAGAACCCAGGAATATCAAAATATTTTATAGTACTATAATATTAAGGGAGGTGATTTGTTTACTTTCTTTAGTGTTCTTAAAATTCCTTTAGTAGAATTTAAGCTTTGAATTGAAAAAGTATATATTTTTAAAAGTGACATAAATTTAAACTCTTTTTGTCTCTCCCATTACATCTACAGTCAGTAAAACGTTCACATCTCAACAAAAATATCTACAACACAAAGCAATACTCCAGAACGCACGTGAACAGGTGAAGTTTGGTGGACTAAAACATTCAAAGGAGGCGAACTGAGGGAAGAGCAAATTTGGTGTCTGCAACAAAGGCCCCCTGAATAAGATATATGAGTCCACAAGTTCAGAGAAAACAGTAGAAACAGGGTCTCAGTGGTTCACAAAAATTCAGCCTCCAACTGCACCAGTACTTATGGTCACATGTAACTAGGAGGGAGCCACAATGGAGACAGAAATTCCATCCTTCACACACTCAGACATTCATGACACTGTCCCTACTCCCCATTCACAGTGGTGAAGACAAGTTACCTTGCAACACTGGACATGGCAAAGGCACTTGCCTGATTCCAAATACCCACCTGTCTTTACACCTTTCCTCGATGTGTACACTGAGTCTCAAGGGATATCAAATAAAAGGAAGGGTTCGCAATCCCAGTGACAACAGTGGCATTAACTACCAGAGAATTCTAAGAAGTGACAATGAAAGCACATCTTTTATCCAGACAGTAGAGACTGGAAAGTGCCATTTTGAAATATTATCAGAGGTATCTCAGGTAAGTAAAACCAAAAATTGTGCAATATTGCAAACAACCAGAAAACAAAAACGAGGACTCCAACTGCGAATCTGTTATTTAGTGTCATCAGAGCAATAATTTATCAAGATCATGACAAATCACAGTAACATTATAGGGCATGCACACACACAAATAGATACAAACAGACACAGACGCACACGCACCTGCGTGCACACACACACACACACACACACAATGTCAACCCTGCAGCAAACAAAATTAAAGTCATGGTATATTGCCTTATAACTGAGAGAATCCAAATAGGTGTCATATACAAACTCAATACAAAAAACTAAACTAAGAAAACAGTTTAGTGAACTCAGGAATAAACGAAATGAAGATAAGGAATACATTACCAAAGAGACTGAAACTATAAAATAAATAAACATTATTGGAGGACAAGGAGAACTTAATAAATGAGATGAAGAATGCAACAGAATGCATTGGAAGTAGACTGTCTTTGTGGAATAGATTAGCAAACTCACCATTACAAAACTAGAAATGATAGGAGAGGGCAGAGATACAAGACATTAAAAAGTGAGGAAATTCTACAGTAGCCGTCAGACTTCCTCAGGAAGTGCACATTAGATTGGAATCCTGGAGGGAGAAGAAAATTAGAAGGAAGCTGATGGTGTATTTAAAGAAGTAATAGTTGATAACTTCCCGAACCTATGTAAGGAACTGATATACAGCTCAGTGAGCCAACAAAACACCAATAACTTTAATACAAAGGGACCTCCTTCAAAATACGTCATATGCAAATTTTCAAGTCAATGACAGAGTAAAATTGTAAATGCAGCCACAAAAAGTTATGAGAATCTACAAATGAACCCCCATTAGGCCATCAGCAGATATCTGTGCAGAAAACATAGGCCACGGGTAAATAAAATGATATTTTCAAACTAATCAAATAAGAAATCACTCACCCAATAATACTTACACAGTTATCACTTAGATATAAAGTGAAAATAAAGAATTTACAAGACAAAAAAAACCTGAATGAGATGAAAAATACAAATCCGGATCACCTTATAAAAGGTGTAGAAAAGAAGTGTTCTAAGAAAAATTAAATGGCAATAATATGCAAAACATTGAACAAAATGCTAAGCAGAGTCCACGAGAAAGTTGCGACAGTTTCTTTGGGTATGTTTTCAAATGCTGTTATACTACATGAATTAAAGAGAGAAAAATAGGATATCAGGGGCAATAAATATAGATACATCAAACTGTTAAGATGTTCACAACAGTAAAATAAATAATTTGAAAGAGTAATCATAAAAGGTAAAGAATAAAAATAAAACAATATTAAAGGAAAATGCTATCAGCGGGAAAAGGACTAATTTATACATGAGATGTTTTAATTTTAATTGAAGTACAGTAGATGTACTATATTGTATAGTTTCAGATGTACAGCATAGTTATTCTAACCATTTTGTAGATTATATTGCATTATGAATTATTACAATAATTGTAACATACAATTATTTTAAGCCATTGTGTATAATTCCCTGATCTATACAGATTATCCTTGTTTCTTCTCTCCTATATGTATACTACTTTGTATCTGTCAAAGTCCTACCATTAAATTCTCTTTCCCTACCCCTTTGGTAAACATAAATATTTTCCCATATCTTTGAGTCTGCTTAAGTCTTACCTATCTAATCTATTTACCTCTCCATCATGTCTCTGTCTATTTATCCATGTATCTATCTATCTATCTATCTATCTACCATGTATGTATGTATCTGTCCATCTATCTATTTATCTGTCATCTATCAAAAGATACCTATAGACTGATGTAAACTGATAATTGTTATTCTTTAGATTCCACATATAAATTATGTTATATTCTTTTGTCTTTTTCTAAGTTACTTCACTAAGCACAATATTTACTAGGTCCATTCATGATGCTGAAATAACAAAGTGTTATACTTTTTCATCACTGAGTAATTTTCCATTGCATATTTATAGAAACATCATATCTACTTAAGTCCATAGTCTACTGTGGACTCTTGGATTGCTTCCCTGTCTTGTATATTATAAACACTTCTATTGGGAACATTGGTTCCTCTCAATTTAGGGTGTTTCCCCAGATTTTTTCTATGAGAGGCATTATTGGGTCATATGGTAGTTAACTTTTTAGTTTTTAAAGAAATCTGAATACTGTTTTCCATAGAAGTTGTAGCAATTTACATTCCTGCCAAGAGTATACAAGAGATTTGTTACCTGAACATCATCTCCAACACTTACTATTTGTAGACTTTTTGATAATAGCCGTTTGACCTATGTGAAGTGATACGTCATTTCAGTTTTGATTTGCAATTACCTAATAATTAGTTATGTTGAGCAATTTTATCACTTGCCTGTTACTCATCTGTAAGTTTTCTTTGGAAAAATATTAACTCAGGTACTCTGCTCTTGTTATTGATGGGGTTTTTGTTTTTCACCTTGTGTTGTGTAATCTAAATACATCTTACATCTATTAACATACATCTATTAACCCCTGGTCACTTGCATTGTTTGCAAATATGTTCTCCTATTACACAGGCAGTGTTTTCACTTCATTGATATTGTCCTTAGCTGTGCAGAAATTTTCAAGTTTGTTTAGGTCCCACTTGCTTATTTTTGCTTTTATTTATTTTGCCTTAGGAGATTGATATAAGAAAATATTCCTATGATATATATCCAATAGGGTTTCACCTACATTCCCTTCTAGACATTTTATATTATCAGGTCTTATATTTAGGTCCTTAATATACTTGGAGTTTATTTTTGTATATGATGTCAGGGAATGCTCTCATTTCACTGTTTTACATGTAGATGTCCAGCTATCCCAACACCATCCATTGACGAGACTGTCTTTTCTCCATTGTGTACTCTTGCCTCTTTTATCATAGATTCATTGCTCATAGGTGTGTGGAATTATTTCTAGGCTCTCTATCTGTTTCTAATTGATTATATCTCTTTCCCAATGCCATACTGTTTTTATTACTGTAGGTTTGTAGTATAGTAAGGTGTCCAGGAGGGTTATACCTCCAGATATGTTGTTTTTCTCAAGATCATTTTGGCAATTTTTAATGGTTTCATGTAAAACTTAGAGTTATTTAATTTCTGGTTCTGTAGAAAATACTACAGCTTCGTAACAAGAATTGCACTTGATTGTAGGTTTCTTTGTGTAGTACGGCCATGTTAACAAGACATCTTTCAATCCAAGAGCAAAAGACATCTTTCCATTTCTTTGAAACATTTCAATCCAGGAGCACAAGACATCTTTCCATTTCTTTGAAACATTTTTAATTTCTTTGTCATTGTTTTATAATTTTCAGTGTGTAGATATTTCACATATGTTGCTACATTTAATCCAAAATATTCTGGGGAATGGGGTTTTAAACATTATTGCTTTCAATGTCCATTTTATGGTATCTCTTCATTAATGTGTAGAAATGCAAGAGACTTTTTTACGTTAATCTTGTACCCTGCTCCCTTAATGAAATTATTTATTGTTCATAATAGTCAGTGTGGAGCCCTTAGGACACTCTATGTAGATTTTTATGCCATCAGTACTGGTGAAAATTTGGCCTCTTTTTCCATTTTGAGTTTCTTTTACTTTTTTTTCTTTTCCTCTTCCTTTCTTGTATTAGTGTGGAACACAAGTGGTGACAGTAGGAGCCCTTGTCTTGTTCCCGAATTTACCCAGAAGGCTTTCAGCCTTTCCCCTGAGTATTATAAATTGTTATAAATGGCCTTTAGTATGTTGAGAGATGTTCCCATTTTACTCACTTTCATGAGAGTTCTGAAGGTTAATGTATGTTGAATTTTCAAATGCTTTTTCTTTGTGTATTGACATGGTCTTGTGAATATTGTCCTTCCTTTATTAGATAATTGTCATACTGATTGAATTGTGTATGTTGAACCATCCTTGTGTCTCTGGAAGGAATCCAACTGATCATAATGTATAATCTTTTCTATGTATTGCTGGATTAATTTGTTGATGTTTTTGAGGATTTTTGAATATATATTCATCTAGGATATTGGATTTTCATTTTCATATTTTTTTTGGTATTGTCTTTGACTGGTTTTGTTATCAGTGTAATGGTGGCCTCATAGAATAACTTTGGGAATTTTCCTCCTATCTTCATTTTTTAAAATAGTTGGGGGGAAAGTGGTTTTAGGGAATGCATCCAGGCATTTTGTTCAAGGGGTGTTTTTAAAAGTACAGATTTTATTTAACTTATACTGATTGCTGTTTTCAAGTTCTCAGTTTTACCTTACTTCACTGTTGGCAGGCTGTACATTTCTAGAAAATTGTGCATTTCTTTTAGGTAGTCCAGTTTGTTGTCACGTAAAAGCTCATAGTGCTTTCATAAACATTTTTTTGTATTTCTGAAATTTCAGATGTTATTTCTACTCTTTCATTTCTTATTTTGTTTTGGTCCAGTCTCTGTATTTCTTGATAAGCCTGGCTAAATGCTTACATGTTTGTTAAATTTTTAAGAAAAATTAAAGCTGTTGATGATATGAATTGTAATTTATTTTTCAACTTTTACTTTATTTATTTTCAACCTAATCATTAAAGATTTCTCCTTCTACTGCCTTTGGGTTTTGTTTGTTTTATTTCTTGTTATTTTTGGTGGTATGCTTTGTCCTTTCTATGAGGTTTTTCTTGTTCCTTGTAGAAGCCCTGGCTTCTTCTCAACTTCCCTCTTAGATTTGTCTTTGCTGCAACCCATACATTTTATGAAGCTGTGTTGTCATTGTAATTTGTCTCCAGGTATGATTTTATTACCTCTTTGATTTCATCATTGAACATGTTTTATTTTTTTTTAAAGGATGTGGTTTGACCTCATGTTTGTGCTTTTCCTATTCTTCTGTCTACAGTTGATTCATAGTTTCATACTTTTGTGTATGTAAAAATACTTGCTGTAATCTATATTTGCTTAAAGTTCCTGAGGCTCATTTCATGACATAATGTGTGGTTAATTCCTTAGACAACATCCTGTGCACACTTGAAAAGTTTATGTGTTCTGCTTTTCTGATGCAGTGTCTAACATTACAGTTAGGTTCAAATGATCTAATATGCTATTAAGACCTCTGTTTTCTTACAGATATTCTTTCTGGATGATCTGACCATCATTATAATAAGGTCTTAAACTCATCTACTATTATTGTTTTATAATGAATTAATTCTTTCTTGTCTACTAAAATTTCTTTTTATACATAGGATCTATGGTGTTGGGTCCATATAAAATTTAATGAAAATAATACCCTACATTTTGTTGATCTCTTTTTCTTTATATAATCTCAAATTTCTTTCATTTTGGCCCTTATTTTAAAACGTATTTTGTATGAGTTGAGCATTGCAATCTGCACTTTCTTGTCATTTCCATGAAATAAATTTTCCATTTTTTTCCAGACTATGTTTATCTTCCACCATAAAGTGAGACTTTTTTGGGGGGGAGGCAAAGATGTTAGAGCAGAAGGATGCTCGTAGCTCACCCTTTCACACAAATGCACCAAGACTCACATCCACAGACCCAGTCAGCTAACCAGAGAACCTGCAAAACTCTGACAGAACATTGTCCTCTTCAATAGATAAAGGTGCGAAAAATCTGGTAGGAGAAATGAAGAAAGAAAGAAGAAAAGGCAAAACATAGTGGGACAGATCCCACGGGGAGGGAGCAGCAAAGAAGGACTGGTGCTCATTCACTGTATCTCCCCTCTACAACTTAGAGTTCGGCAGGACGGAAGGGGAGCCTCCAAGGTTTGACCTTTACAAAGTATAATTTGACTGACAATTCTAAGTTAACAGGCACAGAGGATCCCTCTGAAACACAGCCAAAAATGCACCCCAGATGCAGGGGGCAGGGCCTTGCTGCCCGAGCTGGGAGGAAGATGGGGATGGCTGCACTGAGGCATCCCAGTGGAATGGAAAAGGCTTTGTGCCATTGCTGTGGGTGCAAAGGGCAGAACAACCTGGGCTTTCCATAAAATGACAGGGCAAATGTGCCCTGTTGGGGGGAAGGGTACTATCCCCATCTCTGGAAATCTGCAAAAAGTTCTAGGTGAAGAGAGTTGGGGCTAAGACACAGCCACCATAACCTCTGGTGCTTTGCACCCAGGTGACAGTTGGGGCAAAACCTGCATCTACACCTAAGAACCTAGAGGCCTCAAGAGCCAGATGGAGACTTGCCTACAGCCTGAAGCAGAATGGATACTACTGTCCTGGTTTCTCAGAGATCTTGTCCACCAAGACAAACAAGGAGCTGGATTTTGGCCCAGAACAGGGACAGGGCAGATACTCAGTCTACCCTGAGCCCACTTCTGTTGTGCAAACCCGAGGCAGAAAGTACAGTGTCACAGTGCAGCAGAGTGACCGGCACCCTGAGGGTGCATGTGGCCCCCCACATTTTGGGCTGGAATGCAGCCCCTGACCATGGTGTTGGGAAAGGTTGTGATGCCCAATCCTGCCTTGTCAGTCTGCAACATCTGACTGCAGCATCAAGCAGGGCAGTGACAAGCCAGCCCATAGTAAAGAGAGCTGAACCTGACCCAGTGTTGGGTTTAGGAGCTATCTGCTTGCTGACATGCCCTGGGAGCACCACAGATGAGGGCTCCAATGGAGGGTCTCAGGAAACAGCAGGCTGAGATTCCAAAACAGGATGAATACAGAAAAATTTCACATTAAAATTACACAGTCTCCAGGAGGACACTGACCACCCCCATGTTTTAATCTGTTTTACCTATTCCATTTTCCATTACCCTCCTAATTTTTACTTCTTATGCAATTATATATACCCCCATTTAAATCCCTTTGAAATTTTTAAAAATATTTTTATTATTATTATTTATCAGATTTCTGCTTCAACTTGCTTTTCTATTATTCATTATACAATGTCTTCAAAGCTTTTGTTCTCCCTTCTTTAAAATTCTTCATCTCTCTCTCTCTTTTTTCCATTTTCTAACTTGTATTACTACATAGGTATTAGGTAGATAAACTCTTTTAGGACCGCAGTAGATAACTGATACTCCATAAATCACAGTGCCAGAGAGGTAGGTGCAAGATGAAGAAGCTGAGAAACCATTCACAATTAAAAGAACAAGAGATATCCCCTGAAATAATGATCAGTGAAATAGACATCAATATCCTACTAGATCAAGATTTCAAAAAAATAGTGATCTTATTATTGAAGGAAATTAAAGATAGTGTTTAGAGATATAAAATATGTTTAAAATGAAATGAAAGGTAAAAAGAAGAGCCGAGTAGAATTAGTAAACCCATTGACTGAGATGAGGAATGATATAAAAGCATCACAAAGCTGACTAGACAATGCAGAGGAAAGAATTAGTGACTTAAAAGACAGGACAATAGAAAGCACACAATCAGAATAGCTACAAGAGAAACAATGAGAAACAAATGAAAAAAGCATGAGATCTATGGGATATTATAAAGCATGCCAAACTTGGTATGATAGAAGTCCAAGAAGGGGAGGAAAGATCAAAGGTGATTGCAAAGCCGTTTGAAGAATTCATGACTGAGAACTTCCCAAACATAAAGAAGGAATCAGATACTCAGGTACAGTAAGCTCAGAGTGTCCAAAACAGGAAGAACACAAATACACCCACACCTAGACATATAATTAAGATGGCCAGAGCCAAGGATAAAGAAATGATCCTAAAGGCAGCAGGAAAATAGCAAAGAGTGAGATACAAGGGAATCCCCATAACTCTCCCAGCTAATTTCACTACACAAGTACTACAGGCCTGAAGGGAGTGGAAAGATATATTCAAAGGCCTGAGTGAAAAAAGATATACCCTAAGATACTTTAATAAGCAAGTCTATCCTTTTTGGTAAAAGGAGACATAAAGAATTTCACAGACAAGAAAATGCTTCAAGAGTTTAGCAACACTAGACCCATGCTAGAAGAAATATTGAAAAGACTACTCTAAATAGAAAAGAAGCAGGATGCTTCAGAAATGTGAAATTCACAGCTGGAAACGTGATAACTCATGAATTACAAATAAAATATGCACAAAATTTTAAAATAAGATATACAAATCATTGAGAGTCGGAGAGGGAGGCAGGAAAATAGAACATTTTTTTTTTTAGTCTTTAAAAATTCTTTTGTTTTTGGTTAAATAGGATTGAGATCATGTTACTATCAGTTTAATAAAAGCAGTTATAATAATGGTCTAAAAGACTTATAATGAAGTGTGACAACAAGACTAAAACATATCAGGGAGTCACTAAAACAAAATAAAATTCATGAAAATACAAAGGAAAATGACCAAACCATAAAAGGAAGGTGAAATGAACAAAGAGGAAATAACAAATCAACAGCAAAGATAAGGTAAAAATGGCAATAAACAGAAACCTATCATTGATTACTGTAAATGTTAATGGAATAAATGCTCCAGTAGAAAGTCAAAGAGTGGCATGCTGTATAATGAAGCACGAACCTTCAATATGCTGCATCCAAGAGAACCACTTCAGATAGTAGGACACATATACATTGAGAGTGAAAGGATGGAACAGGGAATTACATTCAATTAGGAAATCTAAAAAAGCAGGTGTTACAGTACTGATTTCAGACAAAATATTCTTTAAAACAAAGGCCATAAAGCAAGATAAAAAATGACATTTTATAATGATCGAAGGAGTGATACAAAATGAGAATAGCCCACTTGTTAATACATATGCATGAAAAAAAGGAGCACCTAAGTACATAAAATTATTACTTATAGATATAAAGGGGGATAGTGATGGGAATCTAATCATAGTTGGAGAATTCAACACTGGATTAACATCACTGGAAAGATCACTGAGACAGAAAATGAATAAGGCATCAGAGAAGGTAAATAATACAGTAGAAATATTACACTTGGTGGATATTTTCAGAGCATTGCAACCACAAAAAATAGAATATACAGCCTTTTCAAGTGCACATGGGGCATTTTCCAGGATTCATGATATACTTGGGCACAAAAGAAACCTCAGCAATTTTAAGAAGATAGAAATTATCTCAAGCATCTTTACAGACCACAAACCCATGAAGCTAGAAATCAACAACAGAGAAACAAAGGGGAATAAAAGGAAAACACGGAGATTAAAAAATATGTTAATAAAAAACCAATGGGTCAATGAAGAAATCATAGCTGAAATGAAAAATACTTTAAGACAGAAGAAAATGAAAACAATACCACACAAAATTTATGGGTCACATCAAAAGCAGTGCTCAGAGGGGTGTTTACAGCGATACAGGCCTTCCACAAAAAGAAGAACAACTTCAAAAAAAATTTAAACCACCAGCAGAATGCACTGGAAAAAGAAGAACAAAAAACAACAAAAGGCAGCAGAAAGAAGGAAATCATAAATATTGGGGAGGAAATAAATATAATAGAGATTAAAAACACCATAGAAAAAAATCGACAAATCCAAAAGCTGGTTTTTCAAAAAAGTAAGTAAATTCAACAAATCTCTGTCCAAACTCGAAAAGAAGAAAAGAGAGAGACCACTAATTAGCAAAATAAGGGAGGAGAATAGAGAAATAACAACAAATAAAAAATACAGAATATCATACGAAAGTATTATTAAAAGTATATGGATAACCTAGACGAGATGGAAAAGTTTCTGGAAACATACTGTCCATCAAGACTGAATCAAGAAGAAACTGACCCCTTGAACAAGCAGAGCACTAGAAATTAAATCAAAATAGCAATATGAAAACTCCCTATAAATAACACTCCAGGACAGGATGGATTCACTGCAGAATTCTACCAAACATACAAAGAAGAACTCATACCAGTCCTTCTCAAACTCTTCCAGAAGATTGAAAAGTAAGGAATACTCCCAAAGTCATTCTATGAAGCCACAATCACCCTGATACCATAACCAGGCAAAGACACTACCAAAAAAGAGGATTCTAGATCAATATCACTGATGAACACAGATGCAAAACTCCTCACAAAAATTGTAGCAAATAGAATCCAACAACACAGATGAAAGGTTATACATCATGACCAATTGGGGATTACGCCAGGGACACAGGGGTGGTTCAACATATGCAAATCAATCAGTGTAATACAGCACATCAACAAGAGAAAGGACCAAAACCACATGATCTTCTCAATAGATGCAGGAAAATTATTTGATAAAATTCAACACTCAAGTTTGATAAAAAATCTCACCAACATATCTCAGCATCATGAAAGCTGAAGATAAACCTACAGCCAGCATAGTACTGAATGGTGAGAAAATTAAACCTTCCCACCAAAATCTGAGACAAGACAAGGATGCACACTATCACCACTCCAACTCAATATAATCATGGAATTCCTAGCCACAGCAATCAAACAAAAGAGAGAAGTAAAAGGGATGCAAATTGGAAAGGAAGAGGTAAAATTCTCACTATATGCAAATAATATGTTACTATATAGAGAAAGCCCTGCAAGATCCAGACAAAAACTACTACAGCTGAACGAAGAATTCAGCAAGGTAGCAGGTTACAAGATTAAGGTTCAAAAATCAGTGGCATTTCTTTACACTAACGATTCAGATAATGCTAAAGAGCTACAGTAAAAATGACAGCACTTTATTGGTAGGAAAACAGACATATAGGCCAGTGGAACATTATAGAGATCCTAGAAATGAACCCACAAACTTTTAGTCAATTAATCTTTGACAAAGGAGGCAAGAAAGTACAATGGAATTGAGACAGTCCCTTCAGGAAATGGTGTTGGAAAAACTGGACAGCAGCAGGAATATCAATGAAGCTAGAACACTCCCAATGAAGCTAGAACACCATACACAAAAATAAACTCAGAATGGATCAAAGACTTAAACATAAGACAAGATACAAGAAACCTCCTAGAGGAAAATATAGGCAAAACGTTATCTAACTTACATCTCCAAAATTTTCTTGCAGATGAAATAAAAACAAGAATAAACATGTGAGACGTAATGAAACTTACAAGTTTCAGCACAGTTAGAAACCGGAAGTGAAACAAAAAGACCACCTACGGAACGGGAAAATAATTTGCATATGAAACCTATAAAGGCTTGATCTCCAAAGTATATAAGCAGTTCATCCAACTGAATAAGAAAAAATAAACAACATAATACAAAAATGGACAGAAAACCTAAACAAGCGATTCTCCAAGGAAGACATACTAATGACCAAAAGACACATCAGAAAATGCTCAATATCACTGATTATCAGAGAAATGCAAATCAAAACTACAGTGAGGTATCACCTCACATTACTCAGAATGGCCATCATTCAAAAATCCACAAATGACAAATGCTGGAGGAGCTGTGGATAAAAGGGAACAGTCCTTCACTGCTGGTGGCAATGGAGTACGGTGAAGCCACTGTGGAAAACAGGATGGAGATTCTTCAAAAGCCAAGGAATAGACTTATCATGTGACACAGGAATCCCGCTCCTGGGCATAAATCCAGAAAAAACCCTATCGTAGGATGACACCTGCACCCCAATGTTCATAGCCAGCACTATTTACAATAGCCAAGATGTGGAATAGTCCAAAATGTCCATCAACAGTTTATTGAATAAAGACGAGGTGGTATATTTATACAATGGAATGCTATTCAGGCTTATAAACTGACAGCATAATTCCATTATCAGCAACATGGATGCTCCTGGAGAAAATCAGTCTAAGTGAAGTAACCCATATATAGAAAGAGAAATACCATATGAGATGGCTCATCAGTGGAAACTAAAAACAAAACAAAACAAAAAACAAAAAAAAACAGAAATTCAAAACAGAAATAGACTCATAAATATAGAATACAATGTTTTGGTTGCCAAGGGGGCACGGGGCGGGGAGAGATAGACTGGGAATTCAAAATTGTAGAATTGATAAACAGGATTGTACTATATAGCACAGGGAAATATATAAAACATCTTACGGCAGCTCACTGAGGAAAAAATGGGAAAATAATTGTGTATATGTTCATTGTAACTGAAAGATTGTGCTCTTCGCTGGAATTTGAGTCAACTTTGTAAAATGAATGTAAACCAATAAAAAAAGTTAAAAATAGAAGAAAACATGATCCTAAATATTACAAGTGTAAATATAAATTAGAGAGCAAAAACACTATGCAAAAGAGTAGTAAAACACCAGATTTTGTTTTATGTTTTCTTTTTAAGGTAAGCAAAATCAAAAAACCTCTAGCCAGGTGTACCAAGAAGAAAAGAGAGATGCTCCAAAGAAATAAAATAAGAAATAAAAAGAGAAATAATAATTGTTACCTCAGATATACAAAAAAAGGATCATTTTGTCAACGCATACATGCCAATAACCTGGACAACTTAGAAGAAATAGACAAATGTCTAGAAAGAGACAGAGATAAGGAGAAACAAATAATTTGAACAAACTAATTACTAGAAGAAAGTTAGGATCTTCATTTAAAAAATCGTTAAACATTAGTGCAGATATAAACAGCTGTCGTGGAGTACTGTACAAAAATACAAAACAGGACTTATACTGTTCAAACTATTCAAACATAGTGAAGATGTGGGAAACTCCCAAATTAATTCAATGAAGACTTCATCAATGTGATAGCAAAGCCAACAAAGTACAGGCAAAGAGAATTTCAAGCCAATATATTTGATTGATTTAGTTGCAAAAGTTCTACCAAATATCATTAGCAAACTGCATGCAACAATAGCTAAAATGAATCATGCACTATGATCAACTTGGATTTATTGCAGGGTCACAAGAGAGGTTCAACATACACAAATCAGTTTGATACACCAAATTAACAAAAGAAAAAGTGAAAATGATGTGGTCACCCCAATAAATCCATAAAAAGCATTTCACAAAATTCAACATTTATTCATTAAAACAACAACAACAGCAACAACAACAACAACAACAACAGCAACAACAACAGAAACCTCTTACAAAAGTAGGATTCAGGAAATAAATCTCAACATAACTAAAGTCATTAATTACAGACCCACAGAATATATAATATGTAAAAGTGAAAAACTGAAAGCCAAAATAAGAAATAAGACAAGGATGCCCACTCTCAAGATTTCTATTAAACACAGTATGGGATGCCCTAGCAACAACAATTGGAATAGAAAAAAATGTATTCAAATTGGATTGAATGTAGTACAACAGTCATTATTTTAGATGACATAATAATCTATATAGAGAACTCTAAAGATTCTCCACACCAGAACAACTAAAACTAATAAAGACATTTACCAATGTTGCATGATTCATGATTAATATAAAAAACTGTCACATCTCTTTAACAATGAAATATTCCATAATTTAAAAAAACCATATGAAATCAGATGAAAAATGAAAAACCTATTAAAAATCAAGATAAAAAATCATTAGGACACTGATAAAGAAAATTGAAGATGATGCAATAAATGGAAAGAAATCTCAAGGTCCTAGCTTAGAGGAAATAATATTGCTATAATATACATACTACAAAAATGTCTACAGATATAAAGTGATTCAGATCGAAATACATGATATTTTCCATAGAAATATAAACAGTCCTAAGATTTGTAAGGAACTGCAAGAGAACCAGAACTGCAAAAGGAACAATGGGGGAAAAGAACAAAGTTGGAAGCATAACCCATAACCCTCCCAGATCTCAGACAATATTACAAAAATATAGTAATCAAAACAGCACAATACTGGAAAACAAACATCTATATCACTGGAACGGAACACAGAGGTAGAAATAAAACATCACACCCATGGTCAACTAAACGATGACAAAGGAAACAAAATATACAATGCCTAAAAGACAGTCTCCAGCAAGTGATGTTGAGACAATTAGACAGCTACATGTAAATCAATGAAATTTGAACACTCCCTCATACAGTACAAAAATAAACTCAAAATGATTTAATTATCTGAATCTAACACATGACACAATAAATCTCCTGGAAACTAACATAAGCAAAACAATAGATAAATTGTACTGAAATTTTCTTATCTCACTCTCCCAAGCTGAAAACAATAAAAGCAAAATAATCAAATTGGTCTGAATTAAAATTAAAAGCTTATACACAGCAAAATAAACAGAATGAAAACATGAAATTCCAAATGGGAGAAAACATTTGGAAAAAATGCAATCAACAAGAGGCTAATTTCTAAAATACACACATCGTTTATAAAACTCCATTTCAAAAATCTACAAACAACCCAGCCAGAAAATGAGCAGAAGACAATTCTCCAAAGAAGACACACAGATGACCAACAGGAACATAAAAACATGCTCATATTGCTAATCATTATACAAAGGCAAGACAAAAATAAAATAATGTTTTACCTCACACTAGTGAGAAGGGTTGTCATCAAAATGTCTACAAATAATAAAGACTGTGGAGGTTGTAGAGAATAAGGGACTCTCCAACGCTGTTGTTGAGAATGAAAATTAGTGCAACCACTTTGGAAACAGTACAGAAGTTCCTTTTAATATTAAAAATAGACCTATCTTATGACACAGTAATCCCACTCCTGGGCATATAAAACATAAAACCTGAAAACAACGAATCCTAGGGTAAAACAAAAGAAGTACACTTAATTTGATTTTTCATATGTCTCCTCTGGCAGGGGAAGCAGAAGCAAAATTAACAAAAGATGATTGTATCAGTCTAAACAGATTTACACTGCAGAAGAAATGATCAATAAAATGAACAGTCAACCAAGACAATGGGAGAAAATATATGCAAGTGATATTTTCCAATCAAGTGTTAATATCCAAAATATATGGCAATCTCATACACCACAACAAAATAAAGACCAAACAATTCAATTAAAAAAAGTCCATAGGTACTGAATAGATAGATCTGAATCAATTTTCTGTAGAAAACATACAGTTTGCTAAATGACACATGAAAATATTTTCAGAGTTATAAATTATTAGGAAAGTCATAAACCAAAAATGAGACAACACCTCACACTTGTCAGAAGGCTCTCAACAAAAAGAAAAGAAATAGATATTGGTGAGATTGTGGACAAAAGGGAACACCGTGGAAACTGTTGATAGGAATGCAAAGTATTGATTCCATAACATATAAACATCAAATTTTCTTCATCCAGTTTTCTGTCAAGGGATGTTTGGTTCGTAGGCCCCTGTCTGAAGGCTCTAGAGAATAAGCCCATGGGCTGAACTAATAAACAAGCTGTGAGGAGTGTTACATATCCAGGCTGGAAAAGAAATGGCCTATTCAATATATCCTGTATGGGTGGCTGGATAGCCTATGCTGGATAAGATACTCATAGGAGGACAACGTAAGACAGGCAGAGCCGGCTGCATAAGAGATGGCCTACTTAATGAAGTTCCGTGATGAACTTTAAAACAATCCTTGATCATTTAACATCCTGTGCTTACTGCAGGAGCATGGGGACATAAATAGCTTACGATTATTAACATTGTTATAACTTAGATGATATGTGAGGCATTGTGCATGTTGTATATATACCCTTTCCCTAAGAATCAATAAACAGGGAACTGCTTCGCTTATCTCCACACAGTGTTTGTGTGTATATTATATCGTGCCTTTGACAGGTTTAATTTAATTTGTTGGGAGTAACTTAAAAGGATGTTGCATTATATACAATACTCTTTCTGCACCTATTGAGATGATTATGTGAGTTTTATTTCTCATTCTATTAGTGTGGCATGTCACCTTTATTGATTTGAATATTTTGAAGTTTCCTTAAACCCAGGTATTAATCCCTTTACTCATGAATGTGTATGATACATTAAATGTTTTATTGAATTCATTTTGCTTGTGTTTTCTTGAGAATTTTGGCTCATATATTCATGAGGGTTATATTATATATATTGCATATAATGTCCTTTCTAGCGTTTTATGCAAATATAGCTGGCATCATAAATCTAGTTTGGAAACTTTCACCCCATCAAATTCTTGGAAGATTTGGGGAAGAATTGGTGAAAAATTGTCTTCAAATATATGACAGAATATACCGGTAAAGACTTTTTGTAAATATTTTCTGGTTTCAGAGGTTTGGATTACTGATTTGCTCATACACAGTTTTGCTATATTTAACTTTCTAATTACTTCTTGATTCAGTATTGGAAGACATGTTTCTGGGAATTTGTCTTTTGTTCTAGGTCATTTAAATTGTTATCTAGTGGTCATTTCTTATGATGCTATGCATCTCTACAACATCAGTGTTAATATCTTCTCTTCTATTTCAAATTTTATTTGTCTTTATTTTCTTAGCCAACCTAAACTTTTGTCCAGTTTATGATAAAAGAATCACACTTAGGTATATTTTTTGTTATCTTTTCAATTGTTTCTCTTGTCATTTGCCTTACTCTCATTCATTCAATTTTCTTCTTCATTCTTTCTGTTTTCTCCTAGGTTCTTGATGTGTAAAGTTAAGTAGTGTGAATCTTTGTATTACATTCATTATTAAATATTATTTGTTTATTTATTTATTTATTTAATTTGTCTATTTATTTACTTATTTATTTTCTTATTTACTTATATATTCATTTGTTTATCATTGAACTACTTCCATTTACAACGTGTCAATCTGTGGTGCATAACACAGTGACCCACTTCTTGCTTATGTTTGCATGCCTATTAAATTTAACTTCACAATATTTAACATACTGCCCTGTGTCATACAATAGACATTTTGAAAATATTTATTTTTATATATAGTTGATAACATTTATAAATCTACAGCTCCCAAATATATCCTATCCTTGACCATTTCGGCAGTTACCATAAGATGATTATGTAGATCTGCATGTGTGTTTCATAGTTGTAGATGAAATCATAGTGTTCTCATCCAAATTTTTTTTTTAGGTTTCTACATGTGTCATGCCATGTATAATTTTTCTTTCTCTTTCTGGCTTACTTCAATTAGAATGACACATTTTGGGAGATATATTTTGCTTCAAATGTCATTGTTTTATCAATTTTATGGCAGAATATTATTCCATTTTGTAAATAAGTCATAAATTCTGTATACTGTCATCTGTTGATGGACATTTAGGGTGCTTCCATGTCGTGGCTTTTGTATATAGCACTGCTAAGAACATTTGTGTGCAGGTGACATTTTGAATTAGGGTCCTCTTTTATATATACCCAGGAGTGGGATTGCTGGATAAGTTAAATGTATTTTTATTCTTTTGAGGAATACCCATCCTGGTTTCCACAATGACTGCAACAAACTACATTCCTACCAACAGTGTAAGAGGGTTCCATTTCATCATAGCTTCCCCAGCATTTATTGTTTTTGGACTTTTTATTGATGGCCATTGTGACTAATGTGAGGTGATAATTCATTATAGTTTTGAATTGCCCTTCTCTGATAATGAGAGTGAGAAATTTTTTTTTTCATATTTCTATGTGGCATTTGCATGTCTCTAATGGATAATGTATTGTTTAGGGCTTCTGTGCATTTTCAGATTGGGTTTCTTTTTTTTGTATTATTATTAGGTTGTATGAACTCTATATTTTGGAAATTTAGCCTTTGTCAGTTGCATCATTTCTAAATATTTTCCTTAATCCTGTAGTTAGTCATTTTGCTTTGTTTATGGTTCCTTTTGCTGTGCAAAAGCTTATAAGTTTAATTAGGTCCAATTTTAATAATTTTGCTCTTACATCCATTACCTGGGTAGACTGTACTAGGAGATCATTGCTGAGATTTATCTCAGAGTGTTTTGCCTGTTTTCTTCTTGGAGATTTACTCTGTCTTGCCTTACATTTAAGTCTTCAAGCCATTTTGAGTTTATTCTTGTGTATGGAGCGAAGGAGTGTTCTAACTCCATTGCCCTGCTTGCTGCTATCCTGTTTTCCCAACACCAGTTGGTGAAGAGATGGTCTTTTCTCAGTCATATTCTTGGCTACTCTGTCAAAGATTAATTGAACATAGGCCTGTAGATTTATTCCTAGTCTCTCAATTCTGTTGCATTGGCCATATGTCTGTTTCTGTACCAATATCATGTCGTTTTGATTATTGTAGGTCTGCAATAGTGTATGGAGACCAGGAGGGTTATTCCTCCAGCCTTTCTTTGTCTTCAATATTGTTTGGAAAATTATAGATCTTTATTGTATCTATATAATTCTTATGATCATTTGTTTCAGTCCTAAAAAGAAATGTTTTGAATAATTTGATAAGAACTGAGATTAAGTCTGTGGATTGCCTTGGGCAGTATGGCCATTTTAACAATATTATTTCTTCCATTACAAGACCATTGGTTATCTTTTCAATTCTTAAAATCCTTTTTGATTTCCTGAAACAATGATTTCCTGTTCTCCATGTATAAGTCATTCACCTACCTGGTCAGAGTTATTTTTAAGCATTTTATAGTTTTGGGTGCAGTTATAAAAGGGGTTGTTTCTATACTTTTTTTCCTGTTGATTCAATGGTAGTGTAATGAAATCTAATTGGTTTTTGTACATTACACTGGCTACCTTGCCCAATTCCTTTTTTATCCTAAGTATTTTTTGTGAAGCTTTTACAGTTTTCTATATATAGTGTCATATCTGCCTATCATGACAGTTTTAACTCTTCTTTTACAGTCTGAATCATTTTATTTATTTTTCTTGCTTGATCATTGTGGCTAGGAATTCCAAGACTATACTGAAATTGTGAGAATGTGCATCCTTGTATTGTCTCAGGTTTTTGTGGAAAGGGTTCCAGTTTTTCATCATTGAGTATTTGCTGGCTAAATATTTGTCATAAATAGCTTTCATTATGTTGAGATATGGTCCTTCTATGCCCACTGTGATAAGAACTTTTATCGCAAATCGGTGTTAAATTTTAT
The DNA here is from genome assembly GCF_048564905.1 of Vicugna pacos. NCBI lineage: Eukaryota > Metazoa > Chordata > Mammalia > Artiodactyla > Camelidae > Vicugna > Vicugna pacos. The sequence continues at coordinate 6,851,523 of NW_027328740.1, forward strand.
CAAATGCTTTTCTGCATCTACTGAGATGATCATATCGTTTTTGTCTTCTCTTTTGTTGATATGGTGTATCACAATTGTTTGATTGATTTGCAAATGGTAAACCATCCTTGTGTTCCTGGGATGAACCTAAGGTGTAAATGGTGCATGATCTTTTTTTACATGCTGTTGGATTCTGTTTATTAATTATTTCTTAAGGACATTTACATCTATGTTTATCAATGATATTGGCCTATAGTTTTCTTTTTGGGGTAGTGTCTTTTCTGCTTTTGGTATCAGTTTGATGTTGGCCTATGGTGTCAGTTTGGGAGTACTCTCTCCATATCAATCTTTTGGAAGAGTTTGAGGAGGACTGGTATGGATTTTTCTTTGTATGTTTGATCAAATTCCCCAGTGAAGGTAATTGGGTCTGGATTTTGTTTGCAGAGAATTTTATTTTATTGATATTTCTATTCGATTTCTGGTGATCTGTCTGTTCAAATGGTTAATTTCTTCTTGATGCAATATTGGTGGGCTGAATGTTTCCACAAACTTCTCCATTTCTTCCTGGTTGTCCAGTTTGTTTACATACAGTTGCTCATGGTAATCCCTTATGATATTTTGCAAATTTGTTGTACTCTTTGTATTTTCTCCATTTTCATTTCTTATATTATTTGTGTTTTCTCTCTTTTCTTGTTAGTGAGCCTGTACAGAGATTTGTCTATTTTGTTTACTATTTAAAAAAATAATTAGATTAATTTTTTTCTATTTTTTAATCTCTATTCCAATTCTTCCTTCCATGGTCTTTATTTTTTACATCATTCTGTTGACTTTTGGTTTTGTTTGCTCTTCTTTTCTTGATTAGTTTACATAGAACGTTAGATTATTTATTTGAAATTGTTCTTCTTTGACAAAGGCCTTTTCACTATGAACTTCCCTCTTAAGCCTACTTTAAGTTTTCCATAGAATTTGTGCTGTGTTTTGTCATATTTCTCAAGATATTTTGTAATTTCTTCTTTTACTTCATCAACTCTCCCCCTTGTTTTAGTACCATGTTTTTTATTCTGGATGCTGTCATTTTTTCTCCCTGTTTTTCTGTTTCATGGTATTATACTCAGAAAAGATGCTTGAAATATTTTTTATCTTCTTAAATTTGTTGAAACTTTTTCAGTGCCTGAGTTCATAATCTTTCCTAGAAGATGTTCCATGTGCACAGGAAAAGAGTGCATATTCTGTTTTGGGGAGAAGTACTGTTTTAAAAATATCAACCATCTCCAATTATTTTATAATGTCTTTTAGTATCTTTGTTCCCTTATTAATTTTCTGTGTGAAAGACCAGTCCAGTGATGTAATGGGGAGTTATAGTCTCCAACTCTGATTGTGTTCCCAGGGATTTCTGTCGTTTTATCTATTTGTATTTGCTTTATATATTTAGGGGCTACTATATTGAGTGCATATATATTAATGAGTATAATACCCCCATTTTGCATTGTTCCTTTAATCTTTATATCATGTCCTTGTTTATCTTTCTCTATGGCCTTTCTTGTAAAGTCTCTATTGTGTGAAGTCAGTACTGCTAGTCCTGCATTCTTCATATGTACATTTGAATGGAATATATTTTTCCATCTTCTGACTTAAATTTGATGTGTGTTCCTCTCGCAAAAGTGGTTCTCTTGTATTCGTCATAATGTAGGGTCTTGTTATATTATCCCATCTGACAATATATATCTTTTGATTGAAGTACTAAATCCATTAACATTTGTGATAATTATTAATAGACTAGTGTTTATTTCCATTTTTAACTTCATTTTCCAGTTGATTGGTATTTCCTTTTTGTTCATTTCTTTTTCTTTTTGTGGCTTGATAAGTATTCTTTTATTATCTTGATTTCTTTTTTGCTTTGTGAATTCATTGTAAGCTTTTGAATTATTATTACGTTGTTTTATATTTATATTGACCTATGATATTTCTGTTTATTTTAACTGATAAGAATATAACTCGAACCCATCCTGCAGAGAAGAGAAACAAGAAGAAAACACTGTATTTTCATGTTTCAGTCGGTGATGCATAAAATTTTGACGTCCTGTTTTACAACATCATATTTATTCTGTTGTAAGTCATTGTAGCTATTTCCTTTCTAATTATACCTTTCTCTTTTCTATAGCTTCCTGCTTGTTTTTTATTTAGAGTAGATCTTTCATTATTTCTTTTTCTCTTGCTTAATTCTTTTAGTATTTGCTTGTGTGGAAGCTATTTATCTCGCCTTCTACACTAAAAGGTAGCCTTGCTTGATAAAGTATCTTAGATTACAGCTATTTTCATTCAGGACTTTGAATATGACTTGCCACTGCCTTCTGCCTGTTGTATTTGTGCAGGAAATGTATTTACAAATATAATGTATTTAATTATATATATGTAAAGAAAACCTACAAATAAGTTAACAAATAAGGAGAAAACCTATACATTAAAAAACAGAAAATATTGATGAATGAAATTAAAACTGATCCAAAGAAATGAAAAAAATCTCTTGTGTTAATGATGTGAAACCATGTGGTTGCAACAACCCTACTACCCAAAGCAATCTACATTTAGGGTGATTCATGTCAAAATACCCATGAGATTTTTCCATTTAATAGAACAAATAATTTCAAAATTTATATGTAACCACAAAGAACATGAGTTGCCAAAATAATCTTCAAAAATTGTATTAAATATAATGGTGTAAATTTCTCTGACGTTAAATAGTCCTACAAAGCTTTAGTATTTAAAACAACATGATACTGGCTCAAAAACAGACACCAATGAATTGAAGAGAATAGAGCAACCAAATATAATCCCTCACACCTATGATCTTTTAACCCATGATAAAGGTAGCAAGAGTATAAAATGAAGAAAAGACATTCCCCTCAATAATTAGTGCTGGAAGATTGAACATGTAAAAGATAGATTAGAATATTTCCTCACAATGTATACAATCCATGAGCACAGAATATCTTTGTATTTACTTTGTTTGCTTATATTTCTTGCACCTATAATTTATACATCTATGCTTAGATCTTTAATTACACTTATCAAATTTATTCGTATTTTAATCTTTTTGGTATTAATTTACACACAATTGTATTCCTAATTTCTCTTTCTGATAATGTGTTTTTAGTATACATAAATGCAACGGATATTTGTATATTGATTTTGTATTCTGCAAGTTTACTAAGTTTGTTCATTATTTCTAACAGTCACTGGAGGAGTATATGGAGTTTTCTATCTATGCATAATTATGTCATCTGTAAAAATTTTACTGCATTTTTACAAGTTGGATGCCTTTTATAATTTTTCTTGACTACTTGTTCTGGCTAGGACATCTAGTACTGTAATTTAGGACTTCTGAAAATGAGCTACTTCTTCTTATTACTGGACCAGATGAAAACATTCCTGTATGTTAATATTGAACTTGATGTTAGTCATGGGTTTCCCATATATGGCTTTTAGTTACATTCAATCTAGAGCAAATTTGTTAAGAATATTTTTATAAAAAAAGGTAATATGCAATCTGTGAATAATTTTCCTACATATTTTCAGATTGTTATTTTTGAATTCTTTGTTTTCTAATGGACGGTATCACATATATTCATTTACATATGTTAAGTAATATTTATGAATGAGGACTAAACCCAACTTAACTATAGTTTCTAATACTTGTAACGTGCAATAAATTCAGGTTGCTATTATTTATTTAGAATGGAATTTACAGATACTGAAGGAAAATTTTACATTGTAGCTTGAGGGTACATTTATTTATTTAAAAATTTTATCTCCCATTTTGAATTTGTCTTATGTTTAATGGAATTTATTTCTAAATAAGTATATAAGTATTGGTAGAACTGGATTTACTACAGTTTACTGATACAGAACATAGCTATTATTACAATTAGTGCACAAGACACTTGCTTTAAAATGCCGTATTATACTTACAATGACAAATGTTTCAGGACTGAGAAATATGTTGCTTCCTAAAATGCATTACCTGGTCTTCTCCACCCCAACCCACATACACTGTTATTTCTTTGTTTTTTGACTGTTTGTTTCCCCCTGAATGGAGGCACTTTTTATTGAACCCAGGATATTGTGCATAAGAGTATTAATCAACATCATTTTGGAACACATAACAGAAGCCCCAAGGGTATGTATTATATAGATGACAAGAAAATTTATTAGTTCTATGCACTGAGAAACCTCTGAGTGAAAGAATGGCAAAAACAAACATTTGTAAATATACAATAAGATTGTCTCTCTTGTAATTTTAAAGTAGTATATTAAATTACATTTGTTTTACTTATAGCACTGAATTACAATTTAAAACAAAAATGCCACCCTTTGGGATTTCTTAAATTTTAATGATTATTTTAATCTAATTTTATTTCATAAATATTTATCGTTTATTTATAAACATAAAAAATAAACATATTTATTCTTCACATGTTTTGAATATAGAGATACATATTGTAAAGTACACAGATAAATAACTACTTCCATTTCCAAATCAAACTAAGTTTCACTTTAATTACAAATGATGATGAAATCGTTATACCATTTCTTTACAGTTTTTACACAAATTTCACTTTAAATTCCAAAACTTTAAAATTACTATAGATATTTTGTGCATTATTTATACTCTGTTCACCAATCTGGTATAAATTTGTGTACAAAAGGATGGAGATTGGTTTTATTTCATAGACCCCAAAATTAAATTATTTAAAAAGATTTTGTGGGAATAAGATTTGCAGATAACACTATAAACATAAGCATCCTATATGTTTCATTTTAAGTAAATGAATGAGAAGTAAACAGTGGCTGAGTGTTACTCTTGGGTTGGTAGGAGATCAGTCGCTTTGTGATGTGACAGCTACTCAGGTTGAGAACCATTATGATGGCCTAGCAGTTTATCTGTGCAAGACTGCTAAAGCTGCATTTGTAGCTGCAGTGCTCAAAATCATGCTGATTAGAAAAGTAGCTGTGGAAAAATTTATTTGAGATGGCACATGTTTCTTCAGAAATTCAAGATGTGTCTCGTAAAGATGAACAAACTGGTTCAGGAAACCCCGGTAGATCTCTACTGTGTGATCAAACATTCTCTGGGGACTTGGAATTGAGGTCTATGATTGAGGAAATTATTTTCCAGACTTTCTCTGAAGAATCCATGATAAAAAGACCATGTTACACACATTGTGTCTCTGAACCAGATGAAGATAATAATTTTCGTTCTCTGACATTTCCCAGAATACTCTGGAAAATGACTGGGAGTGACCAATTTAAATCCATTTGTTGGGATGATAATGGAACCTCTGTAGTGATTGATGAAGATGTCTTTAAGAAGGAAGTTTTGGAAAGAAAGTCCCCTTTCACTATATTTGAAACTGGAAGTATGAAAAGTTTAGTTAGAGAGCTTAAGCTTTATGGGTTTAGTAAAGAGTGGCAGAATTTTCAAAGATCTGCTTGTCTAGCTGACTTTCTGGCAGAAGAAAAATTAGTCTCTGTTTTAAGCAAGATATTCAGAAATATTAGTTACGACTTGGTAACTTATATATAAAAGTTTATTTTGTACATCAATCTATGGTAATATAAATGTAAAGCTAGATTTTGAAAATTGTATAGAACTACTAAGACTAAAATCCTTTATTTTTTCAAAAAAATGAGGACAGTGCCTTAAGTAGTCAAGATTATGAGAAACTTTGCTTGCAACTATGAATCATACCAGAAATCTAAATAAAGGTATTAAAGTTGCTTTAAAAATTGGAATTCACCGTTGCTGCAAATGTTAACTTCTTAAATTTGATGACTATAAAATTTAAATTTGTATTTTCCAAATAAGGAACTTCAAAATATCGTCAGCATTGTTTATATTTTGATGATATTTTCTATGCACAGTAAACGTGAAATCTGAGGTTTTATTAGTTAGGCTTATTGTAGTCTTGTATTTTGTTTTAAAATATTACTAAAATTTTTCTTCTTTGGTTTTAGCTGCAATTCTGTCATTATCCAAATTTTAAACGAGTCTGTCCCCAGCTTTTAGTGAGAATAAAAAGAAGAGTTGGGATTAAAAATGCCTCTCAGGTATCTTCATTGGATGAAGATTTCAAAAAGAAGCACTTTAAATCAGGGGGTAATGTGGATAATCTTAATTCTGGTTTTGTGGCTGACACTAGTGGAGAAAGTGCATTTTTATCTTCTGCAAATTTAAATATGAATCTAATAAGTAAGCCCCCTACTAGCCACATTATTGGTGATACAAATACCCCGATCAGAGGTGATTTTTCTCCTCCATCATCAATATCAGTTAGACCACGAGTGCAAATTGCAGTGGATCAACGTGCTATTTTAAGTCAGTTTACCACTGTCCACGGGCACTCTCAAAGCAGCTTCAATGAAGCAAATGACACTGTTGTGAACTTCATTACAACTACAACTTCTAATTCTCAATACAGCATCTTGTCTCCCATACAGAGCAATTGTTTTGGACTGATGTTGGAGCCTTCTACTTTTCCAGATAGATATCACAACAAATCTGCCATTGAAGGTCATTTTTCTAAACTTCAACCAGGGAGCAACCCACGGTTTCCAGTGCCAGGGATAGCTGATACATCAACTACCTCTCTTTCAAGGCCAGCTCATCAACCATCTTCAGTTTATCAACGTCATCCTAATTAAAACTGATCTACCAGAGGACTACCAGATTATGCAAGATAACAAAGATTAAAATTGATGTTGTCAAATGTCCACAAATATCTGCAAATTTCTTATTTGAAAAATAAACATAGATTTGTGCCTGTATTTTCCTTATTTTTTTTAAATGGAGTTAAAATTTAAATGTGAGATTAAGTAACCATTTAAGAAAAAAATATTTGATTGATTTGATCATTTGATGGAACAATATGTAAGTAAATTTAAATAATTTCTTGTAAGGAAGAAGAGAAAATGGAAGAATTTGGGAAAAAAACTAACACATGGAGAGAGACAAATGTACTAAGTGGTTTCTGGTTCATCCTTGAAAGTATTAATAGTGTTAAGTTAGGATAGGTTGGAACAGAAAGTAAATGTAGGACAAGCCCAGGGATCATGGTCTCTATTGTGTCACTCCTGGAACCATAAAGTTCACATAATGTAGTCTCAGATGGCATATTAAGCATGAGGTAGAATTTAAGAAGCAATTTTATCTATGGTCTTCTTTGTGCTGTTCTCAAAACATTCCAATTGGTGGTTTCATTTCCTGAACTAAAGAGTCTACAGTATATTAACAAGTCAATAATTTATGTTGCTTTTACGTTCCAGCTAAAGACAAGCTTACGTCCTCAGGTTGGCACTTAATGCCTATCCATCTCTAAGCCCAGAAACTCAACTTAGTTTAGTCATTCCTTAATAAATCTGGTATCTGACTTCCTTGGAATATCTTTATGTTTCACAGTATCTGGAGATATATCCAGGCAAATGCTTGTCAACAATGTAAGCTCCAACCTTACCACTTTTGTTCCAGCTCATCCATGGACTTTAGGTATCCTCCTTTTACCTTCTTAGACTTTCCCAGTCTCAGCATGAAACCACCTCCTCCAGATGTTTTCTGTCTATCCCCCTTTCATTGTCTAACTTGGATACCAGCACTGTAAGCACAGCACATGCCACAGGATGCAATTTAATATTTAGTGAATGAAAGATACATGTTGACTTTAAGGAAAATCTACTTTCCTGAAACAACAAATCTCTCATGCTTTTCAAACTGTTTCGTTATGGTGTTTACTCTTCACCACAAACTAGCTCTTTTCATAGCCCAAGGACTAGTCACTCAAAACAGTAAGTGGAGGTAGGTAAAGTAGACAAAGTATTATTTTCTTCTTAATTCATGCCTCGAGAGGCATAAAGTATTCCATTCTCATTTGCTGGATTTTTTCCTATCTCTTCATCACACACCCACCCAAAATAGCTGATTCTCTTCCCCATACCAATAACTATACTGCCTTCTAATTAATTTACTTCTTAGAATCAGAGCTTTGTCCAGAAGAGACAGTGCCATTTCAAACTTTTAATGTAGATTTATACACCCCACATAATTTGTGCCCCTTCTAACCTTAACACAGGAAGTATCTAAGAGGTACTAGACCCTTGGTTGTGGTGGTCGTATTCAGTAACGAAATTGCAATCAAATATGTGTGGAATAGTAGGAGGTGAGGGTGGTGGAATTAAAATTTGTCCAACTGCAAGATTACCAAATTTCTGCAGATATTAGGAAATATAATATATTCCTGGAAGACTTTGAGTATTTCCCATTTATTTAAAATAAAAGGTGAAGCATTTTCAGAATGTGAAATGCCCTGAAAGGCTGGAAAAATTGTAGGCAACGTCAGGGTGTCTAAGGCTTCTGGTCATAATCATGCAGCCAGTGTCAGCTGATAAGACTGGAATGGTAAAATTGAGTCCTGAAAATGTGTCACCAGGTGTGAAGAAAGTATTTGATTATCTGGAGAATGGGCAAATGGTCCAGGGTAAGCTCTTGGAACATCCCACCAATATGACCTTTATCAAGAGAAGAAAGAGACCACTTGCAGTAGGAGATCTGTGTATTGACAGCAGTGGTTTTTCCTACAACAGAAACATCACGCTTTTAAGTTTGTCAGCTCAAATCTGATGGTGACTATATTTTTGCTTACATTAGCAGTCTGGGGTTCAGATGGGCTGGTTCAGCAGCTAGTTTCCAGCTCTCTTATCAGACAGTGGGTCTTACCGTGATCATCTTAACAAGGTTCTATACTTATAAGCCAAAAGCTACAGTTTACTTTCAAAATTCAAAATCCTAAAGAAGAATATTGTTTGTTTGTCCATCTGTAGTTTTCTCCCTGGGAAAATCTAGACCATTGGCAAAAGTACAAAAGTTGGCTGGTGCTTTGAAAACTATTCTCTGTGCACTGCCCACTGAATTCTTCCCAGTAAATATTACAAATCTGTCTACCACTGTGTGTGTGTGAAGATGGATTGTTAAGTTTGTCTTAGCTGAGTCATCAGTGAAATATTCCTCTGCATTTGGCAGAATATCTGTGTATTAAGAGTTTCATTGAGCCACCAGATTTTCTACCAATCAAGGAGAGGTAGATTATATTTCTTCCAGTATACTAATTGTTAACTGTTCATTGAATCCCGAGCTGATGCTAGGGCCAAGCCTCTGAACCCTTGAATTGGACTGAGGCAGGTACATTCTTCAGTCCACAGAGCCCAGCACAGGATTGTGTCTCCTTTTTAATTTAAGCTTACGTCTAAGTTATTTTTCTTTTAATTCTCATTGTTGTCACAACTTATTTTGGCTTTGACCACCCGTTGACTAATTTGTAGAGACTGAACCACTGACTTATTCCTGTTCACCTAGAAATTGCAATAATCTTTCTTTTCTTGGAATACATGGAATAGAGTTTGCATTGTCATCATTTTGAAAGCAGTCCTCAGTCCTAATAATGCAGAACATTTACAGTTCTTTGCCCAGCTCTTGAGCGAGAATATTTGTTGTGGGTCTCAATGATTATCCTCACATTCTCTAATGCAACCATGAGAAAACACCAGATTGTTATCCAAAATCAAGTCTTTGTCAGTATTGACTTCCCATTGCAAAACAGTTAAGAATTGTAGGGGATCTGAGATTTTACCATGCTGAGATTTTTAGCAACCTAGCATGCTCCTTTCTTACTGATGCTGTCATGGAGATGAGACCATCAGTCAGAGACAATGAACTTTATCACTCAGCACAAGAGCATCCATTTCCTAATCTCAGATGAATACACAGAGTGAAATTTTGATGCCTACAGAAGCAGTGGGTTGTTAACATGAACAATGTTTAAGGCATGGTAAAACTAATTATATTAGTATCTTTATGTATTATTTATTAGAATCACATGTTTATTAGTATCTTTACCTAGGATAAGTATATCATGACTCAACTTTACTTGCTGCAGAAAAAATCATGAGAAATATCATGGGAAAAAATGAATATTGTCTTTCCATTTTTCCTTCTGCATCTATTGAGTTATAAATGGCATAGAACATTGTGTAAGTTTAGGTGCCCAGGATATTGGCTTGATTAACAAGTATCTTGAAACAAATATCATAGCAACATTAGGGAGAATTCATTATCTCATTTAGATTCAATATTAAAGAAATACGATTTGCCTTTTGGTTGTGATATAAAACCTTATTGTCTACTTCCTTAACAACATTCATATATAACATAAAGCAGTATTTATTGTAATTTTCATATTACTACGGGGCATCCCTTGAACACGTTTATTTTATGGCTGGAGGTTTATAGCATTTGAGTGCATTAATCAAATTCTCCTTTCCCAACCCCTGCCCCTGTTAACTACAAATCTAATTTCTTTCTATAAGTATGTTTCTTTATGAAGTGAACATTAATTTATAAACTGTGTTAGTATCTCTTAAACATCAAACTCTTTGCAATTTTTAGTACACTTCAAACTGATAACCAGAATATATCTAGATATGATATGTTGCTATTTAAAGATATTTTGTAGTTATTTACTATACCCCATACAGCACATTTCTTGACCCTGACTCATTTAATTTGCAACTGGAAAATTTTCTCTCTTAATTTTCATGAAATATTTCTTTTTCCTCACCCCATTTCCCCCATTCTTGTGAACAACCTGTTTCTTTGTATATCTATATCTCCTTTCCTGCTGTGTTATTTTCATTTGTTTTAAATTACAAATATGAGTAAAATCATATATCATATGTCATTCTATTTCTGAATTATTTCACTTAACATATTACCCTCTTGGTCTACAAATTTGTTGCAAATGAAAAAATTATTCTTTTTATAGCTGAGTAATAACCCATTGGAATTTTATCTGTGTGTGTGCATATATATATACATATATATTTATATATATACATGTAAATATAGATTAATCAATAAAATCAAAGAAAAAATATAGCTGTGTAGATATATATATTATAAACACACATTATCTTTATCCATCATCTATTGATGAGCAATTAATTTGCTTCTATATCTTGTCTATTGTATATAATGCTGGAGGGAATATATGTTTGAATTTATCTTTTCTGGTTAGTGTTTTTATTTTCTTGGAATAAGTATCCAGATATGGAAATGTTGGATTATATTTCATTTTCAATTTTAAGAGAAAACTACATACTGTTTTCCACAGTGGCAGCACAAATTTACATTCACTCCAGCAGTGCATCAGGTTTGTTTTTCTTACATCCTCACCAACACTTATATTTGTTATCTTTTTGATTATATTCTTTCTGGCAGGGCTGACATAAACTCTCATTGTGTTTTGGACTTGCATTCTTCTGATGATTAGTGATGTTGACTGGTTTCATATGCCTGTTGGTTACCTTTTCCCCACTGTATATTCATTTTTTGTAATGGTCTAAATGACCATAACTGTCTGATTTCATTTTTAGGCATTCTTTGTGTGCCATTATTCCCTTTGTTCTGTGCCACTACCAAATTCTTTTTATTACTGTAGCTTTTTATTATAGTTTTAAATCAGGGAAAGTGATGCATCCTCTTTGTTGTTTGTAAAATAAATTTGTATTTATGGTTTGTTTCTTCTTTTGTTATTTGTTTTAGTGATTTCAACAATTTTGTGTTTACATGTAAATTTTAGAATTATTTATTGTAAATTATGAAAATGCCCTTGGTATTTTGATAGGCACTGAATTTAATTAGTGTATTTTCTTGGCTAGTACTGTCATTTAAACAATATTATTACCTCATCAATGAACACAATATATACTTTCATCTGTTTGCATTATCTTCAATTTCTTTTATAAATATTTCATAGATTTCTGTGTACAGTTCTTTTACCTCCTTGATTGGATATATTTCCAGGTTTATTTTTTTTGTAATGCAACTCTAAGTGAGACAGTTCCCTTACTTCTCTATCTGTTAGCTTGTTGTTAGTGTGCAGAAATGCAAGATTTCTGTATGTTAATTTTACAATATGAAATTTTATCAAATGCATTGATAAGCCCTAGTAGTTTTGAGGTGCCATCTTAAGGATTTCTGTTTAAAGTATGTCATCTGCAATCAGATACTTTTATTCCTATTCTAAATTAGCCATATTTTATTTACATTTATTTTGGATAACTATGGCTAGAATTTCCAATACTATTCAGAATAAAAGTTGAAAGAGTGTGCATTCTTGTCTTTTTCCTGTCCATAAAGGAGATGATTTCAGCTTTTAATCAGTGAGTGTCATGTTAGCTGACATCTTGTCATATATGATCTTATCTGTGTTGAGGTATGTTTCCTCATGCCCAATTTGAGGAGAAACTTACTCATAAATAGATACTGAATATTTCAAAACATTTTATGACTCTTTTGAAGTGAGCATATTATTTTTTTTCTTCAATTTGTTAGTGTGGTGTATCATATTAATTAATTTGTGGGTAATGAATCGCTTTTGCATCCCTTGAATAAAATGGACTAATCATGCTGTATAATCCTTTTACTGTATTTTTTCATTGCTAACATTTTAGTGATGATTTTTACACCTATGCTTATCAGTAGTATATAACCTGTAATTTTTTGAGGTATTTGTTCCAGTTTTAATAGTAGTGTGACACAGAAAGTTGGGGTAGGAAGCCTTCCTTCCTCTGCAAATTTTTGGAATTCTCTGAGAAGTATAGGTGATAGCTCTTCTCTAATTGTTTGTCAGAATTCACCTGTGAAGCTGTCTAGGCCTGGAATTTTGTTTCTTGGGAGATTTTGTTTAATTACTTATTCAAATTCATTAGTGATAATCTGTTCATATTTTCTCTTTCTCATTCCATCCTGGAGATTATGTCTTTTTAAGAAATTGTCCATTTCTTCTAGGGTTTCCATTTTATTGACATATAATTTTTTGTATCTTCTTATAATGTTTTGTATTTCTTTGATATAAACTGTAACTTCCATTTATTTATGAGCTTATTTATCTGTATTCTGGTTTTACTCATGAGTCTGGTTAAATTTTATCAATTTTATCTATCTTTCAATAGCCATTATTTAGTATGATTGAATGTTTCTATTTTTAATCTTTTTATTTGTGTATCTTATGATCTTTCAGCTGTCTTTCCTTCTACTAACAAGTTTGTTTCATATTTTGCTACATCATCTGTTTGTATGATTATGTTATAAGAGAGAGATGTTTCTTATTTGAATAAGTGGGATTATTTTGCTATATTCATCCCTATTAATACTGCTTTTGCTATACCCCATGGGCTTTGTTTTTGTTGTCATTTTCTTTATATATATTTCCTTTGATTTATACAGCAATCCATTGGTTGTTTAATATTGTATGATTTATAATCCAAATTTTAGTATTTTTCTTTTTTTTTTTCCTTTAGAAAATTTCTATTCTCCCAGAATCCATATGTTTCTTCACAAAACAAGGAGAAAAATAATAATATTCAAAATCAGAAGACACAAATTTTCTAAAATTATTTTTGAAAAATGAACAAAGCTGTGGGTATTACCCTCCCTGACTTTAGAACATATTACAAAGCTACAGTATTCAAAACATCAAAATTTATCACTAAAAGACACACACAGATCAATGGAACAATATAAAAAGTCCAGAAATAAACCCACACACATATGGTCAATTAGTCCACAATGAAGGAGGCAAGAGTATACAATGGAAAAATGGCAATCCCTTCAACAAGTAGTTCTGGGAAAACAGGACAGTACATGTAAAAAGAAGATTTATGAGCACTTCCTTCCATAGAATACAAAAAAAAAAAATGGATTAATTTCCTTAATGTAAAACCTGAAACTATACAATTTCTGACCAAGAACATGAGGAGAACTGACTTTGAGATAAATCATAGCAATATTTATTTTTGATATGTCTCCTAATTAAAAAAAGGAAAATTAATAATAGTTTTAAGTTTACTAAGGAAAAATTAGATGTTCTACGTGATACAGGGATTCTACTTCTTGTATAAGTGTGAAGTGCAAAACCGTTTTCAGAGCAAAGGAAACCTTCTACAAGAAATATGACAACACATAGAATAGAAGGAAAAACTTCAGACAATGAGACCAAGATGGTGTTAATAGCCATAATATATATGTAGCATATTAGACCCAATATTTTAAAACACAGGCCCCATCTTAAAAACAGTTTAAGTGTCTTCATGTTAACTTTTCAAAAACAGACATGTGGATGATTTTCATGCACATAAAAAGAAACATAATGTTGCTATTCATAAGGGAATCATAAATCAAAACCAGAATGAAATATAATCTCACAGCAACGAAAATGGCTATTAGAAAAGTCTTCAAATGACAACCATCAAATGATAAAATGGAACCCAGGTACACTGTTGGTGGAAATAAAAATTGATACATCCACTTGTATAAAAGTATAAACAGTGCACAAATAACTAGAAATAGAAGCATTATATGTTGCAGCAATTCCAGTTTTTGGTACAAATCTGTAAAAACATGAAAACATTAACTTTAAAGGATATATTACCCCCAATGTTCTTTACATCATCATTTATAATAGCCAAGGATAGATGCACAAATCAACTGCCCATCAAGAGATGACTGGCTGAAGTAGATGTGAGATATAGATAACATAATAGTCATTGCCATATCAAAAAATAAAATTCTTCAAATTGGAACAATGTGACTGGACCCAGAGAGTGTTGTATATATGAAAATAAATCATACAGACAAAAACACTTTAAGTTATAACTTACATGAGAAAATTAAAGATATAAGTGTAATAATCATAAAGAAACAGTAACATAATCACATATATATGTGTACTGTTCCAAGTAGTGGTTTCCTTTGGGGACAGACAAGAAGGATGGGGAAGACAGAAATATGCAAGCTACTAGTTATAAATTAGAGGAGCAACAGTGCTATATTTACAGCACAGAAATATTTTAATAATTTAAATGATTTTAAAGAAATTATAGGCATACATTTTAGTAAAATGTGCCTGTATGTGGGAAAAATATTGAAGAAAAGAACCCAGGAAAATAAAATATTTTGTAGTACTATGACATTAAGGGGGTTGATTTGTTCAATTTCTTTACTCTTCTTATAATTTCCTTATTATAATTTAAGCATTTAAATGAAAAAGTATATACTTTAAAAAAAGTGACATAAGTTTAAATTATTTCTGTCTCTCCCCTTAAATCTACAGTCAGTAAAACGTTCACATCTCAACAAAAATAACTGCAACACAAAACAATACTCCAGAACACATATGTACAGCTGACGTTTGGTGGGCTAAAACACATAAAGGAGGCTCTACTGAGGGAAGAGAAGATTTGGTGCCTGCAACCAAGGACCACTGACTAGGGTATCTGAGCCTACAGGTTCAGAGAACCCAGTAGAAACAGGGTCTCAGTGGTTCACACAGCTTCAGCCTCAAACTGCACCAGTACTCATGGTCACAGGTAACTAGGAGGGAGCCACAATGGAGACAGAAATTCCATCCTTCAGACACTCAGACATTCATGACATTGTCCTAACTCCCAATTCATATTGGTGGAGACAAGTTACCTTGCAAAACTGGTCATGGGAAAGGCACTTGTCTGATTCCAATTACCCACCTGTCTTTGCATGTTTCCTCAATGTGTACACTGAGTCTCAAGGCATATCAGATAAAAGGAAGTGTTCACCATACCAGTGACTGCAGTGGCATTAAGTACCAGAGAATTCTAAGAAGTGACAATGAAAGCACATCTTTTATCCAGACAGTAGTGACTGGATAGTGCCATTTTGAAATATTATCAGAGGTAGCTCAGGTAAGTAAAACCAATAATTGTACAATATTGCAAACTACCAGAAAACAAAAGCAAGGTCTTCAATTCCCAATCTGTTATTTAGTGTCATCAGAGCAGTAAATTACCAAGACCATGACCAATCACAGTAAAATTATAGGGCATGGTAACATACAGATACACAGACACAGACACCAAAACAGACACAGTCACACACGAGCACACACACGCACACACACACAATGTCAACCCTGCAGCAAACTTAAAGTCATGGTATATTGCCATATAATTAATAGAGACTCCAAATAGGTGTCATACAGAATCTCAATACATAAAACAAATCTCAGATATAAGTTTAGTGAGCTTAGGAATAAATTAAATGCTGATAAGCAATACATTACCAAAGAGACTGAAACTATAAAATAACCAAACATAATTGGAGGACGAGATGAACTCAAAAACTGAGATGAAGAATGCAACAGAAAGCATTGGAAGCAGACTGCCTATGTGGAAGAGAATTTACCAAGCTGACCAATACAAAACTAGAAATGATAGAAGAGGGCAGAGATACAAGATATAAAAAAGTGAGGAAATTCTACAATAGCCATCAGACTTCTTCAGGAAATGCACTTTAGTGTGAAATCCTGGAGGGAGAAGAAAGTTAGAATGTAGCTGATGGTTTATTTAAAGAAGTAATACTTGATAACTTCCCAAACCTGTGTAAGGAACTGATATACAAGTCCGTGAGCCAACAAAACACCAATAACTTTAAGGCAAAGAGACCTTCAAGATACGTCAGATGCAAATTGACAACTCAATGACAGAGGAAAATTTTAAATGCAGCCAAAAAATATTATAATAATCTACAAAGGAACCTCATTAGGCTTTCAGCAGATTTCTCAGCAGAAAACATTGGCCAAGGGTAAATAAAATGACATTTTCAAACTCCTGAAATAATAAACCTATCACCCAAGAATACCCTACCTTGCACAGTTATCACTTAGGTATAAAGTGAAAATTAAGTCTTTACCAGAAAAAAAAACCTGAATGAGATGAAAAAACAAAACTGAGACACCTTACACGGGGTGCAGAAAAGAGCTCTACTAAGAAAAATAAAAGAGCAAAAATATGCAAAACATTGAACAAAATGCTAAGTAGACACCATGAGAAATTTGCAACTGTTTCTTTGGATATGTTTTTAAAAGCTTCTCTATTATATATATTCAAGAAAGAAAAATAGGAAATCAGGGGCAATAAATATATATACATCAATCTGGTAACAACTTCACAAGAATAAATGAACTAATTTGAGACAGTAATATTAAAAGTTAAAGAGTAAAAATAAATCAATATTAAAGGAAGCTGCTATCAGTGGAAAAAGGGCTAAATTATACATGAGATGTTTTATTTTTAATTGAAGTACAGTTGATGTAGTATATTGTGCAGTTTCAGATGTACAGTTAAGGGATACCAACCACTTTGTGGATAATATTGCATTATAAATTATGACAATACTTTTAACATTAAATTATTCTAAGTTATTGTGTATAATTCCCTGATCTTTACAGATTATCTTGTTGCTTCTCTCCTTTATGTATTCTATATTATATCCCTCAATATCGTTCCATAAAATTGTACTTCCCTTCCACTTTGGTAAAGATAAATTTTTTCCCATATATTTCAGTCTGCTTCAGTCTTGTCTATCTAATCTCTCTTTCTTTCTACCATATCTCTATCAATCATTCAATCAATCAATCAATCAATCTGTGTATCTGTCTATCTATCTATCTATCTATCTATCTATCTATCTATCTATCTTTCTATCATCTATCTATATATCTATGTATCTCTCTATCATTTATTATCCTTCTATCTATCTATTTATCTGTCATCTATTAATAGATAGGTATAGATAGATTTACATAGATATTTGTTATTCTTTAGATTCCAAACATAAATTATATTATATAGTTTTGTCTTTGTATAAGTTACTTCACTAAGCACATTATTTACTAGGTCCTTTCATGATGTTGAAATAGCAATGTGTTATACTATTTCATGGCTGCATTTTATACCATTGCATATTTATAGAAATATCATATCTTCTTAATTCCATAGTCTACTGTGGACTCTTGGATTTCTTTCCTGTCTTGCATATAATAAACAGTGCTGTTTTGAACATTGATTCTTCTCAATTTAGGGTGTTTTCCCCAGATTTTTCTGAGGAGAGTTATTAATGTTTCATATGGTATTTGTCTTTTAGGTTTAAAGAAATCTGACTATTGTTTTCCATAGAAGTTGTTCAAATTTACATTCCTACCAAGAGAATTCAAGAGATTTCTTACCTCCACATGGTCTCCAACACTTTCTATTTGTAGACTTTTAGATAATAGCCATTTGAGAAGTGTGAAGTGATACCTCTTTGTGGTTTTGTTTTGCAATTACCTAATAATTAGTAATGTTGAGCAATTTTATCACTTGCTTGTTGCTCATCTTTATGTTTTCATTGGAAAAATATTAGCTCAGTTACTCTGCCCTTGTTTTTGATTGGGTTTTTGCCTTTCACATTGAGTTGTGTAATCTAAATGTATGTTGCATCTATTTACCTACATCTATTAAACCCTGGTCATTTGCATTGTTTACCGATATGTTCTCCAATTACACAGGCAGCGTTTTCATTTCATTGATTGTGTCCTTAGCTGTGCAGAAGTTTTCAAGTTTGTTTAGGTCCCACTTGCTTATGTTTGCTTTTATTTCTTTTACCTATGGAGACTGATATAAGAAAATATTCCTATGATATATATCCAATAGGGTATCACCTATATTCCCTTCTAGCAGTTTTATAGTATCAGGTCTTATATTTAGGTCCTTAATACACTTGGAGTATATTTTTGTATATGATGTCAGGGAATGCTCTAATTTCACTGTTTTACATGTAGATGTCCAGCTTTCCCAACACCATCCATTGACGTGACATTTTATCCATTGTGTATTCTTGCCTCTTTTATCATAGATTCATTACTCATAGGTGTGTGGAATTATTTCTAGACTGTTTTTATTGATTATATCTCTGTGCCAATTCCATGCTGTTTTTATTCCTGTAGGTTAGTAGTATAGTAAGTTATCTGGGAGGGTAATATCTACAGATTTGTTGTTTTTTCTCAAGATCATTTTGGCAATTTTTAATGGTTTCATGTAAAACAGTTGTTTTTTTCTACTTCTACGGAAAACACTAAAGCTATCTAACAGGAATTTGCTTAAATTGCAGGTTTCTTTGTGTAGTATGACTATGTTAACAATACAAACTCTTTCAATCCAAGATCACAAGACATATTTCCATTTCTTTGAATAATTTTTAATTTCTTTGTCAATGTTTTATAATTTTCAGTGTGTAGACCTTTCCCATATGTGGTTATGTTTATTCCAAGATATTCGAGGGGATGGGATTTTAAATAGTATTGCTTTCAACATCCATTTTAGGGTATCTCATGATTAATGTGTAAAAATGCAAGAGACTTCTTTACATTAATCTTGTACCCTGCTCCTTTGTTGAAATTATTTATTATTCATAATAGGCAGTGTGGATTCATTAGGACTCTCTATGCGGATTGTTATGTCATCAGTACTGGCGACAGTTTTGCCTCTTTCTTTCCATTTTGCATTTCTTTTACTTCCTTTTCTTTTCCTCTTCCTTTATTGATTTACTACGGAACAGAAATGGTGAGAGTAGGAGCCCTTGTATTTTTCCCTAATTTACCCATAAGGCTTTCAGCTTTTCCCCCTGAGAATTATAAATTGTTTTAAATGGCCTTTATTATGCTGGGAGATTTTCCCATTATACTCACATCCATGAGAGTTCTGATCATGAATGTATGTTGAATTTTGTCAAATGCTTTTTCTGTGTGTATTGACATGGTCCTGTGAATTTTGTCCTTCTTTTGTTAGATATGTGTCATGCTGATTGACCTGTGTATGTTGAACCATCCTTGTGATTCTGGAAGGAATCCAACTGATTATCGTGTATAATCCTTTCTATGTATTGCTGGATTAATTTGTTGATGTTCTTTTGAGGATTTTTGAATGTGTATTCATCAAGGATATTGGATTTTCATTTTTTTTTTGGTAGTGTCTTTGGTTTTGTTATCAGGGTAATGGTGGCCTTATAGAATAAATCTGGGAATTTTCCTTCCTCCTGCATTTTTTGAAAGAGTTGGTGGGAAAGAGGTTTCAGTGAAGGCACCCAGGCATTTTGTTCAAGGGGTGTTTTTAAAATTAAAGATTTTATTTAACTTATACTGATTCTGCTTTTCAAGTTTACTTTTTTGTCTTTATTCAGTGTTTGTAGGCTACACGTTTCTAAAAATGTATCCATTTCTTTAAGGTCCTCCAGTTGGTTGTCACGTAACTTCTCACAGTGCTTTCATAATCTTTTTTTGTATTTCTGTAATATCAGATGTTATTTCTACTATTTCATTTCTTATTTTGTTTGGGTCCATTCTGTGTATTTCTTGATAAGCCTGGCTAAATGCTTACCAGGTCGTTAATATTTTTAAGAAAAAAATCTCTTGATTTTAGGACATTTAATTTATATTTTGATTTTTATTTCATTTATTTTCAAAGTATTCATTAAAGAATTCTTATTCTAATGCCTTTGGGTTTTGCTTGTTTTATATCAAGTAATTTTGGGTGTTATGCTTGGTCCTTTGTGTCACGTTTTTCTTGTTCCTTGTAAAAGGCCTTAATTGTTCTAAACTTACTTGATAGATTTGTCTTTGCTGCAACCCGTACATTTTATGAAGCTGTGTTTTCATTGTAATTTGTCTCTAGGTATGATTTTATTACCACTTTGATTTCATAATTGACCTTGTTTTATTTTTTTAAAGGATGTGGTTTAATCTCATGTTTGTGCTTTTCCTGTTCTTCTTTCTAGAGTTGATGCATTGTTTCATAATTATGAGTATGAAAAAGTACTTGCTGTAATCTTTATTTGCTTAAAGTTCCTGAGGCACTTTTCATGACATAATTTGTGGTTAATTCCTTAGATAACATCCTGTGCACACTTGAAAAGTTTATGTGTTCTGATTTTCTGATGCTGTGACCAATAAACCAGTTAGGTTCAAATGATCTAATATACTATTAAGACCTCTGTTTCCTTACAGATATTCTTTCTGGTTGAACTGGCCTTCAGAATAAAGAGGTGTTAAATTCATCTACTATTATTGTTTTATAATCAGTTAATTCCTTCATGTCTACTAATATGTCTTTATATAATTTGGATCTATGGTGTTGGGTCCATATATAATTTAATGAGTGTAATACCCTATTTTAATATTGATCTCTTTTTCATTATATAATCTCATATTTATCTTTCATTGTGGCCCTTATTTTGAAACGTATTTTGTATGAGTTGATCATTGCAATATGCACTTTCTTGTAATTTCCATGAAATATCTCTTCCATCTATTTCCAGGCTGTGTTTATCTTCCACCATAAAGTGAAACTTTTTGGGGGCAGAGGCCAAGATGGTGGATTAGAAGGATGCTCGTTACTCACCATTTCCCACAAATGCACCAAGACTCACATACACAGACCTACACAGCTAAGCAGAGAACATGCAGAACTCTGCCAGAACATTGTCCTCTTCACTATGTAAACATGTGGAAAAGCTGGTAGGAGAAAAGGAAGAAAGAAAGAAGAAAAGGCAAAACAGAGGGGGTCAGGTCCCCTAGGGAGGGAGCTGCAAAGAAGGGCTGGTGCTCATTCACTGGGTCTCCCCTCTCCAACTGAGAATTCGGAAGGATGGAGGGTGAGCCTCCAAGGCTTGGGTCTGTACAGAGTATAAGTAGGCTGACAGAACTAAGTTAAACAAGCAGAGACACCCAGATCAAAATGCAGCCCGGAAGCTGCGGGCAGGGCCATGCTGCACAAGCTGGGTGGTAGATGGGAATGGCTGCACTGTGGCAGCCAGGGGAAATGGAGGGGGCTGTGTGCCATGGCTGTGGGTGCACAGGGCAGAAAAATCTGGGCCCTCCATAAAACAATAGGGCAGATGTGCCCTGTGTGGGGAAGGGTGCATAACCATGTCTGAAAACCCACAAAAGTTTCTAGGTGAAGATAACTGGGGATCAGATACAGCCACCATACCCTCTGGTACTTTGCACCCAGGCAGCAGTGGGGGAAAAATCTGCATGCACCTCTGAGGATATAGCAACCTTAAGGGCCAGACGGAGACTTCTTTACAGCCTGAGGCAGATAGGACACTTCTGTCCTGGTTCCTCAGAAAACTTGCTTCACCAAGACAAACAAGGAGCTGGGATTTGGGCCAGGCCAGGGACAGGGCTGTTCCTCTGTCTTCCTGGAGCCAACTTCTGGTGTGCAAACCCGAGGCAGACAGTACAGTAACACAGAGCAGCGAAGTGACCAGCACCCTGAGGGGGAGTGTGGCCCCTCACTTTTTGGGCTGGACTGCAGCCCCTGAACATGGTGCCAGGAGATGGTGTGATGCCCACTTCTGCCTGGTCAGTCTGGAATAGCTGACTGCAGCATCCGGCAGGAGAGTGAAAAACCAGCCCAAGGCAAAGAGAGCTGCTCCAGATGCAATGTTGGGGGTAAGAGCGATCAGCTTGCCGACAGACACTGGAATCAGCAGAGTTGAGGGCTCCAATGGAGGGCCTCTGATAAAATGAAGATGAGATTCCAAAACAGGATGAATACAGAAAGATTTCACATTAAATATACACAGTCTCCAGGAGGACACAGACCACCCCAAAGTTTTAATCTGTTTTTAACTGTTCCATTTTTTATTAACCTCTTAATTTTTACTTCTAAGGCAATTATTTACACACCCATTTTAATCCCTTTGAAATTTTTAAAAAATAATTTTATTATTATTGTTTTTCAAAACTCTGCTTCAACTTGATCTTCTATTATGAATTATACAATGTCTTCAAACTTTTGTTTATCCCTTCTTTAAAATTCTCTGTCTCTCTCTCTCTCTTTATTTTTTCTAAGTTGTATTACCACATAGACATTAGGCAGACAAACTCCTTTAGGACCACATTAGATAACTGATACTCCATACACCACAGTGCCAGAGAGGTAGGAGCAAGATGAACAAGCAGAGAAACCATTCCCAATTAAAAGAACAAAAGAAATTCCCTGAAAGAATGATCAGTGAAATAGACATTGATATCCTACTAGATCAGGAGTTCAGAAGAAGAGTGATCAAATGACTGAAGGAAATAAAGTATTTATAGATACAAAATATGTCAAAAATGAAATGGAAGCTATAAAGAAGAAATGAGTAGAATATGTAAACTCGTTGACTGAGATGAGGATTGATCTAAAGGTGTTGCAATGTTGACTAGATAACGCAGAGGAAAGAATTAGTGACTTAGAGGACAGGACAATTGACAGCACCCAATTAGAAGAGCTACAAGAGAAACAATGAGAAACAAATGAAAAAAGCATAAGGAATATATGGGATAATAGAAAGCATGCCAATCTTGGCATGATACAAGTTCCAGAATGGGGGAAAGATTAAAGGGGATTGCTAAGGTGTTCATAGAAATAATGACCAAGAACTTCCCAAATTTAAATAAGGAATCAGATATCCAAGTATAGGAAGCTCAGAGTGTCCCAAAAAGGAAGAACCCAAATGCACCCACACCAAGACATATAATTAAGTTGGCCATAGAAAAGGATAAAGGAATGATCCTAAAGGCAGTAAGAGAATAGCAAAGAGTGAGTTACAAGGGAATCCCCATAAGGCTCCCAGCTGATTTCACTACAGAAATACTACAGGCCAGAAGGTACTGGCAAGATATATTCATAGTTCTGAATGAAAAAATTGATATATCATAGGATACTTTAACCAGCAATGGTATCCTTTCTGGTAGAAGGAAATATAAAGATTTCACAGACAAGAAAAAGCTACAACATTTTAGCAATACTAGACCCATGCTTAAAGAAATATTGAAAGGTATACTCTAAAATCAAAAGAAGTAGGATACTGCAGGAATGTTAAACACACAGCTGGAAAGGTGATAACTCATTAATCATAACTAAATTAAACATAAAATTTTTAAAAAAGACATACAAATAATTGAGAATGGGAGAGAGAGGCAGGAAAATAGAGAACATTTTTGTCTTTCTTTTAAAATTTTTCTTTCTCAGTAGAATGGGTTTGAGATCTTGTTACTATCAGTTTAATAAAAGCAGTTATAATAATGGTATAAAAGACTTCTATAAAAGGGTAACAAAAAGACAAAAACATATCAGGGAGTCAGTGAAACTAAATAAAATTCATGATAATTCAAAGGAAAATGACCAAACCATAAAAGGAAGATGAAATGAACAAAGAGGAAATATCAAATCAACTGCAAAGATAAGGTCAAAATGGCAATAAATAAAAACATATCATCGATTATTGTAAATTTAATGGACTAAATGCTCCAGTCAAATGTCATTGAGTGGCAGGCTGCATAATAAAGCAAGAACCTTCAATATGCTGCATACAAGAGACCCACATCAGGGAGAAGGATACATATAGATTGACAGTGAAAGGATGGAAAAGGGTATTCCATACAAATGGAAAAGTCAAAAAGCAGGTGTTGCAGTAGTGATTTCTGACAAAAGAGTCTTTAAAACATAGGCCATAAAGAAAGATAAAGAAGGACATTTTATAATGATTGAAGGAGTGATACAAGATGAGGATAGCACACCCGTTAATACATATGCACCAAATAGAAGAGCACCTAAGTACATAAAATAATTACTAACAGATGTAAAGGGGGATTGTGTTGGGAATCTAATCATAGTTGGAAATTACAACACTGAATTAACATCACTGGACCTATCACTGAGACAGAAAATGAATAAGGCAACAGAGAAGTTAAAAAATACAATAGAAATATTACACTTTGTGGATATTTTCAGAGCATTGCCCCCCCCACAAATTAGTATATACATTCTTTTCAAGTACACATGGGACATATTCCAGGATTCATGATGTACTTGGGCACAGAAGAATCCTCAGCAATTTTAAGAAGATAGAAATTACCTCAAGCATCTTTTCTGAACACAATGCCATGAAGCTAGAAATCAACAACAGAGAAACAAATGAGAACAAATGGAAAACATGGGGAGTTAGCAATATGTTACTAAAAAACGAATGAGTCAAAGAAGAAATCAAAGCTGAAATGAAAAAGAACCTTGAGACAAAGGAAAAGGAAAGCAATACCACACAAAATTTAAGGGACACAGCAGAAGCAGTGCTGAGAGGGGAGTTTATAGCCATACAGGCCTTCCTCAAAAAAGAAGAACAATCACAAATTAACAATTTAACCCACCAGCAGAATGAACTAGAAAAAGAAGAACAAGAAACCCCAAAGGGCAGCAGAAGGAAGGAAATCATAAATATTAGGGAGGAAATAAACAAAATAGAGATTTGAAAAATAATTGGAAAAAAATCAACCATTCCAAAAGCTGGTTTTTTGAAAAAGTAAGTAAAAGCAACAATCCTCTGTCCAAACTCAAATAGAAGAAAAGAGAGAGAGCACAAATTATCAAAATAAGATAGAATGGAGAAATTACAACAAATAAAATACAAATACAGTATGTCATATGAGAATATTATGAAAAGTTTATGGAACCAAACTAGATAACCTAGAGGAGATGGACAGTTTTCTGGAAACATACTGTCCACCAAGACTGATTCAAGACATAACTGATCCCTTGAAAATGCAGAGCACTAGAAATTAAATCAAAATAGCAATATAAAGCCTCCCTAAAAGTAACAGTCCAGGACCGGATGGCTTCACCGAGGAATTCTACCAAATATAGAAAGAAGAACTCATACCAGTTTTTCCCAAACTCTTCCAGAATAATGAAAAAGAAGGAGTACACCCAAAGTCATTCTGTGAAGCCACAATCACCCTGATACCACAACAAGGCAAAGACACTACCAAACAAGAGAATTATAGGTCAATATCACTGATGAACACAGACACCAAAATCCTCACCAAAATAGTAGCAAGCAGAATCCAACAACACAGAAAAAAGATTATACATCATGACCAAGTTGGGATCATGCCAGGGACACAGGGGTGGTTCAACATATGCAACTTAATCAATGTAACACAGCACATCAACAAAAGAAAGTAGCAAATCCACATGATCATCTCAATAGATGCAGGAAAATCATTTGATAGGATTCAACACACACTTATGATAAAAACTCTCACCAAAGTGGGCATAGAGGCAACATAACTCAGCATCATGAAAGCTATAGATAACAAACCTACAGCTAGTATAGTACTCAATGATGAGAAAGTTAAAACCTTCCCACTAAAATCTGGGACAAGGATGCACAGTAACACCACTCCAACTCAATATAAACTTGGAAGACTTAGTCACAGCAATCAAACTAGAGATAGAAGTAAAAGGGATGCAAATTGGAAAGGAAGTGGTAAAATTATAACTATATGCAGATAATATGTTATTATATATCGAAAACCCTGCAAGATCCAGACAAAAATTACTACAACTGATGGAATAATTCAGCAAGGTAGCAGGTTACAAGATTAAGGTTCAAAAATCAGTGATATTTATTTACGCTAATGATTCAGATAATACTATAGAGCTACAGTCAACATGACAGCACTTTATTGGTAGGAAAACAGACATATAGGCCAATGGAATAGAACAGAGAGTCCAGAAATAAACCCACAAAATTTTGGTCAATTAATCTTTAACAAAGGAGGCAAGAAAATGCAATGGAAAGGAGACAGACTCTTCAGCAAATGATGTTGGGAAAACTGGACAGCAGTATGTAAATCAATGAAGCTAGAACACTCTCAATGAAGCTAGAACACCATACGCAAAAATCTCAGAATGGATCAAAGACTTAAACATAAGACTAAATACAATAAACCTCCTAGAGGGAAATATAGGCAAAACACTATCTGACATAAGTCTCGAAAATTTTCTCATAGAAAAAATAAAAGCAAGAATAATCAAATGAGATCTAATGAAACTTACAAGCTTCTGCACAGTAATGAAACCAGAAATAAAACAAAAACACAACCTACGGAATGGGAAATAAAATTTGCATATGAAACCAACAAAGGCTTGATCATTAGAGTATATATGCAGCTCATCCAACTGAATAAAAAAAAATAAAAAAAACAATCAAAATGGGCAGAAAACCTAAACAAGCAATTCTCCAAGGAAGACATACAAATAATCAAAAGGCACATTAAAAAATGCTCAATATCACTGATTATCAGAGAAATGAAAATCAAAACTACAGTGAGGTTTCACCTCACACCAACAACGACAAGAACAACATTAAAAACGACAGAATCCTCTTAGCAAATTAGGATTCAGGAAATATTTGTCAACATAACTAAAGTCATTAATTACAGACCCACAGACAACATAATATGCAAAAGTGAAATACTGGAAGCCAAATTAAGGAATAAGACAAGGATGCCCACTCTCACCATTTGTATTAAACACAGTACGTGAAGACCTAGCAACAGAATTCGGACAAGAAAAAAAGTTATTCATGTTGGATTCAATGTCATAAGTCTGTTATTATTTTAGATGACATGATAATCTATATAGAGAACCCTAAAGATTCTCCACACCAAAACAACTATAACTAATAAAGACATTTAGCAAAGTAGCATGATTCATGATTAATATACAATAACTGTCACATTTCTTTACACTAAGAATGAAATATTCCATAATTTTAAAAAATCCATATGAAATCAGATCAAAAAATGATAAACCTATGAAAAAACCAAGATAATAAAATCAATAGGACACTGATAAAGAAATTTGAAGATGATGCAAAGAAATGGAAAAAAATCTCAAGGTCTTAGTTTAAAGGAATTTATATTGTTAAAATATTCATACTACAAAAATGTCTACAGATATAGAGATTCACATTGAACTACATGATATTTTCCACAGAACTAAAAACAGTCCTATGATTCGTATGGAACTGCAAAAGAACCAGAACTGCAAAAGTAACAATGAGGGAAAAGAACAAAGTTGGAGGCATAGCCCATAACCCTCCCAGATCTCAGACTATATTACAAAAATACAGTAATCAAAAGAGCACAATGCTGGAAAACAAAGAAATATCTATATCACTGGAACGGAACACAGAGATAGAAATAAAAATCACACCTATGGTCAACTAAACTATGACAAAGGAAACAAAATTATACAATGCCTAAAAGACAGTCATCATCAAGTGATGTTAAGAAAGCTAGACAGCTACATGTAAATCAATGAAATTAGAACACTCCCAGAAGAGGCAAGATGGCGGAGTAGAAGGACGCTCGTAAGTCACCATCTCCCACAAATACAGCAATACCCACATCTACAGACCCACTCAGCCAACCAGAGTGCCTGCGGAAATCCGACAGAACATCGCCCTCTTCAAAAGATATAGACGCCAAAAATCTGGTAGGAGAAAAGGAAAAAAGAAAGAACAAAAGGCAAAGCAGCAGGGGACGGGTCCCGCGGGGAGGGAGCGGCAAAGGAGGGCAGGCGCTCGCTCACTGGGTCTCCACTCTCCAACTGAGAGGCCAGCGGGACGGTTGGGGAGCCTCTGAGGCTCGGATCTGTACAGAGTAGACCTTGTCTGACAGAACTAAGTTAAACAGGCACAGAGCGTTCCCCCGACACCCAGCCTGAGACGCGGGCCGGCAGCAGTGGGCAGGGCCAGGCTGCACAAGCCGGGCGGAGGACGGAGGCGGCTGCACGGAGGCAGCCCCTGGGAACTGCAAGGGGCTGGGCGCCGTGGCTGTGGGTGTACAGGACAGAACAACCTGGGCCCTCCATAAAACGGCAAGTTTGATGTGCGCTCGGGGGAAGGGTGCATACCTCCATCTCTGAAAACCCGCAGAAACTTTTCAGGGGAAGAGAGGTGGGGCTCAGGCACAGCTGCCATATTCTCCGGTGCTGAACACTCATGCGGGGGCGGGGGCGAAACCTTCATCCGCACTGACGGGCTTAGCAGCCTCAAAGGCCAGACTGAGACTCGCCTACAGCCCGGGGCAGATAGGATCCTTCCATCCTGGACCCTCAGAGAACTTGCTCCACAAAGACAAACAAGGAGCTGGGTCTTGGCTCGGAGCAGGGACGAGGCTGTCCCTCAGTCTTCCCTGAGCCACCCACGGAGCGCCGACCAGGGCGGAGCGCGCAGCTGCACAGAGCAGCGGAGCTACCAGCAGCGCAGGTAGAGGGAGAGCAGCCCCCGCCTGTCGGGCAAGAACACAGCCCCTGACTGAAGTGCTGGGAGGGGGCACGACCCGCCCTCCTACCTGTCCAGTCTACAACATCTGACTACGGCATCCGGAGGGGCAGTGACCCGCCCGCCCACAGCAGAGGAAAGCTACATCTGACCCTGTATTAGGAGGAGGAGCGATCTGCTTGCTGACAGTTGCTGGGAGCAGCACAGAAGAGGGTGCCAACGGAGGGCTTATGAAAACAAGCTGAGCTACCAAAACAGGACGAAGACAGAAAGACTTCACATTAAAAGCACACAGACTCCAGGAGAACACCGACAACCCCCCTTTTTTTTTTAATCTGTTTTTACCTGTTCTATTTTCAATTACACCCTTAATTTTTACTTCTTAATTCATTTCTATTTCTCTTGGGTTTTGATGTCCTGTTATTGATTAGACACAGGTTTCAAATACATCTATTCATTTCCCCACCGCTTCTTTTTTTTTTTTAGGTTTTAAAAGGACGTCTCAACCCGATTAATACTCTGCTTCACCTCGCTCTTCTATTTTTCATTATACACTGTTTTCAAACCCTCTCTCTCCCTTCTTTTAAAAATCTTTCTCTCTCTCTCTTATTTTTTTTCTTTTTTTCTAAATTCTATTCCTAAATAGGCACTAGACAGATAAAATGCTTAAGATCCAAAATAGACAACTGATACTCCATAAAGCACAATACCAGAGAGGTATGATCAAGATGAAGAAGCAGAGAAACCTTTCCCAATTAAAAGAACAAGAGGAATCCCCTGAAAGAAAGATCAATGAACTAGACATTGATAGCCAACTAGATCAAGATTTCAAAAAAGGATTGATCAAATTGCTGAAGGAATAAAAAGAGATAGTGTTTAGAGATATAAAATATGTCAAAAATGAAATTGAAGCTATAAAGAAGAGCCAAGAAGAATGGGTAAACTCATTGACAGAGACAAAGAATGACCTAATAGCTGTGCAATGCTGAGTAGTTAATGCAGAGGGACGAATTAGTGATCTAGAAGACAGAGCAATAGAAAGCACCCATTCAGAAGAACTACAAGATAAGCAAATAAAAAATAATGATAATAGCATAAGGGACCTATGGGATAATATAAACAATCCCAATCTTCACATAAGAGGGTTCCCAGAAGGGGAAGAAGAATCAAAGGGGATTGAAAAGGTTTTTGAAGAAATCATGACTGAAAACTTCCCAAACTTAAAGAAGGAATCAGATATCCAAGTACAGGAAGCACAGAGGGTCCCAAACAGGAAGAATCCAAATAGACCCACACCAAGACATTTCATAATCAAGATGGCCAGAGTCAAGGATAAAGAAATGATTCTTAAGGCAGGAAGAGAAAAGCAAAGAGTGAATTCCAAGGGAACCCCCAAAAGGCTCTCAGCTAATTTCTCTACAAAAACACTACAGGCCAGAAGGGAGTGGCAAGATATATTCAAAGCCCTGAATGAAAAAATGATGCAGTCTAGGATACGTTATCCAGCAAGGCTATCCTTTAGGATAGAAGGAGAAATAAAGAGTTTCACAGACAAAAAAAAGCTGCAGGAGTTTAGCAACACTAAACCCACGCTAAAAGAAATATTGAAAGGGCTATTCTAAATAGAAAAGCAGCAGGATGCTACAGAAATGTGAAAGTCACCACTGGAAAGGTAATAATTCATGAATTACAAATAAAGAAAACATACAAATCACTGAGAGTGGAAGAGAGAGGCAGGGAAATATAGAATATTTTTTATTTCTTATTTAAATTTTCTAAAGGGTAAGATGGGATTGAGATCATGTTACTATCAGTTTAATAAAAACAGTTATAATAATAGGTTAATCGATTTATAAAAAAGGGTAACCACAAGTCAAAAATTTACAAGGGAGTCACAAAAATTAAATAAAATCCATGATAATACAAAGGAAAATTACCAAACCACAAAAGGAAGAAGAAAGGAACAAAGAAGATATACCAATTCAACTGCAAAGATAAGTTCAAAATGGCAATAAACACACATCTATCATTAATTACTGCAAATGTTAATGGACTAAATGCTCCAGTCAAAAGATATAGAGTGGCAGACTGGATAATAAAGCAAGAACCTTCAAAATGCTGCCTACAAGAAACCCAATTTAGGGAGAAGGACACATATAGATTGAGAGTGAAAGGATGGTAAAGAATATTCCATGCAAATGGAAAAGCCAAAAAAGCAGGTGTTGCAGTACTAATTTCAAACAAAATAAACTTTAAATCAAAGGCCATAAAGAAAGATAAAGAAGGACATTTAATACTGATTAAAGGAGTGATACAAGATGAAGATATTACACTCATCAATATATATACACCCAATATAGGAGCACCTAAGTTCATACAAGAATTACTAACAGAGATAAAGGGGGATATTGATGGGAATACAATCATAGTTGGAGATTTTAACACTGCATTAACATCACTAGACAAATCTTCCAGACAGAAAATAAACAAGGCAACAGAGAAATTAAATACTACAATAGAAAAACTAGATTTGGTGGATATTTTCAGAGCATTACACACCCAAAGAATAGGATATACATTCTTTCCAAGGGAACATTGAACATTTTCCAGGATCGATCATGTGCTTGGGCACAAAAGAAACTTCAACAATTTTAAGAAGATAGAAATTATCTCAAGCATCTTTACTGACCACAATGCCATGAAACTGGAAATCAACAACAGAGAAACAAAGGAGAAAAAAAGGAAATCATGGAGATTAAACAATATGTTATTGAAAAACCAATTGATCAATGAGGAAATTAAAGCTGAAATTAAAAAATACCTTGAGACAAATGATAATGTAAGCACAACCACTCAAAAACTATGGGAAACAGCAAAGGCAGTGCTAAGAGGGAAGTTTATAGCGATACAGGCTTTCCTCAAAAAAGAAGAACAATCTCAAATAAACAAGTTAACCCACCAAAGAACAAAAAGCCCCAAAAAGCAGCAGAAGGAAGGAAATAATAAAGATCAGAGAGAAATTAAATACAATTGAGATTAACAAGACCATAGAAAAATCAACCAAACCAAAAGCTGGTTTTTTGAAAAAGTAAATAAAATCGACAAACATCTGGCCAAACTCACAAAGAAGAAAAAAGAGAGAGCACAAATTACAAAATAAGAAAGGAAAACTGAGAAATTACAACAAACAAAATAGAAATAAAGAATATCATACGAGAATATTATGAAAAACTATATGGAATCAAACTGGATAACCTAAAGGAGATGGACAAGTTTCTGGAAACATACTGTCCACCAAGACTGAATCAAGAAGAAACTGAACACTTGAACAATCCGATCACTAGAAAGGATATAGAAATAGCAATTAAAAACCTCCCTACAAATAAAAGTCCAGGACCAGATGGCTTCACCGGGGAACTCTACCAAACATACAAAGAAGAACGTATACCAGTCCTTCTCAAATTCTTCCAGATGATTGAAAAGGAGGGAATACCCCCAAATACATTCTATGAAGCCACAACCTCCCTGATACAAAAACCAGGCAAAGACACTACAAAAAAAGAGAATTATAGGCCAATATCACTGATGAACATAGACACCAAAATCCTCACCAAAATTTTAGCAAATTGAATCCAACAACACATAAAAAAGATTATACATCATGACCAAGTGGGGTTCATCCCAGGGACACAAGACTGGTTCAACATACGCAAATCAATCAATGTAATACATCACATCAACAAGAGAAAGGACAAAAACCACATGATCATCTCAATTGATGGAGAAAAAGCATTTGATAAAATTCATCACCCATTTATGATAAAAACTCTCGCCAAAGTGGGTATAGAGGGAACATATCTCAACATAATAAAAGCTATATATGACAAACCTACAGCCAGCATAGTACTCAATGTTGAAAAACTCAAAAGCTTCCCACTAAAATCTGGGACAAGACAAGGATGCCCACTATCACCCCTCCTATTCAACATAGCCCTGGAAGTCCTACCCACAGCAGTGAGGCAAGAGAAAGAAATAAATGGATCCAGATTGGAAATGAAGTGATAAAAGTGTCATTATATGCTAATGACATGTTTCTATATATAGAAAACCCTAAAAGGTCCACAGAAAAGCTACTAGATTTGATTGAAAAATTCAGGAAGGCAGCTGGTTACAAAATTAACGTTCAAAAATCAGTTGCATTTCTTTATACTAACGATAAATCAACAGAAAAAGAAAGTAAAGAAACAATCCCTTTAAAATAGCACCCAAAGTAATAAAATATCTGGGAATAAATCTAACCAAGTAGGTGAAAAAATTATACACAGAAAACTATAAATCGTTGATGAAGGAAATAAAAGAAGACTTTAAAAAATGGAAAGATATTCCATGCTCCTGGATTGGAAGAATCAATATTGTTAAACTGGTCACACTGCCCAAGGCAATCTACAGATTTAATGAAATTCCTATCCAATTACCCAGGATATATTTCATAGAACTAGAACAAATCATAATAAAATTTATATGGAACCATCAAAGACTTAGAATTGCCAAAGCATTGCTGAAGAGAAAGAAAGAGGCTGGAGGAATAACTCTCCCAGACTTCAGACAATACGATAGAGCTACAGTCATCAAGACAGCATGGTATTGGTAACAAAACAGACATATAGACCAATGGAACAGAATAGAGAATCCAGAAATGAACTCACAAACATTTGGTCAACTCATATTCGACAAAGGAGGCAAGAATATACAATGGAAAAAAGACAGTCTCTTCAGCAAATATTGTTGGGAAAACTGGACAGCAGCATGTAAAACAATGAAGCTAGAACACTCCCTTAAACCACATACAAAAATCAACTCAAAACGGATTAAAGACTTAAACATAAGACAAGATAAAATAAACCTCCTAGAGGAAAATATAGGCAAAACATTATCTGACATATATTTCAAAAATTTTCTCCTGGAAGAAATAAAAGCAAGAATAAAGAAATGGGACTTAATGAAACATACAAGCTTCTGCACAGCAAAGTAAACCAGAAGTAAAACAAGAAGAAAACCTACAGAGTGGGAGAAAATTTTTGCAAGTGAAACTGACAAAGGCTTGATCTCCAGAATATATAAGCAGCTCGTACGACTCAATAAGAAAATAATAAACAACCCAATCCAAAAGGGGGCAGAAGACTTAAACAAGCAATTCTCCAAGGAAGACTTACAAATGATCAAAAGGCACATGAAAAAATGCTCTATATCACTAATTATCAGAGAAATGCAAATCAAAACTACAATGAGGTATCACCTCACACCAGTCAGAATGGCCGTCATTCAAGAATCCAAAAATGACAAATGCTGGAGAAGCTGTTGAGAAAGAGGAACCCTCCTACACTGCTGGTGGGAATGCAGGTTGGTGCAGCCACTGTGGAAAACATTGTGGAGATTCCTCAAAAGACTAGGAATAGATTTAACATATGAGCCAGGAATCCCACTCCTGGGCTTGTATCAACAAGGAAATCAACTTCAGGATGACACCTGCAGCCCAATGTTCATAGCAGCACTATTTACAATAACCAAAATATGGAAACAGCCTAAATGTCCATCAACAGGTGACTGGATAAAGAAGATGTGGTATATTTATACAATGGAATACTACTCAGCCATAAAATCCAACAACATAATGCCATTTGCATCAAAATGGTTGCTCCTAGAGAATGTCATTCTAAGAGAAGCAAGCCAGAAAGAGAAAGAAAAATACAATATGAGATCGCTCATATGTGGAATCTAAAAAACAAAAACAAAAACAAACAAACAAAAACAAAGCAAAAATACAGTTCAGAAATAGACTCATGGACAGAGAATACAGAATTGTGGTGAGGAGGGGGGTAGAGGGTGGGAAGGGATAGATGGGGATTTCAAAATTGTAGAGTAGATAAACAAGATTATACTGTATAGCACAGGAAAATATACACAAAATGTTATGCTAAATCACAGAGAAAAAAATGTGACAATTAGTGTGTATATGTCCATAAATGACTTAAAATTTGTGCTGAACATTGGATTTTGACCCAAAATTGTAAAATGATTATAAATCAATACAAAATGTTAAAAAAAAACAAAAAAGAACACTCCCACACACTGTACAAATATAAACACAAAATGATTTAAATATCTGAATCTAATATATGACAAAATATAACTCCTGGAAACTAACATAGGCAAAACAAGACATAAATTGTAGCAAAATTTTCTTATGTCCCTCTCCCAAGCTGAAAACAATAAAAGCAAAATAAACAAAAAGGTCCTAATTAAACTTAAAAGCTTTTACCCAACAAAGTAAACAAAATGAAAAGATGAAATTCCAAATGTGAGAAAACATTAGGAAACAATTCAATTAACAAGAGGCTAATTTCAAAAATACACACATCGTTCATAGAACTCCATTTCAAAAATCTACAAACAACTCAGCCAGAAAATGAGCAGAAGACAATTCTACAAAGAAGACACACAGATGACAAACAGGAACATAAAGATATGCTCACATTGCTAATCATTATTCAAAGGGAAGACAAAAATAAAATAATGTTTTACCTCACACTAGTGAGAAGGGCTGTCATGCAAATGTACAAATAATAAAAACTAAGGTGGCTGTGGAGAAAAAGGGACTCTCCAACGCTGTTGGTGGGAATGAATATTGGTGCAACAACATTGGAAACTATATGGAAGTTCTTTAAAAAATAAACATAGACCTATCATATGACCCAGCAATCCCAATCCTGGGCATATAAAAGATGAAACCTGAAAACAAAGAATCCTAGGGTAAAACATAAGAAGTACACTCTGACATTGGACTTAATTTGATTTTACTTATGTTTCCTCTTGCAAGGGAAGCAGAAGCAAAACTAACAAAATATGATTGTATCACTGTAAACAGATTTACACTGTTGAAGAAATGATCAATAAAATGAAAAGTCAACCAACACAATGGGAGAATATATTTTCAAGTGATATTTTCCAAACTAGTGTTAATATCCAAAATATATGGCAAACTCTTACCCCACAACAACAACAAAAAATACCAAACAATCCAATTAAAAACAGTTCATAGCAATGAACAGATAGATCTGAATCAATTTTTTGTAGAAAACATATGGTTGGCTAAGTGACACATGAAATTATATTCAGAGTTATAAATTATTAGGAAAGTCATAAACCATAAATGAGACAAGAACTCACAATTGTCAGAAGGCTCTCATCAAAAAGAAAAGAAATAAATGATGGTGAGATTGTGGAGAACAAGGAACACCGTGGACACTCTTGATAGGAATGCAAAGTATTGATTCCAATGCATATATACATCAAATTTTCTTCATCCAGTTTTCTATCAAGGGATGTTGGGTTTGTAGGCCCCTGTCTGAAGGCACTAGAGAATAAGCCCATGGGCTGAACTGATAAACAAGCTGTGAGGAATGTCACATATCCAGGCTGGATAAAAAATGGCCTAATCAATGTATCTAGTATGGATGGCTGGATAGCCTATGCTGGGTAAGATCCTCAGATGAGGACAAACTAAGACAGGCACAGCCGGCTGCATAAGAGATGGCCTACTTAATGAATTTCCGTGATGAACTTTAAAACAATCCTTGATCATTTAACATCCTGTGCTTACTGCAGGAGCATGGGGACATAAATAGTTTATGATTATTCACATTGTTATAACTTAGATGATATGTGAGGCGTTGTGCATGTCCTATATAAAACCTTCTTCTAAGAATCAATAAACAGAGAACTGCTCCGCTTCTCTCCACACAGTGTTTGTGTGTATATGATATCATGCCACTGACAGGGTTAATTTAATTTGTTGAGAGTATCATAAAAGGATGTTGCATTATATACAATGCTCTTTCTGCACCTATTGAGATGATTATGTGTTTTATTTCTCATTCTATTAGTGTGGCATGTCACCTTTATTGATTTGAATATTTTGAAGTATCCTTAAACCCAGGGATAAATCCCTTTACACATGTATGTGTATGATACATTAAATGTGTTGTTGAATTCATTTTGCTTGTGTTTTGTTGAGAATTTTGGCACATATGTTCATCAGGGATAATATTGTATATTTTGCATATAATGTCCTTTCTAGCATTGTTATGCAAATAAATCTGGCATCATAAAACAAGTTTGGAATCTTTCACCCCCTTCAAATTCTTGGAAGATTTGGGGAAGAATTGGTGAATAATTGTCTTCAAATGTATGACAGAATTCAGCAGAAAATTCGTCTTGTAAATTTTTACTAGTTTGGAAAGTTTGCATTATTTATGTACTCTTACACTCTTTTGCCCTGTTTAATTTTCTTATTTCTTCTTGATTCAGTATTGGAAGACATATGTTTCTGGAAATATGTCTTTTGTTCTAGGTCATTCAAATCGTTGGCTAGTGGTAATTTCTTATGATGATTTGCATCTCTACAACATCAGTGGTAATATCTTCTCTTTTATTTCTAATATTATCTGAGTCATTATTTTCTTAGACAACCTAAACTTTTGTCCACTTTATGTTAAAAAGAAACAGAGTTAAGTATATTTTTTTATCTTTTCAACTGTTTCTCTTGTTATTTGACTTACTCTCATTCATTTAATTTTCTTCTTTATTCTTTGTTTTCACCTAGATTCTTGATGTGTAATGTTAAGAAGTGTGAATCTTTGTATTTCATTTATTATTAAATATTTTTATTTAGTTATTATTTATTTATTTATTTATTTATTTATTTATTTATTTATTTATTTACATATTTATTCATTTATTTATCATTGAAATACTGCCATTTACAATGTGTCAATCTGTGATGTATAGCACAGTGTTCCCGTACATGCATTTATTTGTGTGCCTATTAAAGTTTACTTCACGATATTTAACTTACTGCCCTGTGTCATAGAAAAGAAATTTTGAAAAAATCTATTTTTATATGTAGTGGATAGCTTTTATAAATCTACAGCTCCCAAATATATACTCTCACAGCCCTTTTTGGCAGTAATCATAAAATTGTTTATTAGATCTGCGACTGTATTTCAGTTTTGTAGATAAAATCGTAGTGTTCTCATCCAAATTTTTTTTTAAGATTCCACATATGTCATGCCATGTATTACTTTTCTTTCTCTTTCTGGCATTTTTCAATTAGATTGACACGTTTGGGGACATCCATTTTGGTTCAAATGTCATAGTTTTACCATTTTTCATTGCAGAATATTATTCCAATGTGTAAATACGGCATAACTTCTGAATATTGTCATCTGTTGTTGGACGATAAGGTTGCTTCCATGTCTTTTGTATATAGCACTGCTAAGAACATTGGGGTGCAGAAGTCTTTTTGAATTAGAGTTCCCTTTGATATATACCCAGAAGTGAGATTGCTGGATTGTATGTTAATTCTGTTTTTATTCTTTTGAGGAATCCCCATCCTGGTTTCCACAATGACTGCACCAAACTACATTCCTACCAACAGTGTAGGAGGGTTCCCTTTCTCCACAGCTTCCCCAGCATCTGTTGTTTGTGGACTTTTGAATGATGGCCACTGTGACTATTGTGAAGTGATAATTCATTATAATTTTGAATTGCCCTTCTCTGATAATGAAACTGAGCAATTTATTTTTTCATATATCTATGTGTCATTTGTATGTCTTTATTGGAGAATTGCTTTTTTAGGGCTTCTGCCCATTCTCAGATTGGGTTTCTTTTTTTTATTATTATTATTATGTTGTATGAAGTCTTTGTATTTTGGAAATTAAGACTTTGTCAGTTGCATCATTTCTTAATATTTTCTTTAATCCTGTAGGTTGTCATTTTGCTTTTTGTCTGGTTTGCTTTGCTGTGCAAAAGCTTATATGTTAAATTAAGTCCCATTTACTAATTTTGCTCTTACATCCATTACCTGGGTAGGCTGTTCTAGGAGGTCATTGCTGAGATTTATCTCAGAGTGTTTTGTGTATTAACTCTTCTAGGAGATTTACTGTGTCTTGCCTTTCATTTGAAACTTCAAGGCATTTTTTGGTTATTCTTGTGTATGGAGTGAAGGAGTGTCCTAACTCAATTGCTCTGCACGCTGCTATCCAGTTTTCCCAACACCATTTGGTGAAGAGTTGGTCTTTTCTCTGTCATATTCTTGACTACTCTGTCAGAGATTAATTGAACATAGGCCTGAAGATTTATTCCTAGGCCCTCTATTCTGTTCCAATGGTCCATATGACTTTTTCTGTATCAATATCATGTTATTTTGTTTATTGTAGCTCTGCAATATTGTTTGGAGACCTGGTAGTTTATTCCTCCAGCCTCTTTCTTTTTCTTGAATATTGCTTTGGAAATTATGGATCTTTTATGACTCTGTGTAAATCTTAGGAGTATTTGTTTCAGTCAAAAAAATGTTTTGAATAATTTGATAGGAAATCAAATTAAGTCTGTGGATTGCCTTGGGCGGTATGGGCATTATAACAATATTGTTTCTTCCATTACAAGTTCATTGGGTATCTTTCCACTTCTTCAGATCTTTTTTGAATTCCTCAATCAATGTTTTCTAGTTCTCCATGTATAAGTCATTCACCTACTTGGTCAGATTTATTCTTAAACATTTTATAGTTTTGGGTGCAGTTAAAAAAGCGGTTGTTTCTATACTTTGTATTCCTGTTGATTAAATGGTAGCATAAAGAAATGCAATTGGTTTTCCTACATTACACTGGGTACCTTGCCCAGTTCCTTTTTTAGCCTAAGTAATTTTTTTGTGAAGCTTTTTCGGTTTTCTATATATAGAGTCATGTCTGCTTATCATGGCAATTTTACCTCTTCTTTTCCAGTCTAAATGCTTTTATTTCATTTTCTGGCCTGATCATTGTGGCTAAGATTTCCAAGACTATATTGAATAGAAATTGTGAGAATGGGCAAACTTGATTTGTCTCAGGTTTTTCTGGGAAGGGTTTTGGTTTTTCACCATTTAGTATTTTGCTGGCTATATGTTTGTCATAAATAGCTTTCATTAGCTGAGATATGGTCCCTCTGTGCCCACTGTGATAAGGACTTTTATAGCAAATAGTGGTTAAATTTTATCAAATGCTTTATCTTTATCTACTGAGATGATTATGTGGTTTTTTGTCCTCTCTTTTGTTGATATGTTGTATCAAAATTGATTGATTGATTTGCATATGTTCAACCATCCTTGTGTTCCTGGGAAATACCTAACTTGACCATGGTGTATAATCTTTTTTTACATGCTGTTATATTTTGTTAGTTAATAATTTCTTAAAGACTTTTACATCTGTGTTTATCAATGATATTGACCTATAGTTTTGTTTTGGGGTAGTGTCTTTGTCTGGTTTTGGTATCAGGTTGATGTTGGCCTTATGGTTTGAGTTTGGGTGTACTCTCTCCATATCAATTTTTGGAAGAGATTGAGGAGGAGTGCTATGGATTTTTTCTCTCTATGTTTGGTCAAATTCCCCAGAGAATCTATTTGGGTCTGAATATTTGTTTGCAGAGATTTTTTTATTTTATTGATAGTTCTATTTCATTTCTGGTGATCTGTCTGTTCAAATGGTCAATTTCTTCTTAATGCAAAAGTGGTGGGCTGAATATTTCCTGAAACTTCTCC
Source organism: Vicugna pacos (assembly GCF_048564905.1). NCBI lineage: Eukaryota > Metazoa > Chordata > Mammalia > Artiodactyla > Camelidae > Vicugna > Vicugna pacos. The sequence continues at coordinate 6,892,205 of NW_027328740.1, forward strand.
ACTTCTTCCTGGTTATCCAGTCTGTTTCCATATAGTTGCTCATGGTATTCCCTTATATTTTCCAAATTATTTGCAGAATTTATACTTTCTCCATTTTCATTTCTTATGTTATTTGTGTTCTCTCTCTATTCTTGTGATGAGTCTGTCCAGAGTTTTGTCAATTTTGTTTACTATTTCAAAATATTGTTTGATTTTTTCTATTTTTAATCTCTATTTCAATTATTTCTTCCTTGATCGTTATTTCCCTCTTTCTGTTGACTTTTGGTTTTGTTTGTTCTTCTTTTCATGATTAGTTTACATAGAACGTTAGATTATTTATTTGAAATTGCTCTTCTACATTGAGGAGAGCCTTGTCACTATGAACTTCCCTCTTAAGCCGGCTTTAACTGTATTCCATAAACATTGCATAATGTTTTGTCATATTTCTCAAGGTTTTTTTTAAATTTCTTATTTTACTTCATAAGCTCCCCCCCTTGTTTTAGTACCATGTTGTTGAATCTACATGCTGTCATTTTTTCTCTCTGTTTTTCTGTGATTGAATTCTAGTTTCATGTTATTATACTCAGAAAAGATACTTGAAATAATTTTTATCTTCTAAAATTTGTTAAGGCTTCTTCTGTGCCTGAGTACATAATCTTTCCTAGAAAACATTCCATGTGCACTGGAAAAGAATGTATATTCTGTTTTGGGGAGAAGTACTGTTATGAAAATATAAACCAAATCCAATTATTTTATCATATCTTTTAGTATCTTTGTTCCCTTATTAATTTTCTGTCTGAAAGACCAGTCTGGTGATGATAATGGGGTGTTATAATTTCCTACTGTGATTGTGTTCCCATCAATTTCTCCCTTTTCATCTATTAGTATTTGCTTTATGTATTTAGGTGCTCCTGTTGTGAGTGCATATATCTTAATGTGTATAAAACCCTCATTTTGTATTTCTCCTTTAATCACCATATCATGTCCTTGTTTATCTTTCTCTATGGCCTTTCTTGTAAAGTCTCTTTTGTGTGAAGTCAGTACTGTTAGTCCTGCTTTCTTGTCATGTCCATTAGCATGGAATATATTTTTCCATCTTCTGACATTCAATTGATATGTAGTCCTCTTACAAAATTGGGTCTCTTGTATGCTTCAAAATGTAGGGTCTTGTTATATTATCCCATCTGACAATATATATCTTTTGATTGAATCACTAAGTGCATTAACATTTGTGATAATTATTGAGAGACTGGTGTTTATTTCCATTTTGAACATTTTCCATTTGATTTTGTATATCCTTTTTGTTCACTTCTTTTTCTTTTTGTGGTTTGATAAGTTTTCTTTTATTATCTTGGTTTCTATTTGTCTTTGTGACTTCATTGTAAGCTTTAGACTTATGGTTAACCTCTTTTGTATGTATATTGACCAGTTATTATATCTGTTTATTTTAACTGATAGGAATACAAATTCTAACCCATCATAAAGAGAACAGAAACAAGAATAAAATACTCTGTATTGTCCTGTTTCACTCTCTAACCCTTAAAAATGTTGATGTCCTCTTTTTAACATCATGTTTATTCTATTGTAAGTCATTGTAGCTATTACCTTTTTAATAATGCCTTTCTCATTTCTATGGCATACTGCTTCTTTTTTCTTAGAGTAGATTTTCATTATTTCTATTTCTGTCGCTAATTTCTTTTAGTATTTGCTTTTGTGGAAGTTATTTATCTCTCCTACTATTCTAAAGGATAGCCTTGCTTGATAAATTATTTTAGATTACAGCTTTCTTTCATTCAGGACTTTGAATATGTCTTGTCACTGCCTTCTGACTGTTGTATTTGTGCAGGAAATGTGTTTACAAATATAATGTATATAATTATATATATATGTAAGGAATACATACAAATGAAGTTAACGAATAAGATGAAAAATGATACGTTAAAAAATAGAAACCATTGATGAAGGAAATTAAAACTGATTCAAAGAAATGAAAAGATCTCTTATGTTAATGATGTGAAACTATGTGGTTGAAACAACCATACTACCCAAAGCAATCTACATTTAGTGTAATTCATGTCAAAATACCCATGAGATTTTTGCATTAAATAGAAAAAATAACTTCAAAATGTATTTGTAACTACAAAGATCATGAGTTGTCAAAATAAACTTGAAAAAGAGTATTAAATCAATTAGTGTAATATTCTCTGATGTTAAACAGTCCTACAAAGCTTTAGTAATTTAAACAACATGATTCTGGCTCAAAAACAGACACCAATCAATAGAAGAGAATTGAGCAACCAGATATAATCCCTCACACCTACGATCAATTAACCCATGAAAAATGAAGCAAGAGTATAAAATGAAGAAAAGACATTCTCCTCAATATGTAGTGCTGGGGAGATTGAACATGTGAAACATAGATTAGAGTATTTCCTCACATTGTATGCAATCCATGAGCACAGAATATCTTTTATTTCTTTTGTTTACTTATATTTATTACACCTTTAATTTATAGAACTATGTTTAGATCTTTTATTTCACTTATCAATTTTATTCCTATTTTATTCTTTTTGGTATAAATGTACACACAACTGTTTTCCTAATTCCTTATTCTGATAATGTGATGTTAGTGTATAAACATGCAACATATATTTGTATATTGATTTTGTATTCTGCAAGTTTGCTAAGTTTGTTCATTATTTCTAGCATTCACTGGAGGAGTATATGGAGTTTTCCATCTGTGTATAATTATGTCATTTGTAAAAATTTTACTGCTTGTTTACTAGTTGGAAGCTTTATATAATTTTTCTTGACTAGTTGTTCTGGCTAGGACTTTGAGTAGTGTAATTTAGGACTTGTGAAAATGAGCTACTTTTTCTTATTACTTGACCAGAGGAAAACCTTCCTGTATGTTAACATTGAACTTGATTTTTGTCATGGGTTTTTCATATATGGCTTTTATTATGTTTAGTTATATTTTATTTAAAGCAAATTTGTTAAGATTTTTTTGTATACAAAAGTTAAGATCAGTTCTGTCAATAATTTTCCTACATTTTCTGAGATTGTCACTTTTTAATTCTCTGTTTTTTAATTGATAGTATCACATATATTGATTTGCATTTGTTAAATAATACTTATGAAACAGGACTAAATCAAACTTAACTATAGTTTATAGTACTTATAATATGCCATGAAATCAGGTTTATTTATTTATTTAGAATGTAATATACACATACAGAAGGAAAAATATACATTGTAGCTTGAGTGTACATTTATTTATTTAAAAATTTTATCTCTCATTTTGAATTTGGCTTATGTTTAATGGAAATTATTTCTAAATAAAGAATATAACTCTTGGTAGAACTGAATTTACTACAGTTTACTGATACAGAACATAGCTATTATTTACAATTAGTGCACAAATCACTTGTCTTAAAATGCCATATTATACTAACAATGCCAACTGATTCAGGACTGGGAAACATAATGCTTCCTAAAATGCATTATGTGGTGTTTTCCACACCAACCCACATATACACTTATTTCTTTGTTTTTTGATTGTTTGTTTGCCCCTTAATGGAGGCACTGCTTATAGAACCCAGGATCTTGTGCATAAGTGTATTTATCAACATCATTTTGGAGCACTTAACAGAATCCAAAAGAGTATGGATTATAAAGATGACAGGAAAATTTATTCCTTCTAGGGACTGAAAAACCTCTGAGTGAAAGAATGGTAAAAATAAACATTTGTATGTATACAATAAGATTTTCCCTTGTGTAATTTTAAAGTAGAATATTAAATTACATTAGTTTTACATATAGCACTGAAGTACAATTAAAAACAAAAATTCCCCACTTTGAGATTTCTTAAATTTGATTGATTAAAGCTTTATAATTTTAATTCATAAATATTTACCATTTATTTATAAACATACCAAAGAAACTGACATTTATTCTGCTCATGTTTTGAATATAGAGCTACTTTTTTAAGGTACACAGATAAATAATTACTTCCATTTCCAAATCATCTTATGTTTCACTTTAATTACAAAAGATAATGAAATAGTTATAAATTTTCTGTACAAGTTTTACACAAATTTCACTTTAAATTACAAAACTTTAAAATTATTTTATTTATTTTGAGCATTATTTATACTCTGTTCACCAAACTGGTATAAATTTGTGTACAAAAGAAAGGAGATTGTTTTTATTTCATAGACCCCAAAATTAAATTATTTAAAAAGATTTTGTGGGGATAATATTTGCAGATCACACTATAAAAATAAGCATCTTATATGATTCATTTTAACTGGAAGAATGAGAAAGAAACACTGGCTGAATGTTAATCTTGGGTTGCTAGGAGACCAGACGTTTTGTGATGTCACAGCTACTCAGGTTGAGAACCATTGTGATGGCCTACCAGTTTAAATGTGCAGGCTTGCCAGAGCAGCATTTGAAGCTGTAGTGCTCAAAACCATGCAGAATAGAAAAGTAGCTGCAGAAAAAGTTATTTGAGATGGCACTTGTTTCTTCAGAAATTCAAGATAAGTTTCCTAAAGATGGGTCAACTGGTTCAGGAAACTCCAGTAGATCTCTATTTTGTGATCAAACATTCTCTGGGGACTTGGACTTGAGGTCTATGTTTGAAGAAATTGATTCTCTGACTTTGTCAGAAGGATCCTTGATAAAAAGACCATGTTACACACATTGTGTCTCTGAACCAGTTGGAGATAATGATTTTCGTTCTCTGAAATTTCCAAGAAAACTCTGGAAAATGCCTGGGAGTGACCAATTTAAATCCATCTGGTGGGGTGATAATGGATCTTCCATAGTGATTGATGAAGATGTCTTTAAGAAGGAAGTTTTGGAAAGAAAGGCCCCTTTCAGAATATTTGAACCTGGAAGTATGAAAAGTTTAGTTATACAGCTAAAGCTTTATGGGTTTAGGTAATTGCAGCAGAATTTTCAAAGATCTGCTTGTCTAGCTGTCTTTATGGCAGAAGAAAAAGAAGTCTATATTTTAAACAAGGTATTCACAAAGTTTAGTTACAACTTGGTAACTTAGATATAAAATTTAATTTTGTACATCAATCTATGGTAATATAAATGGAAAGCTTTTTTGAAAATTGTATAAAACTACTAAGGCTATAATTCTTAATTTTATATAAAAATGAGGATAGTGCCTTAAGTAGTCAAGATTATGATAAACTTTGCTAGCAACTATGAATCTTAACAGAAATCTAAATAAAGGTATTAAAGCTGTTTTCAAAAGTGGCTTTCACCGTTACTGCAAATGCTAACTTCTTAAATTTGATGACTGTATTATTTAAATGTGTATATTCGAAATAAGGAATTTCAAAAAATAGTCAGAATTGCTCATATTTTGATGATATTATCTTTGCATTGTAAACGTGAAATCTGAGGTTTTATAGGTTAGGCTTATTGTAGTCTTCTAATTTGGTTTAAAATATTACTAAAATCTTTCCACTTTGATTGTAGCTGCAATTCTACCATATTTCAAATTTTAAACGAGGCTGTCCCCAAATTTTAGTGAGAATAAAAATAAGAGTTGGGATTAAAAATGTCTCTCTGGTATCTTCATTGGCTGAAGATTTCAACAAGAAGCACTTTATAGGAAGGGGTAATATAGATAATCATAATTCTGATTTTGTGGCTGGCACTAGTGGAGAAAGTGCATTTTTACCTTCTCCTAATTTAAACATGCCTCTTAACAGAAAGCCCTCTACTAGCCATATAATTGGTGATACAAATACCCCGATCAGAGGTGATTTTTCTCCTTCATCATCAGTGTCAGTTAGACCACGAGAACAAATTGCAGTGGATCAATGTGCTACTTTAAATCAGTTGACCACTATCCACAGGCACTCCCAAAGCAGCTAAACTGAAGCAAATGGCTGTGCTGTGAACTTCATTACAACTACAACTTCTATTTCTCATTACAGCATCTTGTCTCCCATACAGGGCAATTATTTTGGACTGATGGTGGAGCCTTCTACTTTTCCAAATAGATATCACAACATATCTGCCAATGAAGGTCGTTTTTATAAACTTCAACCAGGGAGCAACCCACGGTTTCCATTGCCAGTGATAGCTGATACATCAACTACCTCTCAAAGCCAACTCATCAGCTATCTTCAGTTTAATAACGTCATCCTAATTACAATTGATCTACCAGAGGACTACCAGATTATGCAGGATAGCAAAGATTAAAATTTATGATGGCAAATGTCGACATATATCTGCAATATTCTTATTTGAACAATAAACATAAATGTGTACCTGTATTGTCCTTATATTTTTTAAAATAGAATAAAGATTTAAACGAGAGACTAAGTTAACATTTAAAGAAAAAAAGAGATATTTGATTGATATGATCATTTGATGGAACAATATGAGAGTAAATTTATATAATTTCTTGTAAGGAAGAAGGGAAAATGGAAGAATTTGGAAAAAGACAAAAACATGGAGAGAGGGAACAGTACTAAGTGGTTTCTGGTTGATCCTGGAAAGTATTTAAAGTGTTAAGTTATGATAGGTTGGAACAGGAGATAAATGCAGGAACCGGCTAAGGAGTCATGGTCTCTAATATGTCATCCCTGGAATCATAACAGTCACGTGATGTAGTCTCAGATGGCACATTCAGCATGAGGTAGAATTTAAGAAGTAATTTTTTCTATGGTCTTCTTTGTGCTGTTCTCAATGCATTTCAATTGGTGCTTTCTTTTCCTCCCCTCAAGGGTCTGCACTATATTTTCTAGTGAAAATTTAATGTTGCTTTTATGTTCCAGCCAAAGATATGCTTACGTCCTCAGAGGGGCACTTAAAGCATTTCCAAATCTGAGTCCACATCTCAACATAGTTTAGTCGTTTCTTTATAGATCTGGCATCTGGCTACCTTGGAATATCTTTATGTTTCACAGTATCTGGAGATATATCCAGGCAAATGCTTGTCAACCATATTAACTCCAACCTCAAAACTGTTGCTCCAACTCATCCTTGGACTTAGGATGTCCTCCATTTACCTACTTAGATTTTCCCAGTCTCAGCACAGAAACCACCTCCTCCAGATGTTTTCTGTCTATCCAACTTTCCTTGTCTAACTTGGATACCAGCACAATAAGCACAGCACATGCCACAAGATGCATTTTATTATTTAGTGAATGAAAAATACATGTTGACTTTAAGCAAAATCTACTTTCCTGAAACAACAAAACTCTCATGGTTTTCAAACTATTTCGTTATGGTCTTTACTCTTCACCACAAACTAGCTCTTTTCATAGCCCATGGACTAGTCATTCAAGACAGTAAGTGGAGGTAGGTACAGGAGACAAAGTATTATTTTCTTCTTAATTCATGCCTCCAGAGGCCTAAAGCATTCCATTCTCATTTGCTGGATTTTTTCCTGTCTCTTCATCACTCACCCACCCCAAAATAGCTGATTCTCTTCCCCATACCAATAACTATACTGCCTTCTAATTAATTTACTTCTTAGAATCAGAGCTTCGTCCAGAAGAGACAGTGCCATTGCATATATTTAATACAGGTTTATAGACACCACACAAATTTTGCCACTTCTAACCTTAACAAAGGAAGTATCTAAGAGGTACTAGAACATTGGTAGTGGTGGTCATATTCAGAAACTAAATAGCAATCTAAAATGTGTGGACTACAAGGAGGTGAGGGTGGTAGAATTTAAAATTTGTCCAACTGCAAGAATATAAAATTTCTGCAGATATTAAGAAATATAAAATATTCATGGAAGACTATGAGTAATTCCCTTTTACTTAAAATAAAAGGTGAAGCATTTTCAGAATGTGAAATGCCCTGAAATGCTGGAAAATTTGTAGGCAATGTCAGGGTATCTAAGGCTTCTGGTCATAATCATGCATCCAGTGTCAGCTGATAAGACTGAAATGGCAATATTGAGTCCTAAAAATGTGTCACCAATTGTGAATAAAGCCTTTGATAATCTTGAGAATTGGCAAATGGGCCAGGGTAAGCTCACACAACATTTCACCAATATGTCCTTTACCAAGAGAAGAAAGGAGACCACTTGCAGTAGGAGATCTGTGTATGGACAGCAGTGGTTGTTCCTACAACAGAAACATCAAGATTTTAAGTTTGTCAGCACAACTATGATGGTGGCTGTGTTGTTGTTTACATTAGCAGTCTGGGGTTCAGATGGGATGGTTCAGCAGCTAGTTTCCAACTCTCTTATTAGACAGTGGGTCTTACCGTGATCATCTTAACAACGTTCTATACTGATAAGTCAAAAGCAACAGTTTACTTTCAAAATTAGAAATCCTAAAAAAGAATATTATTTGTTAGTCTATCTGTTGTTTTCTACCTGGGAAAAGCTAGACTATTGGCAAAGTACAAAAGTTGGCTGGTGTTTGAAAACTATTCCCTGAGCTCTGCCCACTGAATTCTTCCCACTAAATACTACAAATCTGTCTACCACTGTGTGTGTGTGAAGATGGATTGTTAAGCATTAACTAAGCTTGTCTTAGTTGAGCCATCAGTGAATTATTCCTCTGCATCTGGCAGAATCTCTGTGAATTAAGAATTTCACTGAGCCATCAGATTTTCTACCGATCAGGGAGAGGTAGATTATAATTCTCCCAGTGTATTAATTATTACCTGTTCATTGAATCCTAAGCTGATGTTAGGGTAAAACCACTGAAACCTTTAATTGGACTGAGGCATATACATTCTCCAGTCCCCAGAGCCCAGCACAGGACTATGTCTCCTTTTTAATTTAAGCTTATATCTTAGTGTTTTTTTTCTTTTAATTCTCATTGTTGACACAACTTAGTTTTGCTTTGAACACATGTTGACTAATTTATAGAGACTGAACCACTGACTTATTCCTGTTTTCCTAGAAATTGCAGTAACATTACTTTCCTTGGACTACCTGGAATAGAGTGAGTGCGGTCATCATTTTGAAAGCAGCCCTCAGTCCTAATAATGCAGAACCTTTACACTTCTTTGCCCAGCACTTGTGCAAGATTGTTTGTTGTGGATCTCAGGGATTTTCCTCACATCCCCAAATGCAACAATGAGAAAACACCACATTGTTATCCAAAAATCAAACTTTTGTCAGTATTGCATTCCCATTACAAAACAGTTAAGAATTTTAGGAGTTCTGAGATTTTACCATGCTGAGATGTTTACCAACCTAGCATGTTCCTTTCTTACTGATGATGTCATGTAGATGAGACAATATTTCAGACACAGTGAACTTTATCACTTACCGCAATAGCAGCCAGGGTTAAATTTTGCATACATTCCCTAATCTCAGATTAATACACAGAGTGAACTATTCAAACCTACAGAAGCAGTGGGATGTTAACAAAAAGAAAGTTTAAGGCATGATAAAACACTAATTATATTGGTAACTTTATGTATTATTTATTAGAATCACTTGTTTATTAGTATCTTTACCTAGGATAAGTATATCATGACTCAACTTTACTTACTGCAGAAACAATCATGAGAAATGACATGGGAAAAAATGAACATTGACTTTCCATTTTTCCTCCTGCTTCTATTGAGATATAATTGGCGAAGAACATTAAGTTTAGGTGCACATGAGAGTGGTTTGATTTACAAGTATAATGAAATAAATATCATAGCAACTTTAGGGAGAATTCACTATCTAATTTAAGTACATTATTAAAGAAATACAATTTGTATTTTGGTTGTGATGAAAAACCTTAGGGTCTACTCTCTTAACAACATTCATATATAACAAAAAGTAGTATTAATTGCAATTTTTATGTTACTACAGGCATCCCTAGAACATGTTTATTTTACAGCTGGAAGTTTGTTGCATTTGAGTGCATGAATCAAATTCTCCTTTCCCAACCCCTGCCTGTGTTAACTACAAGTCTATTTTTTTCTATAAGTATGTTTCCTTTTGAATTGTACATTTATCTACAAACTGTATTAGTTTCTCTTACACATCATACTCTTTGCTATTTTTAGTACATTTCAAACTGATCACCAGAATATATCTAGTTATGATATGTTGCTATTTAAAGATATTTCATAGTTATTTACTATTCCCCATACAGCACATTTCTTGTCCCTGACTCATTTAATTTGCAACTGGAAAATTTTCTCTCTTAATTTTTGTCAAATATTTCTTTTTCCTCAACCCATTTCTCCCCTTCTGGTGAACAATCAGTTACTTTGTATATCTATATCTCCTTTTATGCTGTGTAATTTTCATTTGAACAATCAGTTACTTTGTATATCTATATCTCCTTTTATGCTGTGTAATTTTCATTTGATTTAAATTCCAAATATGAGTAAAATCATACAGCATTTGTCTTTCTCTTTCTGACTTATTTCACTTAGCATATTTCCCTCTTGGTCTACCCATTTGTTGCAAATGAAGAAGTTACACTTTTTATAGCTGAGTAATAACCTATTGTATTTTTATCTGTTTGTGGGCATATATATGCATATATATATTTATATATATTTATATATATATAAATATAGATAAACCTATGAAATATAAAAATAAAAAATAGATGGGTAGTTATATATACTATGAAAACGCATTTTCTTTATCCATCATCTATTGATGAGCAATTAATTTGCTTCTATATCCTGTCTATTTTAAATAATGCCGCAGTGAATAAAGGTTTGAATTTATCTTTTCTAGTTAGTGTTTCTATTTTCTTGGAATAAGTATCCAGATATGGATACATTGGATTATATTTTTAATTTTGAGAGAAAACTGCATACAGTTTTCCAGTGTCAGCGCCAATTTACACTCAGTCCAACAGTGCATCAGGTTTGATTTTCTTACATCCTCACCAACACTTATATTTGTTATCTTTTGGATTATAGTCATTCTGAAAGGACTGATATAAAATCTCACTGTGTTTTGGACTTGCATTTTTCTGATGGTTAATGATGTTAACCGGTTTCATATGCCTGTTGGTACTCTTTCCCCAACTGTATATTCATTTTTTGTAATGGCCTAAATGACCATAACTGTCTGATTTCATTTTTAGGCATTGTATGTGTTCCATTATTCCCTTTGTTCTGTGCCCCTACCATATTCTTTTTATTACTGTAGATATGTATTATAGTTTTAAATCAGGGAAAGTGATACATCCACATATTTCTTTGTAAATTATGTTTGTGTTATTGTTTCTTTTCTTTTCTTTTCTTTTCATTTTTTAGTGATTTCAAGTCTTTTGTGTTTACATGTAAATTTTAGAATTATTTATTTTTAAATTCTGAAAATACCCTTGGTATTTTGATAACCACTGAATTTAATTAGTGTATTTTCTTGGCTAGTACTCTCATTTAAACAATATTTTGTTCCTCATCAATGAACACAGTATATCTTTTCATCTGTTTGCATTATCTTCAGTTACTTTTATAAATATTTAATAGTTTTCTGTGTACAGATCTTTTACCTCCTTGGTTGGATATATTTCCAGGTTTTTTTTTTTTGTAATGCAACTGTAATGAGACAGTTCCCTTACTTTGTCTATCTGTTAGCTTGTTGTTAGTGTGCAGAGATGCAAGCTTTCTGTATGTTAATTTTACATTCTGAAATTTAATCAAATGCATTGATAAACCCTAGTAGTTTTGAGGTGCCATCTATGGATTTCTGTTTAAAGTATGTCATCTGCACACAGATACATTTACTCATATTCTTCATTTTCTATATTATATTTACATTAACTTTGTATAGCTATGGCTAGAATTTCCAATATTATTCTGAATAAAAGTGGTAAGAGAGAGCATTGTCTTCTCCCTGCCCTTAAAGGAGATGCTTTCAGCTTTTTATCAGTGAGTGTCATGTTAGCTGAGATCTTGTCATGTATTACCTTATCTGTGTTGAGGTATGTTTCCTTATGCCCAATTTGAGGAGAAACTTAGTCACAAATAGACACGGAATTTGTCAAAACATTTTATGTCTCTATTGATTTGACCATATAATTTTTATTCTTCAATTTGTTAGTGTGGTGTATCATATTAATTAATTTGTGGGTAATGAATCACTTTTGCATCCCTGGAATAAAATGGACTTAATCATAATGTATAATCCTTTAAATGTATTTTTTGCTTTGCTAACAATTTAGTGATGATTTTTAAAACTATGCTTATCAGTAGTATTTAACCTGTTGTTTTTTGTGGTATTTGTTCAGTTTTAGTAGTAGTGTGATACAGAAAGTTGGGGTAGGATGCCTTCCTTCCTCTGCATATTTTTGGAATTCTCTGAGAAGTATAGGTGATAGCTGTTCTCTAAATGTTTGGCACAAATTACCTGTGAAGCTGTCTATGCCTGGAATTTTGTTTCTTGGGAGATTTTGTTTAATTACTTATTAATTTCATTAGTGGTAATCTTTTCATATTTTCTATTTCTCATTCCATCCTGGAGATTATGTGTTTCTCAGAAATTGTATATTTCTTCTAGGGTTTCCATTTTATTTACATAAAATTAGTTGTATCTTCTTATAATGCTTTGTATTTCTTTGATATAAGCTGTAACTTCTCATTTATTTCTGAGCTTATTAATCTGAACTCTTTTATTACGCATGAGTCTGGTTAAATTTTATCCATTTTATTTATCTTTGAAAAGACATTATTATTTTGATTGAATATTTGTATTTTTAATCTTTATTTTATTTATGAATGTTCTGACCTTTCAGCTGTCTTTCCTTCTACTAACAAGTTTGTTTCAAATTTTGCTACATCTTCAGTTTGTACGATTATGTTATAAAAGAGAGATGTTTCTTATTTGTATAAGTGGGATTATTTTGCTATAAGCATCCCTATTAATACTGCTTTTGCTATACCCCATGGACTTTTTTTTGTCATTTTTCTTTATATATATTTCCTTTGATTTATACAGCAATCCATTGTTTGTTTAATATTATATGATTTATCCTCGACATTTTAGTGTTTCTCTTAGGTTTTTTCTTTTAGTAAATTTCTATTCTCACAGAATCCATATGTTTCTTCACAAAACAAGGAGAAAAATAATAAAATTTATACAAAAACTGGAAAGAACCATTTTTCTAAAATTATCTTTGAAAAATGAACGAAGTTGTGGGTAATATCCTCCCTAACTTTAGAACATACTACAAAGATACAGTAATCAAAACATCAAAATATATCACTAAAAGAGACACATAGATTAATGGAAGAAAATAAAAAGTCCAAAAATGTGCCCACACACATAAGCTCAATTAGTCTACAATGAATGAGGCAACAGTATACAGTGGAAAAAAGGCAATCTCTTCAAAGACTAGTTTTGGGAAAACAGAACAGTACATGTAATAGAAAGATGTATGAGCACTTCCTTCCAAAGAATACACAGTAAGATAAAAATGGATTAATATCCTAAATGCAAAACCTGAAAATATACAATTTCTGACCATGAACAGGAGCAGAACTGCCTTTGAGAAAAATCATAGCAAAATTTATTTTGATCTTACTCGTAAGTTAAGAAAAGGAAAAATATCAATAACAGTTTTTACTATTACTGGGAAAAAATAGATATAGTATGTGATACAGGGATTCCACTTCTTGTATTAGTGTGAAGTGCAAAACCTTTTGCAAAGCAAAGGAAACCTTCAGCAAGATTTATGACAACACACAGAATAGAAGGAAGAGTTTCACACAAGGAAACCAACATTTAGTTAATATCCATAATATATATATGTAGCATATTAGACCCAATATTTAAAAAACAAAGACCCCAAAATAAAAACAGTTTAAGGATCTTCATGGAAACTTTTCAAAAACAGACATGTGGATGATTTTCATGCACATAAAAAGAAACATAAAATTGCTATTAATTAGGAAATCATAAATCAAAACCAGAATGAAATATAATCTCACAGCAACCAAAATGAATATTAAAAATATTCTTCAAATGACAAACATTAATAAGAATGTTGATTAAAGGGAACCCAGGTACACATATGGTGGAAATATAAATTGATGCATCCACTATTATAAAAGTGTGGACACTGCTAAGAAAACTAGAAATAGAAGCATCATATTTTCCAGCAATTCCAGTTTTTGATATAAATCTTTAAAAAATGAAAGCATTAAATTTAAAGGATATATTACCCCCAATGTTCATATCATCATCATTTATAATAGCCAAGGTATGTAGCACAACTCAACTGCCTATCAACAGATGATTGGCTGAAGTAGATGTAAGATATAGATAACATAATAAATACTTAGTCATTGTCATATCAAAAAATAAAATTCTGCCTTTTGGAACAATGTGACTGGACCCAGAGACTGTTGCACACAGGAAAACAGGTCATACAGAGAAAAACACTCTACATTACCACTTACATGAGGAAACTAAAGATATAAGAGAAATAATCATTAAAAACATAGAAACAGATTAATATATATATGTGTAGTGTACCAAGTAGTGGTTTCCATTGGGGACAGGAAGATGGATGGGGAAGACAGAAATATGCAAGCTACTAGTTAAAAATTAGAGAAGCATCAGGGCTATATTTACATCACAGAGAAATATTTTAATAATTTAAATGATTTTAAAGAGTTTATAGGCATATATTATAGTAAAATGTGCACGCATGAGGGAAAAACATTGAAGAAAATAACCCAGGACAAACAAAATATTTTGTAGTACTCTGATATTAGGAGGTGATTTGTTTACTTTCTTTACTGTTCTTATAATTTCCTTATTAGAATTTAAGCTTTTAAATGAAACAGTATAGACTTTGAAAATAGTGACATATGTTTAAATTATTTCTGTCTCTCCCCTTAAATCTACAGTCAGTGAAACGTTCACATTTGAACAAAAATAACTACAACACAAAACAATACTCCAGAGCACACGTGTGCAGCTGAAGTTTGATGGGCTAAAACACATAAAGGTGGCTGAACTGAGGGAAGAGCAGAGCTGGTGCCTGCGACCAAGGCCCACTGACTGGGGTATCTGAGCCCACAGGTTAAGAGTACCCAGTAGAAATAGGGTCACAGTGGTTCACACAGCTTCAGCCACCAAGTGCGCCATCACTCATGGTCACAGGTAACTAGGAGGGAGCCACAATGCAGACAGAATTTCCATCCTTTAGACACTCAGACATTCGTGACACTCTCCCTACTTCCTATTCACAGTGGTGGAGACAAATTTCCTTGCAACATTGGACACGGCAAAGACACTTGCCTGATTTCAAATTCCCACATGTCTTTACAACTTTCCTCAATGTGTGGACTGAGTCTCAAGGGATATCAGATAAAAGGAAGGGTTCACCATACCAGTGACAACAGTGGCATTAACTACCAGAGTTGTCTAAGAAGTGACAATGTAAGCAATCTTTTATCCAGACAGTAGAAACTGGAAAGTGCAATTTTGAAATATTGTCAGAGGTAGCTCAGGTAATTAAAACCAAAAATTGTGCAATATTGCAAAATACCAGGAAACAAAATCAAGGACTCCAAATCCCATTCTGTTTTTTAGTGTCATCAGAACAATAATTTACCAAGTTCATGACCAATCTCAGTAACATTATAAGGCAAGCACACACACAGATAGACAGAAACAGACACTGACAGAGACACAGACACACACGTGCACGCACACGCACACACGCATGTACACACACACACAGAAAATATCAACCCTGCAGCAAACAAACTTAAAGTCATGGAATATTGCCGTATAACTAATAGAGAATCCAAAGAGATGTCATACAGAAACTCAATACAGAAAACAAAACTCAGAAAGCTGTTTAGTGAGCTCAGGAATAAAATAAATGGTGATAAGGAATACATTACCTAAGAGACTGAATCTATAAAATAACCTAACATTATTGGAGGACCAGATGAACTAAGTAAATGAGATGAAGAATACAACAGAAAGCACTGGAAGAAGACTGTCTATGTGGAAGAGAGATAAGCAAACTCACCAAAACAAAACTAGAAATGATAGGAGAGGGCAAAGATACAAGGTATTAAAAACTGAGGAAATTCTACAATAGCCATCAGACTTCTTCAGGAAGTGCACATTAGCTTGAAATCCTGGAGGGAGAAGTAACTTAGAAGGCAGCTGATTGTTTATTTAAAATATTAATGGTTGATAACTTCCCGAACCTTGGTAAGGAACTGATAAACAAGTCCATGAGCCAACCAAACACCAATAACATTAAGACAAAAATACCTCCTTCAAGATACGTTATATGCAAATTGGCAAATCAATGATGCAGTAAAATTTTAAAGGCAGCCAAAAAAATTTTGATAATCTACAAAGGAACCCCCATTAAGCTATCAGCAGATTTCTGAGCAGAAAACATATGCCAAGGGTAATTAAAATGACATTTTGAAACTACTGAAGTAAGAAATCTCTCACCCAAGAATACTCGAACTTGCACAGTTATTACTTATATATAAAGTGAAAATAAAGACTTTACCAAACAAACCTGAACAAGATGAAAAAAAACAAAACCAAGACACCTTAAAAGAGGTGCATAAAAGAGCTATTCTAAGAAAAATAAAATGGCAAATACACGCAAAACATTGAACTAAAGCAGAGACCACGAGAAAGTTGCATCAGTTTCTTTGGGTATGTTTTGAAATGTTACTATTCTATATGTATTAAAGAGAGTAAAATAGGAAATCAGATGCAATAAATATAGATACATCAATCTGGTAACATGTTCACAAGAGTAAAAGAAATAATTTGAGTCAGTAATCATAAAAGTTAAAGAGTAAAAATAAAACAATTTTAAAGGAAAATGATATCAGCAGAAAAGAAACTAAATTATACATGAGGTGTTTCATTTTTAATTGAAGAACAGTAGATGTAATATATTGAATAGTTTCAGATATACAGCATAGTGATTCCAACCACTTTGTAGATTATATTGCATTGTAAATTATTACAATAATTGTAACATAAAATTATTAAAAGTTATTGTGTAAAATTCCCTGATCTATACAGATTATCCTTGTTGCTTATCTCCTTTATGTATACTACTTTGCATCTGTTAATGTCCTACCATTAAATTGACTTTCCCTTCCACTTTGGTAAATATGAATTTTTTCCCATATCTTTCAGTCTGCTTCAGTCTTCTCTATCTAATCTCTCTATCTCTCTACCATGTCCCTATCAAACTATTTATCTATCTATCTATCTATCATCTATCTATCTGTCTATCTTGTATGTATGTATCTATCCTTCTATGTATCTATTTATCTGTCATCTATGAATAGATAGCTATAGATAGATGTACACAGAGATTTGTTATACTTAGATTCCACATATAAATTATATTATATTCTTTTGTCTTCGTCTAAGTTAATTCACTAAGCACAATATATACTAGGACAATTCATGATGCTAAAATAGCAATGTGTCATATTTTTTCATGGCTGAGTAATATTCCATCCCATATTTATAGATATTTCATATCATCTTAAGTCCATAGTGTACTGTGGACTCTAGAATTGCTTCCCTGTGTTGCATATTATAAATAGTGTTGTTGTAAACATTGGTTCTTCTCAATTTATGGTTTTTTTCCCCATATTTTTCCTAGAAGAGATATTACTCTTTCATATGGTAGTTCTCTTCTGGTTTTAAATAAATCTGAATACTGTTTTCCATAGAAGTTGTAATAATTTACATTTCTACCAAGAATATACAAGAGATTTCTTACCTCCACATCGTCTCAAACACTTTCTATTTGTAGACTTTTTGATAATAGCCACTGACCAGTGTGAAGTGATAATTCATTGTGGTTTTGAATTGCAATTAACTAATAATTAGTCATGTTGAACATTTTTATCACTTGCCAGTGACTCGTCTGTATGTTTTCTTTGGAAAAATATTAACTCAGGTACTCTGCTCTTGTTTTTAATTGGGTTCTATTTTTCATATTGAGTTGTGTAACCTAAATCCATGTTACAACAATTAAACTTCATCTATTAACCCCTGGTCTCTTGCATTGTTTGCAAATATGTTCTCCAAATACACAGGCAGTGTTTTCATTTCATTCATAGTTTCCTTAGGTATGCAGAATTTTTCAAGTTTATTTAGGTCCCACTTGCTTATTTTTGCTTATATTTCTTTTACTGTAGGAAACTGATATTAGAAAATATTCCTATGATAGATATCCAATAGAGTACCACCTGTATTCCCTTCTAGCAGAATTAAAGTATCAGGTCTTACATTTAGGTTCTTAATACACTTGGGGTTTATTTTTGTATATGATGTCAGGGAATGCTCTAATTTCACTGTTTTACATGTAGAAGTCCAGCTTTCCAAACACCACCCACTGACGAGACTGTCTTTTCTCCATTGTGTACTCTTGTCTCTTTTATCATTGATTCATTGCTCATAGGTGTGTGGAATTATTTCTAGGCTCTCTATCTGTTTTTATTGATTATATCTCTGTGTCAATGCCATGCTATTTTTATTACTGTAGGGTTGTAATATAGTAAGGTATCCAGGAGATTTATACCTCTAGATTTGTTGGTTTTTCTCAAGATCATTTTGACAATTTTAACTGGTTTCATGTAAAACTTAAAGTTATTTATTTTCTTGTTCTTTGGGAAATACTACAGCTTCATAATAGGAATTGCACTAAATCTGTAGGTTTCTTTGTGTAATACGGCCATGTTAACAATATTAACTCCTTCAATCCAAGATCACAAGACATCTTTCCATTTCTTTGAATCATTTTTAATTTCTTTTCCAATGTTTTTTAATTTTCAGTATTTAGATCTTTCATATATGTGGTTACATTTATTCCAAGATATTCGGGGGGATGGGATTTTAAATAGTATTGCTTTCAACGTCCATTTTAGGGTATCTCATGATGAATGGGTAGAAATGCAAGAGAATAATTTACATTAATCGTGTACCCTGCTCCTTTGCTGAAATTATTTATTGTTCATATTAGTCTGTCTGGAGCCCTTAGGACTCTATGTAGATTGTTATGTCATCATTACTGGTGAAAATTTTACCTCTTTTTTTCATTTTGCATTTATTTTATTTCTTTTTATTTCCTTTTCCTTTCTTCTTTTACTATGGAACAGAAGGGCTGAGAGTAGGAATCCTTGTCTTGTTCCTGAATTTATCCAGAATCCTTTCAGCTTTTCCCCTAAGTATTATAAACTGCTATAAATGTCCTTTAGTATGTTGAGAGATGTTCCAATTTTACTCACTTTCATGAGAGTTCTGATCATGAATATATGTTGAATTTTGTCTAATGCTTTCTCTGTGTCTATTGACACGGTCCTGTGAATTATGTCCTTCCTTTATTAAATATGCATCATGCTGATTGCTATGTGTATGTTATACCATCCCTGTGACTCTGGAAGGAATCCAACTGATCATCGTGTATAACCCTTTCTATGTATTGCTGGATTAATTTGTTGATTTTTTTTGAGGATTTTTGAATGTACATTCATCAAGGATATTGTGTTTACATTTTCTTTTTCTTTTTTTTTTGGTAGTGTCTTTGGCTGGTTTTTTTAACATGGTATTCATGGCCTCATACAATAACGTTGGGAATTTTACTTCTTCCTACATTTTTTGAAATAGTTGAGAGGAAACAAGTTTTAGTGAATTCATCCAGGCATTTTGTTCAAGGGATGTTTTTAAAATTATAGATTTTATTTAACTTATACTGATTGCTCTTTTCAAGTTTTCAGTTTTCTCTTTATTCACTTTTGGCAGACTGTACGTTTCAAGAAATATGTCCATTTCTTTAAGGTTGTCCAAATGGTTGTCATGTAACTGCTCAGAGTGCTTTCATAATCTTTGTTTGCATTTCTGTACTATCAGACATAATTTCTACTGTTTCATTTCTTTTTTTGTTTGGGTCCACTCTTTATTTGTTGATAAGCCTTGCTAAATGCTTATCAATTTGTTAATATTTTTAAGAAAAAAAGCTGTTGATTTTATGATTTTTAATTTATTTTTTAACTTTTATTTTATTTATTTTCTACTGAAACATTAAAGATTTCTCATTCTACCAACTTTGGGTTTTGTTTGTTCTTATTTCTGGTTATTTTGTTTGGTAAGCTTGGTCCTTTGTGTGAGGTTTTCCTTTTCCTTGAAGAAGGCCTGAATTGTTCTAAACTTCTCTCTTATGATTGCTTTTGCTGCATCCCATACATTTTATGAAGCTATGTTTTCACTGTAATTTGTTTCCAGGTATGATTTTATTATCTCTTTGATTTCATCATTGACTTTGTTTTATTTAATTTTTTTAAAGGATATGGTTTAATCTCATGTATGTGCCTTTCCTGTTCTTTCTATAGTTGATGCATAGTTTCATACTTTTGTGTATTGAAAAATTCTTGCTGTAAACTATATTTGTTTAAATTTCCTGAGGCTCTTTTCATGACATAGTATGTGGTTAATTCCTTAGAAAACATCCTGTACACACTTGAGAAGCTTATGTGTTCTCCATTTCTGATGCAGTGTCCAATAGCTCATTTAGGTTCAAATGATCCAATATGCCATTAAGACCTCTGTTTCCTTACAGCTATTCTTTCTGGATGATATGTCCATCAGGATAGTGAGGTGTTAAACTCATAAACTATTATTTTTTATAATGAATTAATTACTTCATGTCTACTAATATTTCTACTTATAATTAGGATCTACAGTATTGGGTCCATATATAATTTAATGAGTGTAATACTCTATTTTTACATTGATCTCTTTTTCTTTATTTAATCTCATATTAATCTTTCATTGTGAACCTTATTTTAAAATGTATTTTGTATGATTTGAGCATTGAAAGGTGCACTTTCTTGTCATTTCCATCAAATAACTTTTATTTTTATTTCCTGGCTGTGTTTATCTTCCACCATAAAGTGAGAATTTTTTGTGGGGGAGGACAAGATGTTGCAGGAGAAGGATACTCATAGCTCACCCTTTCCCTCAAATGCACCAAGTCTCATCACAGACCCACTCAGCTATCCAGAGAATCTGCAGATCTCTGATATAACATTGTCCCCTTCAAAAGATAAAGATGCAATAAATCTGGCAGGAGAAAAGGAAGAAAGAAAGAAGAAAATGCAAAACAGATTGGGACAAGCTCCACAGGGAGGGAGCAGCTAAGAAGGACAGGCACTCAATCACTGTGTCTCCCTTCTCCAACTGAGAGTTTGGCAGGATGGAGGGGGAGCTTCCAAGCCTTGAATCTGTACAGAGTATAAGTTGACTGACAGAACTAAGTAAACAGGCACAGGCACCCAGCCAAAATGCAGCCAAGAAGCTGGGGGCAGGGCCATGCGGCATAAGCTGGATGGAAGTTGGGGATGGCTGCACTGAGGCAGTCCTGGGGAATGCATGTTGCTGTGTGCCATTGCTGTGGGTGCACAGAGCAAGACAACCTGGGCCCTCCATGAAGCAACAGGGCAGATGTGCCCTGTAGGGGGAAGGGTACTTAGCCATCTCTGAAAATCTGCAAACGTTTCTAGGTGAAGAGAGTTGGGGTTCAGACACAGCCACAATACCTTCTGGTGCTTTGCACCCAGGCAGCAGTGGGTGCAAAATCTGCATCCACATCTAAGGATTTAGAAGCCTTAAGGGCCAGATGGAGACTTCTCTACATCCTGAGGCAGATAGGATTCTTCTAACCTGGTTTCTCAGAGAACTTGCATCACCAAGGCAAACAAGCAGCTGGGTTTTGGGCCAGATCAGGGACAGGGCTGTTCCTCAGGCTTCCCTGAGCCCACTTCCGGTGTGCAAACCCAAGGCAGATCGTACAGTGGCTCACAGCAGCGGAGCAACTGGCACCCTGATGGGGTGTGTGGCCTCCCAAATTTTGGGCTGGAATTCAGCCCCTGACCATGGTGCTAGGAGAGGGCATGATGCACACTCCTGCCTGGTCAGTCTGCAACATCTGACTGCAGCATCGGACAAGGCAGTGACAAGCAGCCCACAGTAAAGAGAGCTGTTCCAGATGCAGTGTTGTGTGTAGGAGTGATCGGCTTACAGACAGGCACTGGGAGCAGCACAAATGGGGGCTCCAATGGAAAGCCTTTGAAAACAGGAAGATGAAATTCCATAGCAGGATGAATAAAGAAAGACTTCACATTAAATGTACCCAGTCTCCAGGAGGACACAGACCACACCCTTGTTTTAATCTGTTATTACCTCTTCCATTTTCTATTACCCTCTTAATTTTTACTACTTATTCAATTATATATACACCCATTTTAATCCCTTTGACATTTTTAAAAAATATTTTTATTACTATTATTTTTCAAAACTCTGCTTCAACTTCCTCTTATATTATGCATTATACATTTTCTTCAAACATTTATTTCCCCTTCTTTAAAATTCTTTATCTCTCTCTCTCTTTTTTCTATTTTCTAAGTTGTATTACTACATAGGCATTAGGTAGGTAAACTCCTTTAGGACCACATTAGATAACTGATACTCCATAAGCCACAGTGCCAGAGAGGTAGGAGCAAGATGAAAAAGCAGTCAAACCATTCCCAAATAAAAGAACAAGAGAAATCCTCTGAAAGAACGATCAGTGTAATAGACATCAATAGCCTACTAAATCAAGATTTCAAAAAAGGGGTGATCAAATTACTGAAGGAAATAAAAGATAGTGGTCAGAGATATAAAATATGTCAAAAATGAAATGGAAGCTATAAAGAAGAGCCAAGTAGAATAGGTAAACCTGTTGACTGAGATGAGTAATGATCTAAAGGTATCTCAAAGCTGACTAGATAATGCAGAGCAATGAATTAGTGACTAAGAAGACAGGACAATAGAAAGCACAGAATCAGAACAGCTACAAGAGAAACAATGAGAAACAAATGAAAAAAGCATAAGGGACCTATGAGAGAATAGAAAGCATACCAATCTTGGCATGATAGAAGTCCCAGAGGGGAGGTAAGATCAAAGGGGATTGCAAAAGTGTTTGAAGAAATCATGACTGAGAACTACCCAAACCTAAAGAAGGAATCAGATATCCAAATACAGGAAGCTCAGAGTGTCCCAAACAGGAAGAACCCAAATACACTCACACAAAGACATATAATTAAGATGGCCAGAGTCAAGGAAAAAGAAATGATCCTAAAGGCAGCAAGAGAATAGCAAAGAGTGAGTTACAAGGGAATCACTATATGACTCACAGCTGATTTCACTACACAAATACTAAAGGCCAGAATGGAGTGGCAAGATTTATTCATAGTACTGAATGAAAAAAAGGTATACCCTAGAATACTTTAACTAGCAAGGTTTTCATTTATGGTAGAAGGAGACAAAAAGGATTTCACAGACAAGAAAAAGCTACAACAGTTTTGCAACACTAGACCCATGCTAAAAGAAATACTGAAAGTTCTACTCTAAAAAGAAAAGCAGCAGGTTGCTACAGAAATATGAATCTCACAGCTGGAAATGTGATAACTCATTAATTATAAATAAAATAAACACTAAACTTTAAAACAAGATATACAAATAATTGAGAGTTTGAGAGGGAGGCAGGATAATGGAGAATTTACTTTTTTGGTCTTTCTTTTACAAAATTTTGCTCTCGGTAGGATGGGTTTGAGATCATGTTACTATCCGTTTAATAAAAGCAGTTATAGAAATGGTCTAAAAGACTTATATAAAAGGGTAATAACAAGACAAAAACTTATCAGAGTGTCACTAAAACTAAATAAACTTCATGATAATACAAAGTAAAATGACCAAACCATAATAGGACGATGAAAAGAACAAAGAGGAAATAACAAATCTACTGAAAAGATAAGGTCAAAATGGCAATAAACACAAACATATCATCGATTATTGTAAATGTTAATGGACTAAATGCTCTAGTCAAATGTCATAGAGTGCCAGGCTTGATAATAAAGCAAGAACCGTGAATATGCTGCATACAAGAGACCCACTTCAGGGAGAAGGACACATATAGTTTGAGAGTAAAAGGATGGAAAAGGGTATTCTATACGAATGGAAAAGCGAAAAAAGTAGGTGTTGCAGTATTGATTTCAGACAAAATAGTCTTTAAACAAAGGCCATAAAGAAAGATAAAGTAGGACATTGTATAATGATTGAAGGAGTTATACAAAATGAGGACAGCACACTCATTAATACATATGCACCAAATTGAGAAGTAGCTTAGTACATAAAATAATTACTAACAGATACAAAGAGGGATAGTGATGGGAATCTAATCATTGTTGTAGATTTCAACACTGCATTAACTTCACTAGAGAGATCATCGAGACAGAAAATAAATTAGGCAACAGAGAAGTTAAATAATAGAATATGTGTAATAGTAATATTACACTTGGTGGATATTTTCAGAGCATTACACACCCCACATAATAGTATATACATTCTTTTCAAGTTGACATGGGATATTTTCCAGGATTCATAATATATTTGGGCACAAAATAACCCTCAGCAATTTTAAGAAAATAGAAATTACCTCAAGTGTCTTTACTGACCACAATGCCATGAAGCTAGAAATCAACAACAGAGAAACAAAGGAGAACAAATGGAAAACATGGAGATTAAACAATATGTTATTAAAAAACGAATGGTTCAAAGCAGAAATCAAAGCTGAAATGAAAAATTACCTTGAGACAAAGAAAATGAAAGCAAAACCACACAAAATTTATGGGACACAGCAAAAGCAGTGCTCAGAGGGGAGTTTATAGTGATACAGGCCTACCTCAAAAAAGAACAATCAGAAATAAACAATTAAACCCAAAAGCAGAATGAACTAGAAAAACAAGAAGAAAAAAACCCAAATGGCAGCGGAAGGAAAGAAATCATAAATATTGAGGAGGAAATAAATAGAGATTGAAAAAACCATAAGAAAATAATCATCCATTCCAAATTGTGGTTATTTGAAAAAGTAAGTAAAATCAACAAACCTCTGGCAAAACTCAATAAGAAGAAAAGAGAGAGAGCACAAATTAGCAAAATAAGATAGGAGAATGGAGAAATTACAACAAATAAATTAGAAATACAGAATATCATATGAGAATATTATGAATAGTTTATGGAACCAAACTGGATAACCTAGAGGAGGTGGACAAGTTTTTGGAAACATACTGTCCACCATGACTGAATCAAGAAGAAACTGACCCTTCGAACGAGCAGAGCACTAGAAATGAAATCAAAATAGCAATAAAAAACGTCCCTACAAATAAAAGTCCAGGACTGAACGGCTTCACAGTGGAATTCTACCAAACATACAAAGAAGAACTCATACCAGGATTTCTCACACTCCTCCAGAAGATTGAAAATGAAGGAATACTCCCAAAGACATTCTATGAAGCCACAATCACCCTGACACCACAACCAGGAAAAGACAATACCAAAAAAAATAATTATTGTCCAAAATCACTGATGAACACAGACGCCATAATCCTCACCAAAATAGTAGCAAGCAGAATCCAACAACACAGAAAAAAGATTATACATCATGACCAAATGGGGATAATACCAGGGACACTGGGGTGGTTCAACATATGCAAATCAATCAATGTAATACAGCACATCAACAAGAGAAAGGACCAAAACCACAGGATCATCTCAATAGATGCAGGAAAAGCATTTGATAAAATTCAACACCCATGTATGATAAAAACTCTCACTAAAGTGGGCATAGAGGGAACATATCTCAGCATCATGAAAGCTATAGATAACAAAGCTACAGCTAGCATAGTACTCAATGGTGAGAAAGTTAAAATCTTCCCACTAAAATCTGGGAAAAGACAGCGATGCACACTATCACCACTCCAACTCAATATAAACTTGGAAGTCCTAGCCTCAGCAATCAAACAAGAGAGAGAATAAAAAGAGATGCAATTTGGAAACGAAGAGGTAAAATTCTCACTATATGCAGATAATATGTTACTATATATAGAAAACCCTTAAAGAACCAAACAAAAACTACTATAGCTGATCAAAGAATTCAGCAAGGTAGCAGGTTACAAGATTAAGGTTCAAAAATCAGTGGTAATTCTTTATGCTAATGATTCAGATAATACTATCGAGCTACAGTCAACATGACAGCACTGTATTTGTAGGAAAACAGACATATAGGGCAATGGAACAGAATAGAGAGCCCAGAAATGAACCCACAAACTTTTGGTCAATTAATCTTTGACAAAGGAGGCAAGAAAATACAATGGAATAGAGACAGACACTTCAGCAAATGGTGTTAAGAAAACTGGAGAGCAGCATGTAAATCAATGAAGTTAGAACACTCCCAATGGAGCTAGAACACCACACACAAAAATAAACTCAGACTGGATCAAAGACTTAAACATAAGACAAGATAAAATAAACCTCCTTGAGGAAAATATAGGCAAAACACTATCTGAAATAAGTCTCAAAAATTTTCTCGTAGAAGAAATAAAAGTAAGAATAAACAAATGAGACCTAATGAAACTTACAAGCTTCTGCACAGTAAAGAAACATGAAGTAAAACAAAAAGACCACCTACGGAATGGGAAAAATAATTTGCATATGAAACAGACAAAAGCTTGAACTTCAGAGCATATAAGCAGTTCATCCAACTGAATAAGATAAAATAAACAACCCAATGCAAAAATGGGCAGAAAACCTAAACAAGCGATTCTCCAAGGAAGACATACAAATGATCAAAAGGCACATCAGAAAATGCTCAATATCACTGATTATCAGAGAAATGCAAATCAAAACTACAGTGAGATATCACCTCACACCAGTCAGAATGGCTTTCATTCCAAAATCCACAAATGACAAATGCAGGAGAGGCTGTGGAGAAAAGGGAACAGTCCTTCACTGTTGGTTGCAATGCAGTTCGGTGCAGCCAATGTGGAAAGCAGGATGGAGATTCCTCAAAATCCTAGGAATAGAATACCATATGACCCAGGAATCCCGCTCCTGGCCTTAAATCCAGAAGGAAATCTATTTCAGGATGACACCTGCAGCCCAATTTTCATAGCCAGCACTATTTACAATAGCCAAGACATGGAAACTGCCTAAATGTCCATCGACAGTTGACTGGATAAAAAAGAGGTGGTATATTTATACAGTGGAATACTAGTCAGCCATATAAACCATCAACATAATGCCATTTTTAGCAACAAGGATGCTCCTGGAGAAAATCAGTCTAAGTAAATTAAGACAGAAAGAGAAATAAAAATGCCATATGAGATGGCTCATTAGAGGAATCTAAAAAAAAAACCCAAAACAAAACAAAAAAAGCACAAATAAAAAAAGGAATAGACTGCAGACATAGAATACAAAGTTTTGTTTGCCATGGGGTGTGGGGTGTGAAGAGATAGACTGGGATATCAAAATTGTAGAATAGATAAACAGTATTGCACTTTATAGCACAGGGAAAAGTACAAAAGTTCATACAGCAGTTCAAAGACAATAAAATGGGACAACAAATGCACATATGTTCATTTTAAATGAAAAATTGTGCTCTACTCTGGAACTGGAGACAACTTCGTAAAATGACTGTAAATCAATAAAAAAAGGTAAAAATGAAAAAAATTATCCTAAATATTACAGGGGTAAATATAAATTATAGAGAATAAAAAACTATTCAAAAGACTAATAGAACCAAAGATTTTGTTTTATGTTTTCTTTTGAGATAAGCAAATTAATAAACCTCTAGCCAGGTGCATCATGAAGAAAAGGTAGATGATCCAAAGAAATAAATTAAGAAATAAAAGAAGAGAAATAACAATTGTTACCTCAGGTATACAAAAAAGGGATCATTTTGTCAAAAATTACACGCATAAAAACTGGACAACTTAGAAGAAATAGACAAATGTCTAGAAGGAGACAGAGATTAGGAGAAACAAATAATTTGAACAATCTGTGTGCTACAAGAAAGATAGAATCTGCATTTAAAAAAATCGTTGAATAGAAGTGCAGATTTAAACAACTCCCGTGGAGAACTGTACAAAAATACAAATCAAAACTTATACTCTTCAAACTATTCAAACTTAGTAAAGATGTGGGAAACTCCCAAATTAATTCTATGAAGCTTTCATCACCCTGATATCAAAACCAACATAAAAATTATGGGCAAATGCAATTTCAAGCCATTATATTTGATAGAATTACATGCAAAAATTCTACAAAATATTATTAGCAAACTAAATCCAGCAATACCTAAAATGAATCATACACCATGATCTACTTGGATTCATTGCAGGGTCAGAAGAGACGTTCAACATTTACAAATCAATCAGTTTGATACACCAAATTAACAAAAGAAAAAGAGAAAAAGAAATGGTCATCCCAATAAATCCATAAAAAGCATTTCATAAAATTCGACTTTTATTCATTAAGACAGCAAATACAGTAACAACAACAACAGCAACATCAGCAACAATGACAGAAACCTCTTAGCAATGTAGGATTCAGGAAATATACCTCAACATAACTAAAGTCATTAATTACAGACCCACAGACAACATAATATGCAAAAGTGAAAAACTGAAAGCCAAATTAAGGAATAAGACAAGGATGTCCACTCTTACAATTTCTATTAAACACAGTATGGGAAGTTCTAGCAATGGCAATTGGACAAGACAAAAAGCTATTCAAGTTGGATTGAATGAAGTAAAACTTTTATTATTTTAGATGACATAATAATTTATATAGTGATCCCTAAAGATTCTCCAAACTAAAAGAACTAAAACTAATAAATACATTTAGCAAAGCAGCATGATTCATGATTAATATACAATAACTGTCACATTTCTTTACACTAAAAATTAAATATTCCATAATTTTATAAGATCCATATGAAATCAGAACAAAAAATGAAAAACCTATGAAAAAAATAATAAAATGAAGATAAAGAAATTTGAAGCGAATGCAAAGAAATGGAAAGAAATCTCAAGGCCTTAGTTAAGAGGAATAAATATTGTTAAAATATACATACTACAAAAGTTGTCTACAGATATAAAGTGATTCAGATCGAACTGCATGTTATTTTCCACAGAACTAAAAACAGTCCTATGATTTGTATGGACATGCAAAAGAACAAGAACTGCAAAAGTAACAATGAGGAAAAAGTACAAAGTTGGAGGCATAACCCATAACTCTCCCAGATCTCAGACTATATTAAAAATACAGTAATCAAAACAGCACAATGCTGGAAAACAAATAAACATCTATATCACTAGAATGGAACACAGAGGCAGAAATAAGACATCACACCTATGGTCAACTAAACTATGACAAAGGAAACAAATATATACAATGCCTTTAAGACATTCTTCAGTAAGTGATGTTGAGAAAGCTAGACAGCTACATGTTAATCAATGAAATTAGAACACTCCCTCACACTGTACAAAAATAAACTCAAAATTATTTATATATCTGAATCTAATGCATGACAAAATAAAACTCCTGGAAACTAACATAAGCAAAACAAGACATATATTGAAGTAAAATTTTCTTATGTCACTCTCCCAAGCTGAAAACTTTAAAAACAAAATAAACAAATAGGACCTAATTAAATTTAAAAGCTTCTAAGTAGCAAAATATATAAAATGAAAAGATGAACTTCCAAATGGGAGAAAACATTAGGAAACAATGCAATCAACAAGAGGCTAATTTCTGAAATACACACATCTTTCATACAACTCCATTTCAAAAATCTACAAACAACTCAGACAGAAAATGAGCAGAAGACATTTCTGTAAAGAAGACACACAGATGACAAACAGGAAAAGTAAAACATGCTCACATTGCTAATCACTATACAAAGCGAAGACAAAAATAACATAATGTTTTACCTCACACTATAGAGAAGGCCTGTCATCAAAATGTCTTCAAATAATAAAGAATGGGGTGGTTGTGGAGAAAAAGGGACTCTCCATCGCTGTTGGTGGGAATAAAAATTGGTGCAACCACTTTGGGAACAGTATGGGTATTCCTTTACATAATAAAAATAGACCTATCATGTGATGCAGCAATCACACTCCTGGACATATAAAACATAAAACCTGAAAACAAAGAATCCTAGGGTAAAATATAAGAATTACACTGTGACATTGGATTTAATATGATTCTTCATATGTCTCCTCTGGCAAGGGAAGCAGAAACAAAACTAACAAAATACGATTGTATCACTCTAAACAGATTTACACTACAGAAGAAATGATCAATAAAATGAGAACTCAACAAACACAATGGGAGAATATATATGCAAGTAATAATTTCCAATCTAGTGTTAATATCCAAAATTTATGGCAAAACCTTACCCCACACCAACAACAAAAATACCAAATGAACCAACTAAAAAAAGTCCATAGGAACTGAAGAGATAGATCTGAATCAATTTTCTGTAGAAAACATACAGTTGGCGAAATGACACATGAAATTATGTTCAGAGATATAAATTATTAGGAAAGTCATATACCAAAAGTGAGACAAGACCACACACTTGCCAGAAGGCTCTCATCAAAAAGAAAATAGATGATAGTGAGATTGTGGAAAAAAGAAACCCCATGGACACTGTTGATAGGAATGCAAAATATTGATTCCATTGCATATATACATCAAATTTTCTCCATCCTTTTTTCTGTCAAGGGATGTTGGGTTAGTAGGCCCCTGTCTGAAGGCTCTAAAAAATAAGCCCTTGGGCTGAACTGTTAAAGAAGCTGTGAGGAATGTCACATATCCAGGCTGGATAATAAATTGCCTAATCAATGTATCCAGTATGGATGGCTATATAGCCTATGAGGTGTAAGTTCCTCATAGAAGGACAACCTAAGACAGGTACAGCCGGCTGGATAAGAGATGGCCTACTTAATGAAGTTCCGTGATGAACTTTAAAACAATCCTTGATCATTTAACATCCTGTGCTTACTGAAGGAGCATGGGGACATAAATAGCTTAAGATTATTAACATTGTTATAACTAAGATGATATGTGAGGCATTGTGCATGTCCTATATAAACCCTTCTTCTAAGAATCAATAAACAGTGAACTGCTCCACTTTTGTCCACACAGTGTTTGTGTGTATATGATATCGTGCCACTGATAGGGTAAATTTAATTTGTTGGAAGTAACTTAAAAGAATGTTGCATTATATACAATGCTTTTTCTGCACTTATTGAGATGATTATTGAGTTTTATTTCTCATTCTATAAGTGTGGCATATCACCTTTATTGATTTGAATATTTTGAAGTATCCTTAAACCCAGGGATAAATCCCTTTACTCATGTATGTGTATGATACATTAAATGTGTTGTTGAATTCATTTTGCTTGTGTTTTGTTGAGAATTTTGTCACATATGTTCATCAGGGATAATGTTCTATATTTTGCATATAATGTCCTTTCTAGCATTGTTATGCAAATAATACTGGCTTCATAAATCATGTTTCGATTCTTTCACACCCTTCAAATTCTTGGAAGAATTGTGGAAGAATTGGTGAAAAATTGTTTTCAAATGTATTGCAGAATTCACCAGTAAAGTCATCTTGTAAATATTTTCTTGTTTGGGAAGTTTGGATTATTGATTTACTCATGCACACTTTTGCTCTATTTAACTTTCTTAATTCTTCTTGATTCAGTATTGGAAGACATATGTTACTGGAAATTTGTCTTTTGTTCAAAGTCATTCAAATCTTTGGCTTGTGGTAATATCTTATGATGCTTTGCATCTCTACAAAATCAGTGTTAATATCTTCTCTTGTATTTCTGATTTTATTTGAGTCTTATTTTCTAAGTCAACCTGAACGTTTGTCCACTTTATGTTTAAAAGAAACAGACTAAGTTTTTTTTATCTTTTCAATTATTTCTCTTATTTGCCTTACTCTGATTCATTCAATTTTCTTCTTTATTCTTTCTGTTTTCTCCTAGATTCTTGAGGTGTAAAAATAAGTAGTGTGAATTATTGTATTTCATTTATTATTAAATATTTTCAATTTAGATACTATTTATTTATTTATTTACATATTTATTCATTTATTTATCATTCAATTATTGCCATTTACAATGTGTCAATCTGTGGGGTATAGCACAGTGTTCCCGTGCATGCATACATTTGTGTGCATATTAAAGGTTTCTTCACGTTATTTAAGTTACTACCCTGTGTCATATGAAAGAAATTTTGAAAAAAAAATCTATTTTTATATATAGTGGATAACATGTATAAATATACAGCTCCCAAATATATCCTCTCACTGCCCCTTTCTGCAGTAATCATAAAATTGTTCAGTAGATCTGCAAGTGTGCTTCAGTTTTGTAGGTGAAATCACTGTGTTCTCATCCAAAATTTTTTTAAGTTTCCACATATGTCATGTAATGTATTATTTTCCTTTCTCTTTCTGGCTTACTTCAATTAGAATGACACTTATTGGGGACATACATTTTGCTGCAAATGCCATTGTTTTTTCATTTTTTATTGCAGAATAGTATTCCATTGTGTAAATATGGCATAACTTCTGATTACTGTCATCTGTTGTTGGACAATTAGGTTGCTTCCATGTCATGGCTGTTGTATATAGCACTGCTAAGAACATTGGGGTGCAGGTGTCTTTTTGAATTAGAGTTCTCTTTGATATATACCCAGAAGTGGGACTGCTGGATTGTACATTAAGTCTATTTTAATTCTTTTGAGGAATCCCCATCCTGGATTCCACAATGACTGCACGAATCTACATTCCTTCCATCAGTGTAGGAGGGTTCACATTCTCCACACCTTCCCAAGCATTTACTGTTTGTGAATTTTTGAATAATGTCCATTATGATTATTGTGAGGTGATACTTCATTATAGTTTTGAATTGCCCTTCTCTGACAATGATAGTGAGCAATTTTTTTTTCATGTATCTGTGTGGCATTTGTATGTCTCTATTGAAGAATTGCTTGTTTAGGGCTCCTGCCCATTTTCAGATTGGGTTTCTTGCTTTTTTTATTATTATTATTAGGTGGTATGAAGTCTTTATATTTTGGAAATTTAGCCTTTGTCAGTTGCCTCACTTCTAAATATTTTCTTTAATCTTGTAGGTTGTCATTTTGCTTTGTTTATGGTTCCCTTTGCTGTGCAAAAGCTTATAAGTTTAATTAGGTCCCATTTATTAATTTTGATCTTACATCCATTACCTGGGTAGGCTGTTCTAGGAGATCATTGCTGAGATTTATGTCAGAGTGTTTTGCCTGTTTTCTTCTAGGAGATTTACTGTGTCTTACATTTAAGTCTTCAAGCCATTTTGAGTTTATTCTTGTGTATGGAGTGAAGGAGTGTTCTAACTCCATTGCTCTGCATGCTGCTATCCAGATTTCCCAACACCAGTTGGTGAAGATATCGCCTTTTCTCTGTCATATTCCTGGATACTCTGTTAAAGATTAATAAAACATAGGCCTGTAGATTTATTCCTAGTCCCTGTATTCTGTTCCATTTGTCCACATGCCTGTGTCTGTACCAATATAATATAGTTTTGATTATTGTATCTCTGCAATAGTTTGTGGAGATCTGGTGGTTTATTTCTCCAGCCTCTTTTTTTTTCTTGAATATTGCTTTGGAAGTTATGGATCTTTTATGACCCTGTGTAAATCTTTGGATCATTTGTTTCAGGCATAAAAAGAAATGTTCTGCATAATTTGATAGGAAGTCACATTAAGTCTGTAGATTGCCTTTGGCAGTATGGCCATTTTAACAATGTTGTTTCTTCCATTACAAGTTCATTGGGTAACTTTTCAATTCTTCAAATCTGTTTTGATTTCCACAATAAATGTTTTCTAGTTGTCCATGAATAAGTTATTTACCTCCTTGGTCAGATATATTCTTAAGCATTTAATGGTTTTGGGTGCACTTATAAAAGTGTTTGTTTCTATACTTTGATTCCCTGTTGATTTTTTGGTAGTGTAAAGAAAGGCAATTTGTTTTTCTACATTACTCTGAGTACCTTGCCCAGTTCCTTTTTTAGCCTAAGTAATTTTTTGTGAAGCTTTTACAGTTTTCTCTATATAGGGTCATGTCTGCATATCGTGGCAATTTTACCTCTTCTTTTCCAGTCTGAATACTTTTATTTCTTTTTCTTGCCTGATCATTGTGGCTAGGTCTTCCAAGACTATATTGAGTTGAAATTGTGAGAATGGGCAACCTTGTCTTGTCTCAGGTTTTTATGGGAAGGGTTTCAGTTTTTCACTATTGAGTATTTTGCTGGCTATAAATTTGTCATAAATAGCTTTCATAATGTTGAGATATGGTCCCTCTATGCCCACTGTGATAAGAGCTTTTATTGCAAAAAGGTGTTAAATATTATTAAATGCTTTTTCTGTATCTGAGATGTTCATGTGGTTTTTTGTCCTCTCTTTTGTTAATATGGTGTATCACAATTGATTAATTGATTTGCATATGTTGAACCATCCTTGTGTTCCTGATATGCACCTAACTTGTCCATGGAGTATAATCTTTTTTTTGCATGCTGTTCGATTCTCTTTGTTAATAATTTCTTAAAGACTTTTACATCTATGTTTATCAAGGATATCGGCCTATAGTTTTCTTTTGAGGTATTGTCTTTGTCTGGTTTTGGTATCAGTTTGATGTTGGCCTTATGGTGTGAGATAGGGAGTACTCTCTCCATATCAATTTTTTGGAAGAGTTTGAGGAGGACTGGTATGGATTTTTCCTTGAATGTTTGGTCAAATTCCCCAGTGAAGCTATTTGTGTCTGAATGTTTGCTTGCAGAGATTTTTTATTTTATTGATAATTCTATTCCATTTCTTGTGATCTTTCTGTTCAAATGGTCAATTTCTTCTTGATGCAATAATGTTGGGCTAATGTTTCCAGAAACTTCTCAATGTCTTCTTGGTTATCCAGTTTGTTTCCATACAGTTGCTCATGGTATTCTCTTATGATATTATGCAAATTTGTTGTGCTCTTTGTAGTTTCTCCAATTTCATTTCTTATGTTATTTGTGTTCCCCCTTTTTTCTTGTTGGTGAGCCTGTCCAGAGATTTGTCAATTATGTTTACTATTTCAAAAAATTGTTGATTGATTTTTTCTATTTTTAATCTCTATTTCAATTCATTCTTCCTTGATCTTTATTATTTCCCTCTTTCTGCTTACTTTTGGTTTTGTTTGTTCTACTTTTCATGATAGTTTACAAAGAATGTTAGATTTTTTTTTGGAAATTGCTCTTCTTATATAAGGAGGGCCTTGTCACTATGAAATTCCCTCTTAAACCTGCTTTAACGGTATTCAATTGACTTTGTGTAGTGTTTTGCCATATTTCACAAGATATTTTTTAATTTATTCTTTTAAATCTTCACCTCCCTCCCTTGTTTTAGTAGCATGTTTTTTAATCTACATACTGTCATTTTTTCTCCCTGTTTTTCTTTCATTGATTTCTAGTTTCATGTTTTTATACTCAGAAAGATTCTTGAAATAATTTTTATCTTCTTAAATTTGTTGAGGCTTCTTATGTGACTGATTACATAATCTTTCCTAGAAAATGTCCCATGTGCACTGGAAAAGAATATATAATCTGTTTTGGGGAGAAGTACTGTTTTGAAAATATCAACCAACTCCAATTATTTTATTGTATCTTTCAGTGTCTTTGTTCCCTTATTAATTTTCTGTCTGAAAGACCAATCTAGTGATGGTAATGGGGAGTTATAATCTCCTACTGTGATTGTGCTCCCATTGATTTCTTCCTTTTCATCTATTAGTGTTTGCTTTATGTATTTAGGTGCTCTAATATTGAGTGCATATATATTAATGAGTATAATATCATCATTGTGTGTTGCTCCTTTAATCATTATATCATGTCCTTGTTTATCTTTCTCTATGGCCTTTCTTGTAAAGTCTATTTTGAGTGAAGTCAGTACTGCTAGTCCTGCATTCTTGTCATGTCCATTTGCATGGTATATATTTTTCCATCTTCTGACATTCAAATGATATTTGTTCCTCTTACTAAAGTGGGTCTCTTGTATGCTTCATAATGTAGGGTCTTGTTATATTATCCCATATGACAATATATAACTTTTGATTGAAGCACTAAGTCCATTAACATTTGTTATAATTATTGATAGACTGCTGTTTATTTAAATTTTGAACTTCATTTTCCAGTTGACTTGGTATATCTTTTTTGTTCATTTCTCTTTCTTTTTGTGGCTTGATATGTTTTCTTTTTTATTATCTTGGTTTCTTTTTTGCTTTGTGAATTAATTGTAAACTTTTGACTTATGGTTACCCTGTTTTGTATGTATATTGACCCGTTATTATATCAGTTTGTTTTAACTGATAAGAATCCAAATTCTAACCCATCATACAGAGAACAGAAACAAGAAGAAAATACTCTGTATTGCCTGTTTCACTCTCTGATATTTAAAAATTTTGATGTCCTGTTTTACATCATGTTTATCCTATTGTAATTCATTGTAGCTATTGCCTAAGTATGCCTTTCTCCTTTCTATAGAATCCTGCTTTTTTTTAGAGTAGATCTTTCATTATTTCTTTCTCTGTTGCTAAATTAGTTTAGAATTTGCTTGTGTGGAATTTATTTATCTCTCCTTCTATTCTAAAGGATAGCCTTGCTTGATAAATTATCTTAGATTACAGCTTTCTTTCATTCAGGACTTGAATATGTTTTGCCACTGCCTTCTGTCTGTTGTATTTGTGTAGGACACATGTTTACAAATATAATATATATAATAATATATATAAGTAAAGAATACCTAGTAATGAAGTTAACAAATTAGGAGAAAATCTATTAGTTAAAAAATAGAAAACATGGATGGAGGAAATTAAAACTGATCCAAAAAAGTAAAAAGATCTCTTATGTTAATGATGTGAAACAATGTGGTTGAAACAATCATACTACTCAAAGGAATCTACATTTAGTGTGATTCATGTCAAAATACCCATTAGATATTTCCATTTAATACAAAAGATAATTTCATAATTTATATGTAACAACTAAGATCATAAGTTGCATAAATAATCTTGAAAAAGTTTATTAAATCTAATGGTGTAAATTTCTCTGATGTTTAACAGTCGTACAAAGCTTTAGTAATTTTAACAGCATGATACTGGCTCAAAAACAGACACCAATCAATAGAAGAGGATAGAGCAACCAGATATAATCCCTCACACCTTTGATCAATTAACCCATGAAAATGGAAGCAAGAGTATAAAATGTAGAAAAGACATACTCCTCATTAAGTAGTGCTGGAGAGATTGAACATGTAAAAGACAGAATAGAATAATTCCTCAAATTGTATACAATCCATAAGCACAAAATATCTTTCTATTTATTTTGTTTACTTATATTTCTTTCACCTGTAATTTATACATCTATGATTTGATCTTTTATTTCATTATCAAATGTATTCCTATTTTATTCCTTTTGTTATAAATATACACACAATTGTTTTCCTAAATTCTCTTTCTGATAATGTGCTGTTACTTTTTAAAAAGGCAACGGATATTTGTACATTGATTTTGAATTCTGCAAGTTTACTAAGTTTGTTCATTATTTCTAATGGTCAATGGAGGAGTCTATGGAGTTTTCCATCTATGTATAATTATGTCATCTGTAAAAATTTTACTGCTTTTTTACAAGTTGGATGCCTTTTTATTTTTTCTTGAGTAGTTGTTCTGGCTAGGACTTCTAGTAGTTTAATTTAGGACTTGTGAGAATGAGCTACTTTCTCTTATTACTGGACCAGAGGAAAACCTTCCTGTATGTTAACATTGAACTTGATGTTAGTCATGGGTTTTTCATGTATGGCTTTTATTATGTTTAGTTACATTTTATCTGAAGAGAATTTGTTAAGAATATTTTTATAAAAAGGATATGATGAGATCTGTCAATAATTTTCCTACATTTATTGAGATTTTTAAATTTGAATTCTCTGTTTTTTAAGGGATGGTATCACATATATTGATTTGCGTACTTTATATAATATTTATGAATCAGGACTAAATCAAACAACTATTGTTTATAATACTTAAAATATGCAATGAATTCAGGTTGCTAAAATTTGTTTAGAATGGAATTTACAGATATTGAAGGAAAAATTTTCATTTGTAGCTTGAGTATACATTTATTTAATTAAAATTTTATCAATCATTTTGAATTTGGCTTATGTTTAATGGAATTTATTTCTAAATAAAGAATAAGTGTTTTGGTAGAACTTGTGTTACTTCAGTTTACTGATACACAACATAGCTTTTATTTACAATTAGTGAACAAAACTCTTGCCTTAAAATACCACATTTTACTAACAATGGCAACTGTTTCAGGACTGAAAAACATAATGCTTCCTAAAATGCATCACCTAGACTTTTCCACCCCAACCGGCATATACTGATTTTTTTTGTTTCTTGATTGTTTATTTGCCCCTTAATTGAGTCACTGCTTATTAAACCCAGGATCTTGTGCATAAGTTTATTTACCAACATCATTTTGGAACACTTAACAGAAGCCACAAGAGAATGGATTATAAAGATGAAAAGAAAATTTATTCCTTCTCTAGGGACTGATAAACATCTGAGTGAAAGAATAGCAAAAATAAACTTTTGTAAGTATACTATAAGATTTTCTCTTTTGTAATTTTAAAGAAGAGTATTAAATTTCATTTCTTTTATTATAGCACTCAAATACGATTTAAAAAAAATTGCCACATTTGGGATTTCTTAAATTTGATCCATTATTTTAATCTAATTTTATATCATATATATTTACCATTTATTTATAAACATACCAGATAAACTGATATTTATTCTGCTGATGTTTTGAAGATAGAGCTACTGATTTTAAAGTACACAGAAAAATGCCTACTTCCATTTCCAAATCAAATTAAGTTTCACATTAATTACAAATGATAATGAAATTGTTATATATTTTCTTTACATGTTTTACACAAATTTCACATTAAATTCAAAAACTTTAAAATTATTTAATATATTTTGTGTATTATATATACTCTGTTCACCCATCTGGCATAAATTTGTGTAAAAAAGGATGGAGATTGGTTTTATTTCATAGACCTCAAAATTAAATTATTAAAAAGATTTTGTGGGGATAATATTTGCAGATCACACTATAAAAATTAACATCTTATGTTTCATTTTAACTGGATTAATGAGAAGTAAGCACTGGCTGATTGTTACACTTGAGTTGCTAGGAGACCAGGCGTTTTGTGATGTCACAGCTACTCAGGTTGAGAACCATTTTGATGGCCTAGCAGTTTATCTGTGCAGGCCTGCCAAAGCAGCATTGGAAACTGCAGTGCTCAAAATCATGTATATTTGAAAAGTAGCTGTAGAAAAAGTTATATGAGATGACACATGTTTCTCAGAATTTCAAGATGTGTCTAATAAAGTTGGACGAACTGGTTCAGGAATCTGCGGCAGATCTCTATTGTGTAACAAAACATTCTCTGGGGACTTGGACTTGAGGTCTATGATTGAAGAAAATGCTTTATAGAATTTGTTTGAAGAATCCTTGATAAAAAGACCATGTTACACACATTGTGTCTCTGAAAAAGATGAAAATAATAATTTTCGTTGTCTGACATTTCCAAGTAAACTCTGAAAAATGGCTGGGAGTGACCAACTTAAATCCATCTGGTGGGACGATAATGGAACTTCCATAGTGATTGATGAAGATGTCTTTAAGAAGGAAGTTTTGGAAAGAAAGGCCCCTTTCAGTATATTTGAAACTGGAAGTATGAAAAGCCTAGTTACACAGCTTAACCATTATGGTTTTAGTAAATTATGGCAAAATTTTCAAATGTCTGCTTGTCTAGCAGACTTCCTGGCAGAAGAAAAAATGTCTCTGTTTTAAGCAAGGTATTTAGAAATTTTAGTTACTACTTGGTAACTTACATATAAAATTTTATTTTGTACATCAATCTATGGAAATATAAATGTAAAGATAGATTTTGAATATTGTATAAAAGTACTAATGTTAAAATATTTTTTCTAAAAAAAGGACAGTGACTTAAGTATTCAAGATTATGAGAAACATTGCTTGCAACTATGAATCTTATCAGAAATCAAAATAAATGTATTAAAGCTGCTTTTGAGAAGTGGCATTCACCATTACTGCAAATGCTAACATCTTAAATCTGATGACTATACTGTTTAAATGTTTGTTTTCCAAATAAGGAACTTCAAAGTATCGTTAGTAATGTTCATATTTTCATGATATTATCTTTGCGTGGTAAACGTGAAATCTGAGGGTTTTATTAGGCTTATTGTAGTGTTGTATTTTGTTTTAAAATATTACTAAAACCTTTCTCTTTGGTTGTAGCTGCAGTTCTATCATAATACAAATTCTAAACGAGGCTTACCCCAGGTTTTAGTGAGAATAATAAGAAAAGTTGGGATTAAATATGCCTCTCTGGTATCTTCATTGGCTGAACATTTCAACAAGAAGCAATTTAAAGCAGAGGGTAATGTGGATAATCATATTTCTTGTTTTGTGGCTGACAGAAGTGGAGAAAGTGCATTTTTACCTTCTGCAAATTTAAACATTCCTCTAATAAGAAAGCCCTCTACTAGCCACATAATTGTTGATAAAACTATCCCGATCAGAGGTGATTTTTCTCTTACATCATCAATGTCAGTTAGACCACCAGAACAAATTGCAGTGGAACAACGTGCTATTTTAAATGAGTTGACCACAGTCCACAGGCACTATCAAAGTAGCTACACTGAAGCAAATGGCCGTGTTGTGAATCTCATTACAACTACAACTTCTACTTCTCAGTACAGCATCTTGTCTCCCATAAAGAGCAATTACTTTGGACTGATGGTGGAGCCCTCTACTTTTTCAAATAGATTTCACAACATATCTGTCAATGAAGGTATTTTTCTAAACTTCAACCAGGTAGAAACCCACGGTTCCAGTGCCAGTGATAGCTGATACATCAGCTACCTCTCTTCCAAGGCCAAATCATCAGCCTCTTCAGTTTATGAACGTCAACTGATCTACCAGAGGACTACCCGATTATGCAGGATAACAAAGATTAAAATTGATGTTGGCAAATGTCGACAAATACATGCAATTTTCTTATTTGAACAATAAACATAGATGTGTAACTGTAATTTCCTTATTTTTTTAAATACAATTAAGAGTTAAATGGGAGACTAAGTTAACATTTAAAGAAAAAAGATATTGGATTGATATGATCATTTGATGGAACAATATGGGAGTAAATTTAAATAATTTCTTGTAAGGAAGAAGGCAAAATGGAAGAATTTGGAAAAAGACTAAAACATGGATAGAGGGAAAAGTACTAAGAGGTTTTTGGTTCATCATGGAAAGTATAAAAAGTGTTAAGTTAGAATAGATTGGAACAGGAGATAAATGCAGAAACCGGCCCAGGGATCATGGTCTCTATTATGTCATCCCTGAAATCATAAAAGTCACATGATATAGACTCAGATGGCACATTCAGCATGTGGTAGAATTTAAGATATAATTTTATCTATGGTCTTCTTTGTGCTGTTATCAAAGCATTCCAATTGGTGCTTTCATTTCCTACCCTTAAGTGTCTACACTATATTTTGTAGTCAACACATTATGTTGCTTTTATGTCCCAGCCAAAGACAAGCTTACGTCCTCAGGGAGGCACTTAATGCCTTTTCAACTCTAAGAGCACAAACTCAACTTAGTTTAGTCATTTCTTTATAAATCTGGCATCTGACTACCACGGCATATCTTTATGTTTCACTGTATCTGGAGATACATCCAGGCAAATGCTTGTCAACAATGTTAGCCCCAAACTCACCACGTTTTCTCTAGCTCATCCTTGGACTTTGGGTGTCCTCCCTTTACATACTTAGACTTTCCCAGTCTCAGCACAGAAACCACCTCCTCCAGATATTTTCTGTCTATCCCCCTTTACTTGTCTAACTTGGATACCAGCACAGTATCACAGCACATGCCACAGGATGCATTTTAGTATTTAGTGAAAAAAATACATGTTGACTTTAAGCAAAATCTACTTTCCTGAAACAACAAAACTCTCATGGTTTTCAAACTATTTCGTTATGCTCTTTACTATTCACCACATACTAGCTCTTTTCATAGCCCAAGGACTAGTCACACAAGACAGTAAGTGGAGGTAGGTACAGGAGACAAAGTATTATTTTTTTCTTTATTCATGCCTCCAGAGGCCTAAAGCATTCCATTCTCATTTGCTGGAATTTTTCCTGTCTCTTCATCACCCTCTCACCCCAAAATAGCTGATTCTCTTCCCCATACCAATAACTATACTGCCTTCTAATTAATTTACTTCTTAGAATCAAAATTTTGTCCAGAAGAGACTGCCAGTGCAAACATTTAATGTAGGTTTATACAACCCACATAACTTTTGCCCATTCTAACATTCACAGTGGAAATAACTAAGGGGTACTAGCCCGTTGGTTGGGGTGGTAATATTCAGTAACCAAATTGCAATCTAAAATATGTGGACTAGAAGGAGGTGAGGGCTGTAGAATTAAAAATTTGTCCAACTGCAAGAATACCAAATTTCTGCATATATTAGGAAACAAGAAATATTCATGGAAGTCTTTGAAAATTTCCCATTAATTTAAAATAAAAGGTGAATCATTTTCAGAATGTGAAATGCCCTGAAAGGCTGGAAAAATTGTAGGCAATTTCAGGTAGCCAGAGGATTCTGCTCACAATCATGCAGTCAGTGTCAGCTGACAAGACTGGAATGGCAATATTTAGTCCTGAAAATGTGTCACCAGTTGTGAAGAAAGCCTTTGATAATCGGGAGAATGGGCAAATGGGCCAGGGTATATTCTTGCAACATCCCACCAATATGACCTTTACCAAGAGAAGAAAAGAGCACACTTGCAGTAGGAGAACTGTGTCTGGATAGCAGTGGTTTTCCTACAACAGAAACATCAAGGTTTTAAGTTTTTCAGCTCAATTCTAATGGTGGCTATATTTTTGCTTATATTGCCAGTCTGGGTGTTCAGATGGGCTGGTTCAGCAGCTAGTTTCCAGCTCTCTTATCAGACTGTGGGTCTTACCGTGATCATCTTAACAAGGTTGTATGCTGATAAGTCAAAAGCAACAGTTTATTTTCAAAATATGAAATCCTAAAGAAGAATATTGTTTGTTTATCCATCTGTAGTTTTCAACCTGGGAAAAGCTAGACTATTGGCAAAAGTACAAAAGTCGTCTGGTGCTTTGAAAACTATTCTCTGAGCTCTGCCTACTGAATTCTTCCCACTAAATACTACAAATCTGTCTACCACTGTGTGTGTGTGTCAAGATGGACTGTTAAGCAGTCACTAAGTTTGTCTTAGTTGAGTCATCAGTGAAATTTTCCTCTGTATCTGGCAGAATCTCTGTGAATTAAGAATTTCATTGAGCCCCAGATTTTCTTCCGATCAGGGAGAGGTAGATTATATTTCTCCCAGTATATTAATTGTTAACTGTTCATTGAATCCCGAGCTGATGTTAGGGTAAAACCACTGAAACCTTTAATTGGACTGAGGCATTTACATTCTCCAGTCCCCAGAGCCCAGCACAGGCCTATGTCATCATTTTAATTTAAGCTTATGTCCAAGTTTTTTTTTTTCTCATTGTTAACACAACTTTTTTTGGCTTTGAACACCCGTTGACTAATTTATAGAGACTGAACCACTGACTTACTCACGTTCACCTAGAAATTGCAATAAGCTTTCTTTCCTTGGACTACCTGGAATAGGGTGAGCATAATCATCATTTTTAAAGCAGCCATCAGTCCTAATAATGCAGAACCTTTACACATCTTTGCCCAGCACTTGAGCAAGAATATTTGTTTTGGATCTCAGTGATTTTCCTCACATCCACTAATGCAACCATGAGTAAACACCACAATTGTTATCCAAAATCAAGTCTTTATCAGTATTGCATTCCCATTGCAAAACAGTTCGGAACTGTAGGAGTTCTGAGATTTTACCATGCTGATTTTTTAGCAACCTAGCATGTTGTTTTCTTACAGATGTTGTCGGGAGATGAGACCATCTGTCAGAGACAGTGAACTTTATCAATCACAGCAAGAGCAGCCAGTTTTAAATTTGTATCCATTCCCTAATCTCAGATGAATACACAGAGTGAAATTTTGATGCCAACAGAAGCAGGGGGTGTGAAAATGAAGAAAGATTAAGGCATGTTAAAACACTAATTTTATTATTATCTTTATGTATACTTAATTTGAATCACTTATTTATTAGTATCTTTACCAAGATAAGTATATCATCACTCAGGTATACTTGCTGCAAAAACAGTCATGAGAAATGACATGGGAAAAAATAACCATTGACTTACCATTTTTCCTTCCGCTTTTTTGAGATATAACTGGCATAAAAC
The DNA here is from genome assembly GCF_048564905.1 of Vicugna pacos. Taxonomy (NCBI): domain Eukaryota; kingdom Metazoa; phylum Chordata; class Mammalia; order Artiodactyla; family Camelidae; genus Vicugna; species Vicugna pacos. Next base: position 6,936,521 of record NW_027328740.1, read on the forward strand.
ATTTTGTAAGTTTAGGTGCACAGTATAGTGATTTGATTTACAAGTATTATGAAATAAATGTCATAGCAACTTTAGGAAGAATTCATTATTTCATATAAATACAATTTTAAAGAAATACAATTTGTCTTTTGGTTGTGATGAGAAACCTTATGGTCTACTATCTTAACAACATTCATATTGAACATAAAGCAGTATTAATTGTAATTTTCATGTTAGTACGGGGCAAACCTAGAACACGTTCATTTTTTGGATGGAGGTTTGATTATATTGAGTGCATTAATCAAATTCTCCTTTCCCAACCCCTGCCTCTGTTAACTACAAATCTAATTTTTTTTCTTTAAGTATGTTTGTTTGTTTTTGAAGTGTAATTTAATCTATAACACTATGTTTATTTCTCTTACACAAATAACTGTTTGCTATTTTTAATACATTTCAAACTGATCACAAGAAAAAATCTAGTTTTGATATATTGCTATGTAAATATATTTCATAATTATTGACTACTCCCCATACAGTACATTTCTTGCCCCTGACTGATTTAATTTGCAACTGGAAAATTTTCTCTCCTAATTTTCCTCAACTTTTTCTTTTCCTCACCTCATTACCCTCCTTCTTGTTAACAACCTGTATCTTTGTATATCTATATCTCCTTTTCTGTTTTGTTATGTTCATTTGTTTTAAATTCCAAATATGAGTAAAATCATACAGCATTTGTCATTCTCTTTCTGATTATTTCACTTAGCATATTACCCTATTGGTCTACCCATTTGCTGCAAATGAAAAGAACTTATTCTTTTCAGAGCTGAGTAATAACCCATTGTATTTTTATGTGTGTGTGTGCATATATATATATATATATAGTTCTTATATATATATATTTAGTGTGTGTGTGTATATATAAATATAGATAAATCTGTAGTTATTAGATGGGTAGATATATATACTATAAACACACATCTTCATTATCCATCATCTATTGATGAGCAATTAGTTTGCTTCTATATCCTGTCTATTGTGAATAATGCTGCAGTGAATATAGGGTTGAGTTTATCTTTTCTAATTAGTGTTACAATTTTCTTGGAATAAGTATCCAGATATGGAAATGTTGGATTATATTTCATTTTTAGTTTTTATATAAAGCTCCATGTTGTTTTCCACAGTGGAAGCACAAATTTACATTCACTCCAGCAGTGCATCAGGGTAGTTTTTCTTACATCCTCACCAACACTTATATTTGTTATCTTTTTGATAATAGTCATTCTGATAGGAGTGACATAAAATCTCATTGTATTTTGGACTTGCATTTTTCTGATGTTTAGTGATGTTGATCGGTTTCATGTGCCTCTTGGTTACCTTTCCCCAACTGTATATTCATTTTTTGTAATGGACAAAGTGACCATAACTGATTTCACTTTCAGGCATTCTTTGAGTTCCATTATTCTGTTTGTTCTGTGCCACAACCATATTGTATTTATTACTATAGCTTTTTATTATAATTTAAAATCAGTGACAGTGATACATCCTCTTTGTTCTTTGTCAAAGTTGTTTGTGTTTTTAGTTTGTTTTCTTTTCTTTCTTTTTCTTTCTGTGATTTCAACTCTTTTGTGTTTTCATGTATATTTTAGAATTATTTATTCCAAGTATCTGAAAATGCCGTTGGGATTTTGATAGTCACTGAAATTTTTCTGTGTATTTTCTTGGCTAATACTGTCATTTAAGCAATATCTTTTTCCTCATCTACGAACACAGTATATACTTTATCTGTTTCCATTATCTTCAATTTCTGTTATAAATATTTAATAGATTTCTTAATACAGGTGTTTTACCTCCTTGTTTGGATACATTACTTTTTTTTTTTTTTTGTAATGCAACTGCAAATGAGACAGTTCCCTCACTTTCTCTATCGGTTAGCTTGTTGTTAGTGTGTAGAAATGCAAGATTTCTGTATGTTAATTTTACATTCTGAAATTTTAGCAAATGCATTGATAAGCCCTAGTGGTTTTATGGTACCGTTATTAGGATTTTTGTTTCAAGTATGTCATCTGCAAGCAGATTCTTTTACTCCTTTTCTGAAAAAGCTATATTTTATTTACTTTTATTTTGGATAGCTATGGCTTGAATTTCCAATTCGATACTGAATATAATTGGTAAGAGTGAGCATACTTGTCTTTTTCCTGCTCTTATTGGAGATGCTTTCAGCTTTTAAACAGTGAGTGTCATGCTAGCTGGGTTCATGTCATATATGACCTTAACTGTGTTGAAGTATGTTTCCTCATGCCCACTTTGAGGAGAAATATATTCATAAATAGATACTGAATTTGTCAAAACATTTTATGACTCTATTGAGGCGACCATATAATTTCTATTCTTCAATTTGTTAGTGTGGTATATCATACTGATTAATTTGTGGGTACTGAATCACTTTTGCATCCCTGGATTAAAATGGACTTAATCATAATGTATAATCCTCCTAAAGTTTTGTTTGATTTGCTAACAATTTAGTGGTGATATTTGCATTTATGCTTAACAGTATTATTTAACCTGTTATTTTTTGAGGTATTTGTTCCTGTTTTAGTAGTAGTGTGAAACAGAAATGTGGGTTAGGGAGCCTTCCTTCCTCTGCAAATGTTTGGAATTCTCTGAGAAATATAGGTGATAGCTCTTCTCTTAATGTTTGACTGAATTCACCTGTGAAGCTATCTAGGCCTGGAATTTTGTTTCTTGGGTGATTTTGTTTTATAACTTATTCAATTTCATTAGTGATAATCTGTTCATATTTTCTCCTTCTCATTCCATCCTGGAGAATATGTCTTCTAAGAAATTGTCCATTTCTTCTAGGGTTTCCATTTTAATTGTCATATAATTTGTTGTATTTTCTTATGATGCATTGTGTTATTTTGATATAAGCTGTAACTTCTCATTTATTATAGACCTTATTATTCTGTACTCTCTATTATGCTCATGAGTCTGGTTAAATATTATCAATTATATTTTTCTTACAAAAGCCATTATTTAATTTGATTAGATGTTTCTATCTTTAATCTTTATTTTATTTATTTATATTCTGACCTTTCAGCTGTCTTTCCTTCTGCTAACAAGTTTGTTTATTGTTTTGCTACATCTTTTGTTTGTAAGATTATGTTATAAGAAAGAGGTGTTTCTTATTTGTATAAGTGGGATTATTTTGCTATAAGCATCCCTATTAATACTGCTTTAGCTATACCCCATGGATTGTGTTTCTATAGTCATATTTCTTTATATATATATTTCCTTTGATTTATATGGCAATCCATCTGTTGTTTAATTTTGTATGATTTATCCTCCACACTTTTCTATTTTTCCCAGGTTTTTTCTATACATAAATTTTTATTCTCACAGAATCAATATGTCATCACAAAACAAGGAAAAAAATAATAAAATTTATACAAAAATATGAAAGACACAAATTTTCTAAAATTATCTTTGAAAAATAAACATAGTTGTGGGTATTATCCTCCCTGACTTTAGAACATACTGCAAAGCTACAGTAATCAAAACATCAAAAAATGGCAAAAAGAGACACATAGATTAATGGAACAAAATAAAGAGTCCTAAAATAAACCAACACACATATTGTCTATTAGTCTACAATGAAGGAGGCAAGAGTATAAAATGGAAAAAATGCAGTCTCTTCAACAAGTAGTTCCTGGAAAACTGGACAGTACATGTGAAAGGAAAATGGAAGAGCACTTCCTTCCATAGTATAGCAAATAAGATAAATATGGATTAATTTTCTAAATGTAAAACTTGATACTAAAGAATTTCTGACCTAAAACAGGAGCAGAACAGCCTTTGAGATAAATCATAGCAACATTTATATTTGATGTATCTCCTAAGTATAAAAAAGAGGAAAATTAACAATAACAGATTTTAATTTTACTAAGGAGAAAATAGAAGTACTATGTGATACAGGGCTTCCACTTCTTGTATAAGTGTGAAGTGTAAAACCTTTTGCAGAGCAAAGGAAACCTTCAGCAAGACATATGACAACACACAGAATAGAAGGAATAATTTCAGACAATGGAACCAACATTTTGTTAATATCTGTAATATATATGTAGCATATTAGACAAATTATTTAGAAATCAAACACCCCAACTTAAAAACAGTTTAAGGATCTTCTTGGAAACTTTTCAAAACAGACCTGTAGAAGATTTTCATGTACATAAAAAGAAACATATCATTGCTATTCATTAGGAAAATGTAAATCAAAACCAGAATGAAATATAAACTCACAGCAACAAAATGGCTTTTAAAAAAACTCTTGAAATGACAAAAATTAAAAAGAATGTTGATAAAAGGGAACCCAGGTACACTGTTGGTGGAAATATAAATTGATGCATCCACTATTATAAAAGTGTGAACAGTGCTCATAAAACTAGATATAGAAGCATCGTGTGTTGCAGCAATTCCAGTTTTTGGTATTAATCTGAAAAAAAATGAAAGCATTAAATTTAAAGAATATATTACCCCCAATGTTCTTAACATCATCATTTATACTAGCGAAGCATTGATGCACCACTCAACTTCCCATCAACAGATGATTGGCTGGAGGTGTTGAGAGATATAGATAACATAATAAATACTTAGCCAATGTCATATAAAAATAAAATTCTGCATTTGGAGCAATTGGACTGGACCCAGAGTGTGTTGCATATAGGAAAATAAGTCATACAGAGAAAAACACTATACATTATCACTTACATGAGGAAACTAAAGATATAAGAGAAATAATCATAGAAAACAGAAACAGAATCATATATATATGCATAGTGTACCAAGTAGTTGTTTGCTGTGGGGACAGGGAAGAAGGATGGAGAAGACAGAAATGTGCAAGCTACTAGTTATAATTTAGAGAAGCAACTCAGCTATATTGACAACAGAAAAATATTTTAATAATTTAAATGATTTTAAAGAAATTTTAGGCATATATTATAGTAAAATGTGCATGTATGTGGGAAAGACATTGAAGAAAAGAACCCAGGAAATACAAAATAGTTTCTGGTACTCTGATATTAAGGTAGGTGATTTGTTCAATTTATTTACTCTTCTTATAATGTCCTTAGTAGAATTTAAGCTTTTAAATGAAAAAGCATATTCTTTTAAAAAAGTGACACAAGTTTAAATTATTTCTGTCTCTCCCCTTAAATCTACAGTCAGTGAAACGATCTCATCTGAACAAAAATATCTACAACACAAAACAATACTGCAGAACGCATGTGTACAGCTGAACTTTGGTGGGCTAAAACACATAAAGAATACTGAACTGAGGGAAGAGCAGATTTGGTGTCTGCAACCAAGGCCCCCTGACTAGGATATCTGAGTCCACAAGTTCAGAGAACCCAGTAGAAACAGGTTCTCAGTGGTTCACACAGCTTCGGCCTCAAACTTCACCGGTACTCATGGTCACATTTAACTAGGAGGGAGCCACAATGGAGACAGAAATTCCATCCTTCAGACACTCAGACATTCATGACACTGTCCCTAATCCCCATTCACAGTGGTGGAGACAAGATACCTTGCAACACTGGACATGGCAAAGGCTCCTGCGTGATTCCAAATACCCACCTGTCTTTACACCATTCCTCAGTGTATACACTGAGTCTCAAATGATATAAGATAAAAGGAAGGATTCACCAGCCCAGTGACAACAGTGGCATTAACTACCAGAGATGTCTAAGAAGCGACAATGTAAGCAATCTTTTATCCAGCCAGTAGAAACTGGAAATTGCCATTTTGAATTATTATCAGAGGTAGCTTAGGTAAGTAAAACCAAATATTGTGCAATATTGCAATCTACCAGAAAACAAAAGCAAGAACTCCAACTCCCTAGCTGTTATTTAGTGTCATCAGAGCAATAATTTCCCAAGAGCATGACCAATTTCAGTAGCAGTATATGGCACACACACACACATCAATACAGCACACAGGCACCGACACAGATGCAGACACACACGAACATGCTCACGCACCCACACTCGCACACACACACACAAGCACACACAATGTCAACCCTGCAGCAAACAAACTTAAAGTCATATAATATTGCCATATAACTAATAGGAATCCAGAGAGATGTCATACACAAACTCAATATAAAAAACAGAAATCAGAAAGCAGTTTAGTGAGCTCAGTATTAAAATAAATGATGATAAGGAATACATTACTGAAGAGACTGAAACTATAAAATAAACCAACATTACTGGAGGACCAGATGAACTTAGTAAATGAGATGAAGAATGCAACAGAAAGCATTGGAAGAAGACTGTCTTTGTGGAAGAGAGATTAGCAAACTCACCAATACAAAACTAGAAATGAAAGGAGATGACAGAGATACAAGATATTAAAAAGTGAGGAAATTCTACAATAGCCATCAGACTTCTTCAGGAAGTGCACATTAGAGTGAAATCCTAGAGGGAGAAGAAATTTAGAAGGCTGTTGATGGTTTATTTAAAGAAGTAATAGTTGATAACTTCCTGAACATGTGTAAGGAACTTATATACAAGTCTGTGAGTCAACAAAACACCAATAACTGATTTAAGATATGTCATATGCAAATTGGTAAGTCAATGACAGAATAAAATTTTAAAAGCAGCCAATAAGTTATGATAATCTAGAAAGGAATCCCCATTAGGCTATCAGCAGATTTCTGAGCAGAAAACATATGCCAAGGTAAATAAAATGACATTTTCAAACTACTGAATTAAGAAATTTCTGACCTAAGAATACTATACCTAGCACAGTAATCTCTTACATATAAAGTTAAAGCCTTTACCAGACAAAACAAACCTGAATGGGATAAAAAAACAAAACCGAGACACCTTAAAACAGGTACAGAAAAATGCTATTCTAAGAAAAGTAAAATGGCAAAAATAAGCAAAACTTTGAACAAAATACTAAGCAGAGACCACGAGAAAGTTGCAACTGTTTCTTTGGGTATGTTTTTAAATGCTACTTTACTATATGGATTAAACAGTGAAAAATAGGAAATCATTTGCAATAAATATAGATACATCAATCTGGTAAGGTGTTCACAACAGTAAAAGAAATAATTTTAGTCAGTATTCTTGAAACGTAAAGAGTAAAATTAAAACAATATTAAAGGAAGATGCTATCAGCAGAAAAAACACTAAATTATACATGAGATGTTTTATTTTTATTTGAAGTACAGTAGATGTACAGTTTTGTGTAGTTTCAGATGTACGGCATAGTGATTCCAAACCACTTTGTGTATTATATTGCATTATAAATTATTACAATAATTGCAACATTATTTATTATATGTTATTGTGTATAATTCCCTGATCCATACAGATTATCCTTGTTGCTTCTCTCCTTTATGTATACTACTTTGTATCTGTCAATGTCTTACCGTTAAATTGTCTTTCACTTCCAATTTGCTAAACATAAATTTTTCCCCATATCTTTCAGTCTGCTTCAGGCTTTTCTATCTAATCTCTCTATCTCCCTACCATGTCTCTATCAATCTATCTATCTATCTATCTATCATGTATCTATGTATCTATCCTTCTATCTAACTATTTATCTGTCATCTATCAATTGATAGCTATAGATAAATGTACACAGATATGTGTTATTCTTTATATTCCACATATAAATTATATTATATACTTTTGCCTTTGTCTAAGTTACTTCTCTAAGCAGAATACTTACTAGGTCCTTTCATGATGCTGAAATAGCAATGTGTTGTACTTTTTCATGGCTGAGTTATATTCCATTGCATATTTATAGAAACATCATATCTTCTTAAGTCCATAGTCTACTGTGGACCCTTGGATAGATTACCTGTCTTGCATAATATAAACAGTGCTGTTGTGAACATTGGTTCTTCTCAATTTAGTGTTTTTCCCCAGAGTTTTCCTAGGAGAGGTATTACTGGGTCATATGGTAGTATTACTGGGTCATATGGTAGTACTCTTTTTACTTTATAAATAATCTGAATACTGTTTTACATAGCAGTTGTACCAATTTATATTCCTACAAAAGTATAAAAGAGATTTGTATCCTCCATATACTCTCCAACACTTTCTATTTGTACTTTTTGATAACAGCCATTTGACCAGTGTGAAGTGATACCTCATTGTGGTTTTGATTTGCAATTACAAATAATTATTAATGTTGAACATTTTAACACTTGCCTGTTACTCATCTTTATGTTTTCTTTGGAAAAATATTAACTCAGGCACTCTGCTCCATTTTTTTATTGGGCTTTTGTTTTTCACTTTGAGTTGGGTAACCTAAATCCATGTTACATCTATTAACCTACATCTTTTAACCCCTGGTCACTTGCATTGTTGGCAATTATATTCTCCAATTACACAGACAATGTTTTCATTTCATTGCTAGTGTCCTTAGCTGTGCAGAAGTTTTCAAGTTTGTTTAGGTCCCATTCGCATATTTTTGCTTTTATTTCTTTTGCCTTAGGAGACAGATATAAGAAATTACTCCTATGATATATATCCAATATGGTATTACCTATATCCCCTACTAGCAGTTTTTTAGTATCAGGTTTTACATTTAGGCCCTTAATAAACTTGGAGTTTATTTTTGTATATGATGTCAGGGGATGCTCTCATTTCACTGTTTTACATGTAGATGTCCAGCTTTCCCAACACAATCCATTGACGAGACTGTCTTTTCTCCATTGTGTACTCTTGGCTCTTTTATAATTGATTCATTACTCATAGGTGTGTGGAATTATTTCTAGGCTCTCTATCTGTTTTTATTTATTATATATCTCTGTCAATGCCATGCTGTTTTTATTACTGCAGGGTTGTAGTATAATAAGCTATTGGGGAGTTTTATACCTCCAGATTTCTTGTTTGTTCTCAAGATCATTTTGGCAATTTTTAAAGGTTTCATGTAAAGCTTAGAGTTATTTATTTTCTGGTTCTGTGGGAAATACTACAGCTTCGTAACAGGAATTGCACTAAATCTATAGGTTACTTTGTGTAGTACGGCCATGTTAACAATATTAACTACTTCAATCCAAGATCACAAGACATCTTTCCATTTCTGTGATTCATTTTTAATTTCTTTGTCAATGTTTTTTAATTTTCAGTGTTTAGATCTTTCATATATATGGTTACATTTATTCCAAGATATTCTGGGTGATGTGATTTTAAATAGTATTGCTTTCAACATCCATTTTAGGGTATCTCATGATTAATATGTAGAAATTCAAGAGAATTCTTTAAATTAATCTTGTATCCGGCTCCCTTGATGAAATTTTTATTGTTCATAATAGTCAGTGTGAAGACCTTAAGACTCTATGTAGATTGTTACGTCATCAGTACTGGTGACAATTTTGCCTCTTTCCATTTTGCATTTCTTTTATTTCTTCTTCTTTCCCTTTCCTTTCTTCTTTTACTATGGAACAGAAGTGCTGAGAGTAGAAATCAATGTGTTGTTCCCGAATTTACCCAGAAGTCTTTCTGCTTTCCCCCAAAGTATTATGAATTTTTATAAATGGCCTTTATTATGTTGAGAGATGTTCCCATTGTAGTCCCTATTATGAGAGTTGTGATCATGAATGTATGTTGAAATTTGACTAATGATTTTTCTGTGTGTATTGACATGGCCCTGTGAATTTTTCCCTTATTTTATTAAATATGTGTCATGCTGATTGACTTTTGTATGTTTAACCATCCTTGTGACTCTGGAAGGAATCCAACTGATCATCGTGTATTATCCTTTCTATGTACTGCTTGATTAGTTTGTTGATGTTTCTCGTGGATTTTTGAATCTATATTCATCAAGAATATTGGCTTTACATTTTCTTTTTATTTTTTGTTAGTGTCTTTGACTGGTTTTGTTATCATGGTATTGGTGGCCTCATAGAATAACTTTGCGAATTTTCTTTCCTCCTTCATTTTTTGAAATAGTTGGGAGGAAAGTGGTTTTAGAGAAGGCATTTAGGTATTGTGTTCAAAGGGTATTTTTAATATCATAGATTTTATTTAACTTATACTGATTGCACTTTTCAAGTTTTCAGTTTTATCTTTATTAAGTGTTGGCAGGAAGTACGTTTCAAGAAATTTGTCCATTTCTTTAAGGTCGTCTAGTTGGTTGTCATGTAACTGCTCAGAGTGCTTTCATAATCTTTTTTTGTATTTCTGTAATATCAGATTTTATTTCTACTCTTTCATTTATTATTTTGTTTGGGTCAGCACTCTGCATTTCTTGATAAACCTGACTTTATGCTTGTCAATTTGTTAATGTTTTTAAGAAAAAAAAGTTGTTGATTTAATGATTTTTAATTTATTTTTTAATTTTTTATTTATTTTCAACCTAATCATTAAAGATTTCTCTTTCCACTGCCTTTGGGTTTGTCCTTATTTCTAGTTATTTTGGGTGGAAAGCATGGTCCTTTGTGTGAGGTATTTTTTTTTCCTTGTAGAAGGTCTGAATTGTTCTAAACTTCCCACTTAGATTTCCTTTTACTGCATCCCATACTTTGTATGAAGCTATTTTCATTGTAATTTGTTTGCAGGTATGATTTTATTACCTCTTTGATTTCATCATTGACCTTGTTTTATTTTAATTTTTTAAAGGATGTGGTTTAATCTCATGTTTGTGGTTTTCCTGTTCTTGTTTCAAGAATTGATGCATAGTTTCATAATTTTGTGTATGGAAAAATATTTGCTGTAAACTATATTTGCTTAAAGATCCTGAGGGTATTTTCATGACATAATAAGTGGCTAATTCCTTAGAAAACATCCTGTGCACACTTGAGAAGCTTTTGTGTTCTCCTTTTCTAATGCAGTGTCCAATAGTTCATTTTGGTTCAAATTATCTAATATGTCATTAAGACCTCTGTTTCCTTACAGATATTCTTTCTGGATGATATGGCCATCAGAATAGTGAGGTGTTACATTCATCTGCTAGTATTGTTTTATAATAAATTAATTACTTCATGTCTACCAATATTTCTTTTTATACTTAGGATCTACAGTGTTGGGTCCATATATAATTTAATGAGTGTAATACTCTATTTTTACAATCTCTTTTTTTAAGTAATCTCATATTAATCTTTCATTGTGAACCTAATTTTGGAACGTATTTTGTATGATTTGAGCATTGCAAACTGCACTTTATTGTCATTTCCATGAAATATCTTTTCCATCTATTTCCTGGCTGTGTTTATCTTCCACCATAAAGTGAGACTTTTTTGGGGGGAAGGCCAATATGTTGGAGGGGAAGGATGCTTGTAGCTCACCCTTTCTCACAAATGCACCAAGACTCATCCATAGACCCACTCAGCTAAACAGAGGACCTGATGAACTCTGATGGAACATTGTCCTCTTCAAACGATAAAAATGCAAAAAATTTGGAAGAAGAAAAGGAGGAAAGAAAGAAGAAAAGGCAACACAGATTGGGACAGTTCCCACGGGGAGGGAGCATCTTTGAAGCACTGGTGCTCACTCACAGTGTCTCCCCTCTTCAACTGAGAGTTCTGCAGGATGAAAGGGGAGCCTCCAACGATTGGATCTCTACAGAGAATAAGTTGACTGACAGATCTAAGTTAAAAAGGAACAGGGGATCCCTGTGTCACCAACCCCAAGATGAATCCTGGCAGCTGAGTGCAGGGCCATGCTGCAAGAGCTGGATGGCAGATGGAGATGGCTGCACTGAGGTAGCTTGGGGAAATGGAGGGGGCTGTGTGTCATTGCTGAGGGTGCACAGGGCAGAACAATCTGGGCCCTCCATAACACAACAGGTCAGACATGCCCTGGGAGGGGAAAGGTGCATTCCCCATCTTTGATAATCCACAAAAGTTTCTAGGTGAAGAGAGCTGGGGTGCAGACACAGCCACCATACCCTCTGGTGCTTTGCATGCAGGTGGCGGCGGGAGCAAGACCTGCATCCATTCCTAAGGACTTAGCAGCGTCAAGTGACAGATGGGGCTTGTCTACAGTCTGAGGCAGATAGGATACTTCTGTCTTATTTCCTCAGAGAACTTGCTCTGCCAAGACAAACAAGGAGCTGTGTTTTGGCCTAAACAGGGACAGGTCTGTTCCTCAGTCTACCCTGAGCCCAATTCAGGTGTGCAAACCCGAGGCAGAGCGTACAGTGGCACAGAGCAGTGGAGAGACCAGCACCATGAGGGGGCTGGTGGCCTCCCACCTTTTGAGCTGGAACGCAGCCCCTGACCATGTGGCTGCGAGTGAGCATGATGCCCAATCCTGCCTGGTCAGTCTGAAACATCTGACTGCAGCATCAGGCAGGGCAGTGACAAGCCAGCCTGCAGTAAAGAGAGCTGCTCTGGAACCAGTGTTTGGAATAGGAGCAATCTGCTTGCTAACAGGCCCTGGGAGCAGCACATATTAGAACTCCAATGGAGGGCCTCTGGAAAAAGTAAGCTGAGCTTCCAAAACAGGATCAAGACAGAAAGACTTCACATTAAAAGTACACAGTCACCAGGAGGACACTAACCACCCCCTTGTTTTAATCTGTTTTTACCTGTTCCATTTTCTATTACCCTCTTAATTTTTACATCTCAGGCAATTATATATACCCCCATTTTAATCCCTTTGAAATTTTTTAAAATATATTTATTATTATTTTTCAAAACTCTGCTTTAACTTGCTTTTCTATTATCTATTTACAATGTCTTCAAACCTTTATTTCTCCCTCCTTTAATATTCTTTATCTCTCTCTCTCTCTTTTCTCTTTTCTAAGTTGCATTCTACATAGCATTAGTTAGATAAAAACCTTTAGGACCACAGAAGATAAATAATAATCCATAAACCACAGTGCCAGAAAGGTAAGACCAAGATGAAAAAGCAAAGAAACAATTCCCAATTAAAAGAAAAAGAGAAATTCCTTAAAGAACAATCAGTGAATTAGACATCAATAACCTACTAGATCAAGATTTCAAAAAAAGAGTGATCAAATTATTGAATGAAATAAAAGATAGTGTTAAGCGATATCAAATATGTTAAAAATGAAATGAAAGCTATAAAGAAGAACTGAAAAGAATATGTAAAACCGTTGACTGAGATGAGGAATGATCTAAAGGTGTTGCAAATCTGAGTAGAGAACTCAGAGGAACAAATTAGTGACTTAGAAGATAGGACAATAGAAAGCACACAATCAGAATATCTACAACAGAAACAATGAGAAACAATTGAAAAAGGCATAAGAGACTTATGGGATAATAGAAAGCATGCCAATCTTGCCATGATAGAAGTCCCAGAAGGGGAGGAAAGATCAAAGGGGATTACAAAGGTGTTTGAAGAAATCATGACTGAGAACTTCCCTAACATATGGAAGGAATCAGATATCCAAGTAAAAGAAGCTCAGAGTGTCCCAAACAGGAAGAACAAAAATACACCCAAACCAAGACATATAAATAAGATCGCCAGAGTAAGGATAAAGAAATAATCCTAAAGGCAGCAAGAGAATAGCAAAGAGTGAGTTACAAGGGAATCCTCATAAGGCTCCCAGCTGATTTCACTACACAAATACTACAGGCCTGTAGGGAGTGGAAAGATATATTTAAAGTTCTGAATGAAAAAAAGATATACCCTAGGATATTTTAACCAGTAAGCCAATAATTTATGCTAGAAGGAGACATAAAAAGTTTCACAGACAAGAAAGAGCTACAAGAGTTTAGCAAAACTAGACCCATGCTAGAAGAAATATTGAAAGGTCTACACTAAATATAAAAGCAGCAGGATGCTTCAGAAATTTAAAACTCACAGCTGGAAAGGTGATAACTCATGAATTACAAATAAAATACACAAAAAATTTTAAAACAAGACATACAAATCATTGAGATAGGGAGAGGGAGGAAGGAAAATAGAGAATTTTTTTTTTTGGTCTTTCCTTTTAAAGTTATTTGTTCTCGATAGGATGGGTTTGAGATCATATTACTAGCAGTTAAATAAAAGCAGTTACAATAATGGTCAAAACACTTATAAAAGTGGTAACAACAAGACAAAAACTTATCAAGGAGTCACTAAAACTAAATAAAATACATGACACTACATAGGAAAATGACCAAACCATAAAAGAAAGATGAAAGGAACAAAGACGAAATACCTAATCAACTGAAAAGATAAGGTCATAATGGCAATAAACACAAACCTATCATCGATTATTTTAAATGTAAATGTACTAAATGCTCCAGTCGAATGTCATAGAGTGGCATGCTAGATAATAAAGCAAGAATCTTCAATATGCTGCATACAAGAGACGCAATTAAGAGAGAATGACACATATAGATCGAGAGTGAAAGGATAGAAAAGTTATTCCATTCAAATGGAAAAGCCAAAAAAGCAGGTGTTACAGTACTAATTTCAGACAAAATAGTCTTTAAAACAAAGGCCATAAAAAAAGATAAAGAAGGACATTTTATAATGATTGAAGGAGTGATACAAGATGAGGATAGCACACTCGTTAATACATATGCACCAAATTGAGGAGCACCTAAATATATAAAATAATTACTAACAGATATAGAGGGGGATAGTGATGGGAATCTAATAATTGTTGGAGATTTCAACACTGCATTAACAGCACTGGACAGATCATCACGACAGAAAATAAATTAGGCAACAGAGAAGTTAAATACTACAATAGAAATATTAAACTTGTTGGATTTTTCAGAGCATTGCAGCCCCCACAAAATAGGATATACATTCTTTTCAAGTGCACATGGGACATTTTCCAGGATTCATGATATTTTTGGGCACAAAAGAAACCTCAGCAATTTTAAGAAGGAAGAAATTACCTCAAGCATCTTTACTAACCACAATGCCATGAAGCTAGAAATCAACAACAGAGAAACAAAGGAGAACAAAAGAAATCATGGAGATTAAACAATATGTTATTAAAAACCAATGGGTCAATGAAGAAATCAAAGCTAAATTGAAAAAGTACCTTGAGACAAAAGAAAATGAAAGCAAAACCAAACAAAATTAATGGGACACAGCAAAAGCAGTGCTGAGAGGGGAGTTTATAGCAATACAGGCCTTCCTGTATAAAGAAGAACAATCACAAATAAACAATTTAAACCACCAGCAGAATGCACTAGAAAAAGAAGAACAAAAAACCCCAAATGGCAGCAGAAGGAAAGAAATCCTAAATATTGGGGAGGAAATAAAATAGTAATTAAAAAGAACATAGGAAAAAATCAACTGAAACAAAAGCTTGTTTTTTGAAAAAGTAAATAAAATCAACAATCCTCTGTCCAAACTAAAAAAGAAGGAAAGACAGAGAGCACAAATTAGCAAAATAAGAAAAGAGAACGGAGAAATTACAACAACTATAAATGAAATACAGGATGTCATATGAAAATATTATTAAATCTATATGGAAACAAACTGGATAACCTAGAGGAGATGGACAATTTTCTGGAAACATACTGTCCACCAAGACTGAATCAAGAAGAAACTGACCCCTTGAACAAGCAGAGCACTAGAAATGAATTCAAAATAGCAATATAAAACATTCCTACAAATAAAAGTCCAGGACTGGAAGGCATCACTGTGGAATTCTACTAAACATACAAAGAAGAACTCATACCAGTACTTCTCAAAATCTTCCAGAAGATTGAAAAGGAAGGCATACTCCCAAATTCATTCTATGAAGCCACAATCACCCTGATACCACAACGAGGCAAAGACACTACCAAAAAAGAGGATTATAGGCCAATATCACTGATGAACACAGACGCCAAAATCCTCACCAAAATAGTAACAAATAGAATCCAACACAGATAAAACATTATACATCATGACCAAGGGGATCATGCCAGGGACACAGGGGTGAATCAACATATGCAAATCAATCAGTGTAATACAGCATATCAACAAGAGAAAGGACCAAAACAAAATGATCTTCTCAATAGATGCAGGAAAAGCATTTGTTGAAATTCAACACCCACATATGATAAAAACTCTCACCAAAGTGGGCATAGAGGGAACATATTTCAGCATCATGAAAGCTATAGATAACAAACCTACAGCCAGCCCAGTACTCAATGGTGAGAAAGTTAAAACTTTCCCACTAAAATCGAGACAAGTCAAGGATGCACTCTATCACTACTCCAATTCAATATAACCATGGAAGTCCTAGTCACAGCAATCAAATGAGAGAGAAGTAAAAGGGATGCAAATTGGAAAGGAAGAGAAAAAAGTCTCACTATATTCAGATAGTATGTCACTAAATAAAGAAAACCTTGCGAGATCCAGACAAAAATTCTACAGCTGATAGAAGAATTCAGCAAGGTAGCAGGTTACAAGACTAAGGTTCAAAAATCAGTGGCATTATTTATGCTAATGATTCAGATAATACTATAGAGCTACAGTCAACATGACAGCAATGTATTGGAAGGAAAACAGACATATAGGCCAATGGAACACTCCCAATGAAGCTAGAGCACCATACACAAAAATAAAATGAGAATGTATCAAAGACTTAAACATAAGACAAGATACAATATATCTCCATGAGGAAAATATAGGCAAAGAGTTATCTGACATAAGTCAAGAAAATTTTCTCAAAGAAATAAAAGCAAGAATAAACAAAAGAGACCTAATGAATCTCACACGCTTCTGCATAGTAAAGAAACCAGAAGTGAAGCAAAAAGACAACGTATGGAATGGGAAAAAAATGTGCATATGAAATCTACAAAGGCTTGATCTCCAGAATATATAAGCAGTTCATCCAACTGAATAAGAAAAAATAAACAACGCAATCCAAAAATGGGCTGAAAAACTAAACAAGCAATTCTCCAAGGAAGACATACAAATGATCAAAAGACACATCAGACAATGCTCAATATCACTGATTATCAAAGAAATGCAAATCAAAACTACAGTGAGTTAACAACTCACACTATTCAGAATGGCCATCATTCAAAAATCCACAAATGACAAATGCTGGAGAGGCTGTGGATAAAAGGGTACCATCCTTCACTGCTGGTGGCAATGCAGTTTGGTTCAGCCACTGTGGAAAACAGGATGGAGATCTTTCAAAAGCCTAGAAATAGACTTACCATATGACCGAGGAATCCCACTCCTGGACATAAATCCAGACGGAAACCTATTTCAGGATGACACCTGCACCCCAATGTTCATAGCCAGTATTATTTACAATAGCCAAGACATGGAAACAGACTAAATGTCCATCGACAGTTGTCTGGATAAAGAAGAGGTGGTATATTTATACAGTGCAAGACCAGTCAACCATATAAAACAACAACATAATGCAATTTTCAGAAACATGGATGCTCCTGGAGATAATCAGTCTAAGTGAAGTAAGCCAGAAAGAGAAAGAAAAATACCATATGAGATGGCTCATCAGCGGAATCTAAAAATAAAAAAAAAACAATAAAAGCACAAAATTAAAAGAGAAATAGACTCACAGACAATGAATACAATATTTTGGTTGCCAAGGGTGTGGGGGTCGGGGAGAGATAGACTGGGAGGTCAAAATTGTAGAATAGATAAACAGGATCATACTTTATCACACAGGGAAATATATAAAAGTTCTTAAAGCATCTCAGAGAGTAAAAAATGGGACAAAAATGTATATATGTTCATTGTAACTGAAAAAGTGTGCTCTACGCTGGAATTGGAGAGAACTTTGTAAAATGAATGTAAACCAATAGAAAAAAGTTAAAAAAAGAAAAAAGCATGATCCTAAATATTACAGGTGTAAATATAAATTTGAGAGAAAAAAACTATGCAAAAAAGTAGTAAAACCAAAAATTTTGTTTAATGTTTTCTTTTTAAAATAAGTAAAATGAAAAAACCTCTAGCCTGGTGTGTCATGAAGAAAAGAGAGATACTCCAAAGAAATAAAATATGAAATAAAAGAAGAGAAATAACAATTGTTATCTCAAATATACAAATAAGGGTTCGTTTTGTCAACAATTACATGCCAAAAAACTGGACAAATTAGAAAAAATAGACAAATGTCTAGAAAGAGACCAAGATAAGGAGAAACAAATAATTTGAAAAAACTGATTACTAGAAGAAAGATAGAATCTGCATTTAAAATTATCGGTAAATATCAGTGCAGATTTAAACAGCTCCCATGGAAAACTGTACTAAAATACAAAGCAGGACTCATACTCTTCAAACTATTCAACAATAATGAAGATGTGGGAAACTCCCAAATTAATTATATGAAGATTTCATCACCCTGAGAGCAAAGCCAAAAAACAAAGTACGGGCAAAGGGAACTTCAAGCAAATATATTTCATTGAATTAGATGCAAAAATTCTACAAAATATTATTAGCAAACTAAATCCAGCAATACCTAAATGAATCATACACCATGATCAACTTGGATTCAATGCAGAGTCACAAGAGAGGTTCAACATACAAAAATCAATTAGTTTGATACACTACATTAACAAAATGAAAAGGGAAAATGATGTGGTCATAAATCCATCAAAAGTATTTCACAAAATTCAACATTTATTCATTAAAATATCAACAACTGCAACAACAACAACAACAAAAACAACAACAGCAAGAACAACAACAGAAATCTTTTACAAAAGTAGGATTCAGGAAATATGTCTCAACGTAACTAAAGTCATTAATTACAGACACACAGACAAAATAATATGCAAAAGTGAAAAACTGAAAGCCAAATAAAGGAATACGACAAGGATGCCCACTCTCACCATTTCTATTAAACACAGTATGGGATGTCCTAGCAACAGCAAACGGACTAGAAAATAATTTAATCTTGTTGGATTGAATGATGTAAAACTGTTTTTATTTTAGATGACATGATAATCTATATAGAGATCCCTAAAGAATCTCCACACCAGAACAACTAAAACAAATACATTTAGCAAAGTTGCATGATTCATGATTAATATACAAAAACTGTCACATTTCTTTACCCTAAAAGCAAAATATTCCATAATTTTAAAAAATTCATATGAAATCAGATCAAAAAATGAAAAACCTGTGAAAAAACCAAGATAATAAAATCAATAAGACACATAAATAAATTTGAAGATGATGTAAAGAAATGGAAAGAAATCTCAATGTCTTAATTTAGAGGATTATTATTGTCAAAATATACATACTACAAATGATGTCTACAGATATAAAGTGATTCAGATCGAATTACATGATATTTTCCACAGAAATAAAAACAGTCCTAAGATTTGTAAGGAACTGCAAAAGGCCCAGAACTGCAAAAAGAACAATGAGGAAAAAGAACAAAATTGGAGGCATAACCCATAATCCTCCCAGGTCCCAGAATATATTACAAAAATACAGTAATCAAAACAGCACAATACCAGAAACCATACAAACATCTATATCACTGGAAAAGAACACAGAGGCAGAAATTAAACATCACACATATGGTCAACTAAACTATGACAAAGGAAACAAAAATATACAATGCCTAAAAGACAGTCTTGAGCAAGAGATGTTGAGAAAGCTAGACAGCTACATGTAACTCAATGAAATTACAACACTGCATTACACTGTACAAAAATAAACTCAAAATGTTTTAAATATCTGAATCTAATACATGACTGAATAAAACTCCTGGAAACTAACATATGCAAAACAAGAGATAAATTGTAGTAAAATTTTCTTATGTCACTCTCCCAAGCTGAAAACAATAAAACAAAATAATCAAATAGGTCTTAATTAAACTTAAAAGCTTCTACACAGCAAAATAAACTGAATGAAAAGATGAACTTCCAAATGGGAGAACACATTAGGAAACAATTCAATCAACAAAGGCTAATTTTTAAAACACACACATCATTCATAAAACTCCATTTCAAAAATCTACAAACAACTCAGACAGAAAATGGGCAGAAGACAATTTTCTAAAGAAGACACACAGATGATAAACAGGAATATAAAAACATGCTCACATTGCTAATCATTATACAAAGGCAAGACAAAAATAAAATAATGATTTACCTCACACTAGTGAGAAAGGCTGTCATCAAAATGTCTATAAATAATAAAGACTGTGGAGGTTGTTGAGAAAAATGGACTCTCCAAAACTGTTGATGGGAATGAAAATTGGTGCAACCACTTAGGAATCAGTATGGAAGTTACTTTAAATAATAAAATAGATCTATCATATTGCCCATCAATCCCACTCCTGTGCATATAAAACATAAAACCTGAAAACAAAGAATCCTAGGGTAAAACATAAGAAGTACACTTGACTTAAAATGATTCTTCATATGTCCTCTGGCAAGGGAAGAAGAAGCAAAACTAACAAAAGATGATTGTATCAGTCTAAACAGATTAACAATGAAGAAGAAATGATCAATAAAATGAAAAGTCAACAAACACAATGGGAGAATATATTTGCAAGTGAAATTTTCAAATCAAGTGTTAATATACAAAATAAATGCAAACTCATACACCACTACAAAAAAAGACAAAATAATCCAATTTAAAAGAATGTCCATCGGAACTGAATAGAAAGATCTGAATCAATTTTCTATTGAAAACATACAGTTGGCTATATCACACATGAAAATATGTTCAGAATTATAAATTATTAGGAAAATCATTAACCAAAAGTGAGACAAGACCTCAAACTTGTCAGAAGGCTCTCATCCAAAAGAAAATAAATAAATCTTGGTGAGATTGTGGAGAAAAAGTAACACCGTGGACACCGTAGATAGGACTGCAAAGTATTGATTCCATTGCGTATAAACATGAAATTTTCTTCATCCAGATTTCTGTCAAGCGATGTTGGGTTTGTAGGTCCCTGACTGAAGGCTCTAGAGAATAAGCCCATGGGCTGAGCTGATAAATAAGCTGTGAGGAATGTCACATATCCAGGCTGGATAAGAAATGACCTAATCAATGTATCCAGTATGGATGGCTGGATAGCCTATGATGGGTAAGATTCTCAGAGGAGGACAACCTAAGACAGGCACAGCTGGCTGGATAAGAGAAGGCCTACTTAATGAAGTTCCGTGATGAACTTTAAAACAATCCTTGATCATTTAACATCCTGTGCTTACTGCAGGAGCATGGGGACATAAATTGATTAAGATTATTAACATTGTTATAAGTTAGATGATATGTGAGGCATTGTGCATGTCCTATATAAACCCTTCTTCTAAGAATCAATAAACAGAGAACTGCTTTGCTTCTCTCCACACAGTTTTTGTGTGTACATGATATTGTGCCACTGACAGGGTTAATTTAATTTGTTCTGAGTGTCTTAAAAGGATGTTGCATTATATACAATGCTCTTTCTACACCTATTGAGATGATTATGTGAGTTTTATTTCTCATTCTATTAGTGTGGCATGTCACCTTTATTGATTTGAAAAATTTGTAGTATCCTTAAACCCAGGGATAAATCCTTCTACTCAAGTATGTGTATGATACATTAAATATTTTGTTGAATTTGTGTTTCTTGTGTTTTGTTGAGAATTTTGGCACATATGTTCATCAGGGTTTATATTCTATATTTTGCATATAATTTCCTTTCTAACATTGTAATGCAAATATAGCTGGCATCATAAAAGTAGTTTGGATACTTTCACCCACTTCAAAATCTTGGAAGATTTGGGGAAGAATTGGTGAGCAATTGTCTTCAAATGTATGACAGAATTCACCAGTAAAGTATTCTTGTAAATTTTTTCTGGTTTGGGAGGTTTGGAATACTGATTTACTCATACACACTTTTGCTCAATTTAATTTTGTAATTTCTTCTTGATTCAGTATTGGAAGACATATGATTCTGGGAATATGCCTTTTGTTCTAGGTCATTCAAATTGTTGGCTAGTGGAAATTACTTCTGATGCTATGCACCTCTACACATCTACAGTATCTTCTCTTATATTTCTAATTTTATTCGAGTCTTTATTTTCTTAGCCAACCTAAATGTTTGTCCACTTTATGTTTAAAAGAAACAGACTTAGGTATTTTTTTATCTTTTCAATTGTTTTTCTTGTTATTTCCCTTACTCTCATTCATTCAATTTCCTTTATTCTTTCTGTTTTATCCTAGTTCTTGATGTGTAAAGTTATGTAGTGTGATTTTTGTATTTCTTTTATTATTAAATATGATTTATTTATTTATTTATTTACTTACTTACTTATTTATTTACTTATTTATTCATTTACTTATCATTGAATACTGCCATTTACAATGTGTTCATCTATGGTGTATTACACAGTGTCCAGCTTCATGCATATATTTGTGTGCCTATTAAAGTAAACTTCATGATATTTACATACTGCCCAGTGTCATACAAAAGGCATTTTGAAAAAATATATTTTTATATATAGTGGTTAACATTTATAACTCTACAGCTTCCAATTGTATCCTCTCCTATGCCTTGTCTGCAGTAACCATAAGAGTATTAAGTAGATCTGCAAGTGTGTTTAAGTTTTGTAGATGAAATCATAGTGTTCTTATCCGAATTGCTTTTTAAATATTCTACATATGTCATGTCATGCATTATTTTTCTTTCTCTTTCTGGCTTACTTCATTTAGAATGTCACTTTTTGGGGACATCCATTTTGCTGCAAATGTCATGGTTTTATCATTTTTTATGTCAGAATAAAAATCCGTTGTGTAAATATGGCATAAATTCTGTATACTGTCATCTGTTGATGGACAATTAGGGTGTTTCCATGTCGTGACTTTTGTATATAGCACTGCTAAGGTCATAGGGGAGCAGGTGACATTTTGAATTATGGTTCTCTCTGATATATACCCAAATGTGGGATTGCTGGATCATATGTTAAGTCTAGTTTTATTCTTTTGATTAATCCCCATCCTGTTTTCCACAATGACTTCACCAAACTACATTCCTACCAATAGTGTAGAAGTGTTCCCTTTCTCCACAGCTTCCCCAGGATTTATTGTTTGTGGAGTTTTGAATGATGGCCATTGTGACTATTGTGAGGTGATACTTCATTATAGTTTTGAATTGCCCTTCTCTGCTAATGATATTGAGCAATTTTATTTTCATATTTCTATGTGGCATATGTATGTCTCTAATGGAGAATTGTTTGTTTAGTGCTTCTGCCCATTTTCAGATAGGGTTTCTTGGTTTTTTTATTATTATTATTAGGTTGTATGATGTCTTTATATTTTGGAAATTTAGCCTTTGTCAGTTGCATCACTTCTAAATATTTTCTTTAATCCTGTAGGTTGTCATTTTGCTATGTTTATGGTTCCCTTTGCTGTGCAAATGTTTTAAGTTTAATTAGGTCTCATTTATTAATTTTGCTGTTACATCCATTACCTGGGTAGGATGTTCTAGGAGTTCATTGCTGAGATTTATCTCAGAGTGTTTTGCCTGTTTTCTTCTAGGAGATTTACTGTGTCTTGGCTTACATTTTAGTCTTCAAGCCATTTTGAGTTTATTCTTGTGTATGGAGTGAAGGAGTGTTCTAACTCCATTGCTTTTCATGCTTCTATCCAGTTTTCCCAAAACCAGTTGGTGAAGAGATGGTCTTTTCTCTGTCATACTCTTAGCTACTCTGTCAAATATTAATTGAACATAGGCATGTATATTTATTCCCAGGCTCTCTATTCTTTTCCATTGGTCCATTTCCCTTTTTCTGTACCAGTATCATGTCGTTTTGATTATTGTAGCTCTGCAATAGTGTATGGAGACAAGGCGGTTTATTGCTACATCCTCTTTTAGTCTTCAATATTGTTTCGGAAATTATGGATCTTTTTTGATTCTATATAAATCATATGATCATTTGTTTCATTCCTAAAAAGAAATGTTTTTCATAATTTGATAGGAACTCCGATTAAGTCTGTGGATTACCTTGAGCAGTATGGCCATTTTTACAATATTATTTCTTCCAATACAGGACCATTGTGTATCTTTTCAACTCTTCAAATCTTTCTTGATTTTCTCAATGTTTTCTTCTACTCCATGTGTGAATCATTCACCTCCTTGGTCAGAGTTATGCTTAAGCATTTTATAGTTTGGGTGCAGTTATAAAAGGGGTTGTTTCTATTCTTTGTTTTCCTGTTGATTCAATGATAGTGTAAAGAATCCAATTTGTTTTTGCACACTAATCAGTCTACTTTGCCCAGTTCCTTTTATAGCCTAAGTAATTTTTTGTGAAACTTTTACACTTTTTTATATATAGTGTCATGTCTGCATATCATGACAATTTTACCTCTTCTCTTCCAGTCTGTATCATTTTATTTCTTTTTCTTGCCTGATCGTTGTGGGTAGGACTTCCAAGACTATATTGAATTGAAATTGTGGGAATGGGCATCCTTGTCTTGTCTCAGGTCTTTGTGGGAAAGTTTCCAGTTTTTCACAATTGAGTATTTTGCTGGCTATATGTTTGTCATAAATAGCTTTCATTATGTTGAGATGTGGTCTTTATATGCCCACTGTGATAAGAACTTTTATTGCAAATATGTGTTAAAATTTATCAAATGCTTTTTCTGCATCTACTGAGATGATTATATCATTTTTGTCTTCTCTTTTGTTGATACGGTGTATCACAATTGATCGATTGATTTGAATATGTTAAACCATCCTTGTGTTCCTGGGATGAACCTAACTTGTCCATGGTGCATGAGCTTTTATTTACATGCTGTTGGATTCTGTTTGTTAATAATTTCTTAAGGACATTTACATCTATGTTTATCAATGATATTGGCCTATAGTTTTCTTTTTGTGGTAGTGTCTTTTTCTGGTTTTGATATCAGTTTGATTTTGGCCTTATGGTGTGAGTTTGGGAGTACTCTCTCCATATCAGTCTTTTGGAAGAGTTTGAGGAAGTCTGGTGTGGATTTTTCTTTGTATATTTGGTCAAATTCCCCAGTGAACTATTTGGGTCTGAATTTTGTTTGCAGTGATTTTTTATTTTATTGATAATTCTATTCCATTTCTGGTGATATGTCTGTTCAAATGGTTAATTTCTTCTTGATGCAATTTTGCTAGTCTGAATATTTCCAAAAACTTCTCCATTTATTCCTGGTTATACAGTTTGTTTGCATACAGTTGCTCATGGTATTCCCTTATGATATATTGTAATTTTTTGTACTGTTTGTAATTTCACAATTTTCATTTCTTATATCATTTTTATTCTCTTTCTTTTCGTGTTGGTGAGCCTGTTCAGAGATTTGCCAATATTGTTTACTATTTCAAAAAAGTGTTTGATTGATTTTTTCTATTTTTTATTTTTATTTCAATTCTTTCTTTTTTCATCTTTATTTTTTCCCTCTTTCTGTTGACTTTTTGTTATATTTGCTCTTATTTTCTTGATTAGTTTACATAGAACATTAGATTATTTATCTCAAATTGTTCTTCTACTTTGAGGGGGGTCTTGTCACTATGTACTTCCCTCTTAAGCCTGCTTTAACTGTATTCCATAGAGTTTGTGTAGTGTTTTGTCATATTTCTTAAGATATTTTTTAATTTCTTCTTTTACTCATCACCTCCCCTCCTTGTTTTACTACCATGTTTTTTAATCTACATGCTGTCATTTTTTCTCCCTGTTTTTCTGTGATTGATTTCTAGTTTCATGGTATTATACTCAGAAAATTTGCTTGAAATAATTTTTATCTTCTTAAATTTGTTGAGGCTTATTCAATGCCTGAGTACATAATCTTTCCTGGAAAATGTTCCATGTGCACAGGAAAAGAATGTATATTCTGTTTTGGGAAGAAGTACTGTTTTGAAAATATCAGCCATCTCCAATTATTTTATAATATCTTTTAGTAACTTTGTTCCCTTATTAATTTTCTGTGTGAAAGACAAATCCAGTGATGGTAATGGGAAGTTATAGTCTCCTACTGTGCTTGTGTTCCCAGGGGTTTCTCTCTATTAATCTATTAGCATTTGTCTTTTTTTTTAGGTAATCCTATATTGAGTGATTATACCTTAATTTCTATAATACCCTCATTGTTTATTGCTCCTTTAATCATTATATCATGTCCTTGTTTATGTTCCTCTATGGCCTTTGTTGTAAAGTCTCTTTTGTGTGAAGTCAGTACTGCTTGTCCTTCTTTCTTGTCATGTGCATTTGCATGGAATATATTTTTCCATCTTCTGACTTTCAATTGATGTGTGTTCCTCTTACTAAAGTGGGTATCTTGTATGCTTCATAATGTAGGGTCTTGTTATATTATCCCATTTGACAATATACATCTTTTGATTGAAGCACTAAGTCCATTAACATTTGTTATAGTTATTGAAAGACTGGTCTTTATTTCCATTTTGAACATTTTCCAGTTGATTTTGTATTTATTTTTGTTCATTTCTTTTTCTTTTTGTGACTTGATAAATTTTATTTTATTATCTTGGGTTCTTTTCGTCTTTGTGACTTCATTGTAAGATTTTGACTTATGGTTACCTTGTTTTGTATTTATATTGACCCATACCATATCTGTTTATTATAACTGATAACAATACAAACTAAAACCCATTCTACAGAGAAGAGAAACAAGAAAAAACACACTGTATTGACCTGTTTCACTCTGTGACCCTTAAAACTTTTGATGTCTTGTTTTACATAATCTTATTTATTCTTTTGTAAGTCTTTGTAACTATTGCCTTTGTAATATTGCCATTGTCTTTTCTATAGCATCCTGCTTCTTTTTATTTAGAGCAGAATTTTCATTATTTCTTTTTCTCTTGCTAAATTCCTGCAGTGTTTGTTTGTGTTGAATTTATTTATCTCTCCTTGTATTCTAAAAGATATCCTTGCTTGATAAATTATCTTAGAATACCATTTTCTTTCATTCAGGACTTTGAATATGTCTTGCCACTGACATCTGCCTGCTGTATTTGTGTAGGAAACGAGTTTACAAATATTATGTATATAATTATATATATATGTAAAGAACGCCTAGAAATGAAGTTAACACATAAGGTGAAATCATATACATTAGAAAAGTGAAAAAACATTGATGATGGAAATTAAAACTGATCCAAAGAAATGAAAAGATCTCCTATGTTAATGATGTGAAACAATGTGGTTCAAACAAGCATACTACCCAAAGGAATCTACATTTAGTGTGATTCATCTCAAAATAACCATGAAATATTTCCATTAAATAGAACAAATAATTTCAAAATTTATATGTAATCACAAAGATCATGAGTTGCAAATATAATCTTGAAAAAGTGTATTAAATCTAATGGTGTAAATTCTCTGATGTTAAACAGTCCTACAAAGCTTTAGTAATTAAGACAACATGATATGGGCTCAAAAACAGGCACCAATCAATATAAGAGAATAGAGCAACCAGATATAATCCCTCACACCTATGATCAATTTATCCATGAAAAAGGAAGCAAGAGTATAAAATGAAGAAAAGACATTCTCCTCAATAATTAGTGCTGGGGAGATTGAACATTGAAAAGATAGATTAAAATATTTCCTCACATTGTATACATTCCATGACAAAGAATAACATTTTATTTCTTTTGTTTACTAATATTTCTTGTAACTTTAGTTTATAGATCTATGTTTAGATCTTTAATTTCACTTACCAATTTATTCCTATATTATTCTTTTTGGGATAAATTTACATAGAATTATTTTCCTAATTTCTCTTTCTGATAATGTGTTGTTACTATACAAAAGTGTAACAGATATTTGTATATTGATTTTGTATACTTTAAGTATACTAAGTTTGTTCATTATTTCTTACAGTCACTGGAGGAGTCTATGGAGTTTTCTATCTATGCAAAATTATGTCATCTGTAAAAACTTTACTGCTTTTTTACAAGTTGGATGACTTTTATATTTTTTCTTGACTAGTTGTTCTGGCTAGGATTTCTAGTAGTGTAATTTAGGACTTGTGAATTTGAACTACTATTTCTTATTACTGGACCAGAGGAAAATCTTCCTGTATGTTAACATTGAACTTGATGTTAATCATGGGTTTTTCATATATGCCTTTTATTATGTTTAGTTACATTCTATCTAGAGTGATTTATGGTCAGATCAGTCAATAATTTTCCTACATTTTTTGAGATTGTTATTTTATAATTCTTTGTTTTTGAAGGGATGGTATCCCATAGTTTCATTTGCATATGTTAAATGAAAATTATGAATGAGGACTAAATTCAAATTAACTTTAGTTTATAATATGTATAGTATGCCATGAATTCAGGTGGATAATATTTATAAAGAATGGAATTACAGATACTGAAGGAAAAATTTACATTGTAGCTTGAGGGTACATTAATTTATTTAAAAATTTTATCACTCATTTTGAATTTGGCTTATATTTAATGGAATTTATTTCTAAATAAATAATTTAAGTTTTGCTAGAACTGGATTTACTACAGTTTACTGATAAATAGCATAGCTATTATTTACAGTTAGTGCAAAATACACTTGCCTTAAAATGCCATATTATACTAACAATGCCATCTGTTTCAGGACTGAGAAACATATTGCTTCCTAAAATGCCTTACATGATTTTTCCACCCCAACCCACATATACTGTTATTGCTTTGTTTTTTGATTGTTCGTTTGCCCCTTAATGGAGGCACTGCTTATTGAGCACAGGATCTTGTGCATAAGTGTATTTATCAACATCATTTTGGAACACTAAACAGAAGTCGCAAGAGTATGGATTATAAAGATGACAAGAAATTTTATTGCATCTGGGGACTAATAAACCTCTGAGTGAAAGAATGGCAAAAAAATTTGTAAATATACAATAAGCTTTTGTCTTTTGTAATTTTAAAGTAGAGTATTAAATTATATTTATTTTACTTATAACACTGATTTACAATTTAAAACAACAATTACCCACTTTGGTATTTCTTAAATTTGATAGATTATTTTAATCTAATTTTGTTTCATAAATATTTACAATTTATTTATAAACATAACAAATATACTGACATTTAGTCTTCTCATGTTTTGAATATAGAGCTACTTACCGTAAAGCACACAGATAAATACCTACTTCCACTTCCAAATAAAATTATTTTTCACTTTACTTACAAATGTTGATGAAAATTTATAACTTTCTGTACAGGTTTTACAAAAATTTCACTTTAAATTCCAAAACTTTAAAATTATTTCATATATTTTGTGCATTATTTATGCTCTGTTCACCAATCTGCTATAAATTTGTGTACAAAAGGATGGAGATTGGTTTTATTTCATAGTCCCCAAAATTAAATAATTTTAAAAGATATTGTGAGGATAATATTTGCAGATCACACTATAAATATAAGCATCCTATATGTTTCATTTTTACTTAATGAATGAGAAGGAAACACTGGCTGAATGTTCCACTTGAGTTGCTAGGAGACCAGTCGTTTTGTGATGTCACAGCTGCTCAGGTTGAGAACCATTGTGATGGCCTAGCAGTTTAACTGTGCAGGCCTGCCAAAGCAGCATTTGAAGCTGCAGTGCTCAAAATCATGCAGACTTGAAAAGTACTTGTAGAAAAAGTTATTTGAGGTGGCACATTTTTCTTCAGAAATTCAAGATGTGTCTCGTAAAGATGGACCAACTGGTTCAGGAAACTCCGGTAGATCTCTATTGTGTGAACAAACATTTTCTGGGGACTTGGACTTGAGATCTATAATTGTAGAAAATGCTTTTCAGACTTTGAAGTATTTTTGATAAAAAGACCATGTTACACACATTGTGTCTTTGAACCAGATGAAGATAATGATATTCGTTCCCTGACATTTCCAAGAAAACTCTGGAAATTGGCTGGGAGTGACCAAATTAAATCCATCTGGTGGGATGATATTGGAGCTTCCATAGTGATTGATGAGGATATCTTTAAGAAGGAAGTTTTGGAAAGAAAGGACCCATTCAGAATATTTGAAACTGGAAGTATGAAAACTTTAGTTAGACAACTTAAACTTTATGGGTTTAGTAAAGTGCGGCAAAATTTTTAAAGCTCTGCTTCTCTGGCTAACTTTCTGGCAGAAGAAATAGAAGTCTCTCTTTTAAGCAAGGTATTAAGTAATTTTAGTTACCGCTGGGTAACTTATGTATAAAATTTTATTTTGTACACCAAATTATGAGAATATAAATGTAAAGTTAGCTTTTGAATATTGTATAAAACTACTAAGGCTAAAATCCTTTATTTTTTCTAAAAAAAGGACAGTGCCTTAAGTAGTCAAGATTATGAGATAGTTGCTTGTAACTATGAATCTTACCAGAAATCTAAATAAACTTTAAAAGCTGCTTTTAAAAAGTAGCATTCACCCTTATTTCAAATGCTAACTTCTTAAATTTGATGACTATAAAATTTAAAGTGTATTTTCCAAATAAGTAATTTCAAAATATCGTCAACATTGTTCATATTTTGATGATATTTTCTTTGCATAGTAAACGTGAACGCTGAGGTTTTATAGGTTAGGCTTATTGTAGTGTTGTATTTTGGTTTAAATTATTACTAAAACATTTCTCCTTTTGTTGTAACTGCAGTTTTATCATAATCCAAATTTTAAACGTGGCTGTCCCCTGCTTTTAGTGAGAATGAAAAGAAGAGTTGGGATTAAAAATGACTCTCTGGTATCTTCATTGGTTGAAGATTTCAAAAAGAAGCACTTTAAAGAAGGGGGAAATGTGGATAATCATAATTCTGATTTTTGGCTGACACTCGTGGAGAAAGTGCATTTTTACCTTCTGCAGATTTAAACATGCCTCTAATAATAAAGCCCTCTAATAGCCACATAATTGGTGATACAAATATCCCGATCAGAGGTGATTTTTCTCCTCCATCATCAATGTCAGTTAGACCACAAGAAAAAAGTGCAGTGGATCAACGTGCTGTTTTAAGTCAGTTGACCACTCTCCACGGGCACTCTCAAAGCAACTACACTGAAGCAAATGGCCGTGTTGTGAACTTCACTACAACTACAACTTCTAATTCTCTGTACAGCATCTTGTCTCCCATACAGAGCAATTATTTTGGACTGATGATGCAGCCTTCTTCTTTTCCGAATAAATATCACAACATATCTGCCAATGAAGGTCGTTTTTCTAAACTTCAACCAGGGAGCAACCAATGGTTTCCAGTGCCAGTGATAGCTGATACATCAGCTACATCTCTTTCAATGTGAAATCATCAGCCAACTTCAGTTTATGAACGTCATCCTAATTACAACTGATCTACCAGGGGACTACCAGATAATGCAGTAAAACAAAGATTAAAATAGATGTTGGCAAATGTCGACAAGTATCTGCAATTTTCTCATTTGAACAATAAACATAGATTTGTACCTTTATTTTCCTTTTTTATAAATAGTTTTAAGAGTTAAATGGGAAACTAAGTTACCATTTAAAGTAAAAAAAAGGGATATTTGATTCATATGATAATATGATGGAACAATATGGGAGTAAATTTAAATAATTTCCTGTAAGGAAGAAGAGAAAATGGAAGAATTTGGGAAAAGACTAAAACATGGAGAGAGGGAAAAGTACTAAGTGGTTTCGGGTTCATCCTGGAAAGTATCAAAAGTGTTAAGTTAGGATAGGTTGGAACAGGAGATAAATGACGGAACCGGCCCAGGGATCATGGTCTCTATTATGTCATCCCTGGAATCATAAAGGTCACATGATGTAGTCTCAGATGGCACATTCATCATGTGGTAGAATTTAAGAAGTAATTTTATATTTGTTATTTTTTGTGCTGTTCTGAAAGCATTCCAACTGGTGCTTTCATTTCCTGCCCTTAAGATTCTTCACTATATTTTCTAGTCAATAATTAATGTTGCTTTAATGTACCATCCAAAGTCAAGCTTACGTCCTCAGGTTGGCATTAATGCCTTTAAAACTCTAAGCCTACAAACTCAACTTAGATTTTTCATTTCTTTATAAATCTGGCATCTGACTACCATGGCATATCTTTATGTTTCAGTGTATCTTGATAAACATCCAGGCAAATGCTTGTCAGCTATGTAAGCTCTAAACTCACCACTTTATCTCCAGCTCATCTTTGGACTTTGGGTGTCCTCCTTTTACCTACTTACACTTTCCAAGTCTCAGCACTAAATCCACCTCCTCCAAATGTTTTCTGTCTATCCCCCTTTCCTTGTCTAATTTGGACACCAGCACAGTAAGCACAGCACATGCCACAGGATGCATTTTAGTATTTAGTGAATGAAAAATACATGTTGACTTTAAGCAAAATCTACTTTTCTGAAACAACAAATCTCTTATGGTTTTCAAACTATTTCGTTATGGTCTTTACTCTTCACCACAAACTAGTTCTTTTCATAGCCCAAGGTCTAGTCACTCAAGACACGAAGTGGAGGTACGTACAGGAGACAAAGTATTATTTTCTTCTTAATTCATGCCTACAGACGCCTAAAGCATTCCATTTTC
Source organism: Vicugna pacos (assembly GCF_048564905.1). Taxonomy (NCBI): domain Eukaryota; kingdom Metazoa; phylum Chordata; class Mammalia; order Artiodactyla; family Camelidae; genus Vicugna; species Vicugna pacos. The sequence continues at coordinate 6,968,862 of NW_027328740.1, forward strand.
ATTTGCTGTATTTTTTCCTACCTCTTCATCACCCACCCACCCCAAAATAGCTGATTCTCTTCCCCATTCTAATAACTATACTGTTTTCTAATTAATTTACTTCTTAGAATCAGAGCATTGTCCAGAAGAGACAGTGCCATTGCAAACATTTGTTGTATGTTTATACACCCCACATAACTTGTGCCCTTTCTAACCTTCACAAAGGTAGTATCTAAGAGGTACTAGAACCTTGGTTGGGGTTTGTCATATTTAGTAACCAAATTGCAATCAAATTTGTGTGAACTAGAAGGAGGTGAGGGTTTTGGAGTTGAAAATTTTTCCAACTGCAAGAATACCAAATTTCTGCAGATATTATGAAATATAAATAATTTATGGAAGACTTTGACATTTTCCAATTAATTTAAAATGAAAGGTGAAGCATTATCAAAATGTGAAATGCCCTGAAATGCTGGAAAAATTGTAGGCAAGGTCAGGGAGCCTAAGGCTTCTGCTCATAATCATGCAGCCAGTGTCATCTGATAAGCCTGGAATGTGAACATAAAGTCCTGAAAATTTGTCACCATTTGTGAAGAAAGATTTTGATAATCTGGAGAGAGGGCAAATGGGCCAGGGTAAGCTCTTGCAACATCCCACCAATATGACCTTAACCAAGAGAAGAAAAGAGCCCACTTGCAGCAGGAGATCTTTGTCTGGACAGTAGTGGTTTTTCCTACAACAGAAACATCAAGCTTTTAAGATTGTTAGCTCAACTCTAATGGTGGCTTTGTAGTTGCTTACATTAGCAGTCTGGGGTTCAGATTAGCTGGTTCAGCAGCTAGTTTCCAGCTCTCTTATCATACAGTGGGTCTTACCATGATCATCTTAACAAGGTTCTATACTGATATGTCAAAAGCTCCAGTTTACTTTCAATATTAGAAATCTTAAAGAAGAATATTGTTTGTCCATCTGTAGATTTCTACCTGGGAAAAGCTAGACTCTTAGCAAAAGTACAAAAGTTGGCTGGTGTTTGAAAACTATTCTCTTAGCCCTGCCCACTGAATTCTTCCCACTATCTACTACAAATATATCTACCACTGTGTGTGTGTGTAAAGATGGATTGTTAAGCAGTAACTAAGTTTGTCTTAGTTGAGTCATCAGTGAATTATTCCTCTGCATCTGGCAGAATCTCTGTGAATTAAGAGTTTCATTGAGCCACCAGATTTTCTTCCGATCAGGGAGAGGTAGATTACATTTCTCCCAGTATCCTTATTGTTAACTGTTCATTGAATCCCGAGCTGATGCTAGGGCAAGCCACTGAACCCTTGAATTGGACTGAGGCATATGCATTCTCCAGTCCCCAGAGACCAGCACAGGCCTGTGTCTCCTTTTTAATTTATGCTTATGTCTAATTTTCTTTTTTTTTTCTAATTCTCATTGTTGACACATCTTATTTTGGCTTTGAAAACCCATTGACTTATTTATAGAGAGTGAACCACTGACTTAATCTCATTCACCTAGAAATTGCAATAATCTTTCTTTCCTTGGACTACCTGGAATAAAGTGAGCATAGTCATCATTTTGAAAGCAGTCCTCAGTGCCAATAATTCAGAACCATTACAGATCTTAGCCCAGCACTTGAGCAAGAATATTTGTTGTGGATCAGAGGGATTATCCTCACATCTCCTAATGCAACCATGAGAAAACACCACATTGTTATCCAAAATCAAGTCTTTGTCAGTATTGCATTCCCATTGCAAAACAGTTAAGAATTGTAGGAGTTCTGAGATTTTGCCATGCTGAGATTTTTAGCAATCTAGCATGTTCCTTTATTTCCGATGCTGTCGTGGAGATGAGACCATCATTCAGAGACAGTGAACTTTACCACTCACAGCAAGAGCAGCCAGTTTTAAATTTGTGTCCATTTCCTAATCTCAGATGAATACACAGAGTGAAATTTTGATGCCTACAGAAGCAGTGGGCTGTTAACATGAAGAAAATTTAAGGCATGGTAAAACACTAATTATGATAGTAGCTTTATGTATAATTTATTAGAATCACTTATTTATTAGTATCTTTACCTAGGATTGGCATATCACCACTCAAGTTTACTTGCTGCAGAAACAATCATGAGAAATGACATGGGAAAAAATAACCATTCAGTTTGTATTTTTCATTCCGCTTCTATTGAGATATAATTGGTGTAGAACATTGTGTAAGTTTAGGTGCACAGGATAGTGATTTGATTTACAAGTATCATGTAATAAATATCAAAGCAACTTTAGTGAGAATTCATTATCTCATTTTGATACAATAATTAAAGAAATACAATTTTTTTTGTTTGTGATGAGAAAACTTAGGGTGTGCTATCTTAACAACATTCATATATAACATAAATCAGTATTAATTGTAATTTTCATGTTACTATGGGGCATCCCTAGAACACGTTTATTTTACGGCTGGCAGTTTGTTGCTTTTGAGTGCATTTATCAAATTCTCCTTTCCCAACCCCTGCCTCTCTTAACTACAAATCTTTTTTTTTCTATAAGTATGTTTGTTTGTTTTTGAAGTGTACTTAAATGTATAAACTGTGTTAGTTTTTCTTACACAATATTCTGTTTGCAATTTATATTACATTTCAAACTGATCACCAGAATTTATCTAGATATGATATGTTGCCATTTAAAGTTATTTCATAGTTATTTACTTTCCCCCATACAGAACATTTCTTGTCCCTGACTCATTTAATTTGCAACTTGAAAATTTTCTCTTAAATTTTGACAAATATTTCTTTCTATTCACCCCATTTCCCTCCTTCTTGTGAACAGTTTCTTTATATATCTATATCTACTTTTCTATTGTGTTATGTTCATTCATTTTAAGTTCCAAATATAAGTAAAATCATACAGCATTTGTCATTCTCTTTCTGAATTATTTCACTTATCATATTACCCTCTTGGTCTACCCATTATTTGCAAATGACAAGAACTTATTCTTTTTATAGCTGAGTAATAACTCATTGAATTTTTATGTGTGTGTGTACATATATATATATATATATATATAAATACAGATAAATCTATAAAATATAAAGAAAAAATGGGTAGATATATACATATAGTATAAACACACATTTTCTTTATCCATCATCTATTGATGAGCTATTTGCTTCTGTATCCTGTCTACTATAAATAATGCTGCAGTAAATATAGGTTTGAATTTATCTTTTCTAGTTAGTGTTTTTTATTCTTTGAATAAATATCCATTTATGGAAATACTGGATTATATTTCCTTTTTAATTTTTAGACAAAACTGCATACTGTTTTCCACAGTGGCAGCACAAATTTGCATTCCCTCAAGCAGTGCATCAGGGTTCTTTTCCTTACATCCTCACCAACACTTATATTTGTTATCTTTGATAATAGTCATTCTGACAGGACTGACATAAAATCTCATTGTGTTTTGGACTTGCATTTTTCTGATGGTTAGTGATGACCGGTTTCATATGTCTGTTGTTTTCCTTTCCCCCGCTGTATATTCATTTTTTGTAATGTGCTAAATGACCATAACTGTCTGATTTCATTTTTAGGCATTATTTGTGTTCCATTATTCTGTATGTTCTGTGCCACTACCATATAATTTTTATTACTTTAGTTTTGTATTATAGTTTTAAATCAGGAAAGTGATACATCCCCTTTTTCTTTGACAAACATGTTTGTATTTTTTGTTTGTTTTCTTTCCTTTTATTTTTTTTTTAGTGATTTCAACACTTCTGTATTTACATGTAAATTTATGTATTATTTATTTTAAATTCCGAAAATGCCCTTGGATTTTGATAGGCATTGATTTTAATTAGTGTATTTTCTTGGGTAATACTGTCATTTAAATAATATATTTTTCCTCATCAATGAACACAGTATACCCTTTCATCTGTTTGCATTATCTTCAATTTCTCTTATAAATATTTAATAGTTTTCTGGGTACAGTTCTTTTACCTCCATGGTTGGATATATTTCTTGATTTTTTTTTTGTAATGCAACTGTAAATGAGACAGTTCCCTCAATTTCTCTATATGTTAGCTTGTTGTTATTGTGCAGAAATGCAAGATTTCTGTATGTTAATTTTACATTCTGAAATTTTATCAAATGCATTGATAAGCCCTAGTAGTTTTTAGGTGCCATTATTAGGATTTCTGTTAAAAGTATGTCATCTGCAAACAGATACTTTTACTCCTATTCTTAATTAACTATATTATACTTACATTTATTTTGGATACCTGTGGCTAGAATTTCCAATACTATACTGAATAAAATTGGTTAGAGAGAGCATTCTTGTCTTCTTCCTGCTCTTACAGGGGATGATTTCAGCTTTTAATCACTGAGTGTCATGTTAGCTGAGTTCTTGTCATACATGACCTTAACTGTGTTGAGGTATGTTTCCTCATGCCCAGTTTGAGGAGAAATATAATCATAAATAGTTACTGAAATGTCAAAACATTTTATGACTCTATTGATGTAACCATATAATTTTTATTCTTCAATTTGTTAGTGTGATGTATCATATCGATTACTTTGTAGGTAATGAATCACTTTTGCATCCCTGGAATAAAATGGACTTAATCATAATGTATAATCATTTTCATGTATTTTTTGCATTGCTAACATTTTAGTCATGATATTTGCATTTATGCTTATCAGTAGTCTTTAACCTGTAATTTTTTGAGGTATTTTTTCCAGTTTTAGTAATAGTGTGATACAGAAAGGTGGGGTAGGAAGCCTTCCTTCTGCAAATTTTTGGAATTCTCTGAGAAGTATAGGTGATAGTTCTTCTGTAAATGATTTGCAGAATTCACCTGTGAAGCTGTCTAGGGCTGGAATTTTGTTTCTTGGGAGATTTTATTTTATTACTTATTCAGTTTCATTAGTGATAATCTGTTCATATTTTCTATTTCTCATTCTATCCTGGAGATTATGTCTTTCTAAGAAATTGGGCATTTCATCTAGGGTTTCCATTTCATGACGTATATTTTGTTGCATCTTCTTATGATGCTTCATATTTCTTTGATATAAGCTGTAACTTCTCACTTATTCTGAGCTTATTAATCTGTACTCTTTTTTTATTCATGAGTCTGGTTAAAGTTTATCAGTTTTATTTATCTTTCAAAAGCCATTATTTAGTGTGATCGAATGTTTCTATTTTTAATCATTATTTTATTTATTTATGTTCTCACCTTTCAGCTGACTTTCTTTCTACTAACAAGTTTGTTTATTGTTTTGCTACATCTGTTTTTTTGTAAGATTATGTTATAACAGTGAGATGTTTCTTATTTGTATAAGTGGGATAATTTTGCTATAAGCATCCCTTTTAATAATGTTTTTGCTCAACCCCATGGACTATGTTTTTGTTGTCATTTTTCTTTATATATGTTTCCTTTGATTTTTATATCAATCCATTGTTTGTTTAATATTGTATGATTTATTCTCCACATTTACTATTTTTCTTAGGTTTTTTCTTTTTGTAAATTTCTATTATCATAGAATCCATATGTTTCTTCAAAAAATAAGGAGAAAAATACTAAAATTTATACAAAAATTGGAAAGAGCCAAATTTTCTAAAATTTTATTGGAAAAATGAACAAAGCTGTGGGTATTATACTCACTGACTTTAGAAATACTACAAAGATACAGTAATCAAAACATCATATTTATCACTAAAAGAGACACATAGATCAATGCAACAAAATAAAGAGTCCAAAAATAAACGCACACACATATGTTCAATTAGTCTACAATGAAGGAGGCAAGAGTATACAATGGAAAAAGGTAGTCTCTTCAAAAAGTAGTTCTGGGAAAACAGAACAGTACATGTAAAAGGAAGATGTATGAGCACTTCCTTCTATAGATCACAAAATATGATGAAAATGGATTAATTTCCTAAATGTAAAACCTGAAAATAGACAATTTCTGATCAAGAACATGAGGAGAACAGTCTTTGAGGTAAATGATAGCAATATTTATTTTTGATCTCTCTCCAAATAAAAACAAAGTAAAATTAGCAATAATACTTTTATCTTTACTAAGGAAAAATTAGATGTACTATATGATACAGGGATTCTACTTCTTCTATAAGTGTGAAGTGCAAAACTTTTTGCAGAGCAAAGAAAACCTTCTACAAGACATATGACAACACACAGAATAGAAGGAAAAATTTCGGACCGTAAGACCAACAAGATGTTAATATCCATAATATATATGTAGCAAATTAGACTCAATATTTTAAAACACAGGCCCCAACTTAAAAAAAGTTTAAGGATCTTCATGGAAAGTTTTCAAAAACAGACATGTGGATGATTTTCATTCACATAAATAGAAACATAATTTTGCTATTCTTTAGGAAATCATAAATCAAAACCAGAATGATATATAATCTCACAGCAACCAAAATGGCTATTAAAAAGGCTTCAAATGACAACCATTAATAAGAATGTCGATAAAAGGGAACCCAGGTACACTGTTGGTGGAAATATAAATTGATGCATCCACTAGTATAAAAGTGAAAACAGTGCACAGAAAACTAGAAATAGAAGCATTATATGTTGAAGCAATTCCAGCTTTTGTTATAAATCTGTAAAAACATGAAAACATTAACTTTAAAGGATATATTACCCCCAATGTTCTTAATATCATCATTTACAATAGCCAAGGATAGATGCACAACTCAACTGCCCATTAACAGATGGTTGGCTGAAGTACATGTGAGAAATAGATAACATAATAATTTCTTAGTCATTGTCATATCAAAAAATAAAATTCTTCTGTTTGGAACAATGTGACTGAACCCAGAGTGTGTTGTACATATGAAAATAAGTCAAAAAGAGATAAACACTCTTAGTTATCACTTCCATGAGGAAACTAAAGATAAGAGAAGTAATCATAAATAAACAGGAACAGAATCACGTATATATGTGTAGTGTACCAAGTAGTGGTTTCCTATGGGGACAGTCAAGAAGGATGAGGAAGATAGAAATATGCAAGCTACTAGTTATAAATTAGAGAAGCAACCGGGCTATATTTACAGCACAGAGAAATATTTTAATAATTTAAATTATTTTAAAGAGATTATAGGCATATATTATAGTAAAATGTGCATCTATGTGGGAATAACTTTGAAGAAATGAACCCAGGAAAATCAAAATAGTTTGTAGTACTATGGCTTTAAGGGTGGTGATTTGTTCACTTTCTTTAGTGTTCTTATAATATCCTTATTAGAATTTAAGCTTTTAAATGAAAAAGTATGTATATTGAAAAAAGTAACATAAGTTTAAACTATTTCTGTCTCTCCCCTTAAATCTACAGTCAGTAAAACGTTCACATCTCAACAAAAATAACTACAACACAAAACAATACTCCAGAACGCATATGTACAGCTGAAGTTTGGTGCACTGAAACAAATAAAGGAGGCTCAACTGAGGGAAGAGAAGATTTGGTGCCTGCAACCAAGTCCCACTGACTAGGGCACCTTAGCCCTCAGGCTCAGAGAACCCAATAGAAACAGGGTCTCAGTGGTTGACACAGCTTCAGCCTCCAACTGCACCAGTACTCATGATCACAGATAACTAGGAGGGAGCCACAATGGAGACAGAAATTCCATCCTTCAGACACTCAGACATTCATGACACTGTCCTAACTCCCCATTCACAATAGTGGAGACAAGTTACCTTGCAAAACTGGATATGGAAAAGGCACTTGCCTGATTCCAACTACCCACCTGTCTTTACACATTTCCTCAATGTGTACGCTGTGTCTCAAGGGATATCAGATAAAAGGAAGGGTTCACCATACCAGTGACAACAGTGGCATTAACTAACAGAGAAGTCTAAGAAGTGACAATGAAAGCACATCTTTTATCCAGACAGTAGCGACTGGAAAGTGCCATTTTGAAATATTATCAGAGTTAGCTCAATTAAGTAAAATGAAATATTGTACAATATTGCAAACTATCAGATAAAAAAAGCAAGGTCTCCAACTCCCAATCTGTTATTTAGTGTCATCAGAGCAATAATTTACCAAGACCATGACCAATCACAATAAAATTATAGGGCACACACACACAAAGTTACACAGGAACAGACACCAAAACAGACACAGACACACACAAACACACACATGCTCACACACACACACAATTTCAACCCTGCAGCAAACAAATTTAAAGTCACGGTATATTGCCATATAACTAATACAGTACCCAAATAGTTGTCACACAGAAACTCAATACAAAAAACAAAACTCAGATAGCAGTTCAGTGAGCTTAGTAATAAATTAAATGCTGATAAGGAATACATTACTAAAGAGACTGGAACTATAAAATAACAGAACATTATTGGAGGACCAGATGAACTAGACCAGATGAACTAGTAAATGAGATGAAGAATGCAACAGAAAGCATTGGAAGCGGACTGCCTTTGTGGAAGAGAGTTTAGAAAACTCACCAATAAAAAACTAGGAACAATAGAAGGGGGCAAAGATACAGGGTATTAAAAAGTGAGGAAATTCTACAATAGACATCAGACTTCTTCAGGAAGTGCACTTTAGAGTGAAATCCTGGAGGGAGAAGAAAGTTAGAAGGTAGCTGCTGGTTTATTTAAAGAAGTAATAGTTGATAACTTCCCGAACCTGTGTAAGGAACTGATATATGAGTCCGTGAGCCAACAAAACACCAATAACTTTAAGGCAAAGAGACCTCCTTCAAGATACGTCATATGCAAATTGGCTAATCATTGACAGAGTAAAATTTTAAAGGCAGCCAAAATATGTTATGATAATCTACAAAGGAACACCCATTAGGCTTTCAGCAGAATTCTCAGCAGAAAACATAGGCCAAGGGTAAATTTAATGGCATTTTCAAACTACTGAAATAAGAAATCTCTCACACAAGAATACTCAAACTAGCACAGTTATCACTTAGATATAAGGTGAAAATAGAGACTTTACCAGACAAACAAAACCTGAATAAGATGAAAAAAACAAAACTGAGACACCTTACACGGGGTGCAGAAAAGAGCTCTTCTAAGAAAAATAAAATGGCAAAAATATGCAAAACATTGAACAAAATGCTAAGCAGAGACCACGAGAAATTTACAACTGTTTCTTTGGGTATGTTTTTAAATTCTACTATAATATATGGATTAAAGAGAGAAAAATAGGAAATCAGGGGGAATAAATATAGTTATATCAATCTGGTAACATGTTCACAAGGATAAAAGAAATAATTTGAGACAGTAATCATAAAAGGTAAAGAGTAAAATAAATCAATAATAAAGGAAGCTTCTATCAGAGGAAAAAGGGCTAAATATTGCATGAGATGTTTATTTTTATTTGAAGTACAGTAGACGTACTATATTGATTAATTTCAGATGTACAGCATAGTGATTCCAACCACTTTCTGGATTAAATTGCATTATAAATTATTACAATACTTTTAACATTCAATTATTATAAGTTATTGTGTATAATTCCCTGATCTAAACAGATTATCCTTGTTGCTTCTCTCTTTTATGTATACAACATTATATCTCTCAATATCATACCATAAAATTGTCCTTCCCTTCAATTTTGCTTCACTCTTGCCTATCAAATCTATCTCTCTACCATGTTTCTATCAATCAATCAATCAATCAGTCAATCTGTCTGTCTATCTATCTATCTATCCATCTATGTATCTCTCTATCATGTATCTATCCTTCTATTTATCTGTCATCTATCAATAGGTAGCTATAGATAGATTTACATAGATATATGTTATTCTTTAGATTCCAAATATAAACTATATTATATACTTTTGTCTTTGTCTAAGTTACTTCACTAAGCCCAATATTTACTAGGTCCTTTAATGATGCTGAAATAGCAATGTGTTATACATTTCATGGCTGAGTAATATTCCATTGTATATTTATAAAATCATCATATCTTCTTAAGTCCATAGTCTACTGTGGACTCTTGGATTTCTTCCCTGTCTTACATATTATAAAGAGTGCTGTTGTGTACGTTGGTTCTTCTCAATTTAGGGTTTTGTCCCCAGATTTTTCCTAGGAGAGATTTTGATGTATCATATGGTAGTTCTTTTTTAGGTTTTAAAGAATTCTGAATACAGTTTTCCATAGAAATTGTACCAATTTGCATTCATTCCAAGAGTATACAAGAGAATTCTTACATCCACATCGTCTCCAAAACTTTCTATTTGTAGACTTTTTGATAATAGCCGTTTGACCAGTGTGAAGTGATACCTCATTGTGGTTTTGATTTGCAATTACCTAATTAGTAATGTTGTGCATTTTTATCACTTGCCTGTTACTCATCTGTATGTTTTCTTTGGAAAAATATTAACTGTTAGTCTGCTCTTGTTTTTGATTGGGTTTTTGCTTTTCACATTGAGTTGTGTAACCTCAATCCATGTGACATCTATTAACCTACATCTATTAAACCCTGGTCACTTGCATTGTTTGCAAATATGTTCTCCAATTACACAGGCAGCGTTTTCATTTCATTGATTGTGTCCTTAGTTGTGCAGAAGTTTTCAAGTTTGTTTCAGTCCCACTTGCTTATTTTTGCTTTTATTTCTTTTGCCTTAGGAGACTGATATAAGAAAATATTCCTATGATATATATCCAATAGTGTATCACCTATATCCACTTCTAGTAGTTTTATAGTATCAGGTCTTACATTTAGGTCCTTAATAGACTTGGAGTTTATTTTTGTATATGTCAGGGAATGCTCTAATTTCACTGTTTTACATGTAGATATCCTGCTTTTCCAACACCACCCATTGATGAGACTGTCTTTTGTCCATTGTGTACCTTTCATTCTTTTATCATACATTCATTGCTCATAGGTGTGTGGAATTATTTCTAGGCTCTCTGTTTTTATTGATTATATCTCTGTGCCAATGCCATGCTCTTTTTATTACTGTAGGTTTGTAGTTCAGTAAGGTATCTGGGAGGTTTATACATCCAGACTTCTTTTTCCACAAGATCATTTTGTCAATTTTTAATGGTTTCATGTAAAACTTAGAGTTATTTTTTTCTGCTCCTTTGGAAAATTCTACAGCTTCATAGAAGGAATTCCACTAAATCTGTAGGTTTCTTTGTGTAGTACGGACATGTTAACAATATGAACTCTTTCACTCGAAGAGCACAAGACATCTTTCCATTTCTTTGAATCATTTTTAATTTCTTTGTCAATGTTTTTTAATTTTCAGTGTGTAGATCTTTCACAAAAGTGGTTACATTTTTTCCAAGATATTCGAGGGGATGTGATTATAAATAGTATTGCTTTCAATGTCCATTTATGGAATCTCATGATTAATGTGTAGAAATGCAAGAGACTTCTTTACATTAATCTTGTACCCTGCTCCTTTGCTGAAATAATTTATTATTCGTAATAGTCCGTGTGGAGCCCTTAGGACTCTATGTAGTTTGTTATGTCATCAGTACTGGTGACAATTTTGCTTCTTTCTTTCCATTTTGCATTTCTTTTACTTATTTTTCTTTCCTTTTCTATTCTTGTATTACTATGGAGCAGAAGTGATGAGAGTAGGAATCCTTGTCTTGTTCCCGAATTTACCCAGAAGGCTTTCAGATTTTCCATCTGAGTACTATAAATTGTTTTTAATGGCCCTTACTATGCTGAAAGATCTTCCCATTATACTCACTTTCATGAGAGTTCTGGTCATGAATGTATGTTGAGTTTTGTCAAATCCTTTTTTTGTGTGTGTGTATTTACATGGTCTTGTGAATTTGTCCTTCCTTTATTAGATATGTGTCATGCTGATTGACTTGTGTATGTTGAACCATCCTTGTGTCTCTGGAAGGAATCCAACTGATCATCGTGTATAATCCTTTCTATGTATTGCTGGATTAATTTGTTGAAGTTCTGTTGAGGATTTTTGAATGTATATTCATCAACAATATTGGCTTTTCATTTTCATTTTTTTTCTTTTGGTAGAGTCTTTGGTTATGTTATCAGGGTAATGGTGGTCTTATAGAATAACTTTGGGAATTTTCCTTCCTCCTTCATTTTTTGAAGTAATTGGGGGAAAGCGGATTTAGTGAATGCATCCAGGCATTTTATTCAAGGGCGTTTTTAAAATTATACATTATATTTAACTTATAGTGATTGCTCTTTTCAAGTTCTATGTTTTCTCTTTATTCAGTGTTGGTAGGCTGCACATATCTAGAAATGTGTCCATTTCTTTAAGGTCGTCCTGTTGGTTGTCACATTACGGCTCTTAGTGCTTACATAATCTTTTTTTTGGATTTCAGTTATATCAAATGTTATTTTTACTGTTTCATTTCTTATTTTGATTGGGTTCAATCTGTGTATTTCTTGATAAGCCTGGATAAATGCTTAGCACTGTGTTAATATTTTTAATGAAAAAAAAGCTCTTGATTTTAGGACTTTTAACTTATTTTTGATTTTTATTTCAATGTTTTCTTCCTAATAATTAAAGTGTTCTCATTCTACTGCCTTTGGTATTTGTTTGTTCTTATTTCTAGTTATTTTTGGTGGGATGCTTGGTCCTTTGTGTGAGGTTTTTCTTATTCCTTGTAGAAGGCCTTAATCGTTGTAAACTTCCTTCTTAGATTTGTCTGTGTTGCATCCCATATATTTAATGAAGCTGTGTTTTCATTGAAATTTGTCTCTAGTTATGATTTTATTACCTCTTTGATTTCATCATTGACCATGTTTTATTCTATTTTTTTAAAGGTTGTGGTTTAATCTCATGTTTGTGCTTTTCCTGTTTTTCTTTCTAGAGGTGATGCTTTGTTTCATACTTATGTGTATGGAAAAATACTTGCTGTAATCTATATTTGCTTACAGTTCCTGAGGCACTTTTTATGACATAATTTGTGGTTAATTCCTTAGATAACATCCTGTGCACACTTGAGAAGCTTATGTGTTCTGATTTTCTGATGCAGTGTCCAATAACACTGTTAGGTTCAAATGATCTAATATACTAATAAGACCTCTGTTTCCTTAAAGATAATCTTTCTGGATGATCTGGCTATCAGAATAGTGAGGTGTTAAATTCACCTACAATTTTTCTTTTATAATCAATTAATTCCTTCATGTCTACTAATATTTCTTTATATATTAATTATCTATGGTGTTGGGTCCATATATAATTTAATGAGTGTAATACCCTATTTTAATATTGATCTCTTTGTCATTATATAATCTAATATATATCTTTCATTGTGGCCCTTATTTTGAAATGCATTTTGTTTGAGTTCAGCATTGCAATCTGTACTTTCTTGTCATTTCCATGAAATATCTCTTCCATCTATCTCAAGGCTGTGTTTATCTTCCACCATAAAGTGAGACTTTTTGGGGGAGAAGGCCAAGATGGTGGAGTAGAAGGATGCTCGTTACTCACCCTTTCCCACAAATGTACCAAGTCTCATATCCACAGACCCACTCAGCTAACCAGAGTACCTGCAGAACTCTGGTAGAACATTGTCCTCTTCAATAGGTAAAGATGCATAAAATCTGTTAGGAGAAAAGGAAGAAAGAAAGAACAAAAACCAAAACAGAGTGGGACAGTTCCCACAGGGAGAGAGCTGTAAAGAAGGACTGGCACTCATTCACTTGGTCTCGCCTCTCCAACTGTCTCCAAAAGACAATGGGAAGAAAATCAACCATTCCAAAAGCTGGTTTTTGAAAAAGTAAGTAAAATCACAAACCTCTGGCAAAACTCAAAAAATAGAAAACGAGAGAGAGCACAATTAGCAAAATAAGATAGGACAATGGAGAAATTACAACAAACAAATTAGAAATACAGAATAACATACGAGAAAATTATGAAAAGTTTTTGGAACCAAGCTGGATAACCTAGAGGAGATGGACAAGTTTCTGAAAACATACTGTCCACCAAGACTGAATCAAGAAGAAACTGACCCCTTGAACAAGCAGAGCACTAGAAATGAAATCAAAATAGCAATATAAAACTTTCCTACAAATAGCACTCCAGGACCGGACGGCTTCAATGAGGAATTCTATACACATACAAAGAAGAACCCATACCAGTACTTCTCAAACTCTTCCAGAAGATTGAAAAGGAAGGAATACTCCCAAAGTGATTCTATGAAACCACAATCACCCTGATACCACAACCAGGCAAAGACACTACCAAAAAAGAGGATTATAGGTCACTATCACTGATGAACACAGATGCCAAAATCCTCACCAAAAGGGTAGCAAATAGAACCCAACAACACAGATAAATGATAATACATCATGACCACGTGGGGATCATGCCAGGGACACAGGGGTGGTTCAACATATGCAAATCAATCAATGGAATACAGCACATCAACAAGAGGAAGGACCAAAATCACATGATCATCTCAATAGATGCAGGAAAAGCAATTGATAAAATTCAACACCCACGTATGATAAAAATTCTCAACAAAGTGGGCATAGAGGGAACATATCTCATCATCATGGAAGCTATAGATAACAAATCTACAGCCAGCATAGTACTCAAAGGTGAGAAAGATAAAAGCTCCCCTCTAAAATCTGGGACAAGACAAGGATGCACATTATCAACACTCCAACTCAATATAACCTTGGAAGTCTTAGCCACAGCAATCAAACAAGAGAGAGAAGTAAAAGCGATGGAAATTGGAAAGGAAAAGGTAAAAGTCTCACTATATGCAGATAATATGTTATTATATATAGAAACCTTACAAGATCCACACAAAAACTACCATAGCTGAACAAAGAATGCAGCAAGGTAGCAGGTTACATGATTAAGTTTCAAAAATCAGTGGCATTACTTTATGCTAACGATTCAGATAATACTATAGAGCTACAGTCAACATGACACCACTTTATTGGTAGGAAAACAGACATATATGCCAATGGAAGAGAATAGAGAACACAGAAATGAACCCACAAACTTATGGACAATAAATTTTCGACAAAGGAGGCAAGAAAATACAATGAAATAGAGAGAGACTCTTCAGCAAATGTTGGGAAAGCTGGACTGCAGCATGTAAATCAATGAAGCTAGAACACTCTCAATAAAGCTAGAATACCATACAAAAAAATAAACTCGATGGATCAAAGACTTAAACATAACAAAAGATACAATAAACCTCCAAGAGGAAAATATAGGCAAAATATTTTCTGACATATGTCTCGAAAATTTTCCCATAGAAGAAATAAAAGCAAGAATAAACAAATAAGACCTAATGAAACATACGAGCTTCTGTACAGTAAAGAAACCGGAAGTTAAACAAAAATACAACCTACGGATTAGGAAAAAAATTGCATATGAAACAGACAAAGCCTTGATCTTCAGAGCATATAAGCAGGACACCCAACTGAAGAAGAAAAAATAAACAACCCAATTTAAAAATGGGCAGAAAACCTAAACAAGTGATTACACAAAGAAGACATACAAATGATCAAAAGGCGCATCAGAAAATGCTCAATATCACTGATTATCAGAGAATTGCAAATCAAAACTACAGTGATGTATCACCTCACACGAGTAAGAATGGACATCATTCAAAAATCCACAAATGACAAATGCTGGAAAGGCTTTGGAGAAAAGGGTACCATCCTTCACTGCTGGTGGCAATGAAGTTTGGTGCAGAAACTGTGGAAAGCAGGATGGAGATTCCTCAAAACCTAGGAATAGACTTACCATATGACCCAGCAATCACGCTCCTGGGCATAAATCGAGAAGGAACCCTACTTCAGGATGACACCTGCACCCCATTGTTCATAGCCAGCAATATTTACAATAGCCAAGAAATGTAAACAGCCTAAATGTCCATTGACAGTTGACTGGATAAAAAGTGGTGTTATATTTATACAATGGAATACTAGTCAGGCATATAAGCCGACAACATAACGTCATTTTCAGCAACATGGATGCTTCTGGAGAAATTCAGTCTAAGTGAAGTAAGCCAGAAAGAGAAAGAAAAATACCATATGAGATGGCTCATCAGTGGAATCTAAAAACAAAACAAAACAAAACAAAAAAAGCACAAATACAAAACAGAAATTCACTCACAGACATAGAACACAAAGTTTTGGTTTCCATGTGGCTGGGGGTGGGAAGAGATAGACTGAGAAGTAAAAATTGTAGAATAAGGTAAACAGGATTGTAGTGTATAGCACAGGGAAATATGTAAAAGATCTTATGGCAGCTGACAGAGGAAAAAATGGGACAAAAACTGCATACATTTTCATAGTAACTGAAAAATTGTGCCCCAGGCTGGAATTTGAGACAAATTTGTAAAATGACTTTAAATCAATAAAAAAGTTAAAAAAAGAGAAAAATATTACCCTAAATATTACAGGTGTAAATATAAATTATACAGCAAAGAAAACTATGCAAAAGTGTAGTAAAACTAAAGATTCAGTTTTATGTTTTTTGTAAGATATACAAATCAAAAAACCTGCAGCCAGGTGCATCATGAATAAAAGAGAGATGCTCCAAAGAAATAAAGTAAGAAATAAAATAAGAGAAATAAAAATTGTTACCTGAGATATACAAAAAAGGGATCATTTTGTCAACACTTACATGACAATAAACTTGTCAACTTAGAAGAAATAGACAAATGTCTAGAAAGAGACAGAGATAGGGAGAAACAAATAATTTGAACAATCTGTTTACTAGAAGAAACATAGAATATGCATTTAAAAAAATCGTTAAATAGAAGTTCAGATTTAAACAGCTCCCGTGGAGAACTGTACAAAAATAGAAAGCAGAACTTATACTCTTCAAACTATTCAAACATAGTGAAGATGTGGGAAACAACCAAATTTATTCTATGAAACTATAATCACCCTGATAGCAAAGCCAACAAACAAAGTATGGGCAAAGAGAACTTCAAGGCATTATATTTGATAGATTTAGAAAAGAAAATTCTACAAAATATTTTTAGCAAACTAGATCCAGCAATAACTGAAATGAATCATACACCATGATCAACTTGGAATGACTGTATGGTCACAAGATAGGATCAACATTCACAAATCAATCAGTTTGATACGCTGAATTATCAAAAGATAAAGAGAAAATTACATGGTCATCCAAATAAATCCATAAAAAGCATTTCATAACATTCAACGTTTATTCATTAAAACAGCAACAACAACTACAGCAAAAATGACAGAAACCTCTTACCAAAGTAGGATTCAGGAAATATATCTCAACATAAATAAAGTCTTTAATTACAGGCCCACAGACAACATAATATGCAAAAGTGAAAAGCTGAAAGCCAAATTAAGGAAAAAGACTAGGATGCCCACTCTCACCATTTGTATTAAATAAATTATGGGAAGTCCTTGCAACAGCAATTGGACAAGAAAATATCTATTCAAGTTGGATTGAATGAAGTAAATCTGTTATTATTTTTGATGACTTGATAATCTATATAGACAACTCTAAAGATTATCCACACCAAAACAACTAAAACTAATAAAGACATTTAGCAAAGTAGCATGATTCATGATTAATATACAAAAACTGTCACATTTCTTTACACTAACAATTAAATATTCCAAAATTTTAAAAAATCCATATGAAATCAGATCAAAAAATGAAAAACCTATGAAAAAACCAAGGTAATAAAATCAATAGGACACTGATAAATAAATTTGGAGATGATGCAAAAAAGGGAAAGAAATCTCAAGGTCTTAGTTTACAAGAATTAATATTGTTAAAATATACATACTACAAAAGATGTCTACAGATATAAAGTGATTCAGATCTAACTACATGTTATTTTCCACAGAACTAAAAACAGTCCTATGATTTGTATGGAACAGCAAAAGAACAAGAACTGCAAAAGTAACAATCAGGAAAAATAACAAAGTTGGATTCATAATCCATAACCCTCCCAGATCTCAGACTATATTACAAAAATACAGTAATCAAAACAGCACAATGCTGGAAAACAAACAAACATCTATATCACTGGAACAGAACACAGAAGCAGAAATAAAATATCACACCTATGGTCATCTAAACTATGACAAAGGAAACAAAATTATACACTACCTAAAAGACAGCCTACAGCAAGTGTTGTTGAGAAAGCTAGACAGCTACATTAAATCAATGAAATTAGAACGCTCCCTCAAACTGTACAAAAATAAACTCAAAATAATTTTAATATCTGAATCTAATACATGACACAATAAAACTCCTGGAAACTAACATAGAGAAAACAAGACATAAATTGTAGCAAAATTTTCTTATATCACACTCCCAAGCTAAAAACAATAAAACCAAATAAACAAAAAGGTCCTAATTAAACTTAAAATCTTCTACACAGCAACATAAACAAAATGAAAAGATGAAATTCCAAATGGGAGAAAACATTTGGAAAAAATGCAATCAACAAGAGTCTAATTTCTAAAATACACACATCGTTCATACAACTCTATTTCAAAAATTTACAAACAACTCAGCCAAAAAATGAGCAGAAGACATTTCTCTAAAGAAGACACACATATGACAAACAGGAACATAACGACATGCTCACATTGCTAATCATTATACAAAGGCAAGACAAAAATAAAATAATGTTTTACCTCGCAATATTGAGAAGGGATGTCATCCAAATGTCTACAAATAATAAAGACTGGGGTGGTTGTGGAGAAATAGAGACTTACCAACGCTGTTGGTGGGAATGAAAATTGGTGCAACCACTTTGGAAACTGTATCGAAGTTCCTTTAAAAAATAAAAATAGATACATCATATTACCCAGCAATCCCACTCTTGGGGATATAAAACATAAACCCTGAAAACAAAGAATCCTAGGGTAAAACATAAGAAGTACACTCTGACATTGGACTTAAATTGATTCTACATATGTCTCCTCTGGCAAGGGAAGCAGAAACAAAACTAACAAAATATGATTATATCACTCTAAACAGATTTACACTGCAGAAAAAATGATCAATAAAATGAAAAGCCAATCAACACAATGCGAGAATATACTTTCAATTGATATTTTCCAATCAAGTGTTAATATCCAAAATATATGTCAAACTCTTTCCCCACAACAACAACAACAAAAGACCAAACAGTCCAATAAAAAAAAGTCCATAGGAACTGAATAGATAGATCTAAATCAATTCTCTGTAGAAAACATACAGTTGGCTTAAGGACAAATGAAAATATGTTCAGAGTTAAAATTATTACAAAAGTCATATACCAAAAATGAGACAAGAACTCACACTTGTCAGAAGGCTCTCATCAAAAAGAAAATAAATAGATGTTTGTGAGATAGTGGAGAAAAGGGAACATCGTGGACACTATTGATAGGAATGCAAAGTATTGACTACACTGCATATATACTTCAAATTTTCTTCATCCATTTTTCTGTCAAGGAATGTTGGGTATGTAGGTCCCTGTCTGAAGGCTCTAGAGAATAAGCCCATGGGCTGAACTGATAAACAAGCTGTGAGGAATGTCACATATCCAGGCTGGATTAGAAATGGCCTAATCAGTGTATCCAGTATGGATGGCTGGATAGCCTATGCTGGGTAAGTTCCTCAGAGGAGGACAACCTAAGACAGGCACAGCTGTCTGGATAAGAGATGGCCTATTTAATGAAGTTCCATGATGAACTTTAAAACAATTCTTGATAATTTAACATTCTGTGCTTACTGCAAGAGCATGGGGACATAAATTGCTTAAGATTATTAACATTGTTATAACTTAGATGATATGTGAGGCATTGTGCATGTCCTATATAAATCCTTCTTCTAAGAATCAATAAACAGAGAACTGCTCCGCTTCTCTCCACACAGTGTTTGTGTGTATATGATATCGTGCCACTGATAGGGTAAATTTAATTTGATGGGAGTATCTTAAAAGGATGTTGCATTATATAGAATGCTGTTTCTGCACCTATTGAGATGATTATGTGAGTTTTATTTCTCATTCTATTGGTGTGGCATGTCACCTTTATTGATTTGAATATTTTGAAGTATTGTTAAACCAAGGGATAAATCCCTTTACTTATGTATGTGTATGATACATTAAATGTGTTGTTGAATTCATTTTGCATGTGTTTTGTTGAGAGTTTTGGCACATATATTCATCAGGGATAATATTCTATATTTTGCATATAATGTTCTTTCTAGCATTTTTATGCAAATAAAGCTGGCATCATAAAATAAGTTTAGAATCTTTCACCTCCTTCAAATTCTTGGAAGATATGGGGAAGAATGGGTGAAAAATTGTCTTCAGATGTGTGACAGAATTCACCAGTAAAGCCGTCTTGTAAATTTTTTCTGGTTTCGGACGTTTGGATTCTTGATTTACTCACATACACTTTTGCTGTATTTAAATTTCTAATTTCTTCTTCATTCAGTATTAGAAGACATATGTTTCTGAGAAATTGTCTTTTGTTCTAGGTCATTCAAATCGTTGGCTAGTGGTAATTTCTTATGATGCTTTGCATCTCTACAACATCAGTTGTAAAATCTTCTCTTTTATTTCTTATTTTATTTGAGTCTTTATTTTCTTAGCCAATCTAAACGTTTGTTCAGTTTATGTTTAAAAGAAACAGACTTTGGTATTTTTTTTTATTTTTTCAATTGTTTCTCTTGTTATTTGCCTTATTCTCATTCATTGAATTTTCTTCTATATTCTTTCTGTTTTCTCTTGGATTCGTGAGGTGTAAAGATAGTGTTAATATTTGTATTTCATTTATAATTAAATATATTTATTTCTTTATTATTTATTGATTTATTTATTACTTTTATTTATTTATTTATTTATTTACATATTTATTCATTTATTTATCATTGAAGTACTGCAATTTACAATGTGTGAATTTGTGGGTTTATCACAGTGTTCCCATACATGCATATATTTGTGTGCCTAGTAAATATTACTTCAAGATATTTAACTTACTGCCCTGTGTCATAAAAAATAATTTTGAAAAAAATGTATCTTTATATGTAATGGATAACATTTATAAATCTACAGCTCCCAGATTTATCCTCTTGCAGCCCCTTTCCACAGTAATTATAAATTTGTTTAGTAGATCTGCGACAGTGTTTCAGTTTTGTAGATGAAGCCATACTGTTCTCAACCAAAATTTTTTTTAAGGTTCCACATATGGCATGTCATGTATTATTTTTCTTTCTCTTTCTGGCTTACTTCAATTAGAATGACACTTTTTGTGGACATCCATTTTTCTGTAAATGTGATTGTTTGATCATTTTTTATTGCAGAATATTATTCCATTGTGTAAATACGGCATAACTTCTGAATACTGTCATCTGTTGTTGGACAATTAGGTTGCTTCCATGTCGTGGCTGTTGTATATAGCCCTGCTAAGAACATTTTGGTGCAGATGTCTTTCTGAATTAGAGTTCTCTTTGATATATACCCAGAAGTGGGATTGTTGGATTGTATGTTGTCTATTTATATTTAGAGGAATCCCCATCCTGGTTTCCACAATGACTGCACCAAACTACATTCCTTCCAACAGTGTAGGAGGGTTCTCTTTCACCACAGCTTCCCCAGCATTTATTGTTTGTGGAGTTTTGAATGATGGCCATTGTGACTATTGTGAGCTGATACTTCATTATTCTTTTGAATTGCCCTTCTCTGATAATGATGGTGAGCAATTTTTTTTCATATATCTATGTGTCATTTGTATGTCTTTATTTGAGAATTGCTTCTTTAGTGCTTCTGCCCATTTTCAGATTGGGTTTCTTGTGGGCTTTTTTATTATTATTAGGTGGTATGAAGTCTTTATAGTTTGGAAATTTAGCCATTGTCAGTTGCATCATTTCTAAATATTTTCTTTAATCCTGTAGTTTGTCATTTTGCTTTGTTTATGGTTAAATTTGCTGTGCAAAACTTATAAGTTTAATTAGGTCCCATTTATTAATTTTGCTCTTACATCCATTACCTGGGTAGGCTGTTCTAGGACATCATTGCTGAGAATTATCTCAGAGTATTTTGCGTATATTTTCTTCTACTCTGTCTTGCCTTACATTTAAGCCTTCAAGCCATTTTGATTTTATTCTTGTGTATGGAGTGAAGGAGTGTTCTATCTCCATTGCTCTGCATGCTGCTATCCACTTTTCCCAACACCAGTTGGTGAAGAGATGGCCTTTTCTCTCTCATATTCTTGGCTACTCTGTCAAATATTAATTGAACATAGGCCTGTAGATTTATTCCTAAGCCCTCTATTCTGTTCCATTGGTCCATATGCCTGTTTCTGTACCAATATCATGTCATTTTGATTATTGTAGCTCTGCAATAGTGTATGGAGACATGGTTGTTTATTCCTCCAGCCTGTTTCTTTTTCTTGAATATTGCTTTGGAAATTATGGATCTTTTATGACTCTGTGTAATCTTAGGATCATTTGTTTCAGTCACAAAAAGAAATGTTTTGCAAAATTTGATAGGTAATCACATTAAGTTTGTGGATTGCCTTGGGCAGTATTGCCATTTTAACAATATTGTTTCTTCTATTTCAAGTCCATTGGGTATCTTTTCAATTCTTATAATCTTTTTTGATTTCCTCAATCAATGTTTTCTAGTTCTCTATGTATAAGCCATTCACCTCCTTGGTGAGATTTATTCTTAAGCATTTTATACATTTGGGTGCAATTATAAAAGTGGTTGTTTCTATACTTTGTTTTCCTGTTGATTAAATGTTAGTGTAAAGAATGAAATTGGTTTTTTACATTAATCTGGGTAGCTTGACCAGTTCCTTTTTTAGCCTAAGTATTTTTTGTGAAGCTTTTACAGTTTTCTATATATAGTGTCATGTCTGCATATCGTGGCAATTTTACCTCTTCTTTTCCAGTCTGAATAATTTTATTTCTTTTTCTTGCCTGATCATTGTGGCTAGGACTTCCAAGACTATATTGAATTGAAATTGTGAGAATTGGCAACCTTGTCTTGTCTCAGCTTTTTGTGGGAAGGGTTTCAGTTTTTCACCATTGAGTAATTTGCTGGTATATGTTTGTCATAAATAGCTTTCATTATGTTGAGATATGGTCCCTCTATGCACACTGTGATAAGAACTTTTATTGCAAATAGGTGCTAAATTTTATCAAATGCTTTTTCTTTATCTACTGAGATGATCATGTGGTTTTTTGTTCTCTCTGTTGTTGATATGGTGTATCACAATGGATTGATTGATTTGCATATGTTCAACCATCTTTGCGTTCCTGGGTTGAACCTAAATTGACCATGGTGTATAATCTTTTTTTTCATGCTGTTGGATTCTGTTTGTTAATACTTCCTTAAAGACTTTTACATCTATGTTTATCAATGATATTGGCCTATAGTTTTCTTTTGGAATAGTGTCTTTGTCTGGTTTTGGTATCAGGTTGATGTTGGCTTTATGATGTGAGTTTGGGAGTACTCCCTCCATATCAATCTTTTGGAAAAGCTTGAGGAAGAGTGGTATGGATTTTTCTTTCTATGTTTGGTCAAATTCCCCAGTGAAGCTATTTGGGTCTGAATTTTTGTTTGCAGAGATTTTTTATTTTATTGATAATTCTATTCCATTTCTGGTGATCTGTCTGTTCAAATGGTCAATTTCTTCTTAATGCAAATATGGTTGGCTGAATGTTTCCAGAAACTTCTGCATTTCTTCCTGGTTATCCAGTATGTTTCCATAGAGTTACTCATGGTATTCCCTTATGATATTTTGAAAATTTGTTGTACTCTTTGTTGTTTCTCCATTGTCATTTCTTATGTTATTTGTGTTCTCTCTATTCTTGTTGATGTGTCTGTCCAGAGTTTTGTCAATTTTGTTTACTATTTTAGAAAAGAGTTTGATTTTTCTATTTATTAATCTCTACTTCAATTCTTCCTTCCTTTATCTTTATTATTTCCCTCTTTCTGCTGACTTTTGGTTTTGTTTGCTCTTCTTTTCATGATTAATTTAAATAGAACTTTAGATTATTTATTTGAAAATGCTCTTCTTCTTTGAGGAGGGCCTTGTCACTATGATCTTCCCTCTTAAGCCTGCTTTAATTTTATTCCATAAACTTTGCATAGTGTTTTGTCATATTTCTCAAGATATTTTTTAATTTCTTATTTTACTTCATCAACTCCCCTCTTGTTTTAGTACCACGTTGATTAATCTTCTTGCTGTCATTTTTTCTCCCTATTTTTCTGTGATTGATTACTACTTTCATGGTGTACTCAGAAATGATGCTTGAAATAATTATTATCTTCTTAAATTTTTTGAGGATTCTTCTGTGCCTGAGTACATAATCTTTCCTAGAAAATGTTTCATGTGCACTGGGAAAGAATGCATATTCTGCTTTGGGGAGAAGTACTGTTTTGAAAATATCAGCCAACTCCAATTATTTTATCTTAACTTTTAGTATCTTTGTTCCCTTATTAATTTCCTGTCTGAAAGACCAGTCTAGTGATGGTAATGGGGAGTTATAATCTCCTACTGTGATTGTGTTCCCATCCATTTCTCCCTTTTTGTCTATTAGTATTTGCTTTATGTATTTAGATGCTCCTATATTGAGGGCATATATCTTAATGAGCATAATACCCTCAGTCTTTATTGCTCCTTTAATCATTATATCATGTCCTTATCTTTCTCTATGGCCTTTGTTGTAAAGTCTATTTTGTGTGAAGTCGGTACTGCTAGTCCTGCTTTCTTTTCATGTCCATTTGCATGGAATATATTTTTCAATCCTCTGATTTCATTTATGTGTGTTCCTCTTACTAAAGTGGGTCTCTTGTATCTTCATTATGTAGGGTCTTGTTATGTTATCACATCTGACAATATTTATCTTTTAATCAGGCACTTTGTCTATTAAGAATTGTGATAATTATTGATAGACGTGTTTATATCCATTTTGAACTTCATTTCCCTTTTGATTTTGTATTTCCTTTTTGTTCATTTCTTTTTCTTTTGTGATTTGGTAATTTTTTTATTATCCTGGTTTCTTTTTGGATTTGTGACTTCATTGTAAGCTTTTGACTTATGCTTGACCTGTTTTGTATGTATATTGACCCATTACTATATCTATTTATTTTAACTGATAGGAATACAAATTCTAACCCATCCTAAAGAGAAGAGAAACAAGAATAAAATACTTTGTATTATACTGTTTCACACTCTGACACTTAAAAATTTTGATGTCCTGTTTTACAACATCATGTTTATGCTATTGTAAGTCATTGTAGTTATTGCCTTTCTAATTATGCCTTTCTCTTTTCTATAACATCATGCTTCTTTTTGTTTTAGAGTAGATCTTTCATTATTTCTTTTTCTGTTGCTAAATTATTCTATATTTGTTTTTTCGGAAGTTATTTATCTCTCCTTCTATTCTAAAGGATATCCTTGCTTGATAAATTATCTTAGATTACAGCTTTCTTTCATTCAGGACTTTGAATATGTCTTGCCACTGCCTTCTGCTGGTTGTAATTGTGTAGGAACATGTTTAAAAATATAAGGTATGTAATTTTATGTATATGTAAAGAATACATAGAAATGAAGTTAACAATTGAGATGAAAACCTATACATTAAAATATAGAAAACATTGATGAAGGAAATTAAACCTGATCCAAAGAAATGAAAATATCTCTTATGTTAATTATGTGAAACTATTTGGTTGAAAAAACCATACTACCCAAAGCAATCTACATTTAGTATGATTCATGTCAAAATAACCATGAGATTTTTCCATTAAATAGAACATACAATTTCAAAATTTGTATGTATCCACAAAAACCATGAGTTGCCAAAATAATCTTGAAAATATGTATTAAATCTAATAGTGTAAAGTTCTCTGATGTTAAACAGTCCTACAAAGCTTTAGTAATTTAAATAACATGATACTGACTCAAAAACAGACACCAAACAATAGAAGAGAATAGAGCAACCAGATATAATCCCTCACATTTATGATCAATTAACCCATGAAAAAGGAAGCAAGAGTATAAAATGAAGAAAAGACATTCTCCTAAATATGTAGTGCTGGAGAGATTGAACATGAGAAATATAAATTAGAGTATTTCCTCACATTGTATACAATCCATGCACACAGAATATCTTTTATTTTTTTTGTTTACTTTTATTTCTTACACCTGTAATTTATTGATCTATGTTTTGATCTTTTATTTCACTTATCAAATTTATTCCTATTTTATTCTTTTTGGTATAAAGTTGCACACAATTGTTTTGCCAATTTCTCTTTCTGATAATGAGTTCTTACTATATAAAAATGCAACGGATATTAGTATATTGATTTTGTATTCTGCAAGTTTACTAAGTATGTTCATTATTTCTAACAGTCACTGGAGGAGTCTATGGAGTTTTCCATCTATGTATAATTATGTCATCTGTAAAAATTTTACTGCTTCTTTACAAGTTGTATGCATTTTATATTTTTTCTTGACTAGTTGTTCTGGCTCGGACTTCTAGAAGTGTAATTTAGGACTTGTGACAATGAGCTACTTTTTTTATTACAGGACCTGAGATAAATCTTTCTGTATGTTAACATTGAACTTGATTTTATTCATGGGTATTACATTTATGCCTTTTTTATGTTTAGTTACATTCTATCTAAAGTGAATTTGTTAAGAATAATTTTATAGAAAACTTAAGATTAGACCTGTAAATAAATTTCCTACAGTTTTTGAGACTGTTATTTCTGAATTCTCTGTTTTTAAAGGGATGGTATCACATATATTACTTTGCATATGTTAAATAATATTTATGAATCAGGACTAAATCCCTATTAACTATAGTTTATAATACTTATAATATGCAATGAATTCAGGTTGCTAATGTTTATTTTGAATGGAATATACACATACTGAATGAGAAATTTACATTGTAGCTTGAGTGTAGATTTATTTATTCAAATTTTTGTCTCTCATTTTGAATTTGGTTTATGTTTAGTGGATTTTATTTCTTATTTAAGAATATAAATTTTGGTTGAACTTGATTTACTACAGTTTACTGATAAAGAACATAGCTGTTATTTACAATTAGTGAACAAAACACTTGCCTTAAAGTGCCGTATTTTACTAACAATGACAACTGTTTCAGGACTGAGAAACTTATTGCTTCCTAAAATGCATTACCTGGTCTTTTCCACCCCAACCCATATGTTCTCTAATTTCTTTGTATTTTGATTGTTTGCCCCTAAATGGAGGTAATGCTTATTGAACCCAGGATCTTGTGCCTAAGTGTATTTATCAACATCATTTTAGAACACTTAACAGAAGCCACAAGAGTATGTATTAGAAAGATGACAAGAAAATTTATTCCTTCTAGGGACTGAAAACCTCTGAGTGAAAGAATGGCAAAAATGAACATTTATAAGAATACTGTAAGATTTTCTCTTGTGTAATTTTAAAGTAGTATATAAAACTACATTTATTTTACTTATAGCACTTAATTACAAATTAAAACAAAAATTTCCCCCTTTAGAATTTCTTAAATTTGATTGATTATTTTAATCTAATTTTATTTCATAAATATTTACCATTTATATATAAACATAACAAATAAACTAATATTTATTTTGCTCATGTGTTGAATATAGAGCTACTTATTGTAAAGTACACAGAAAAAAAACTACTTCCACTTCCAAATCAAATTATGTTTCATTTTATTTACAAATGATAATGAAATAGTTATAAATTTTCATAAATATTTTACACAAATTTCACTTTAAAATCCAAAACTTTAAAATTATTTTATATATTTTGTTATTATTTATTCTCTGTTCACAAATCTGGTATAAATTTGTGCGCAAAAGGTTGGAGATTGGTTTTATTTCTTAGACACCAAAATTAAATTATTTAAATAGATTTTTTTGGGATAATATTTGCAGATCACCGTATAAAATTAAGCATCATATATGCTTCATTTTTACTGGATGAATGAGAAGTAAACACTGGCTGAATGTTTCACTTGAGTTGCTAGGAGACCAGTCGATTGTGATGTCACAGCTTCTCAAGTTGAGAACCATTGTGATGGCCTTGCAGTTTATCTGTGCTGGCCCGCCAAAGCAGCATTTGAAGCTGCAGTGCTCAAAATTATGCAGATTAGAAATGTAGTTGTAGAAAATGTTATTTGAGATGGCACATGTTTCTACAGAAATTCAAGTTTTGTCTCCTAAATATGGACCAACTGCTTCAGGAATGTACAGTAGATCTCTATTGTGTGATCAAACATTCCCTGGGGACTTGGACTTGAGGTCTACGAGTGAGGAAAATGTTTTTCAGAATTTGTCTGAAGAATCCCTGATAAAAAGGCCATGTTACAAACATTGTGTCTCTGAACCAGATGAAGATAATGATTTTCGTTCTCTGACATATCCAAGAATACTCCGGAAAATGGCTGGGAATGACCAATTTAAATCCATCTGTTGGGATGATAATGGAACTTCCATAGTGATGGATGAAGATGCCTTTATGAAGGAAGTTTTGGAAAGAAAGTCTCCTTTCAGAATATTTGAACCTGGAAGTAAGAAAGTTTAGTTAGAGAGCTTAACCTTTATGGATTCAGTAAAGAGCAGCAGAATTTTCGAAGATCTGCTTTTCTAGCTGACTTTCAGGCAGAAGAAAAAGTAGTCTCTGTTTTAAGCAAGGTATTATGAAATTTTAGTTACCACTTGGTAACTTATATATAAAATTTTATTTTGTACATCAATCTATGGTAATATATATGTAAAACAAGATTTTGAAAAATGTACAAAACTATTAAAACTAAAATACTTTATTTTTCAAAAAAATGAGGACAGTGTCTTATGTAGTCAAGATTATGAGAAATTTGCTTACAACTATGAATCTTACCACAAATTTAAATAAACGTATTAAAACTGCTTTTAAAAAGTGGCATTCACCGTTACTGCAAATGCTAACTTCATAAATTTGATGACTATACTATTTAAAAGGTATTTTCCATATAAGGAACTTCAAAATATCGTCAGCAATGTTCATATTTTGATGATAATATCTTTGCATAGTAAACGTGAATTCTGAGGTTTTATAGGTTAGGCTTATTGTAGTCTTGTATTTCAGTTTAAAATATTACTAAAATCTTTCTCCTTTGGTTGTAGCATCAGTTCTATCATAATCCAAATTTTAAACTAGGCTGTCCCCTGATTTCAGTGAGTATAAAAGGAATAGTTGGGATTAAAAATGCCTCTCTGGTGGCTTCATTGGCTGAAGATTTCAAAAAGAAGCACTTAAAGCAGGGGGTAATGTGGACACTCATAATTCAGATTTTGTGGCTGACAATAGAGGAGAAAGTGTATTTTTACCTTCTGCAAATTTAAACATGATTCTAATAAGAAAGCCCTCTACTAGCCACATAAATGGTGATACGAATACCCTGATCAGAGGTGATTTTTCTCCTCTTTGATCAATGTCATTTAGACATCCAGACCAAATTGCAATGGATCAACGTGCTATTTTAAATCAGTTGACCACTATCCACGGGCACTCTCAAAGCAGCTACAATGAAGCAAATGGCCGTGTTGTGAACTTCATTACAACTACAACTTCTAATTCTCAGTACAGCACCTTATCTCCCATACAGTGCAATTATTTTGGACTGATGGAGGAACCTCCTACTTTTCCAAATGGATATCACAACATATCTCGCAATGAAGGTCGTTTTTCTAAACTTCAACCAGGTATCAACCCACGGTTTCCAGTGCCAGAGATAGCCAATACATCAGCTACTTCTTTTTCAAGGCCAAATCATCAGCCATCTTCAGCTTATGAACGTCATCCTTATTACAACTGATCTACCAGAGGACTACCAGATTATGCAGGATAACAAAGATTAAAATTGATGTTGGCAAATGTCGACAAATATCTGCAATATTCTTATTTGAACAATAAACATAGATGTGTACCTGTATTTTCCTTATATTTTTTAAGTAGACTTAAGTGTTAAATGGGAGATTAAGTTACCATTTAAAGAAAAAAAGAGATATTTGGTTCATATGATCATTTGATGGAAAAATATGGGAGTAAATTTAAATAATTTCTTGTAAGGAAGAAGAGAAAATGGAAGATTTTGGGAAAAGACTAAAACATGGAGAGAGGGAAAAGTACTAATTGGTTTCTGGTTCATATTGGAAAGTATCAAAAGTGATAAGTTAGGATAAGTTGGAACAGGAGATAAATGACGGAACTGGCCCAGGGATCCTGGTCTCGATTATGTCATCCCTGGAATCATAAAGGTCACATGATATAGTCCCAGATGGCACATTCATCATATGGTAGAATTTAAGAAGCAATTTTATCTATGGTGTTCTTTGTGCTGTTCTCAAAGCATTCCAATTGGTGCTTTCATTTCCTGCTCTCAAGTGTCTACACTATATCTTCTAGTCAATACTTTATGTTACTTTTATGTTCCAGCCAAATACAAGCTTAAGTCCTCAGGGTGGCACTATACGCCTTTCTATATCTAACCCCAGAAACTCAACTTAGTTTTGTTATTTCTTTATAAATTTGGCATCTGAGTACCTTGGCATATCTTAATGTTTCACTGTATCTGGAGATATATCCAGGCAAATGCTTGTCAACTATGTTAGCTGCAACCTCACCACTTTTTCTTCAGCTCATCATTGAGCTTAGAGTGTTCTCATTTTACCTACTTAGACTTTCCCAGTCTCAGCACAGAAGCCACCTCCTCCAGATGTTTTCTGTCTATCCCCCCTTCCTTGTCTAACTTGGATACCGGCACAGAAAGCACAGCACATGCCACAGAATGCATTTTATTATTTAGTGAATGAAAAATACATGTTGACTTTAAGCAAAATCTACTTTCCTGAAACAACAAAACTCTCATGGTTTTCAAACTATTTCGTTATGTTCTTTACTCTTCACCACAAACTAGCTCTTTTCATAGCCCAAGGACTAGTCTCTCAAGACAGTAAGTGGATGTTGGTACAGGAGACAAAGTATTATTTT
Organism: Vicugna pacos; assembly: GCF_048564905.1. NCBI lineage: Eukaryota > Metazoa > Chordata > Mammalia > Artiodactyla > Camelidae > Vicugna > Vicugna pacos. The sequence continues at coordinate 6,999,815 of NW_027328740.1, forward strand.
CTTCTTCATTCATACCTCCAGAAACCAAAAGCACTAAATTCCCATTTGCTGCATTTTTTCCTGTCTCTTCATCACCCACCCACCCCAAAATTGCTGATTCTCTTCCCCATGTGAATAACTATACTGACTTCTAATAAATTTACTTCTTAGAATCAGAGCTTTGTCCAGAAGAGGCAGTGCCATTGCAAACATTTAATGTAGGTTCATACACCCCACAGAAATTGTGCCCCTTCTAACCTTCACACAGTAAGTATCTAAGTGGTACTTGCCCGTTGGTTGGGGTGGTCATATTCAGTTACCAAATTGCAATCTAAAATGTGTGGACTCAAAGGAGGTGAGAGTGGTGGAATTAAAAATTTGTTCAACTGCAAGAATACCAAATTTCTGCAGATATTAAGAAATATAAAATATTCACGGAAGGCTTTGTCTATTTCCCATTAAATTATAATAAAAGTGAAGCATTTTCAGAATGTGAAATGCTAGAAATATTGTAGGCAAAGTCAGGGAGCCTAAGGCTTCTGCTCACAATCATGCAGCAAGTGTCAACTGATAAGACTGAAATGGCAAGATTGAGTCCTGAAAATGTGTCACCTGTTGTGAAGAAAGCCTTTGATAATCTTGAGAAAGGGCAAGTGAGCCAGGGTAAGTTCTAGCAACATGCAACCATTATGACCTTTACCAAGAGAATAAAAAGGCCCACTTGCAGCAGGAGAACTGTGTCTGCACAGCACTGGTTGTTCTTACAACAGAAACATCAAGCTTTTAAATTTGTCAGCTCAGCTCAGATGGTGGCTATGTTGTTTTTTGCATTAGCAGTCTGGGCTTCAGATGGGCTTGTTCAGCAGCTAGTTTCCAGCTCTCTTGTCAGACAGTGGGTCTTAGCGTGATCATCATAACAAGGATCTATACTGATAAGTCAAAATCTACAGTTTACTTTCAAAATTAGAAATTCTAAAGAAGAATATTGTTTGTCCATCTGTAGTTTTCTACCTGTGAAAATCTAGACTATTGGCAAATGTACAAAATTTGGGTGGTGCTGTGAAAACTATTCTCTGCGCTGTGCCCACTGAATACTTCCCACTAATAACTACAAATCTGTCTACCATTTTGTGTGTGTATGAATATGGTTTGTTAAGAAGTAACTAAGTTTTTTTTAGTTGAGTCATCAGTGAATTATTCTTCTGCATCTGGCAGAATCTCTGTGAATTAAGAGTTTCACTGAGCCACCAGGTTTTCTTCCGATCAGGGAGTGGTAGATTAAATTTCTCCCAGTATACTAATTGTTAACTGTTCATTGAATCCAGAGCTGATCCTAAGGTCAAGCCACTGAACCCTTGAATTGGACTGAGACATATATATTCTCCAGTTCACAGAGCCCATCACAGACTGTGTCTTATTTTTAATTTAAGCTTATGTCTAATTTTTTTTAATTCTAATTTTTGACATAACTTATTTTGGTTTTGAACACCCCGTGACAAATTTATAGAGGCTGAACTACTGACTTATTCCAGTTTACCTAGAAATAGAAATAACCTTTCTTTCCTTGGACTACCTGGAATAGAGTGAGCATAGTCATCATTTTGAAAGCAGTACTCAGTGCTAATAATGCAGAACCATTACACTTATTTGCCCAGCAATTGAGCTAGAATGTTTGTTGTGGATCTCAGGGATTATTCTCACATACCCTAATGCAACCATGAGAAAACACCACATTGTTATCCAAAATCAAGTCTTTGTCAGTATTGCATTCCTATTGCATAAAAGTTAAGAATTGTAGGAGTTCTGAGATTTTATCATACTGAGATTTTTAGCTACCTAGCATGTTCATTTTTTACCTATGCTGTCGGGGAGATGAGACCATAGGTCACAAACAGTGAACCTAATCACTCACAGCAAGAGCAGCCAGTTTTAAATTTGTATCCATTCCCTAAACTCAGATGAATACACAGAATGAAATTTTGTCGCCTACAGAAGCAGTAGGCTTTTAACATGTAGAAAGATAAAGGCATGGTAAAACACTAATTTTATAAGTATCTTTATGTAAAATATTTTAGAATCACTTATTTATTACTATCTTTACCTATGATAAGTATATCATGACTCAAGATTACTTGCTGCAAAAACAATCATGAGAAATTTCATGGGAAAAATTACCATTGATTTTCCATTTTTTCTTCCGCTTTTATTGAGATATAATTGTCATAAAACATTGTGTGAGTTTAGGTGCACAAGATATTGATTTGATTTACAAGTATCTTGAAATTAATATCAAGGCAACTTTAGGGAGAATTCATTATATCATTTAGATACAATATAAAAGAAATACTATTTGTCTATTGGTCGTGATGAGGAACCTCATTGTATACTCTCTTAACAACATTCATATAGAACATAAAGCAGTATTTATTGTAATTTTCATGTTACTACGGACATCCCTAAAACACGTTTATTTTACGGCTGTAGATTTGTAGCTCTTGAATGCATTAATCAATTCTCTTTCCCAAACCCTGCCTCTGTTAACTACAAATCTAATTATTTTCTATCAGTATGTTTGTCTTTGAAATGTACTTTAATCTATAACACTCTGTTAGTTTCTCTTACACAACATACCCTTTGCTATTTTTAATATATTTCAAACTGATCACCAGAATATATCTAGTTATGATATGTTGCTATTTAAAGATATTTCATAGTCATTGACTATTCCCCATACAGTACATTTCTTGCCCCTGACTCATTTAATTTGCAACTGCAAAATTTTCTCTCTTCATTTTCCTCAGCTTTACTTTTTCCTCACCCCATTTCCCTCCGTCTTGTGAACAACCTGTTTCTTTCTATATCTATAACTCCTTTTCTGTGTTGTTTTGTTCATTTGTTTAAAATTACAAATATGAGTAAAATCATTCAGCATTTGTCATTTTCATTCTGAGATATTTCACTTAGCATATACCGTCTTTGTCTACCCATTTCTTGCAAATGACAAGAAATTATTCTTTTTATACCTGAGTAATTACCCATTGTAATTTTATGTGTGTGTGTGCATATATATATATATATATATATATATATATATACACAAACACATAGGGCATATATATACATTGTGTGTATATATATATATAAATATAGATAAATCTGTAGTTAATATTTGTGGATATATATACTATAAACACACATCTTCTTTATCCATCATTTATTGATGAGCAATTAATCTGCTTCTATATCCTGTCTATTGTGAATATTGCTGCAGTGAGTATAGGGTTGAAATTATATTTACTAATTAGTGTTTTTATTTTCTTGAAATAAGTATCCAGGTATAGACATGTTGGATTATATTTCATTTTTAATTTTTAGATAAGGTTCCACGTTGTTTTCCACAGTGGCAGCACATATTTACATTCACTCCAGTAGTGCATCAGGGTTGTTTGTCATACATCCTCACCAACACTTATGTTTGTTAACTTTTTGATAATAGTCATCTGACAGGAGTGACATAAGCTCTCATTGTGTTTTGGTCATGCATTTTTCTGATGGTTAGTGATTTTGATCGGTTTCATGTGCCTGTTGGTAACATTTCCCCCATTGTATATTCATTTTTTGTAATGGGCCAAATGACAATAACTGTCTGATTTCATTTTCAGGCATTCTTTGTGTTCCATTATTCTGTTTGTTCTGTGCCACTACCATATTTTCTTTCTTACTGTAGATTTGTATTATAGTTTAAAATCAGGGACAGTGATAATTCCCATTTGTTCTTTCTCAAAGTTGTTTGTGTTTTTAGTTTGTTTGTATTCTTTACTTCTTTTTTTTCAGTGATTTCAACTCATTTGTGTTTACATGTAAATTTTAGAATTATTTTCTGTAAGTGTCTGAAAATGCCCTTGGTATTTCGATAGGCACTGAATTTAATTTGTGAATATTCTTGGCTAATACTGTCATTTAAACATTTTTTTCCTCATCTATGAACACAGAATATCCTTTCATGTGTTTGCATTATCTTCAATTTCTGTTATAAATATTTTATAGTGTTCTGAGTACAGGTCTTTTACCTCCTTGGCTGGATAAATTTTTGATTTTTCTTTGGTATTGCAAGTGTAAATGAGGCAGTTCCTTCACTTTCTCTATCTGTTAGCTTGTTGTTAGTGTGTAGAAATGCAAGATTTCTGTATGTTAATTTTACATTCTGAAATTTTACCAAATGCATTGATAAGACCTAGTAGTTTCATGGCATCATTTTTAGGATTTCTGTTTAATGTATGTAATCTGCAAACAGATTCTTTTACTCCTTTTCTGAAATAGCTATATTTTATTTACTTTTATTTTGGATAGCTATGGCTAGAATTTCCATTACTAGACTGAATAATAGAAGTAAGAATGAGCATTCTTGTCTTCTTCCAGCTCTTATTGGAGAGGATTTCAGCTTTTAATCAGTGAGTGTCATGTTAGCTGAGCTTTTGTCATATATGACCTTAACTGTGTTGAGGTATGTTTCCTCATGCCCACTTTGAGGAGAAATATATTCATAAATAGATACTGAATTTGTCAAAATACTTTATGACTCTATTGAGGTGTCCATATAATTTTTATTCTTCAATTTGTTAGTGTGGTGCATCTGATTAATTTGTGGGTATTGAATCACTTTTGCGTCCATGGAATAAAATGAACTTAAACATAATGTATAACCCTCTTAATGTACTGTTTGATTTGCTAATATTTTAGTGATGATTTTCACATCTATGCTTATCATTACTATTTAACCTGTAATTTTTTGAGGTATTTGTTCCAGTTTTAGTTGTAGTGTGATACAGAAATATCGGGTAGGAAGCCTCCCTTCCTCTCGAAATTTTTGGAATTCTCTGAGAAGTATAGGTGATTGTTCTTTAAATGTTTGCAGAAATCACCTGTGAAGCTGTCAAGGCCTGGAATTTTGTTTCTTGGGAGATTTTGTTTAATTACATATTCAATTTCATAAGTGATAATCTGTTCATATTTTCTTACTCATGCCATTCTGGAGATTAGCTCTTTCTAAGAAATTGTCCATTTCTCCTAGGGTTTTCATTTTATTGGCATATAATTTGCTGTATCGTCTTATGATGCTCTGTATTTCTATGATATAAGTTGTAACTTCTCATTTATTTCTCAGTTTATTAATCTGTACTCTCTTTTTTGCTCATGTGTCTGGTTAAAGTCTAACAACTATATTTATCTTTCAAAAGCCATTATTAATTTGATTAAATGTTTCTATATTTAATCTTTATTTTATTTAATTATGTCCTGTCCTTTCACCTGTCTTTCCTTTACTAACATGTTTGTTTTAAATTTTGGTAAAACTTTTGTTTGTAAGAATATAAGATTGAGATGTTTCTTATTTGTATAAGTGGGATTATTTTGCTGTAAGCATCCCTATTAATACTGTTTTTGTTATACCCCATGGATTTTGTTTCTGTTGTCATTTGTCTTTATATATTTTTTCTTTGATTTATACAGCAATCCATTTGTTGCTAATATTGTATGATTTATCTTCCATACTTTAGTATTTTTCTCAGGTTTTTCCCTTTAGTAAATTTCTATTCTCACAGAATCCATAAGTTTCTTCACAAAACAAAGAGAAAATAATAAAATTTATACATACATCTGAAACACCCAAATTTTCTAAAATTATTTTAAAAAATGAACAAAGATGTGGTTATTACCCTCCCTGATTTTATAACATACTACAAAGCTACAGTAATCAATACATTAAAATATGGCACTTAAAGAAACACATAAATCAATGGAACAAAATAAAGAGTCCAAAAATTAACCCACACACATATGGTCAATTAGTTTACAATGATGGATGCAAGTGTACACAATGGAAAAAAAGCAGTCTCTTCAACAAGTAGCTCTGAGAAATCTTGACAGTATATGAAAAAGGAAGATGGAAGAGCACTTCCTTCCACAGTATACAAAATGAGATAACAATGGATTAATTTCCTAAATGTAAAGCCCGAAGCTATACAATTTCTGACTAAGAACAGGAGCAGAACTGACTTTGAGATAAATCATAGCAATGTGTATTTTTGTTCTGTCTCCAAATTAAAAAAAAAATGAAAACTAACAATTACAGTTTTTAGTTTACTGAGGAAAAAAATAGATGTACTATGTGATATAGGGAATTTACTTCTTGTATAAATGTGAAGTGAAAACCTTTTGCAAAGCAAAGGAAACCTTCAGCAAGACATATGATAAAAGACAGAATAGAAGGAAAAATTTCAGATAATGAGAACAACAAGATGTCAATATCCGTAATATATGTATAGCATATTAGACTCACTATTTATCAATCAAAGACCCCAACTTGAAAACAGTTGAAGAATCTTCATGGAAACTTTTCAAAAATAGACATGTGGATGATTTTCATGCACATATAAGTATACATAACATTGCTATTCATTAGGAAAACATAAATCAAAACCAGAATGGAATATAATCTCACAGCAACCAAAATGGCTATTAACAAATAGTCTACCAATGATAAAAATTAATAAGAATTTGATAAGAGAGAACCCAGGTACACTGTTGGTGGAAATATAAATTGATGTATCCACTAGTATAAAAATGTGGACAGTGCTCAGAAAACTAGTAATAGAATCATAATATGTTGCAGCAATTCCTCTTTTTGGTATAAATCTGAAATAAATGAAAACATTAACTTAAAGGATATATTACCCCCAAAGTTCTTAACATCATCATTTATAGCAGCCAAGGATAGAAGCACAAATCAACTGCACATCAACAGATGATTGGCTGAAGTAGATGTTAGACATAGATAACATAATATATACTTAGTCATTGTAAATTTAAAAATAAAATTCCGCCATTTGGAACAATGTGAATGGACCCAGAAAGTGTTGCACATAGGAAAATAAGTCATACAGAGAAAAACAATCTACATTGTAACTTAAATGAGGAAAATAAAGATAAAAGAGAAATAATCATAAAAAAACAGAAACAGAATCACTTATATATGTGTACTTTACCAAGTAGTGGTTTCCTGTGGAGAAAGGGAAAAAGGATGGAGAAGACAGAAACGTGCAAGCTACTACTAATAAATTAGAGAACCAACAGGGCTATATTTAGAGCATAGAGAAATATTTTAATAATTTAATTGATTTTAAAGAGATTATATAGATATATTTTAGTAAAATGTGCATGTAAGTGGGAAAAATATTGAAGAAAATAACCCAGTAAAATCAAATTATTTTGCAGTACTATGACATTAAGGGAGGTGATTTGTTCACTTTATTTTGTGTTCTTATAATGTCCTTAGTAGAATTTAAGCTTTTAATTGAAAAAGTATATACTTTTAAAAGTGACATGTTTAAACTATTTTTGTCTTTCCCCTTACATCTACAGTCATTAAAACTTTCAAATCTCAATAAAAATAAATACAACACAAAACAATACTACAGAACGCATGTGAAAAGGTGAAGTTTGGTGTAATAAAACACTCAAAGAGGCTGAACTGAGGGAAGAGCAGATTTGATGTCTGCAACCAAGGCCCCATGACTAAGATATCTGAGTCCACAAGTTCAGAGGACCCAGTAGAAACAGGGTCTCAGTGGTTCACACAGCTTCGGCCTCCAACTGCACCAGTACTTATGGTCACAGGTAACTAGGAGGGAGCCACAAAGGAGACAGAAATTCCATCTTTCAGACCCTCAGACATTCATGACACTGTCCCTACTCCCCATTCACAGTGGTGGAGACAAGTTACATTGCAAAACTGGACATGGCAAAGACACTTGCCCGATTCCAAATACCAACCTGTCTTTACACCTTTCCTCATTGTGCTCACTGAATCTCAAGGGATATCAAATAAAAGGAAGGTTTCGCCTCCCAGTGACAACAGTGGCATTAACTACCAGAGAAGTGTAAGAAGTGACAATGAAAGCACATCTTTTATCCAGACAGTAGTGTCTGGAAAGTGCCATTTTGAAATATTATCAGAAGTAGCTCACGTAAGTAAAACCAAAAATTGTGCCATATTGCAAACTACCAGAAACAAAAACACGGACTCCAACTCCAAATCTGTTATTTAGTGTCATCAGAGCAATAATTTACCAAGATCATGACCAATCACAGTTACATTTTAAGGCACACACAATCACTGAAAGACACACACATACAATGACACAGACACAGACAAACACGCACACGCACCTGAACACACACACACACACACACACACACACACACACAATGTCAACCCTGCAGCAAACAAACTTAAAGTCATGGTATATTGCCATGTAACTAATACTCAATCCAAATAGATGTCATACAGAAACTAAATACACAAAACAAAACTCAGTTTAGCGAGCCCAGGAATAAATGAAATGATGATAAGGAATACATTACCAAAGAGACTGAAACTATAAAATAACCAAACATTATTGGAGGACCAGGAGAACTTAATAAATGAGATGAGGAACGCAACAGAAAGCAATGGAAGTAGGCTGTCTTTGTGGAAGAGAGATTAGCAAACTCAGCAATACAAAACTAGAAATTATAGGAGAGGGCAGAGATACAAGATATTAAAAAGTGAGGAAATTCTACAATAGCTTTCAGACTTCCTCAGGAAGTGCACATTAGAGTGGAATCCTGGAGGGATAAGAAGTTTAGAAGGCAGCTGATGGTTTATTTAAAGAAGTGATAGTTGATAACTTCCCGAACCTGTGTAAGGAACTGATATACAAGTCCGTGAGCCAACAAAACACCAATAACTTTAAGACAAAGGGACCTCCTTCAAGATACGTCATATGCAAATTGGCAAGTCAATGACAGAGAAAAAATTTTAAAGGCAGCCAAAAAAATTATGATAATTTACAAAGGAACCCCCATTAGGCTATCAGCAAATTTCTGAGCTGAAAACATAGGCCAATATTAAATAAAATGACATTTTCAAACTAATGAAATAAGAAATCACTCACCCAATAATACTTACACAGTTATCATTTAGATATAAAGTGAAAATTAAGACTTTAACAGAGAATCAAAACCTGAATGTGTTGAAAAAAACAAAATGGATACACCTTATAAGAGGGGAAAAAAAGAAATCTACTAAGAAATATAAAATGGCAAAAATATGCAAAACATTGACCAAAATGCTAAGGAGAGACCATGAGAAACGTGCAAATGTTTCTTTGGTTATGTTTTTAAATGCTACTATACTATATGGATTAAAGAGAGGAAAACACGAAATCAGTTGAAATAAATATTGATATTTCAAACTGGTAACATGTTTACAACAGTAAAAGAAATAATTTGAAACAGTAATCATAAATGTAAAGAGTAACAATAAAACAATATTAAAGGAAGATGCTATCAGCAGAAAAAGGACTAAATTTTACATGAGATGTTTTATATTTAATTGAAGTATAGTAGATGTAATATATTGTGTAGTTTCAGATGTACAGCATAGTGATTCCAACTACTTTGAATATTATATTGCATTATGAATTATTACAATAATTGTAACATACACTTATTTAAAGTATTGTGTATATTTCCATGATCTATACAGATTACCCTTATGGCTTCTCTCCTTTATGTATACTACTTTGTATCTCTCAATGTCTTACTATTAAATTCTCTTTCCCTTCCCTTTGGTAAATATAAAGTTTTCCATATATCTTTGAGTCTGCTTAAGTTTTGTCTACCTAAACTCTTTACCTCTCTATCATGTCTCTGTCTGTCTATCTATCTGTCTATCTATCTATCTATCATTTATGTATATATCTAATCTTTTATCTATTTAACTGTCATCTATCAATAGATAGCTATAGATAGCTGTACACAGATATTTGTTATTCTTTAAATTCCACATATAAATTATATTATATACTTTTGACTTTATCTAAGTTACTTCACTAGCACAATATTTTCTAGGTCCATTCATGATACTGAAATAGCAATGTGTTATGCTTTTTCATGGCTGTGTAATATTGCATTGAATATTTAAAGAAACATATATTCTTAAGTCCATAGTCTACTTTGGACACTTGGATTAATTCCCTGTCTTTCATAAAATAAACAGTGCTGTTGTGAATATTGGTTCTTCTAAATTTAGGGTGCTTTCCACAGATTTTTCCAAGGAGAGGTAATACTGGGTCATATGGTAGTTAACTTGTTAGTTTTTAAACAAATCTCAATACTGTTTTCCATAGAAGATATATCAATTTACATTCATACCAAGAGTATACAAGAGATTTGTTGCCTCCACATCGTGTCCAACACTTACTATTTGTAGACTATTTGATAATAGCCGTTTGACTAGTGTGAAGTGATACCTCATTGTGGTTTTGTTTTGTAATTACCTATTAAATAGAAATGTTGAGCAATTTTATCACTTGCCTGTTACTCATCTGAATGTTTTCTTTGGAAAATTAGTAAGTCAGGTACTCTGCCCTTGTTTTCGATTGGGTTTTTGTTTTTCACCTTGAGTTGTGTAACCTAAATCCATGTTACATCTACTAACCTACATCTATTAACCCCTGCTCACTTGCATTGTTTGCAAACATGTTCTCCAAATACACTGGCAGCGTTTTAATTTCATTGATAGTGTCCTTAGCTGTGCAGAAATTTTCAAGTTTGTTTAGGTCCCACTTGCTTATTTTTGCTTTTATTTCTTTTGTCTTAGGAGACTGATATAAGAAAATATTCCTATGAAATATATCCAATAGGGTATCACCTATATTCCCTTCTGGCAGTTTTATAGTATCAGGTCTTTCATTTAGCTCCTTAATACACTTGGAGTTTATTTTTGTATATGATGTCAGGGAATGCTCTAATTTCACTTTTACATGTAGATGTCCAGCTTTCCCAACACCGTCCATTGACGAGACTTTCTTTTCTTCATTGTGTTCTCTTGCCTATTTTATCATAGATTCATTGCTCATAGGTGTGTGGAAATATTTCTAGGCTCTCTATCTAATTTTATTGATTATATATCTGTGCCAATGAAATACTGTTTTTATTACTGTAGGTTTTTAGAATAGTAAGGTATCCGGGAGGATTATACCTCCAGATTTGTTGTTTTCCGGTTCTGTGGAAAATACTGCAGCTTCGTAACAGGCATTGCACTAAATCCTTTGGTTTCTTTGTGTAGTACGGCCATGTTAATAATATTAACTCTTTGAATCCAAGACCACAAGACATCTTTCCATTTCTTTGAATCATTTTTGATTTCTTTGTCAATATTTTACAATTTTCAGTGTGTATATTTTTCGCATATATGGTTACATTTGTTCCAAGATATTTGGGCGAATGTGGTTTTAAATATTATTGCTTTCAACGTCGATTTAATGGTATCTCATGATTAATATGGAGAAATGCCAGAGACTTCTTTACATTAATCTTGTACCCTGTTCCCTTGGTGAAATTTTTTATTGTTCATAATAGTCAGTGTGGAGCCCTTAGGTCTTTCTATGTAGATTGTTATGCCATCAATACTGGTGACAATTTTGCCTCTTTCTTTCCATTTTGTGTTTCTTTTTCTTCTTTTTCTTTTCCTTTCCTTTCTTCTATTACTATTGAACAGAAGTGGTGAGATTAGGAATCCTTGTCTTGTTCCCGAATTTACACAGAAGGCTTTCAGCCATTCCCCTGGGTACTATAAATTGTTATAAATGGCCTTTAGTATGTTGAGAGATGTTCCCATTGTACTCAGTTTCATAATTCTGATCATGATGTATGTTGAATTTTGTCTAATACTCTTTCTGTGTGTATTGAAATGGTCCTGTGAATTTTGTCCGTCCTTTATTAAATATGTTTCATGCTGATTGACTTGTGTATGTTGAACCATCCTTGTGACTCTGGAAGGAATCCAACTGATCATCGTGTATAATCCTTTCTATGTATTGCTGGATTCATTTGTTGATGTTTTTCGAGGATTTTTGAATGTATATTCATCAAGGATTTTGTCTTAACATTTTCATTTTTTTTTTTTTGGTAGTGTCACTGACGGGTTTTGGTATCATGGTATTGTTGGCCTCATAGAATAACTTTGGGAATTTTCTTTCCTCCTTCATTTTTTTGAAATAGTTGTGACAACAGAGGTTTTAGTGAAGGCATCCAGGCATTTTGTTCAAGGGGTATTTTTAAAATTATATATTTTATTTAACTTATACTGATTGCTCTTTTCAAGTTTTCAGATTTCTCTTTATTCAGTGTTGGCAGTCTGAACGTTTCAAGTAATTTGTCCATTTCTTTAATGTCGTCCAGTTGGTTGACACGTAACTGCTCAGAGTGCTTTCATAAACTTTGTTTGTATTTCTGTAATATCACATATTATTTCTAATGTTTCATTTATTATTTTTTTTGGGTCCACTGTCTGTTTTTCTTGATAAGCCTGACTAAATGCTTATCAATTTGTTAATATTTTTAAGAAAAAAGCTGTTGATTTTATGATTTTTAATTTATTTTTAAATTTATTTTATATTTATTTTCAACCTAATCATTAAAGATTTCACGTTCTACCGCCTTTGGGTTTTGTTTGTCCTTATTTCTCGTTATTTTGGGTGGTAAGCTTGGTCCTTTGTGTGAGGTTTTACTTTTTCCTTATAGAAGGCATGAATTTTTCTAAACTCCCTCTTAGATTTCCCTTTGCTGCATTCCATACATTTTATGAAGCTGTGTTTTCATTGTAATTTGTTTCCAGGTATGAATTTATTCCCTCTTTGATTTCATCATTGACCTTGTTTTATTTTATTTTTTAAAGGATGTGGTTTAATCTCATGTTTGTGCTTTTACTGTTCTTCTTTCTATAGTTGATACATATTTTCACAGTTTTGTGTATGGAAAAATACTTGCTGTAAACTATATTTGCTTAAAGTTCCTGAGGCTCTTTCCATGACATAGTATGTGGTTAGTTCCTTAGAATACATCCTGTGCACACTTGAGAAGCTTAAGTGTTCTCCTTTACTGATGCGGTGTCAAAAAGCTCATTTAGGTTCAAATGATCTAAAATGTCATTAAGACCTCTGTTTCCTTACAGATATTCTTTCTGAATGATATGGTCATCAGAATAGTGAGGTGTTATACTCATCTACTATTATTATTTATAATGAATTAAACACTTCATGTCTACTATTATTTTTCTTATAATTAGGATCTATAGAGTTTTGTCCATATATAATTTTATCAGTGTAAAACTCTATTTTTACATTGATCTCTTTTTCTTTATTTAATCTCATATTTATCTTTCATTGTGAAACTTATTTTAAAACATATTTTGAATGATTTGAGCATTGCAATCTGCACTTTCTTCTCATTTTCATGAAATATCTCTTCCATTTAAAGATGCAATAAATCTGGTAGCAGAAAAGGAAGAAAGAAAGAAGAAAAGGGAAAACAGTTTGGGACAGGTTCCACAGGGATGGAACTACAAAGAAGGACTGGCACTCATTCACTGTGTCTTCCCTCTCCAACTGAGAGGTTGGCAGGAAGGAGGGGTAGCCTCCAAGCCTTGAATCTGTACAGACAATAAGTTGAGTGACAGAACTAAGTAAACAGGTACAGACACCCAGCCCAAGATGCAGCCCAGAGGCTGGGGCAGGGCCATGCTGCACGAGTTGGGTGGAAGTTGGGGATGGCAGCACTGACGCAGTCTGGGGGAATAGATGCGGCTGTTTGCCATGGCTGTGGGTGCACAGGGCAAAACATCCTGGGCCCCCCATAAAACAACAGGGCAGATGTGCCCTTTGGGGGGGAAGGGTGCATAACTTTCACTGAAAATCCACAAAAGTTTCAACGTGAAGAGACCTGGGTCTTAGACACAGCCACCATACCTTCTGGTGCTTTGCACCCAGGCAGCAGAGGGGACAATGTCTGCATCCACGTCTAAGGATTTAGAAGTCTTAAGGGGCCAGAAAGAGACTTCTCTACAGCCTCAGGAAGATAGGAGCCTTCTGTCCTCGTTCCTCAGAGAACTTGTTTCACCAAGACAAACAAGGAGCTGGGTTTTGGGCCAGACCAGGGACAGGGTGGTTCTTCAGTATTCCCTGAGCCCACTTCCAGTGTGCAAACCTGAGACAGAGTGTACAGTGTCACAGAGCAATGGAGCGACCGGCACCCTGATGGGGTGTGTGGCCCCCCACATTTTGGGCTGGAACGCAGCCCCTGACCATGGTGCGGGGAGAGGGCATGATGCACACTCCTGCCTGGTCAGTCTGCAACATCTCACTGCAGCATCAGGCAGGGCAGTGACAAGCAGGCCTCATTAAAGGGAGCTGCTCCAGGTGCAGTGTTGGGTGTAGGAGCGATCTGCTTGCTGACAGGCACTGGGAGAAGCACAAATGAGGGCTCCAATGGAGGGCCTCTGAAAACAGGAAGATGAGCTTCCAAAACAGGATGAATACAGAAAGACTCCACATTAAGTGTACAGTCTCCTGGAGGACACAGGCCACCCCTTGTTTTAATCTGTTTTTACCTGTTCCATTTTCTATTACACTCTTAATTTTTACTTCTTATTTAATTATATATAATCCCATTTTAATCCCTTTGAAATTTTTAAAAATATTTTTATTATTATTATTTTTCAAAACTCTGCTTCAACTTGCTTTCTAATATTCAATATACAATGTCTTCAAAGCTTTATTTCTCCCTTTTTTAAAATTTTTATCTCTTTCTCTCTTTTTTCTCTCTTCCAAGTATGTATTACTACATAGGCATTAGGTAGATATACTCCTTTAGGACCAGAGAAGATAACTGATACTCCATAAACTACAGTGCCAGAGAGGTAGTAGAAAGATGAAGAAGCAGAGAAACCATTCCCAATTAATAGAACAAGAGAAATCCCCTGAAAGAATGATCAGTGAAATACACATCAATATCCTACTAGATCAATATTTCAAAAATAGAGTGATCAAAATACTGAATGAAATAAAACAGATAAAGTTTAGAGACACAAAATATGTCAAAAATGAAATGGATGCTATAAGGAAGAGCCGAGTAGAATAGGTAAACCCGTTGACTGAGATGAGGAAAGATTTAAAGGTGTAGCAAAGCTGACTATATAACGCAGAATAACGAATTAGTGTCTTAGAATACAGGAAAATAGAAAGCACCCAATCAGAAGAGCTACAAGAGAAACAACAAGAAACAAATGAAAAAAGCATAAGGGACCTATGGGTTAATAGAAAGCATGCCAAACTTGGCATGATAGAAGTCCCAGAAGGGGAAGAAAGATAAAAGGGGATTGCAAAGTTTTTTGTAGAAATCATGACTGAGAACTTCCCAAACTTAAAGAAGGAATCAGATATCCAATACAGGAAGCTCAGTGTGTCTCAAACAGGAAGAACCAAAATACACACATACCAAGACATATAATTAAGATGGCCAGAGTCAAAGATAACGAAATGATTCTAAAGACAGTAAGAGAATATCAAAGAGTGAGTTACAAGGGAATCCCCATAAGGCTCCCAGCTGAGTTCGCTACACAAATACTACAGACCAGAATGGAGTGCAAGATATATTCAAAGTCCTGAATGAAAAAAAATTGATATACCCTAGGATACGTTAACCAGCAACACTATCCTTTTTGGTAAAAGGAGACATAAAGAATTTCACAGACAAGAAAAATCTTCAAGTGATCTGCAACACTAGACCCATGCTTAAAGAATTATTGAAAATTCTTCTCTAAAAAGAAAAGCAGCAGGATGCTACAGAAATGTGAAACTCACAGCTTTAAAGGTGATAATTCATGAATTACAAATAAAATAAACTCAAAATTTTAAAACAAGACATACAAATTATTGAGAATTGGAGAGGGAGGCAGGAAATAAAGAATTTTTTTTGATTTTTCTTTTTAAATTTTTTGTTCTCAGTAGGATGGGTTTGAGATCATGTTACTATCCATTTAATAAAAGCAGTTATAGTAATGGTCTAATGGACTTATAAAAAAGGGAAACAAGAAGACAAATACTTATCATGGAGTCACTAAAACTAAATAAAATTCATGATAATGCAAAAGAAACTTACCAACCATAAAAGGAAGATGAAAGAACAAAGAGGAAATACCAAATCATCTGCAAAGTTAAGGTCAAATTTGCAATAAACCCAAGCGTATCATCAATTATTATAAATGTTAATGGCCTAAATGCTCCAGTTGAAAGTCATAGAGTGGCAAGCTGGGTAATAAAGCAAGATCCTTCAAAATGTTGCATATAAGAGACCCACTTCAGAGAGAAGGACACACATAGATTGAGAGTGAAAGGACAGAAAGTGGTATTCCATACAATTTGAAAAGCCAAAAAGCAGGTGTTGCAGAACTGATTTCAGACAAAATAGCCTTTAAAACAAAGGCCATAAAGAAAGATAAAGAAGGACATTTTATTATGATTGAAGGAGTGATACATTATGAAGATAGCACACTCATTAATACATATGCACTAAATAGATGAGCACCTAAGTACATAAAATAACTACTAACAGATATAAAGGGGGATTCATATTTGGAGATTTCAACACTGCATTTATATCACTGCACAGATCATCGAGACAGAAAATAAATTAGGCAACAGAGAAGTTAAATAATAGAATATGTGTAATAGTAATATTACACTTGGTGGATATATTCAGAGCATTGCATCCCCCACAAAATAGGATATACATTCTTTTCCAGTGCACGTGGAACATTTTCCAGGATTCATGATGTACTTGGATACAAAAGAAACTTCAGCAAGTATAAGAATATAGAAATTACCTCAAGTGTCTTTACTGACCACAATGCCATGAAGCAAGAAATCAACAACAGAGAAACAAATGAGAACATAAGGAAAACATGGAGATTAAACAATATGTTAGTAAAAAACCAATGGGTCAATGAAGAAATCAAAGTTGAAATGAAAAAGTATCTTGAGACAAAATAAAATGATAGCAAAACCACACAAAATTTAAGGGACATAGCAAAAGCAGTGCTCAGAGGGGTGTTTATAGTGATACAGGCCTTCCTTAAAAAAGAAGAAAAATGAGAAAGAAACAATTTAACCCAACAGAAGAATGAACTAGAAAAAGAAGAAGGAAAAACCCAAATGGCAGCAGAAAGAAAGAAATGATAAATATTGTGGAGGAAATAAATTGAATAGAGATTTAAACATCATAGGAAATAAATCAACCATTAAAAAAGATGGTTTTTTGAAAAAGTAAGTAAAATCAACAAACCTCTTTCAAAACTCAAAAGGAAGAAAAGAGAGAGAGCACAAATTAGCAAAATAAGTTAGGAGAATGGAGAATTTACAACAAATAAAGTAGAAATACAGAATATCATACGTGAATATTATGAAAAGTTTATGGAATCAGACTGGATAACCTAGAGGAAAAGGACAAGTTTCTGGAAACATACTGTCCACCATGACTGAATCAAGAAGAAACTGACCCCCTGAACAAGCAGAGCACTAGAAATGAAATCAAAATAGCAATATAAAACCTCCCTAAATTTAACAGTCCAGGACTGGACAGATTTACTGAGGAATTCTACCAAACATACAAAGAAGAACTCATTCCACTTTTTCTCAATCTCTTCCAGAAGATTTAAAAGTAAGGAATACTCCCAAAGTGATTCTATGAAGCCACAATCACACTGATATCACAACCAGGCAAAGACACTACCAACAAAGAGAATTATAGTCCAAAATCACTGATGAACACAGACGCCAAAGTCCTCACCAAAATAGTAGGAAATAGAATCCAACAACACAGAAGAAAGATTATACATCATGACCAAGTGGGGATTATGCCAGGGGCAAAGGGGTGTTTCAACATATGCAAATCAATCAATGTAATACAGCACATCAGAAAGAGAAAGGACCAAAACCACATGATCATCTCAATAGATGCAGGAAAAGCATCTGATAAAATTCAAAACCCACATATGATAAAATATCTCACCAAAGTGAGCATAGTGGGAACATATCTCAGCACCATGAAAGCTATAGATAACAAACCTATAGCTAGCATAGTACTCAATGGTGAGAAAGTTAAAATCTCCCCACTAAAATCTGAGAAAAGGAAAGGATGCACACTATCACCACTCCAACTCAATATAAACTTGGAAGTCCTAACCTAAGCAATCAAACAAGAGAGAGAAGTAAAAGGGATGCAAATTGGAAAGGAAGAGTTAAAACTCTCACTATATGCAGAAAATATGTTACTACATATAGAAAACCCTTCCAGATCCAGACAAAAATTACTGTAGCTGATCAAACAATTCAGCAAGGTGGCAGGTTACAAGATTAAGGTTCAAAAATCAGTGGAATTTCTTTATGCTAACGTTTCAGATAATACTATAGAGCTACAGTCAACATGACAGCACTCTATTGGTAGGAAAACAGACATATAGGCCAATGGAACAGAATAGAGAGCCCAGAAATGAATCCACAAATTTTTGGTCAATTAAACTTTGACAAAGGGGGCAAGAAAATACAATGGAATAGAGACAGACTCTTCAGCAAATATTGGGAAAACTGGACAGCAGCATGTAAATCAATGAAGTTAGAACACTCCCAATGAGGCTAGAACACCACACACAAAATAACTCAAAATGGATCAAATAATTAAACATAAGACAAGATGCAATAAACCTCCTTGAGGAAAATACAGGCAAAAGATTATCTGACATAAGTCTCGAAAATTTTCTCGTAGAAGAAGTAAAAGCAAGAATAAACAAATGAGACATAATGAAACTTACAAGCTACTGCACAGTAACGAAACCGGAAGCAAAACAAAAAGACAACATAAGGAATGGGAAAAAAAATTTGCCTATGAAACCGACAAAGGCTTGATCTTCAGAGTATATAAGCAGTTCATCAAACTGAGTAAGAAAAAGTAAACAACCCAATCCAAAAATGGGCAGAAAACCTAAACAAGCGATTCTCCAAGGAAGACATACAAATGATTAAAGGGCACATCAGAAAATGCTCAATATCACTGATTATCCGAGAAATGCAAATCAAAACTACAGTGATGTATCACCTCACACCAGACAGAATGGCCATCATTCAAAAATCCACAAATGTCAAATGCTTGAGAGACTGTGGACAAAAGGGAAACATCTTTCACTGCTGGTGGCAATGCAGTTTTGTGCAGCCACTGTGGAAAACAGGATGGAGATTCCTCAAAAGCCAAGGAATAGACTTACCATATGACCCAGGAATCCCACTCCTGTGCATAAATCCAGAAGGAACCCTAATTCACCCTAACCTGCACCCCAATGTTCATAGCCAGCACTATTTACAATAGCCAAGACATATAAACAAACTAAATGTCCATCGACAGTTGACTGGATAAAGAAGAGGTGGTATATTTATACAATGAAATACAAGCCAGCCATATAAACTGACAACATAACGCCTTTTTCAGCAACATGAATGATCCTGGGGAAAATCAGTCTAAGTGAAGTTAGCCAGAAATACAAAGAAAAATACCATATGAAATGGCTCATAAGTGGAATCAAAAAACAAAACAAAACAAAACAAAAAAAGCACAAATAAAAAACAGAAATAGACTTGCAGTCATAGAATATAAAATTTTGTTTTCCATATGGCTGGGGGTGGGAAGAGATAGACTGGGAGGTCAAAATTGTAGAATAGATAAGCAGGATTGTTCTGTATAGCACAGGGAAATGTATAAAAGATCTTACGGCATCATAAAAATGAAAAATGGGACATCAAATGTATATAAGTTTTTGTAACTGAAAAATTGTGCTCTACGCTGGAATTGGAGACAACTTTGTAAAATGAATGTAAATCAATAAAAAAGTTAAAAAAAGAAAAACATTATCCTAAATATTACAGGTGTAAATATAAATTATAGAGAAAAACCTATACAGTAGAGTAGTAAAACCAAATATTTTGTTATATGTTTTCCTTTTGAGATAAGCAAATCTAAAAACCGCTAGCCAGGTGTATCATGAAAAAAGGTAGATGCTACAAAGAAATAAATTAAGAAATAAAAGAAGAGAAATAACAATTGTTACCCCAGATATACAAAAAAGTGTTTATTTGGTCAGAACTTACATGCCAATAAACTGGACAACTTAGAAGTTATAGACATATGTCTAGAAAGAGACAGAGATAAGGAGAAACAAATAATTTGACCAAACTGTTTACTAGAAGAAAGATAGAATCTGCATTTAAAAAAATGTTTGAATAGAAGTGTAGATTTCAAAAGCTCCTGTGGAGAACTGTACAAAAATACAAACAAGAACTTATACAATTCTTAGTATTCAAACATAGTGCAGATGTGGGAAACTCCCAAATTAATTCTATGAAGTTTCATCACCCTGATAGCAAAACCAACAAAAAAAAGTACGGGCAAAGTGAACTTCAAGCCATTATATTTGATAGATTTACAAGCAAAAATTCTACAAAATATTATTAGCAAACGAAATCCAGCAATACTTAAAATGAATCATACACCATGATCAACTTGGATTCATTACAGTGTCACAAGAGAGGTTCATCATACACAAATCAATCACTTTGATACACCACATTAACAAAAGAAAAAGAGAAAATGACATGGTCATGCCAATAAATCCATAAAAAGCATTTCATAAAATTCAACATTTTTTCATTAAGACAGCAACAAAATCAACAACAACAACAACAACATCAACAATGACAGAAACCTCTTAGCAAATTAGGATGCAGGAAATATATCTCAAAATATCTAAAGTCATTAATTACAGACAAACAGACTACATAATATGCAAAAGTGAAAAACTGAAATCCAAATTAAGGAAAAAATCAAGGATGCCCACTCTCACCATTTCTATTAAACACATTATGGGAAGTTCTAGCAACAGCAATTGGACAAGAAAAAAATTATTCATGTGGGATTGAATGAAGTAAAACTGTTATTAATTTAGATGACATGATAATCTATATAGTGATCCCTAAAGATTCTCCAAACTAAAACAACTAAAAGTAATAAACACATTTAGCAAAGTAGCATGATTCATGATTAATATACAAAAACTGTCACATTTTTACACTAACAATGCAATATTCCATAATTTTAAAAGATCTATATGAATCAGACCAAAAAATGAAAAACCTATGAAAAAACCAACATAATAAAATGATTAGAACACTGATAAAGAAATTTGAAGATGATGCAAATAAATGGAAAGAAATCTCAATGTCTTAGTTAAGAGGAATTAATATTGTTAAAATATACATACTACAAAGTATGTCTACAGATATAAATTGATTCTGATCGAACTACATGATATTTTCCACAGAACTAAAAAGAGTCTTATGATTTGTATGGAACTGCAAAAGAACCAGAATTGCAAAAGAAACATGAGGAATAAGAACAAAGATGGAGGCATAACCAATAACCCTCCCAGATCTCAGACTATATTACAAAAATACTGTAATCAAAACAGCACAATGCTGGAAAACAACCAAATATCTATATCACTGGAATGGAACACAGAGGCAAAAATAAAATATCACACGTATGGTGAACTAAACTATGACAAAGGAAATAAAAATATACAATGCCTTTAAGACAGTTTTCAGCAAGGGATGTTGAGAAAGCTAGACAGCTACATATAAATCAATGAAATTAGAACACTCCCTCAAACTGTACAAAAATAAACACAAAATGATTTAAATATCTGAATCTAAAACATGACACAATAAAACTCCTGGAAACTAACATAGAGAAAACAAGCATAAATTGTAGGAAAAGTTTCTTATGTCACTCTCCCAAGCTGAAAACAATAAAAACAAAATAAACAAAAAGGTCCTAAATAAATTTGAATGCTTCTATGCAGCAAAGTAAACAAAATGAAAAGATGAATTTCCAAATGGGAGAAAACTTTAGGAAACAATACAATCAACAAGAGGCTAATTTCAAAAATACACACATCTTTCATACAACTCCATTTCAAATATCTACAAACAACTCAGCCGGAAAATGAGAAGACAATTCTCTAAAGAAGACACACAGATGACAAACAGGAAAAGAAAAACATGCTCACATTGCTAATCATAATACAAAGGCAACACAAAAATAAAATAATGTTTTACCTCCCAATATTGAGAAGGGATGTCATCCAAATGTCTACAAATAATACAGACTGGGGTGGTTGTGGAGAAATAGGGACTCTCCAATGCTGTTGGTGGGAATGAAAATTGGTGCAAGCACTTTGGAAACTGTATGGAAGTTCCTTTAAATAATAAAAATAGACCTATCATATGGCACAGCAATCCCACACCTGGGCATATAAAACATAAATCCTGAAAGCAAAGAATCCTAGAGTAAAATATAAGAAATACACTCTGACATTGGACTTAATATGATTCTACATATGTCTCCATGGCAAGGGAAGCAGAAGCTAATCTAATAAAATATGATTGTATCACTCTAAACAGATTTGCACTGCAGAAGAAATGATCAATAAAATGAAAAGTCAACAAACAGAATGGGAGAATATATTTTCAAGATTTTTTCCAATCTAGTGTTAATATCCAAAATATATGGCAAACACTGACCCCACAACAATAACAAAAAAGACCCAACAATGCAACTAAAAAAAGTCCATAGGAACAGAATAGATAGATCTGAATCAATTTTCTGTAGAAAACATATTTGGCTAAATGACACATGAAAATATGTTCAGAGTTATAAATTATTAGGAAAGTCATAAACCAAAAATGAAGCAAGACCTCACACTTGTCAGAAGGCTCTCATTAAAAAAAAAAAGAAATAGATGTGGGTGAGATTGTGGAGAGAAAGTACAACATGGACACTGTTGATAGGAATGCAAAGTATTGATTCCATTGCATATATACATGAAATTTTCTTCATCCATTTTTCTGTCAAGGGATGTTGGGTTTGTAGGCCCCTGTCTGAAGGCTCTAGTGAATAAGCCCATGGGCTGAACTGATAAACAATCTGTGAGGAATGTCACATATCCAGGCTGGGTATTATATGGCCTACTCTATGTATCAAGAATGGATGGCTGGATAGACTATGCTGGGTAAGATCCTCAATGGAGGACAGCCTAAGACAGGCACAGCCAGCTGGATCAGAGATGGCCTACTTAATGAAGTTCCGTGATAAACTTTTAAACAATCCTTGATCATTTAACATCCTGTGTTTACTGCAGGAGCATGGGTACATATACAGCTTAAGATTATTAACATTGTTATAACTTGGATGATATGTGAGGTATTGTGCATGTCCTATATAAACCCTTCTTCTAAGAATCAATAAACAGAGAACTACTTCGCTTTTCTCCACACAGTGTTTGGGTGTATATGATATCGTGTCACTGACAGGGTAAATTTAATTTGTTGGGAGTATCTTTAAAGTATGTTGCATTATATACAATGCCCTTTCCTCACTTATTGAGATGATTATGTGAGTTTTATTTCTCATTCTATTAGTTTGGCATGTCACCTTAATTGATTTGAATATTTTGAAGAATCTTTAAACCCAGGGATAAATCCCTTTTGTCATGTATGTTTATGATACATTAAATGTGTTGTTGAATTCATTTTGCCTGTGATTTTTGAGAATTTTGGCACATATGTTCATCAGAGATAATATTCTATATTTTGCATATAATGTCCTTTCTACCATTGTTATGCAAATAAAGCTGGCATCATAAAACATGTTTGTAATCTTTCACCCCCTTCAAATTCTCGGAAGATTTGGGGAAGAAATGGTGAAAAATTGTCTTGAAATGTATGACAGAATTCACCAGTAAAATCGTCTTGTAAATTTTTCGGGTTTGGGAAGTTTGGATTATTGATTTACTCATACACAGTTTTGCTCTATTTAAATTTCTTATTGCTTCTTGATTCAGTATTGGAAGACATATGTTGCTGGATATTTGTCTTTTGTTCTAAGTCATTGAAATCGTTGGCTTGTGGTAATTTCTAATGAAGCTTTGCATCTCTACAACATCAGTGGTAAAATCTTCTCTTTTATTTATAATTTTATTTGAGTCTTTACTTCCTTAGCCAACCTAAAATTTGTCCGCTTTATGTTTAAAAGAACCAGACTTAGGTTTTCTTTTATCTTTTCAAATGTTTCTCTTGTTAATTTCCTTACTCACATTCATTCAATTTTCTTCTTTATTCTTTCTATTTTCTCCTAGATTCTTGAAGTGAAAATTTAAGTAGTGTGAATATTTGTATTTCATTTACTACTAAATAGTTTTTATTTAGATATTATTTAATTATTTATTTATTTATTTAGTTAGTTAGTTATTAATATATTTACATATTTATTCATTTATTTATCATTGAAGTACTGCCATTTACAATGTGTCTATCTGTGATGTATAGCACTGTGTTCCCATACATGCATACATTTGTGGGCCTATTAAATGATTCTTCAAGATATTTAACTTAATGCCCTGTGTCATACAAAAGAAATTTTGAAAAAATCTATTTTTATATATAGTGGATAACATTTATAAATCTACAGCTCCCAAATATATCCTCTCACAGCCCCTTTCCACAGTAATCATAAAATTGTTTAGTAGATCTGCAAGTGTGCTTCAGTTTTGTAGATGAAATCATTGTGTTCTCATCCAATTTTTTTTTAAGGATCCACATGTTTTATGTCATGAATTATTTTTCTTTCTCTTTCTGGCTTACTTCAATTAGAATGACACTTATTGGGGACATTCATTTTGCTGCAAATGTCATTGTTTTATCATTTTTTATTGCAGAATATTTTTCCATTGTGTAAATATGGATTAACTTCTGAATACTGTCATCTGTTGTTGGACAATTAGGTTGCTTCCATGTCGTGGCTGTTGTATATAGCACTGCTAAGAACATTGGGGTGCAGGTGTCTTTTTGAATAAGAGATCACTTTGATACATACCCGGAAGTGGGATTGTTAGATCGTATGTTAAGTCTATTTTTATTCTTTTGAGGAATCCCCATCCTGGTTTCCACAATGACTGCACCAAACTGCATTCCTTCCATCAGTGTAGGAGGGTTCTCTTTCTCCACAGCTTCCCCAGCATTTATTGCTTGTGGATTTTTTAATGATGGCCATTGTGACTATTGTGAGGTGATACTTCATTATAACTTTGAATTGCCCTTCTGTGATAATGATAGTGAGCATTTTTGTTTTCATATTTCTATGTGGCATTTGTATGTCTCTAATGGAGAATTGCTTGTTTAGGGCTTCTGCCCATTTTCAGATTGGGTTTCTTGGGTTTTTTTTATTATTATTAGGTTGTATGAAGTCTTATATTTTGGAAATTAAGACTTTGTCAGTTGCATCATTTCTAAAAATTTTCTTTAATCCTGTAGGTTTTCATTTTGCTTTGTTTATGGTTCCCTTTGCTGTGCAAAAGCTTATGTTTAATTAGGTCCCATTAATTAATTTTGCTCTTACATCCATTACCTGGGTAGGCTGTTCTAGGACATCATTGCTGAGATTTATCTCAGAGTATTTTGCCTATGTTTCCTTCTAGGAGATTTTCTGTGTCTTGCCTTACATTTAAGCCTTCAAGCCATTTTGATTTTATTCTTGTGTATGGAGTGAAGGAGTGTTCTAACTCCATTGCTCTGATGCTGCTATCCAGTTTTCCCAACACCAGTTGGAGAAGAGATTGTCTTTTCTATGTCATATTCTTGGCTACTCTGTCAAAGATTAATTGAACATAGGCCTTTAGATTTATTACTAGGCCTTCTATTCTTTTCCATTGGTCCAAATACCTGTTTCTGTACCAATATCTTGTCATTTTGATTACTGTAGCTCTGCAACAGTGTAAGGAGACCTGGTGGTTTATTCCTCTATCCTCTTTCTTTTTCTTTAATAGTGCTTTGGAAATTATGAATCTTTTATGAGTCTGTGTTAATCTTAGGATCATTTGTTTCAGTCCTTAAAAATTTTTTTTGCATAATTTGATTGGAAATCACATTAAGTCTGTAGATTGCCTTGGGCAGTATGGCCATTTTTACAATATTGTTTCTTCCATTTCATGTCCATTGGGTATCTTTTCAATTCTTGAAATCTTTTTTGATATCCTCTATGTTTTCTAGTTGTCCATATATAAGTTATTCACCTCCTTGGTCAGATTTATTCTTAAGCCTTTAATAGTTTTGGATGCAGGTATAAAAGTGGTTGCTTCTATACTTTGTTTTCCTGTTGATTCAGTGGTAGTGTAAAGAAATGCAATTTGTTTTTGTACATTACTCTGGGTACGTTGCCCAGTTCCTTTTTTACCCTAAGTAATTTTTTGTGAAACTTTTACAGTTTTCTCTATATAGTGTCATGTCTGCATATCGTGGCAATTTTACCTCTTCTTTTCCAGTCTGAATACTTTTATATCTTTTTCTTGCCTGATCATTGTGGCTAGGACTTCCAAGACTATATTGAATTGAAATTGTGAGAATTGGCAACCTTGTTGTCTAAGGTTTTTGTGGGAAGCGTTTTAGTTTTTCACCATTGAGTATTTTGCTGGCTATATATTTGTCATAAATAGCTTTCATTATGTTGAGATTTGGTCCCTCTATGCCCACTGTGATAAGAACTTTTATTGCAAATAGGTGTTAAATATTATCAAACGCTTTTTCTTTATCTACTGAAATGATCATGTGGTATTTTGTCCTTTCTTTTGTTTATATGATGTATCACAATGGATTGATTGATTTGCATATGTTCAACCATCCTTGTGTTCCTGGTATGCACCTAACTTGACCATGGTATATAATCTTTTTTTACATGCTGTTGGATTCGGTTTGTTAATATCAAACTTTTGGAAAAGCCTGAGAAGTGGTATGGATTTTTCTTTGTATGTTTTCTCAAATTCCCCAGTGAATGTATTTGGGTCTGAATTTTGTTTGCAGAGATTTTTTATTTTATTTATAATTCTATTCCATTTCTGGTGATCTGTCTGTTCAAATGGTTAATATTTTCTTAATGCAAAAATGGTTCGCTGAATGTTTCCAGAAACTTCTGCATTTCTTCCTGGTTATACAGTTTGTTCCCATGCAGTTGCTCATGGTATTTCCTTATGATATTTTGCAAATTTGTTGTACTCTTTGAAGTTTCTGCATTGGCATTTCTTATGTTATTTGTGTTCTCTCTTTATTCTTGTTGATGAGTCTGTCCAGAGTTTTGTCAATTTTGTTTACTATTTCAAAAAAGAGTTTGATTTTTTCTATTTTTTAAACTCTATTTCAATTATTTCTTCTTTGATCTTTATTATTTCCCTCTTTCTGCTGACTTTTGGGGTTTTTTGCTCCTCTTTTCATGATTAGTGTACATAGAACGTTAGATTATTTACTTGAAATTTCTCTTCTACTTTGAGGAGGGCCTTCTCACTATGAACTTCCCTCTTAAGCCTGCTTTATCTGTATTATATAAACTTTGCATTGTGTTTTTAGTATCTTGATTCCCTTATTAATTTTCTGTCTGAAAGACCAGTCTAGTGATGGTAATGGGGAATAATACTCTCCTACTGTGATTGTGTTCCCACCGATTTCTTCCTTTTTATCTATTAGTATTTGCTTTATGTATTTAGGTGCTCCTATTTTGAGTGCATATATCTTAATGAGTATAATACCCTCATTTTATATTTCTCCTTTAATCATTATATCATGTCCTTGTTTATCTTTCTCTATGGCCTTTGTTCTAATGTCTCTTTTGTGTGACGTCAGTACTGCTAGTCCTGCTTTTTTGTAATGTCCATTTGTATGGAAAATATTTTTCCGTCTTCTGACTTTCAATTGATGTGTGTTCTTCTTACTAAAGTGGGTCTCTTGTATGCTTCATAATGTATGGTCTTGTTATATTATCCCATCTGACAATATATATCTTTTGATTGCAGCTGTTAGTCTATTAACAATTGTGATGATTATTGATTGACTGGTGTTTATTTCCATTTTGAACTTCATTTCCCAGTTTATTTTGTATCCCCTTTTTGTTCATTGCATTTTCTTTTTGTGGCTTGATAAGCTTTCTTTTATTATCTTGGTTTCTTTTTGGCTTTGTGACTTCATTGTAAGCTTTTGACATATGGTTACCCTGTTTTGTATGTATATTTAACCGTTACTATATCTGTTTATTTTCACTGATAAGAATACAAATTCTAACCCCTCCTACAGAGAACAGAAACAAGAAGGAAATAATCTGTATTGTCTTGTTTCACTCTCTGACACTTAAAAATTTTGATGTACTGTTTTACAATATCATGTATATTCTATTGTATGTCATTGCAGCTATTGCATTTCTAATTATGCCTTTCTCCTTTCTATAGCATTCTGCTTCTTTTCTTTAGAGTAGATCTTTCAGTATTTCTTTTTCAGTTGTTAAATTCTTTCAGTATTTGCTTTTATGGAAGTTATTTATCTCTCCTTCTATTCTAAAGGATAGCCTTGCTTGATAAATTATCTTAGATTACAGTTTCTTTCATTCAGGATTTTGAATATCTTACCACTGCCTTCTGCCTGTTGTATTTGTGTAGGAAATGTGTTTACAAATATAATGTAAATAATTATATATATGTATAGAATACCTAGAAATCAAGTTAACAAATAAGATGAAAAGTTATACGTGAAAGAAAAGAAAACATAGATGAAGGAAATTAAATCTGACCCAAAGAAATTAAAAGATCTCTTATGTTAATGATGTGAAACAATGTGGTTGAGACAAACATACTACCTAAAGCAATCTACATTTAGTGTGATTCATGTCAAAATACCCATGAGATTTTTCCATTAAATAGAACAAATAATTTCAAAATTTGTATGTAACAACAAAGATCATGAGTTGCTAACATAATCTTGAAAAAGAGAATTAATTCTGATACTGTAAAGTACTCTGATGTTAAACAGTCCTACAAAATTTTAGTAATTAAAAAACATGATACTGGCTCAAAACAAGACACCAATCAATAGAAGAGAACAGAGTAACCAGATATAATCCCTCACACCTATAATCAATTAACCCATGAAAAAGGAAACAAGAATATAAAATTAAGAAAAAACATTTTCCTCAAAAAGTAGTGCTGGGGAGATTGAACATGTGAAAGATGGAATACAGTATTTCCTCACATTGCACACAATCTATGAGCACAGAATGTCTTTTATTTATTTTGTTTACTTATATTTCTTGCACCTTTAATTTATAGATCTATGTTTAGATATTTTATTTCACTTATCAAATTTATTCCTATTTTAAACTTTTTGGTATAAATCTACACACAATTGTTTTCCTAATTTCTATTTTTGATAATGTGTTGTTAGTATATAAAAATGCAAGAGATATTTGTATATTAATTTTGTATCCTGCAAGTTTACTAAGTTTGTTGACTATTTCCAGCAGTCACTGGAGTAGAATATGGAGTTTTCCATCAACGTATAATTATGTCATCTGTATAAATTTTAGTGCTTGTTTACAAGTTGGAAGTCTTTTATATTTTTTCCTGACTAGTTGTTCTGGCTAGGACTTCTAGTAGTGTAATTTAGGACTTGTGAAAACGAGCTAGTTTTTCGTATTACTGGACCAGAGGAAAAACTTCCTGTATTTTAACATTGAACTTGATGTTAGTCATGGGTTTTTCATATATGGCTTTTATTATCTTTAGATATATTCTATCTAGAGCGAATTTATTAACAATTTTTTGTATACAAAAGTTAAGATCAGTTCTGTCAATAATTTTCCTACATTTTGGAGATTATTACTTTTGCATTCTCTGTTTTTAAGGGATGGTATCACATTTATTGATTTGCATATGTTGTATAATATTTATGAATCAGGACTTAATCAAACTTAACTATATTTTATAATACTTATAATAAGCTATGAATTCAGGTTGCTAATACTTATTTAGAATGGAATATACACATACTGAAGGAAAAATTTACATTGTAGCTTGAGTGAACATTTATTTATTTAAAATTTTTATCACTCATTTTGAAATTGGCTTATGTTTAATGGAATTTATTTCTAAATAAATAATATAAATTTTGGTAGAACTGGATTTACTACAGTTTACTGATACAGAACATAGCTATTATTTACAATTAGTGCACAAAGCACTTGCCTTAAAATGCCGTATTATACGAACAATGCCAACTGTTTCAGGACTGGGAAACATATTGCTTCCTAAAATGCATTACCTGATCTTTTCCATATCAACCCACATATAAATATATTATTTGCTTTTTGTTTGATTGTTTATTTGACCCTTAATGAAGTCAATGCTTATTGAATCTAGGATTTTGTGTATAAGTGTATTTATCAACATCATTTTGGAACACTTAACAGAAACCACAAGAGTATGGATTATATAGATGACAAGAAAATTTATTCCTTCTTGGGACTGAAAAACCTCTGACTGAAAGAATGGCAAAAATAAACATTTGTAAATGTACAATAAAAGTTTCTCTTTTGTAATTTTAAAGTAGTATATTAAATTACATTTGTTTTACTTATAGCACTGAATTACAATTTAAAACAAAAATTCCCTCCTTTGGAATTTCTTAAATTTGATTGATAATTTTAATCTAATTTTAATTCATAAATATTTACCATTTATTTACAAACATACCAAATAAACTGATATTTATTCTGCTCATATTTTAAATATAGAGCTACTTAATATAAAGTACACAGATAAATAACTACTTCTGTTTCCAAATCAAATTATGTTTCAATTTAATTACAAATGATCATGAAATTGTTGTACCTTTTCTGTAATGTTTTACACAAATTTCACTTTGTTTCCAAAACTTCAACATTTTGTTTTTATTTTGTGCATTATTTATACTCTGTTCACAAATCTGGTATAAATTTTTGTACAAAAGGAAGTAGATTGGTTTCATTTCAAAACCCCAAAATTAAATTATTTAAAAAGATTTTAAGGGGAAAATATTTGCATATCACACTATAAAAATATTCATCCTATATGTTTCATTTTAACTGGATGTATGAGAAGGAAACACTGGCTGAATTTTACACTTGGGTTGCTAGGAGACCAGTCGTTTTGTGATGTCACAGCTACTCAGGTTAAGAACCATTTTAATGGCCTAGCAGTTTAACTGTGCAGGCTTGCCTAAGCAGCATTGGAAGCTGCAGTGCTCAAAATCATGCAAATTTGAAAAGTAGCTGTAGAAAAAGTTATTTGAGATGGCACATATTTCTTCAGAAATTCAAGATTTGTCTCCTTCAGATGGATGAACTGGTTCAGGAAACTCCAGTAGATCTCTATTGTGTGATCAAACATTCTCTGGGGACTTGGACTTAGGTGTATGATTGAAGAAAATGATTTTCAGACTTAGTCTGAAGAATCCTTGATTAAAAAAAAAACCATGTTACACATATTGTGTCTTTGAAACAGATGAAGATAATTATTTTCGTTCTCTGACATTTCCAAGAAAACTGTGGAAAATGGCTGGGAGTGGACAATTTATATCCCTCTGGTGTGATGATAACTGAACTTCCATAGTGATTGATGAAGATGTCTTTAATAAGAAAGTTTTGTAAAGAAAGGCCCATTTCACAATATTTGAAACTGGGAGTATGAAAAGTTTAGTTAGACAGCTTAACCTTTATGGGTTTAGTAAAGTGCGGCAGAATTTTCAGTGATCTGATTGTCTAGCTGACTTTCTGGCAGAAGAAAAAGAAGTCTATGTTTTAAGCAAGGAATTCAGAAATTTTAGCTATGACTTGGTAACTTATATATAAAATTTTATTTTCTAATTTAATCTATGGTAATATAAATGTAAAGCTAGATTTTGAAAATTGTATAAAACTACTAAGGCTAAAATTCTTTATTTTTTCTAAAAATGAAGACAGTGCCTTAAGTATTCAAGATTATGAGAAACTTTGCTAGCAAATATAAATCTTATCTGAAACCTAAATAAAGGTATTAAAGCTGCTTTTCAAAAGTGGCACTCACCGTTACTGCAAATGCTAACTTCTTAAATTTGATGACTATACTATTTAAATGTGTATTTTCCAAATAAGGAACTTCAAAATATCATCAGCTATATTCATATTTTGATGATATTATCTTTGCATTGTAAACGTGAAATCTGAGGTTTTATAGGTTAGGCTTATTTTAGTCTTGTATTTTGATTTAAATATTACTAAAATCTTTCTCATTTTGTTGTAGCTGCAGACCTACCATAATCCAAATTTTAAACGAGGCTTTCCCCTGCTTTTAGAGAGAATAAATAGAAGAGTTGGGATTAAAATGCCTCTTTGGTATCTTTATTGGCTAAAGATTTTAACAAGAAGCAATTTAAAGGAGGAGGAAATGTGGTTAAAAATAATTGTTATTTTGTGCTGACACTAGTGGAGAAAGTGCATTTTTACCTTCTGCAAAT
This sequence comes from Vicugna pacos, assembly GCF_048564905.1. Taxonomy (NCBI): domain Eukaryota; kingdom Metazoa; phylum Chordata; class Mammalia; order Artiodactyla; family Camelidae; genus Vicugna; species Vicugna pacos. The sequence continues at coordinate 7,032,175 of NW_027328740.1, forward strand.
TTAAACATGCCTCTAATAAGAAAGCCCTCTACTAGCCACAAAATTTGTGATACAAATACCATGATCAGAGGTGATTTTTTTCCTCCATCATCAAAGTCAGTTAGACCACCAGAAAACCTGCAGTGGATCAACGTGCTATTTTAAATCAGTGGACCACTTTTCACGGGCAATCTGAAAGCAGCTACACTCAAGCAAATGGCTGTGTTGTGAACTTCATTACAACTACAACTTCTACTTCTCAGTACAGCATCTTGTCTCCCATACAGAGCAATTAATTTGGACTGATGGTTGAGCCTTCTACTTTTCCAAATAGATATCACAAAATATCTGCCAATGATGGTCGTTTTTCTAAACTTCAACCATGAAGCAACCCACGGTTCCCAGTGCCAGTGATAGCTGATACATCAGCTACCTCTCTTTCAAGGCCAACTCATCAGCCATCTTCAGTTTATGAACGTCAGCCTAATTACAAATTATCTACCAGAGGACTACCAGATTATGCAGGATAACAAAGATTGAAATTGATGTTGGCAAATGTTGACAAATATCTACAATTTTCTTATTTGAACAATAAACATAAATGTGTACCTGCATTTTCCTTATATTTTTTTAAAACACAGTAAAGTGTTAAATGGGAGACTAAGCTACCATTCAAAGAAGAAAAGAGATATTTGATTGATATGATCATTTGATGGAACAATATGGGTGTAAATTTAAATTATTTCTATAAGGATTAAGACAAAATGGAAGAATTTGGAAAAAGACTAAAACATGGAGAGAGGGAAAATAACTTAGTGGTTTCTGGTTCAACCTGGAAAGTATTAAATGTGTAAGTTACGATAGGTTGGAATGGGAAATAAATACTAGAACAGGCCCAGGGATCATGGTCTCTAAATTGTCATCCCTGGTATGATACAGGTCACATGATGTAGTCTCAGATGGCACATTCAGCATGTGGTAGAATTTAAGAAGTAATTTTATCTATGGTCTTCTTTGTGCTGTTTTGAATGCATTCCAATTGGAGCTTTCTTTTCCTCCCCTCAAGACTCTACACTATATTTTCATGTGAATATTTTATGTTACAATTATGTTCCAGCCAAAGACAAGCTTACATCCTCAGGGTTGCACTTAATGCCTTTCCAAATCTAAGCCCACAAGTTCAACATAGTTTAGTAATTTATTTTTAGATCTGGCATCTGACAACCTTGGCATATCTTTATGTTTCTATGCTTCTGGAGATACACCCAGGCAAATGCTTGTCAACCGTATTAAATCCAACCTCACATCTTTTGCTCCAGCTCAGCCTTGGACTTAGGATATCCTCCTTTTACCTATTTAGACATCCCCAGTCTCAGCACAGAAATCACCTCCACCAGATATTTTCTGTCTATCCCCCTTTCCTTGTCTTACTTGAATACCAGCACAGTAAGCACATCACATGCCACAGGATGCATTTTAGTATTTAGTGAATGAAAAATACATGTTGACTTTAAGCAAAATCTACTTTCCTGAAACAATAAAACTCTCATGGTTTTCAAAGTATTTCATTATGGTCTTTACTCTTCACCACAAACTAGCTATTTTCATAGTCCAAGGCCTTGTCAATCAAGACAGTAATTGGAGGTAGGTACTGGAGACAAAGTATTATTTTCTTCTTAATTCATGCCTCCAGAGTCCTAAAGCTTTCCATTATCATTTGCTGGATTTTTTCCTGTCTCTTTATCACCCACCCACCCCAAAATAGCTGATTCTCTTCCCCATGCCAATAACTATACTGCCTTCTATTTAATTTACTTCTTAGAATCAGAGGTTTATCCAGAAGAGAGAGTGATATTGCAATAATTTTATATAGGTTTAAATACCCCACAAAACTAGTGCCCCTTCTAACCTTCACACAGTAAGTATCAAAGAGGTACTAACCCTTTGGTTGCGGTGGTCGTATTCAGTAACCAAATTGCAATCCAAACTGTGTGGACTACAAAGTGGTGAGGGTGGTAGAATTAAAAATTTGTCCAACTACAAGAATACCAAATTTCTGCAGATATTAAGAAATATAAAATATTCATGGAAGACTTTGACTATTTCCCATTAATTTAAAATAAAAGGTGAAGCATTTTCAGAATGTGATATGCCCTGAAATGCTGGAAAAATTGTAGGCTAGGTCAGGGAGCCTAAGGCTTCTGCTCACAATCATGCAGCCAGTGTCAGCCGATAAGACTAGAATGGAAACATTGAGTCCTGAAAATGTGTCACCAGTTGTGATGAAAGCTTTTGATAATCCGGAGAATGGGCAAATGGGCCAGGGTAAACTCTAGCATCATCATATAAATATGACTTTACCAAGAGAAGAAAAGAGCCCATTTGCAGCAGGAGATCTGTGTCTGGACAGCAGTGGTTGTTCCTACAACAGAAACATCAAGCTTTAAATTTGTCAGCTTAACTCTGATGATGGCTATGTTGTTGCTTACATTAGCAGTCTGGGGTTCAGATGGGCTGTTTCACCAGCTAGTTTCCAGCTCTCTTATCAGACAGTGGGTCTTACTGTGATCATCATAACATGGTTCTACACTGATAAGTCAAAAGCTACAGTTTACTTTCAAAATTAGAAACCCTAAAGAAGAATATTGTTTGTTTGTCCATCTGTAGACTTCTACCTGGGAAAACTAGACTATTGGCAAAAGTACAAAATTTGGCTGTGGCTTTGAACACTAGTCTCTGATTTCTGCCCACTGAATTCTTCCCACTAAATACTACAAGTCTGTCTCCTGCCTCTGTTAACTGCAAATCTAATTTTTTTCTATAAGTATGTTTGTTTGTTTTTAATGTATAAAACTGTTTGTTTCTCTTACATAACATACTGTTTGCTTTTTTAAATACATTTAAAACTGATCACAATATTAAATCTATTTATTATATTTTGCTATTTAAAATATTTCATAGTTATTGACTATTCCCCATACTGTATATTTCTTGTCCCTGACTCATTTAATTTTCAACTGGAAAATATTCTCTCTTAATTATCCTCAACTATTTCTTTTTCTTCACCACAATTCCCTCCTTCTTGTGAGCAACCTGTTTCTTTCTATATCTATATCTCCATTTATGTTTTGTTATGTTCATTTGTTTTAAATTCCAAATATGTGTAAAACCATTCAGCATTTGTCATTCTCTGTCTGACTTATTTCACTTAGCGTATTACCCTCTTAGTCTACCCATTTGTTGCAAATGACAAGAACTTATTCTTTTTAGAGCTAAGTAATAACCCACTGAATTATATAGATATATTTATATATATATTTAGTGTGTTTATATTATATATATATATAATATATATATTTTTTATATTTTTTTATTATTTATATTTTATTTATTATTTTATATTTATTTATTATTTATATTATATTTATATATATACATATATATAAATCTCTAGTTAATAGATGGGTTGATATATATACTATAAGCACACATCTTCTTTACCCATCATCTATTGATGAGCAATTAATTTTCTTCTATATCCTGGGTATTGTAAATAATGCCACAGTGAATACAGGTTTGAATTTTTCTTTCCTGATTAGTGTTTTTATTTTCTTGCAATAAGTATCCAGATATGGAAATGTTAGATCATATTTCATTTTTAATTTTTAGATAAAACTCCATACTGTTTTCCACAGTGGCAGCACAAATTTACATTCACTCAAGTAGTGAATCAGGGTGCTTTTTCTTACATCCTCACCAAAACTTATATTTTTATCTTTTTGATAATAGTCATTCTGACAGGACTGACATAAAATCTCATTGTGTTATGGACTTGCATTTTTCAGATGGTTAGTTATATTTACTGATTTCATGTGCCTGTTTGTTACTTTCCCCCCACTGAATATTCATTTTTATAATGGTCTAAATGACCATAACTCTCTGATTTCATTTTTAGGCATTGTGTTGTGTTCCATTATTCTGTTTCTTTCGTGCCACTACCATATTCTTTTTAGTACTATTGCTTTCTATTATAGATTAAAAATAGGGACCGTTATACATCCTCTTTGTACTATGTCAAAGTTGTTTGTGTTTTTAGTTTGGTTGTTTTCTTTCCTTTTCTTTTTCTTGTGATTTCAACTCTTTTGTGTTTACATGTAAATTTAAGAATTATTTATTTTAAGTGTCTGAAAATGCCCTTGGTATTTTAAAAGGCTCTTAATTTAATTTGTGTAATTTCTTGTCTAGTACTGTCATTTAAACAATATTTTTTTCCTAATCTATTAACAGAGTATATCCTTTCATCTGTTTGCATTATGTTCAATTTGTGTTATAAATATTTTATAGGTTTCTGAGTATAGATCCTTTACCTCCTTGGATGGATACATTCCTTGATATTTTTTGTAATGTAACTGTAAATGATACAGTTCCCTTACTTTCTCTATCTGTTAGCTTGTTGTTAGTGTGTAGAAATGCAAGATTTCTGTATGTTAATTTTACATTCTGAAATTTTACCAAATGCATTGATAAGCCTCGTAGTATTGTGGCATCTTCTATAGGATTTCTGTTTAAAGTATTTCATCTGCAAACAGATACTTTTACTCCTTTTCTGAAATAGCTATATTTTATTTACTTTTATTTTGGATAGCTATGGCTAGAATTTCCAATACGATACTTAATAAAAGTGATAAGAGTGAGAATTCTTCTCTTCCTCCTACTCTTAAAGGAGATGCTTTCAGCTTTTAATAAGTGAGTGTCATGTTAGATGAGTTCTTATCATATATGACCTTAACTGTGTTGAAGTATGTTTCCTTATGCCCACTTTGAGGAGAAATATAATCTTAAATAGATACTGAATATGTCACAATATTTTATGACTCTTTCTAGGCGACCATATAATTTTTATTCTTCAAATTGTTAGTGTGGTGTATCATATTAATTAATTTCTGGGTAATGAATTACTTTTGAATGCCTGGAAGGAAATGGACTTAATCATAATGTATAAACCTTTTAATGTATTGTTTGCTTTGCTAACATTTTAGTGATGATTTTTCATCTATGATTATCAGTAGTATTTAACCAGAAATTTTATGTGGTATTTGTTCCAGTTTTATTAATAGTGTGATACAGATTGGTGGGGTAGGAGTCCTTCCTTCCTCTTCAAAATTTTGGAACTCTCTGAGATGTATTTTTGATTGCTCTTCTCTAAATGTTTGGCAGGAGTCACCTGTGACGCTGACTAGGGCTGGAATTTTGTTTCATGGGAGATTTTATTTAATTACTCATTCAATTTCATTAGTGATAATCTGTTCATATTTTCTATTTCTCATTCCATCCTGGAGATTAAGTTTTTCTAAGACATTGTCCATTTCTTCTAGGTTATCCATTTTTATTGGCATATAATTTGTTGTGTCTTCTTATGATGTTTTGTGTTACTTTGATATAAGCTGAAACTTCTCATTTATTTTGGAGCTTATTAATTTGTACTCTCTATTTTGCTCATGAGTCTAGTTAAAGTTTATCAATTTTATTTTTCTTTTAAAAGGCGTTATTTAGTTTGATTAGATGTTTCTATTTTTAATATTTATTTTATTAATTTATTTTCTGACCTTTCAGATGTCTTTCCTTCTAATAACAAGTTTGTTTATTATTTTGCTACATCTTTTGTTTGTAAGATTATGTTATATAAGAGAGATGTTTCTTTTTTGTATAAGTGGGATTATTTTGCTATAAGCATCCCTATTAATATTCCTTTGGCTATACCCCATGGACTTTGTTTTTGTAGTCATATTTCTTTTTATATTTTTTCTTTGATTTATACAGCAATCTATTTGCTGTTTAACATTGTATGATTTATCCTCCACACTTTACTGTTTTTCCCAGGTTTCTATTTTTAGTAAATTTCTATTCTCACAGAATCCATAAGTTTCTTCACAAAACAAGGAGAAAAATACTAAAATTTATACAAAAATATGAAATGCACAAATTTTCTAGAATTATCCTTGAAAAATGAACAAAGTTGTGGGTATTATCCTCCCTGACTTTAGAACATACTACAAGGCTACAGTAATGAAAACATCAAAATATTGCACTAAAAAAAATACATCAATGGAACAAAATAAAGAGTCCTAAATTAAACCCACACACATATGGTCAATTAGTCTACAATGAAGGAGGCAAGAGTATACAATGGAAAAAAGGCAGTCTCTTCAACAAGTAGTTCTGGGAAAACTGGACAGTACATGTAAAATGAAGGTGTAAGAGCACTTCCTTCTATAATATATAAAATAAGATAAAAATGGATTAATTTCCTAAATGGAAAGCCTGAAACTATACAATTTCTGACCAAGAAAAGGAGCAGAACTGACTTTGAGATAAATCAAGGCAATATTTATTTTTGATCTATCTCCTAAGTAGAAAAAAAGGAAAACTAACAATAACAATTTTTAGTTTACTGAGGAAGCAATAGATGTACCATGTGATATTCAGATTCCACTTCTTGTATAAGTGTGAAGTGCAAAACCTTTTGCAGAGCAAATGAAAGCTTCAGCAAGACTTATGACAGCACACAGAATAGAATGAAGAATTTTAGACAATTAAACCAACATTTTGTTACTATCCATTATATATATGTAGCATATCAGACTCAATATTTAAAAACAAAGACCACAAGTTAAAAACAGTTTAAGGATCTTCATGGAAAGTTTTCAAAAACAGACATGTGGATGATTTTCATGCACAGAAATAGAAACGTAATGTTGTTATTCATTAGGAAATTGTAAATCAAAACCAGGATGAAATATAATCTCACAGCAACCAAAATTGTTATTAAAAAAATTCTTCAAATGACAAATATTAATAAGAAATTCTATAAGAGGGAACCCAGGTACAATTTTGGTGGAAATAAAAATTGATGCATCCACTTTAAAAAATGTATGGAGAGTGCCCAGAAAATTTGTAATAGAAACATTATTTCTTGCAACAATTCAAGTTTTGGTACAAATCTGAAAAAAATGAAAACATTAAATTTAAAGGATATATTACCCTCAATGTTCTTAACAACATCATTTATAATAGCCAAGGATAGATGCACAACTCAAATGCCATTCAACGGATGATTGGCTGAAGTAGATGTGAAATATAGATAACATAATAAATACTTAGTCATTGTCATATCAAAAAATAAATTTCTGCCTTTCGGAGCAATGTGACTGGACCCAGACAGTGTTACACATAGGAAAATAAGTCATACGGAGAAAAACACTCTACGTTATCATTTACATGAGGAAACTAAAGATATAAGAGAAATAATCATAAAAAATAGAAACAGAATCACATATATATATGTGTAGTGTACCAAGTAGTGGTATCATGTGGGGACAAGGGAGAAGGATGGAGAAGACAGAAATGTGCAAGCTACTAGTTATAAATTAGAGAAGCAACAGGGCTGTATTTACAGCACAGAAATATATTTTAATATATTAAATGACTTTAAAGAGATTATAGTCATATACTATAGTAAAATGTGCATGTATGTGGGAAAAGCATTGAAGAAAAGAACCCAGGAAAAACAAAATATTGTGTAGAACTCTGATATTAAGGGAGGTGATTTGTTCACTTTCTTTACTGTTCTTAAAATTTCCATAGTAGAATTTAAGCTTTTAAATGAAAAATCATATACTTTTGAAAAAGTGATATGTTAAAATTATTTCTATCTCTCCCCTTAAATCAACAGTCAGTGACGATCACATCTCAACAACGATAACTACAACACAAAACAATACTCCAGAAAGCATGTGTACAGCTGAAGTTTGGTGGGCTAAAACACATAAAGGTGCCTGAACTGAGGGAAGAGCAGGTTTGTTGCCTGCGTCCAAAGCCCACTGACTAGGGTATCTGAGCCCACAGGTTCAGAGTACCCAGTAGATACAGGGTCTCAGTGGTTCACACAGCTTTAGCCTCCAAGTTCACCAGTACACATGGTCACAGGTAACTAGGAGGGAGCCACAATGGAGACAGAAATTCCATCCTTCAGACACTCAGACATTCATGACACTGTCCCTACTCCCCATTCAAAGTGGTGGAGACAAGGTACCTTGCAACACTGTACATGGCAAAGGCACTTGCCTGAATCCAACTACCCACCTGCATTTACACCTTTCTTCAATATGTACACTGAGTCTCAAGGGATATCAAATAAAAGGAAGGGTTTGCTGTCCCAGTGACAACAGTGGCATTAACCTCCATAGAATTCTAAGAAGTTACAATGAAAGCACATCTTTTATCCAAAAAGTAGCGACTGGAAAGTGCCATTTTGAAATATTATCAGAGGTAGATCAGGTAAGTAAAACCAAAAATTGTGCAATATTGCAAACTACCAGATAACAAAAGGAAAGACTCCAACTCCCTAGCTGTTATTTAGCGTCATCAGAGCAAAAATTTACTAAAATCATGACCAATCACAGTAACATTATAGCACACACGCACACAGATACACACACACAGACATCAACACAGACGCAGACACACATGTACAGGCACAAGCACAAACACACGCGCACACACACACACAATTTCAACACTGCAGCAAACTTAAAGTCATGGAATATTGCCATATAACTAATAGGGGATCCAGAGACATATCATACAGAAACTCAATACAAAAAACAAAACCCAGAAAGAAGTTTACTCAGCTCTGGATTAAAATAAATGATGATATGGTATACATTACCTAAGAGATTGAAACTATAAAATAACCAAACATTATTGGAGGACCAGATGAACTTAGTAAATGAGATGAAGAATGCAACAGAAAGCATTGGAAGAAGACTGTCTTTGTGGAAGAGAGTTTAGAAAACTCACCAATACAAAACTGGAAATGAAAGGAGATGGCAGAGATACAAGATATTGAAAAGTGAGGAAATTCTACAATAGCCATCAGACTTCTTCAAGAAGTGCACATTAGAGTGAAATTCTGGATGGAGAAGAAAGTTAGAAGGCAGCTGATGGTTTATTTTAAGAAGTAATAGTTGATAAATTCGCAAACCTGGATAAGGAACTGATATACAAGTGTGTGAGCCAAGAAAACACCAATAACTTTAAGACAAAGAGACCTCCTTCAAGATATGTGATATGCAACTTGGAAAGTCAATGACAGAGTAAAATTTTAAAGGCAGCCAAAAAAAGTTGTGATAATCTACAAAGGAACCCTCATTAGGCTATCAGCAGTTTTCTGAGCAGAAAACATATGCCAAGCGTAAATAAAATGACATTTTCAAAATACTGAAATAAGAAATCTCTCACCTAAGAATACTCTACTTTGCACAGTTATTACTTAGGTATAAAGTGAAAATAAAAACTTTACCAGACAAACAAAACCTGAATGAGATAAAAAACAAAACCGAGACACCTTACAAGAGGAGCAGAAAAGAGCTCTTCTAAAAGAATAAAATGGCAAAAATACGCAAAACATTGAACAAAATACTAAGCAGAGACCACGAGAAAGTTGCAACTGTTTCTTTGTTTATGCTTTTAAATGCTAGTATTCTATATGGATTAAAGAGAGGAAAATACGAAATCATTTGCAATAAATGTAGATACATCAATCTGGTATGATGTTCACAAAAGTAAAAGAAATAATTTGAGTCAGTATTCATAAAAGGAAAAGAGTGAAAATAAAACAATATTAAAGGAAGATGCTATCAGTGGATAAAGGACTAAATTATACATGAGATGTTTTATTTTTAATTGACGTATGGTAGATGTACTATATTGTGTTGTTTCATATGTACGACATAGTGATTCCAACCACATTGTAGATAATATTGCATTATAATTTATTACAATAATTGTAACATACAATTATTATATGTTATTGTGTATAATTCCCTGATCTATACAGATTATCCTTGTTGCTTATCTCCTTAATGTATACTACTTTCCATCTGTCAATGTCCTACCATTAATTACTCTTTCCCTTCCACTTTGGTAAACATAAATTTTTTCCATATCTTTCAGTCTGCTTCAGTCTTGTCTATCTAATCTCTCTATCTCTATACCACATCTCAATCAATCTATCTATCAATCTATCTGTCATCTATTATCTATCTATCTATCTATCTATCTGTCTATCATGTATCTATGTATCTATCCATATATCTATTGATCTGTCATTTATCAATAGATATCTATGGATAGATGTACCCAGATATTTGTTATTCTTTAGATTCCACATATAAATTATATTGTTTACTTTTGTCTTTGTCTAAGTTACTTCACTAAGCACAATATTTACTAAGCCCATTCATGATGCTGAAATTGCAATGTGTCATAATTTTTCATGGCTGAGTAATATTCCATTGCATATTTACAGTAACATCACATATTCTTAAGTCCATATTCAACAGTGGACTCTTGGATTGCTTCCGTGTCTTGCATATTATAAACAGTGCTGTTGTGAACATTAGTTCTTCTCAATTTAATATTTTTCCCAAGATTTCTCCTAGGAGAAGTATTACTGTTTCATATGGTAGTTCTCTTTTAACTTTTTAAAAAATCTGAATACTGTTTTCCATAGAAGTTGTACCAATTTATATTCCTACCAAAGTATACAAGAGATTTGTTTCCTCCACATCGTCTCCAACACTTTCTATTTGAAGACTTTTTGATAATAGCCATTTGACCAGTGTGAAATGATACCTCATTGTGGTTTTGAACTGCAATTACCAATAATTATTATTGTTGTGCATTTTTATCACTTGCCTATTACTCATCTGTATGTTTTCTTTGGAAAAATATTAACTAAGGTACTCTGCTCTTTTTTTGATTGGGTTTTTTTTTTCACATTGAGTTGGGTAACTTAAATCCATGTTACATCTATTAACCTACATCTATTAACCCCTGGTCACTTGCATTGTTTGCATATATGTTCTCCAATTACATAGGCAATGTTTTCATTTCATTGATAGTGTCCTTAGCTGTGCAGAAGTTTTCAAGTTTGTGTATGTCTCACTTGCTTATTTTTGCTTTTATTTCTTTTGCCTTAGGAGACTGATATAAGAAAATGTTCCTATACTATATATCGAATTGAGTATCACCTATATAACATTCTGGCAGTTTTATAGTATCAGGTCTTACATTTAGGTCCTTAATAAACTTGGAGTTAATTTTTGTATTTGATGTCTGGGAATGCTCTAATATCACTGTTTTACATGTAGATGTCCAGCTTTCCCAACACCATTCATTGATGAGACTGTCTTTTCTCCATTGTGTACTCTTGCCTCTTTTATCATCGATTCATTACTCATAGGTGTGTGGAATTATTTCTAGGCTCTCTATCTGTTTTTATTGATTATATCTCTGTGCCAATGCCATGCTGTTTTTATTACTGTAGGCTTATAGTATACTAAGGAATCTGGCAGGCTTATACCTCCAGAGTTGTTGTTTTATCTAAAGACCATTTTGGCAATTTTTAATGGTTTCATGTAAAACGTAGAGTTATTTATTTTCTGGTTCTGTGTGAAATACTACAGCTTTGTAACAGGAATTGCAATAAATCTATAGGTTCCTTTGTGTAGTACGGCCATGTTAACAATATTAACTCCTTCAATCCAAGAGCACAAGGCATCTTTTCATTTCTTTGAGTCATTTTTAATTTCTTTATCAATTTTTTAAATTTTCAGTGTGTAGGTCTTTCATATATGTGGTTACATTTATTCCAAGATGTTCGGTGGGATGGGATTTTAAATAGTATTGCTTTCAATGGCCATTTTATGGTATCTCATGATTAACGTGTAGAAATGCAAGAGACTACTTTACATTAATCTTGTACCCTGCTCCATTGCTGAAATTATTTATTGTTCATAATAGTCTGTGTGGAGCACTTAGGACTCTATGTAGATTGTTATGTCATCAGTACTGGTGCCAATTTTGCCTCTTTCTTTCCATTTGGCATTTCTTTTACTTCTTTTTCTTTCCTTTCCTTTCTTCTTTTACTCTGGAAGAGAAGTCCTGAGAGTAGAAATACTTGTGTTGTTCCTGAATTTACCCAGAAGACATTCAGCCTTTCCCCTGAGTATTATAAATGTTATAAATGGCCTTTAGTATGTTGAGAGATGTCCCCAATGTAATCACATTCACGAGATTTCTGATCATGAATGTATGTCGAATTTTGTCTAATGATTTTTCTGTGTGTATTGACATGGTCCTGTGAAATTTGTCCTTCCATATTAAATTTGTGTCATGCTGATTGACTTGTGTATGTTGAACCATCTTTGTGACTCTGGAAGGAATTGAACTGATCATTGTGTATAATCATTTCTATGTATTCCTGGATTAATTTGTTGATGTTCTGTTGAGGAATTTTTAATATATATTCATCAAGGATATTGGCTTTACATTTTCATTTTTTTTTGTAGTATCTGTGACTGGTTTTGTTTTCATGATATTGGTGGCTTCATAGAATAACTGTGGGAATTTTCCTTCCTCCTTCATTTTTTGAAATAGTTGGGAGGAAAGAGGTTTTAGTGAATGCATCCAGGCATTTTGTTCAAGGGGTGTTTTTAAAATTATAGATATTATTTAACTTATACTGATTGCTCTTTTCAAGTTTACTGTTTTCTCTTTATTCAGTGTTGGCAGGCTGTACGTTTCAAGAAATTTGTCCATTTCTTTAAGGTCCAGTTGTTTGTCACGTAACTGCTCAGAATACTTTTATAATCTTTGTTTGCATTTCTGTAATATCAGATGTTATTTCAACTGTTTCATTTCTTATTTTGTTTGTGTCCACTCTGTATTTCTTGATAAGCCTGGCTAAATGCTTATCAGTTTGTTAATATTTTTAGGAAAAATTAAAGCTGTTGATTTTATGACATTTAATTTATTTTTTAATTTTTTATTTATTTTCAACGTAATCATTAAAGATTTCTCATTCTACTGCCTTTGGGTTTTGTTTGTTCTTATTTCTAGTTATTTTTGCAGGTAAGCTTGGTCCTTTGTGTCAGGTTTTTCTTTTTCCTTGTAGAAGGCCTGAATTGTTTTAAACTTCCCACTTAGATTTGCTTTTGCTGCATCCTATACCTTTTATGAAGCTGTGTTTTCATTGTAATTTGTTCCGAGGTATGATTTTATTACCTCTTTGATTTCATCATTGATCTTGTTTTATTTTATTTTTTTAAAGGATGTGGTTTAATCTCATGTTGGTGCTTTTCATGTTCTTCTTTCTAGAGTTGATGCATAGTTTCATACTTTTTTGTATGGAAAAATACTTGCTGTAAACTATATTTGCTTAAATTTCCTGAGGCTCTTTTCATGACATAATATGTGGTTAATTCCTTAGAAAACATCCTGTGCACACTTCAGAAGCTTATGTGTTCTTCTTTTCTGATCCAGTGTCCAATAACTCATTTAGGTTCAAATGATCTAATATGTTATTAAGACCTCTGTTTCCTTAAAGATATTCTTTCTGGGTGATCTGGCCATCAGAATAGTGAGGTGTTAAACTCACCTACTATTATTGTTTTATAATGAATTAATTACTTCATGTTTACTAATATATCTTTTTATACATATGATCTACACTTTTGGATCCATATATAATTTAATGAGTGTAATAATCTTTTTTAATGTTGATCTCTTATTTCTTTATGTATTCTTATATTTATCTTTCATTGTGACCCTTATTTTAAAATGTATTTTGTATGATTTGAGCATTGCAATCTGCAATTTCTTGTCATTTTCATGAAATATCTTTTCTATATATTTCCTGGCTGTGTTTATCTTCCACCATAAAGTGAGACCTTGTGGGGTGGGATGCCAAGATGGTGGAGGAGAAGGATGCTTGTAGCACACTCTTTCTCACAAACGCACCAAGACTCATCCACAGACCCACACAATTAACCAGAGAACCTGCAGAACTCTGATAGTACATTGCCCTCTTCAAAAGATAAAGATGCAAAATACCTGGTAGAAGAAAAGGAAGAAAGAAAGAAGAAAAGGCAAAACAGATTGGGACAGTTCCCACAGGGAGGGAGCAGCTAAGAAGGACTGGTGCTCATTCACTGGGTCTCCCTTCTCCAATTGGGGGTTCGGCAGGAAGGAGAGGGAGCCTCCAAGGATTGGATCTCTACAGAGTATAAATTGACTGACAGAACCAAGTTAAACAGGCACAGAGGATCCTTGTGACACCCAGCCCAAGATGCATCCTGTCAGCTGAGGGCAGGGCCATGCTTCACGAGCTAGGTGGAAGATGGGGATGGCTGCACTGAGGCAGCGCAGGGGAATGGAGTGGTCTGTGTGCCATTGCTATGGGTCCACAGGGCAGAAAAACCTAGGCCCTCCATAAAACTACAGGGCAGACATGCCCTGGGAGGGGAAAGGTGCATTCCCCATCTCTGAAAACCCACAGAATTTTCTAGGTGAAGAGAGATGGGGCTCAGACACAGCCACCATACCCTCTGGAGCTTTGCACACAGGTGGCAGTGGGGGCAAAACCTGCATCCACTCCTAAGGACTTAGTAGCCTCAAGAGCATGACGGGGACTTGTCTACACCATGAGGCAGATAGGATACATCCGTCCTATTTCCACAGAGATCATGCTCTGCCAAGACAAACAAGGAGCTGAGTTTTGGCCCAAACAGGGACAGGGATGTTCCTTAGTCTACCCTGAGCCCAATCTGGTGTGCAAACCTGACACGGAGCATACAGTGGTAAAGAGCAGTGGAGAGACTGGCAACCTGCGAGGCTGTTGGCCCCCCACTTTTTGGGATGGAATGCAGCCCCTGACCACGTGGCTGTGAGAGGTCTTGATGCCCACTCCTGCCTGGTCAGTCTGAAACATCTGACTGTACCATCGGGCAGGGCAGTGACAATCCAGCCCACAGTAAAGAGAGATGCTTGGGAACAAGTGTTGGGAGTAGGAGTGATCTGCTTGCTGACAGGCCCTGGGAGCAGCACAGAGGCGGGCTCCAATGGAGAGCCAATGGAAAAAGCAAGTTGAGCTTCCAAAACAGGATGAATAGAGAAAGAGTTCACATTAAAAGTACACAATATCCAGGAGGACACTGAACACCCCCTTGTTTTAATCTGTTTTCACCTGTTCCATTTTCTATTACCCTCTTAATTTTTACTTTTTCTGCAATTATAAATACCCCATTTTAATCCCTTTGAAATTTTTAAAAATATTTTTATTAATATTATTTTTCAAAATTGTGCTTCAACTTGCTTTTATATTATTTATTATACAATGTCTTCAAACCTTTATTTCTCCCTTCTTTAAAATTCTTTATCTCTCTCAATTTTCTCTTTTCTTAGTTGTATTACTTCATAGGAATTAAGTAGATAAACTCTTTTAGGACCACAGTAGATAACTGATACTCCATAAACCACAGTGTCAGAGAGGTAGGAGCAAGATGAATAAGCAGAGAAACAAGTTGCAATTAAAAGAACAAGAGAAATCCCCTGAAAGAATGATCAGTGAAATAGGGATTTATAGCCTATGATATCATGATTTCAAAAAAGGAGAGATGAAATTACTGAAGTAAATAAAAGATAGGGTTTAGAGATATAAAATATGTTAAAAATGAAATGGAAGCTATAAAGAAGAGTCGAGTAAAATAGGTAAACCCGTTGACTGAGATGAGGAATTAAATAAAGGCGTCACAAAGCTGACAAGACAATGCAGCAGAACTACTTAGTGACTTAGAAGACAGGACAGTACAAAGCATCCAATCAGAAGAGCTAGAAGAGAAACAATGGGAAACAAATGAAAAAAAGCATAAGAGACCTATGGGATAATATAAAGCATGTCAAACTTGGCATGATAAAAGTCCCAGAAGGGGAGGATAGATCAAAGGGGATTGCAAAGGTGTTTGAAGAAATGATGACTGAGAACTTCCCAAACATAAAAAAGGAATCAGATATCCAACTACAGGAAGCTCAGAGTGTCCCAAACAGGAAGAACACAAATACAGCCACACCAAGACATATAATTAAGATGGCCATAGTCAAGGATAAAGAAATAATCCAAAAGGAAACAAGAGAAAGTAAACATTGAGTTACAAAGGAATTCCCTTAAGGTTCACACCTGATTTCACTACAAAAATACTACAGGCCTGAAGGGAGTGGAAAGATATATACAAAGTCCTGAATGAAAAAACTGATATACACTAGGATACTTTAACCAGCAGGGCTGCCCTTTTTGGTAGAAGGAGACATAAAGAATTTCACAGACAAGAAAAAGCTTCAAGAGTTTAGCAACACTAGACCCATGCTAGAAGAAATATTGAAAGGTCTACTGTAAATACAAAAGCAGCCGAATGCTTCAGAAATGTGAAACTCACAGCCGGAAACTTGATAACTCATGAACTACAAATAAAACACACACAAAATTTTAAAATAAGACATACAAATCATTGAGAGTGTTAGGGGGAGGCAGGAAAATAGAGAATTTTTTTTTGGTCTTTCGTTTTAAAATTTTTTGTTATCGGCAGGATGGGTTTGAGACCATGTTACTATCAGTTTAATAAAAGCAGTTATAGTAGTTCTCTAAAAGACTTATAAAAAGGGTAACAAGAAGAAAAATACTTATCAGGGTGTCACTAAAACTAAATAAAATTCATGATAATACAAAGGAAAATGACCAAACCATAAAAGGAAGATGAAAGGAACAAAGAGGAAATACAAAATCATCTGCAAAGATAAGGTCAAATTGGCAATAAACACAAGCATATCATCAATTATTGTAAATGTTAGTGGGCTAAATGCTCCAGTCAAAAGTCATAGAGTGGCAGGCTGGATAATAAAGCAAGAACCTTCAATATGCTGCATACAAGAGACCCACTTCAGAGATAAGGACACATATAAATTGAGAGTGAAAGGATGGAAAAGTGTATTCCATTCAAACGGAAAAGCCAAAAAGCAGAGGTTGCAGTACTGATTTCAGACAAAATATTCTTTAAAACAAAGACCATAAAGAAATATAAAGAAGGACATTTTATAATGATTGAAAGAGTGATACAAGATGAGGATAGCACACTCGTTATTACATATGCACCAAATAGATGAGCACCTAAGCACATAAAATAATTACTAACAGATATAAAGGGGTATAGCAATGGTATTCTAATCACAGCTGCAGATTTCAACACTGCATTAACATCACTGTACAGATCACCAAAGCAGAAAATATATTAGGCAAAAGAGAAGAGAAATAATACAATAGAAATATTAAAGTTGGTGGATATTTTCAGAGCATTGCACCCCACACAAAATAGTACATACATTCTTCTCAAGTGCACATGGGATATTTTCCAGGATTCATGATATAGTTGGGCACAAAGGAAACTTCAGCAATTTTAAGAATATAGAAATTACCTCAAGCATCTTTACTGACCACAATGACATGAAGCTAGAAATCAACAAAAGAGAAACAAAGGAGAACAAAAGGTAGACATGGAGATTAAACAATATGTTATTAAAAAAAAATGGGTCAATGAAGAAATCAAAGCTGCAATGAAAATTACCTTGAGACAAAAGAAAATGAAAGCAAAACCACAGAAAATTTATGGGACAGAGCAAAAGCAGTGCTGAGATAGGAGTTTAGAGTGATACAGGCCTTTTTCAAAAAAGAAGAAGAATCACAAATAAACAATTTAACACACCAGCAGAATGAACTACAGAAAGAAGAAGAAAAAAAAAACCGTGAAGGGCAGCAGAAGGAAGGAAATCACAAATATTGGTGAGGAAATTAATA
Organism: Vicugna pacos; assembly: GCF_048564905.1. NCBI lineage: Eukaryota > Metazoa > Chordata > Mammalia > Artiodactyla > Camelidae > Vicugna > Vicugna pacos. The sequence goes on from NW_027328740.1 coordinate 7,049,900, forward strand.
AAATAGAGATTAAAAAGACTATAGGAAAAAATTCAACCAATCCAAAAGCTGGTTTTCTGAAAAAGTAAGTAAAATCAACAAACCTCTGGCAGAACTCAAAAAGAAGAAAAGAGAGAGAGCACAAATTAGCAAAATAAAAAAGAGAATGGAGAAATTACAACAAATAAAAAAGAAACACAGAATATCATACGAAAATATTATGAAAAGTATGTGGAAACTTACTGGATAACCTACAGGAGATGAGCAAGTTTCTGGAAACATACTGTCCACCAAGAATGAATTAAGAAGAAACTGACCCCTTGAACAAGCAGAGCACTAGAAATGAAATCAAAATAGCAATATAAAACCTCCCTACAAATAACAGTCCAGGACCGGATGGCTTCACTGTGGAATTCTACCAAACATACAAAGAAGAGCTCATACCATTCCTTCTCAAACTCCTCCAGAATATTAAATAGGAAGGAATACTCACAAAGCCATTCTATGTAGTCAAAATCACCCTGAGACCACAATCAGAAGACACTACTAAAAAAGAGGATTACAGGGCAATGTCACTGATGAACACAGACGCCAAAATCCCCACCAGAATAGTATCAAAGAGACTCCAACAACACAGGAAAAAGATTATGCACCAGGACTAAGTGGGGATTATGACAGGGACACAGGGGTGGTTCAACATAGGCAAATCAATCAATGTAATACAGCACATCAACATGAGAAAGGACCAAAACCACATGATTTTCTCAGGAAAAGCATTTTATAATATTCAACACCCACGTATGATAAAAACTCACCAAAGTGGGCATAGAGTGAACATATCTCAGCATCATGAAAGCTATAGATGGAAAACCTACAGCTAGCATAGTACTCAATGGTGAGAAAGTTAAAAAAATCTTCCCACTAAAATCTGGGACAAGACAAGGATGCACACTATCACCATTCCAACTCTATATAATCTTGGAAGTCCTAGCCACAGCAATCAAACAAGAGAGAGAAATAAAAGGGATGCAAATTGGAAAGGAAGAGGAAAAAGTCTCACTATATGCAGATAATATGTCACTATATATAGAAAACCCTGCGAGACCCAGACAAAAACTTCTACAGCTGATCGAAGAATTCAGCAAGGTAGCAGGTTACAAGATTAAGGTTCAAAAATCAGTGGCATTATTTATGCTAATGATTCAGATAATACTATAGAGCTACAGTCAACATGACAGCAATGTATTGGAAGGAAAACAGACGTATAGGCTAATGGAACAGAATAGAGAACCCAGAAAATAACCCACAAACTTTTGGTAAATTAGTCTTCAAACAAAGAGGCAAGAAAATACAATGGAATAGAGACAGTCCCTTCAGCAACTTGTGTTGGGAAAACTGGAAAGCAGCATGAAAATCAATGAAACTAGAACACTCCCAATGAAGCTAGAACACCATACACAAAAATAAACTCAGAATAGTACAAAGGCTTAAACATAAGACAAGATAAAATAAACCTCCTAGAAGAAAATATAGGCAAAATATTATCTGACATAAGTCTCAAAAATTTTCTCATAGAAGAAATAAAATCAAGAAAAAACAAATGAGACCTAGTGAAACTTACAAGCTTCTGCAAAGTAAAGAAACCAGAAGTGAAACAAAAAAACAACCTACGGAATGGGAAAAAATTTGAATATGAAACCAAAATAGGCTTGATCTCCAGAGTATATAAGCAGCTTATCCAACTGAACAAGAAAAAATAAACTACCCAATGGAAAAATGGGCAGGAGACCTAAACAAGCAATTCTCCAAGGAAGACATAAAAATGATCAAAAGGCAAATCAGAAAATGCTCAATATCACTGATTATCAGAGAAATGCAAATCAAAACTACAGTGAGTTATCACCTCATAACAGTCAGAATGGCCATCATTCAAAAATACACAAATGACAAATTCTGGAAAGGCTGTGGAGAAAAGGGTACAGTCCTTCACTGCTGGTGGCAATGCAGTTTGGTGCAGCCACTGTGGAAAACAGAATGGAGATTCTTCAAAAGCCTAAGAATATACTGACCATATGACTCAGGAATCCCGCCCCTGGGCATAAATACAGAAGGAACCCTACTTCAGGATAACACATGCACACCAATGTTCATAGCCAGCACTATTTACGATAGCCAGGACATGGAAACAACCTGAATGTCCATCGACTGTTGACTGGAAAAAGAAGAGGTGGTATATTTATACAATGGAACACTAGATAAACATATAAACCTATAACATAATGCCATTTTCAGCAACATGGATGCTCCTGGAGAAAATCAGTCTAAGTGAAGTAAGCCAGATAGGGAAAGAAAAATACCATATGAGATGGCTCTTCAGTGGAATCTAAAAACAAAACAAAACAAAACAAAACAAAAACACAAATACAAAGCTAAATAGACTCGCAGACATAGAATACAAAGTTTGGTTGCCATGGGCCTGGGGGTGGAAAGAGATAGACTGGGAGGTCAAAATTGTAGAATAGTTAACAGGATTGTACTTTATAGCACAGGGAAATATATAAAAGATCTTACAGCAGCCCACAGAGAAAAAAATGGGGCTACAAGTGTATATATGTTCATTGTAACTGCAAAATTGTGCTGTACACTGGAATTGGAGACAACTTTGTAAAATGACTGTAAATCAATAAAAAAGTTAAAAAACATAATCTTAAATATTACAGGTGTGAATATAAATTAGAGAGAATAAAAACAATGAAAAGAGTAATAAAACCAAAGATTTTGTTTTATGATTTCTTTTTAAAATAAACAAAATCAAAAAACCTCTAGCCATGTGCATCATGAAGAAAAGAGAGATGCTACAAAGAAATAAAGTAAGAAATAAAAGAAGAGAAATAACAATTGTTACCTCAGATATACAAAAAAGGGAACATTTTGTCAACACAAGCCGAAAAACTGGACAACTTAGAAGAAATAGACAAGTATCTAGAAAGAGACAGAGATAAGGAGAAACAAACAATTTGAACAAACTGATTACTAGACGAAAGATAGAATCTGCACTTAAAAAAATCGTTAAACACTAGTGCAGATTTAAACAGCTCCCGTGGAGTACTGTACAAAAACACAAAGCAGAACTTATACTCTTCAAAGTATTCAAAAATATTGAAGATGTGGGAAACTCCCAAATTAATTTTATGAAGATTTCATCATCTTGATAGAAAAGCCAACAAACAAAGTACATGCAAAGAGAATTTCAAGCTAATATATTTGATTGATTTAGATGCAAAAATTCTACAAAATATTATTAGCAAACTAAATCCAGCAATACATAAAATGAATCAAACACCATGATCAACTTGGATTCATTGCAGAATCAAAAGAGAGGTTCAACATACACAAATCAATCAGTTTGATACACCATATTAAGAGAAGAAAAAGAAAATGACTTGGTCATCCCAATAAATCCATAACAATTATTTCACAAAATTCAATATTTATTAATTAATACAGCACAACAGCAACAACAATAACAACAACAGCAGAAACCTCTTACCAAAGAAGTATACAGGAAATAACTCTCAACATAACTAAAGCCATTAATTGCAGACCCACAGACAACATAATATGCAAAAGTGAAAAACTGAAAGCCAAATTAAAGAATAAAACAAGGATGCCCACTCTCACCATTTCTATTAAACACAGTATGGGATGTCCGAGAAACAGCAATCGTAGTAGAAGAAAATTTATTCAAGTTGGATTGAATGAAGTAAAACTGTTATTATTTTAGATGACACAATAGTCTATATAGAGAACGCTAAAAATTCTCCACACCAGAACAACTAAAACTAATAAAGACATTTAGCAAACTTCCATGATTCATGATTAATGTACAAAAACTATCACATTTCTTTAAACTAAAAATGAAATATTTCATAATTTTAAAAAATCCATATGAAATCAAATCAAAAAATGAAAAATATATGGAAAAACCAAGATAATAAATTCAATAGGAAACTGAAAAACAAATTTGAAGGTGATGCAAAGAAATGGAAAGAAATCTCAAGGTCTTAGTTTAGAGGAATTATATTGTTAAAATATATATACTACAAAAGATGTCTACAAATATAAAGTGATTCATATCGAAATACATGATATTTTCCACAGAAACAAAAAAAAGTCCAAAGATTTATAATGAACTGCAAAAGAACCAGAACTGCAAAAGGAACAATGAGGAAAAAGGTCAAAGATGGATGCATAACCCACACCCCTCCCAGATCCCAGAATTTATTACAAAAATACAGTAATTAAAACAGCACAATACTGGAAAAAAACAAACATGTATATCACTGGAATATAACACAGATGCAGAAATAAAACCTCACACCTATGGTCAACTAAACTATGACAAAGGAAACAAAAACATACAATGCCTAAAACACAGTCTTCAGCAAGTTGTGTTGAGAAAACTAGACAGCTACATGTAAATCAATGGAATTAGAACACTCCCTCACACTGTACAAAAATAAAATCAAAATGTTTTAAATATCTGAATCTAATACATGAGACAATGAAACTCCTGGAAATTAACATAGGCAAAAAAAGAGATAAAATGTCATGAAAGTTTCTTATGTCACTCTCCAAAGCTGAAAACAGTAAAAGCAAAATAATCAAATAGGTCCTAATTAAATTTAAAAGCTTGTACACAGCAAAATATACTGAATGAAAAGATGAACTTCCAAATGGGAGAAAACATTAGGAAACAATGCAATCAACAAGAGGCTAATTTCTAAAATACACACATCGTTCATTCAACTCCATTTCAAAAATCTACAAACAACTCAGACAGAAAACGAGCAGAAAACAATTCCCAAAAGAAGACCCACCGATGACAAACAGGAATATAAAAACATGCTCACATAGCTAATCATTATACAAAGGCTAGGCAAAAATTAAATATTGTTTTTCTTCACACTAGTGAGAAGGGCTGTCATCCATATGTCTACAAATAATAAAGACTGTCTAGGTTGCATAGAAAAAGGGACTCTCCAACGCTGTTGGTGGGAATGAAAATTTGTGCAAACACTTTGGAAACAGTATGGAAGTTCTTTAAATAATAACAATAGACCTATCATATCACCCGGCAATCCCACTCCTGGGCATATAAAACATAAAACCAGAAAACAAAGAATCCAAGGGTAAAACATAAGAAGTACACTTGACTTAATTTGATTTTTCATATCTCTCATCTGGCAAGGGAAGCAGAAGAAATTAACAAAAGATGATTACATCAGTTTAAACAGATTTACACTGCAGAAGAAATGATCAATAAAATGAAAAGTCAGCCAACACAAAGGTAGAATATATTTGCAAGTGATATTTTCCAATCAAGTGTTAATATCCAATATATATGGTAAACTCATACGCCACAACAATAAAAAAACCCAAGCAATCCAATTGAAAAAATTGTCCATAGGAACTGAATAGATAGATCTGAATCAATTTTCTGTGGAAAACATGCAGTTGGCTTAATGACACATGAAAATATATTCAGAGTTATAAATTATTAGGAAAGTCATAACCCAAAAATGAGGCAAGACCTCACATTTGTCAGAAGACTCTCATCAAAAAGAAAAGAAATAGATGTTGGTGAGATTGTGGAGAAAAAGGAACACCGTGGACACTGCTGATAGGAATGCAAAGTATTGATTCCATTGCATATGTACATCAAATTTTCTTCATCCATTTGTCTGTCAAGGGGTGTTAGGTTTGCAGGCCCCTGTCTAAAGGCTCTAGAGTATAAGCCCATGGGCTGAACTGATAAACAAGCTGTGAGGAATGTCACATATCCAGGCTGGAGAAGAAATGGCCTACTCAATGTTTCCACTATGGATGGATGGATAGCCTATTCTCGGAAAGATCCTCAGAGGAGGACAATATAAGACAGGCACAGCCGGCTGGAGAAGAGATGGCCTACTTAATGAAGTTCCGTGATGAACTTTAAAGCCTTCCTTGATCATTTAACATCCTGTGCTTACTGCAGAAGCATGGGGGCGTAAAGAGCTTAAGATTATTAACATTGTTATAACTTAGATGATATGTGAGGCATTGTGCATGTCCTATATAAACCCTTTTTCTATTAATCAATAGACAGATAACTACTTCGCTTCTCTCCACACAGTGTTTGTGTGTATATGATATCGTGCCACTGACAAGGTTAATTTAATTTGTTGGGAGTATCTTAAAAGGATGTTGCATTACATACAATGTCCTTTCTGCACCTATTGAGATGATTATGTGAGTTTTATTTCTCATTCTATTAGTGTGGCATGTCACCTTTATTGATTTGAATATTTTGAAGTATCCTTAAACCCAGGGATAAATCCCTTTACTCATGTAAGTGTATGATACATCAAATGTGTTTTTTAATTCATTTTGCTTGTGTTTTGTTGAGTATTTTGGCACATATATTCATCAGGGATAATATTCTATATTTTGTATATAATGTCTTTTCTAGCATTGTTATGCAAATAATGCTGGCATCAGAAAACAAGTTTGGAGTCTTTCACCCCCTTCAAATTCTTGGAAGATTTGGGGAAGAATTGGTGAAAAATTGTCTACAAATATATGACAGAATTCACCAGTAAAGTCATCTTGTAAATTTTTTCTGATTTGGGATGTATGGATTACTGATTTACTCATACACACTTTTGTTCTATTTCACTTTATAATTTCTTCTTCATTCTGTATTGGAAGACATATGTTTCTGGGAACTTGTCATTAGTTCTTGGTCATTAAAATCATTGGCTAGTGGTAATTTCTTATGATGCTATGCTTCTCTACAACATCAGTGGTAATATTTTCTCTTTTACTTCTAATTTTATTTGAGTCTTAATTTTCTTAGCAAACCTAAACTTTTGTCCACTTTTTGTTAAAAAGAAACAGACTTAGGTATAAAATTTTCATCTTTTCAATTGTTTCTCTTATTATTTGCCTTAATCTCATTCATTCAATTTTCTTGTTTATTCTTTCTGTTTTATCCTAAATTCTTCATGTGTAAAATTAAGTAGTGTGAATCCTTTTATTTCTTTTATTATTAAATTTTATTTATTCATTTAGTATTAATTTATTTATTTGTTTATTTATTTGTTTACATAATAATTTATTTATCTTTGAAGGACTGCCATTTACAATGTGTCAATCTGTAGTGTAGAGCACAGTGTCCCCATAAACACATATATTTTTGTGCCTATTAAAGATTACTTCACGATACTTAACTTACTGCCCTGTGTCATAGAAGAGAAATTTTGAAAAAAATCTATTTTTATATATAGTGGATAACATTTATAAATCTACAGCTCCCAAATATATCCTCTCACAGCCCCTTTCCGCAGTAATCATAAAATTGTTTAGCATATCTGCGAGTGTGTTTCAGTTTTGAAGATGAAATCATAGTGCTCTCATCCAAATTTTTTTCTAAGGTTCCACATATGTCTTGTCATGTATTATTTTTCTTTCTCTTTCTGGCTAACTTCAATTAGAATGACACTTTATGGGGACATCAATTTGCTGCAAATGTCATTGTTTTATCATTTTTTATTGCACAATATTATTCCACTGTGTAAATATTACATAACTTCTGAATACTCTCATCTGCTTTTGGAAAATTACCTTGCTTCCATGTCATGGCTGTTGTATACAGCAGTGCTAAGAACATCAGGGTGCAGGTGTCTTTTTGAATTACCGTTCCCTTTGATATATACCCAGAAGTGGGATTGCTGGAATGTATATTGTCAATTTTTATTCTTTTGAGGAATACCCATCCTGTATTCCACAATGACTGCACCAAACTACATTCCTTCCAACAGTGTAGGAGGGTTCCCTTTCTCCACAGCTTCCCCAGCACTTATTGTCTGTAGACTTTTGAATGATGGCCATTGTGACTATTGTGAGGTGATACTTCATTATAATTTTGAATTGCCCTTCTCTGATAATGATAGTAAGAAATTATTTTTTTTCATATTGCTATGTGGCATTTCTATGTCTCTATTTGAGAATTGCTTGTTTAGGGCTTCTGCCCATTTTCAGATTGGGTTTCTTTTTTTTTAGGTTTTATGAAGTTTTTATATTTTAGAAATTAAGACTTTGTCAGTTGCATCACTTCTAAATATTTTCTTTAATAATGTAGTTTGTCATTTTGCTTTGTTTATGGTTCCCTTTCTCTGAAAAAGCTTTTAAGTTTAATTAGGTCCCATTTATTAATTTTGCTCTTACATCCATTACCTGGGTAGTCAGTTCTAGGGGATCATTGATGAGATTTACCTCAAAGAGTTTTGCGTATGTTTTCTTCTAGGAGATTTATTTTGTCTTGCCTTACATTTAAATCTTCAAGCCATTTTGAGTTTATTCTTGTGTATGGAGTGAAGAAGAGTTCTACTCCATTGCTCTGCATGCTGCTATCCAGTTTTCCCAACACCAGTTGGTGAAGAGATCCTCTTTTCTCTGTCATATTCCCGGCTACTCTGTCAAAGGTTAATAGAACATAGGCCTGTAGATTTATTCCTAGGCCCTCTATTCTGTTCCATTGGTCAATATGCCTGTATCTGTACCAATATCATGTCATTTTGATTATTCTAACCATGCAATAGTTTATGGAGACATGGTGGTTTATTCCTCCAGCCTCTTTCTTTTTCTTTAATATTGCTTTGGGAATTATGTATCTTTTATGAATCTATGTATATCTTAGGATCATTTGTTTTAGTCCTAAAAAGAAATGTTTTGCATAATTTGATAGGAAATCACATTTAGTCTGTGGATTGCCTTGGGCAGTATGGCCATTTTATCAATATTGTTTCTTCCATTACAAGATCATTGGATATCTTTCCAATTCTTCATATCTTTTTTGATTTCCTCAATGTTTTCTTGTTCTCCATGTATAAGCCATTCACCTCTTTGATCAGATTTATTCTTAAGCATTTTATAGTTTTGGGTGCAGTTATAGAAGCGGTTGCTTCTATACTTTGTTTTCCTGTTGACTCAATGTTAGTGTAAAGAAATGCAATTGGTTTTTGTACATTACTATGGGTACCTTGCCCAGTTCTTTTTTCAGCCTAAGCAAATTTTTGTGAAGCTTTTACACTTTTCTATATATAGTGTCATGTCTGCATATCGTGACAATTTTACCTCTTCTTTTACAGTCTGAAAATTTACTTCTTTTTCTTGCCTGATCGTTGTGGCTAGGACTTCCAAGACTATATTGAATTGAAATTGTGAGAATGGGCAACCTTGACTTATCTCAGGTTTTTGTGGGAAGGATTTCAGTTTTTCACCACTGAGTATTTTGCTGGCTATATGTTTGTCATTAATAGCTTTCATAATGTTGAGATATGGTCCCTCTATTCCCACTGTGATAAGAACTTTTATTGCAAAAAGGGGTTAAATTTTATCAAATACTTTCTCTGCATCTACTGAGATGATCATGTAGTTTTTTGTCCTCTCTGTTGTTGATATGGTGTATAACAATTGATTGATTGATTTGTATATGTTAAACCATCCTTGTTTTCCTGGGGTGAACGTAACTTGACCATGGTGAGTGATCTTTTTTTACATGCTGTTGGATTCTGTTTGTTAATAGTTTCTTAAGGACATTTACATCTAGGTTTATCAATGATATTGGCCTAAAATTTTCTCTTGGGGAAGTGTCTTTGTCTGGTTTTGATACCATGTTGATGGCCTTATGGTGTGAGTTTGGGAGTACTCTCTACATATCAATCTTTTGGAAGAGATTGAGGAAGACTGGTATGGATTTTTCTTTGTATGTTTGGTCAAATTCCACAGTGAAGTTATTTGGGTCTGAATTTTGTTTTCAGAGGTTTTTTTTTATTTATAATGCCATTCCATTTCTGGTGATCTGTCTGTTCAAATGGTCAATTTCTTCTCGATGCAATAATGGTTGGCTAATGTTCCCAGAAACTTCTCCATGTCTTCTTGGTTATTCAGTTTGTTTCCATGCAGTTTTTCATGGTATTCCCTTATGATATTATGCAAATTTATTGTACTCTTTGTAGTTTCTCCATTTTCATTTCTTATGTTATTTGTGTTCTTTGTCTTTTCTTGTTGGTGAGCCTGTCCAGAGTTTTGTCAATGTTGTTTACTATTTCAAAAAAGAGTTTGAATGATTTTTTTCTGTTTTTTAAATTGTATTTCAATTCTTTCTTCCTTGATCTTTCTTATTTCCCTCTTTCTGCTGACTTTTGGTTTGTTTACTCTTCTTTTCATGATTAGTTTACATAGAACTTTAGATTATTTATTTGAAATTGCTCTTCTACTTTGAGGAGGGATTTGTCACTCTGAACTTCCCTCTTAAGCCTGCTTTAACTGTGTTTCATAGACTTTGAGTAGTGTTTTGTCATATTTCTCAAGATTATTTTAATTTCTTCTTTTACGTCTTCACCTCCCCCCCTTATTTTAATACCATGTTGTTTAATCTACACACTGTCATTTTTTCTCCCTGTTTTTCTGTGATTGATTACTAGTTTCATGGTATTATACTCAGAAAAGATGCTTGAAATTATTTTTATCTTCTTAAAATTGTTGAGGCTTCTTCTGTGACTGAGTACATAATCTTTCCTAGAAAACGTTAAATGTGCACTGGAAAAGAATTTATATTCTGTTTTGGGGAGAAGTACTGTTTTGAAAATATCAACCAACATCAATTATTTTTTCGTAACATTTAGTATCTTTGTTCCCTTGTTAACTTTCTTTATGAAAGCCCAGTCTAATAATGGTAATGGGGAGTCATATTCTACTTCTGTGTTTGTGTTCCCATCGATTTCTCCATTTTTATCTATTAGTATTTGCTTTATGTATTAAGGTGCTCCTATATTGAGTGCATATATCTTAATGAGTGTAAAACCTTCATTTTGTATTCCTTCTTTAATCATTATATCATGTCCCTGTTTATCTTTCTCTATGGCCTTTGGTGTAAAGTCTATTTTGTGTGAAGTCAGTACAGCTAGTCCTGCTTTCTTGTCATGTCCATTTGCATGGAATATATTTTTCCATCTTCTGAATTTCAATTGATATGTGTTCCTCTTTCTAAAGTGGGTCTCTTGTATGCTTCATAATGTAGGGTCTTGTTATATTATCCCACCTTACAATATATATCTTTTGATTGAACCACTTAGTGTATTAACATTTGTAACAATTATTCGGAGACTGGTGTTTATTTCCATTTTGAAGTTCATTTTCCAGTTGATTTGGTATTTCCTTTTTGTTCATTTCTTTTTCTTTTTGTGGCTTGGTAAGTTTTCTTTTATTATCTTGGTTTCTTTTTGGCTTTGTGACTTCATTGTAAGCTGTTGATTTATGGTTACCATGTTTTGCATGTATATTGACCTGTTACTATATATTTGTTTATTTTAACTGATAGGAATACAAACTCTATCCCATTCTACAGAGAACAGAAACAAGAAGAAAATACTCTGTATTGTCCTGTTTCACTTTCTGACCCTTAAAAATTTTCATGTCCTGTTTTACAACATCATGTTTAATCTGTTGTAAGTCATTGCAGGTATTGCCTTTCTAATTATGCCTTTCTCCCTTCTGTAGTATCCTGCTTCTTTTTTTTTTTTTAGGGTAAACCTTTCATTATTTCTTTTTCTGTTGCAAAATTCTTTAAGTATTTGATTTTGTGGAAGTTATTTATCTCTACTTCTATTCTAAAGGATAGCCTTGCTTGATAAATTGTCTTAGATTACAGCTTTCTTTCATTCAGGAATTTGAATATATCTTGTCACTGCCTTCTGTCACATGTATTTGCGTAGGAAACGTGTTTACAAATAAATATATATAATTATATATATATATATATGTATATATGTAAAGAATACCTAGAAATGAAGTTAACAAATACGGAGAAAACTTTTACTTTAAAAAATAGAAAACATTGATGAAGGAAATTAAAACTGATCCAAAGAAATGAAAAGATCTCTTATGTTAATGATGTGAAACAATGTGGTTGAAACAACCATACTACACAAAGCAATCTACATTTCATGTGATTCATGTCAAAACACCCATGAGATTTTCCATTTAATAGAACAGATAATTTCAAAATTTGTATGTATTCACAAAGAACATGAGTTGCAAAAATAATCTTGAAAAAAGTGTATTAAATCTAATGGTGAAAATTTCTATGATGTCAAACAGCCCTACAAACTTTAGTAATTTAAACAACATGATATTGGCTCAAAAACAGACGCCAATCAATAGAAGAGAGTAGAGCAACCAGATATAATCCCTCACACGTCTGATCAATTAACCCATGAAAAACGAAGCAAGTGTATAAAGAAAGTGTATAAAAGAAAAGACATTCTCCTCAATAAGTAGTGCTGGGGTGATTGAACATGTAAAAGATAGATTAGAATAGCTCCTCACATTTTATACAATCCATAAGCACAGAATATCTTTCTAATTATTTTGTTTACTTATATTTCTTGCCCCTGCAATTTATTGATCTATGTTTATTTCTTTTATTTCACTTATCAAATGTATTCCTATTTTATTCTTTTTTGTATAAATATATACACAATTGTTTTCCTAATTTCCCTTTCTGATAATGTGTTGTTACTATATAAAAATGCAAAGGATATTTGTATATTGATTTTGTATTTTGCAAGTTTACTAAGTTTGTTCATTATTTCTAACAGTCACTGGAGGAGTATATGGACTTTTCCATCAATGTATAATTATGTCAACTCTAAAAATTTTACTGCTTTTTTGTAAGTTGGATACCTTTTATATTTTGTATTGACTGGTTGTTCTGGCTAGGACTTCTTGTAGTGTAATTTAGGACAAGTGAGAATGAGCTACTTTTTCTTATTACTGGACCAGAGGAAAACCTACCTGTACGTTTACATTGAACTTAAAGATAGTCATGGGTTTTTCATAAATGGCTTTTATTATGTTTAGTTACATTCTATCTAAAGTGAATTTGTTTAGAATATTTTTATAAAAAATTAAGATCAGATCTGTCAATAATTTTCCTACATAATTTGAGATTTTTATTTTTGAATTCTCTGTATTTTAAGGGATGGTATGACATATATTGATTTGCATACATTAAATAATATTGATGAATCAGGACTAAATGCAACTTAACTATAGTTTCTAATACTTATATTATGCACGATTTCATGTTGCTAATGTTGATTTAGAATGGAATATACACATACTGAAGGAAAAATTTACATTGTGGCTTGAGTTTACATTTATTTATTTATAATTTTATCTCTCATTTTGAATTTGGCTTATCCTTAATGGAATTTATTTCTAAATACAGAATATAACTTTTGGTAGAACTTGATTTACTACAGTTAACTGATACAAAATATAGCTATTGTTTACATTTAGTGAACCAATCACTTGCCTCAAAATGCTGTATTTTGATAACAATGCCAACTGTTTCAGGACTGAGAAACATAATGCTTCCTAGAATGCATAACGTGGTCTTTTTCACCCCAACCAACATATACTGTTATATCTTTGTTTTTTGATTGTTTGTTTGCCCCTTAATGGAGTCAATGCTTATAGAACCCAGGATCTTGTGCATAAGTGTATTTATCAACATCATTTTGGAACACATAACAGAAGCCACAAGAGTATTGATTATAAAGATGGCAAGAAAATTTATTTCTTCTAAGGACTGAAAAACCTCTGAGTCAAAGAATGTCAAAAATAAAAATTTTTAAATACACAATAAGATTGGCTCTTTTGTAATTTTAAAGTAGGATATTAAATTACAATTGTTTTAATTATAGCACTGAATTAGATTTTAAAACAAAAATTCCCCACTTTGGGATTTCTTAAATTTGATTGATTATATTAATCTAATTTTATTTCAGAAATAATTACTATTTATTTTTAAACATACCAGATAAACTGATATTTATTCTGCCCATGTTTTGAACATAGAGCTACTTATTGTAAAGTACACAGATAAATACCTACTTCCATTTCCAAATCAAATTATGTTTCACTTTAATTACAAATTATAATAAAATAGTTATACATTCTCTGAACAGGTTTTACACAAATTTCACTTTAAATTCCAAAACTTAAAATTTATTTTATATATTTTTGGCATTATTTATACTCTGTTCACAAATCAGGTATAAATTTCTGTATAACAGAATGGAGATTGGTTTTATTTCACAGACACCAAAATTAAATTATTTAAAAAGATTTTGTGGGGATAATATTTGCAGATAACACTATAAAAATAAGCATCCTATATATTTCAATTTAACTGGATGAATGAAAAGTAAACACTGGCTGAATGTTACACTTGAGTTTCTAGGAGACCAGTCATTTTGTGATGTCACAGCTTCTCAGGGTGAGAAACATTGTGACGGCCTAGCTGTTTATCTGTGCAGGCCTGCCAAAGCAGCATTTGAAGCTGCAGTGCTCAAAATTATGCAGATTAGAAAAGTGGCTGTAGAAAAAGTTATTTGAAATGGCACATATTTCTTCACAAATTCAAGATGTGTCTCGTAAAGATGGACCAACTGGTTCAGGAAACACTGGTAGATCTCTATTGTGTGATCAAACATTCTCTGGGGACTTGGACTTGAGGTCTATGATTGCAGAAATTGCTTTTCAGACTTTGTCTGAAGAATCCTTGATAAAAAGACCATGTTACACACTTTGTGTCTCTGAACCAGATGAAGATAATGATTTTTGCTCTCTGACATTTCTAATAAAACCCTCAAAAATGGCTGGGAGTGACCAATTTAAATCCATCTGGTGGGATGATAATGGAACTTCCATAGTGATTGACGAAGATGTCTTTAAGAAGGAAGTTTTGGGAAAAAATGCCTTTTTTATAATATTTGAAACTGGAAGTATGAAAAGTTTACTTAGACTGCTTAATCTTTATGGGTTTAGTAAAGTGCAGCAGAATTTTCAAAGATCTGCCTGTCTAGCTGACTTTCTGGCAAAAGAAAAGTAGTCTCTGTTTTAAGCAACATATTCAGTAATTTTAGTTACCACATGTTAACTTATATATAGAAGTTTATTTTATATAACAATTTATGGTAATATAAATGTAAAGCTAGATTTTGATAATTGTATAAAACTCCAAATTTAAATCCTTTATTTTTTCTAAAAAAAGAGGACAGTGCCATAAGTATTCAAGATTATAAGAAACTTTGCTTGCAATTATGAATCTTACCAGAAATCTAAATAAATGTATTAAAGCTGCTTTTGAAAATTGGCATTCACAATTACTGCAAATGCTAACTTCTTAAATTTGATGTCTATACTTTTAAAATGTGAATTTCCTAATAAGGAATATCAAAATATCGTCAGCTGTGCATAGTAAACATGAAATCAGAGGTTTTATACATTACGCTTACTGTAGTCTTGTATTTTGGTTTAAAATATTACTAAAACCTTTCTCCTTTGGTTTTAGCTGCAGTTCTATCAAAATCCAAATTTTAAATGAGGCTTTCTCCCAATTTTTGTGAGAATAAAAAGAAGAGTTGCGATTACAAATGCCTCTCTGGTATCTTCATTGGTTGAAGATTTCAAAAAGAAGCACTTTAAAGGAGGGGGTAATGTGGATAATTATAATTCTGTTTTTGTGGCTGACACTAGTGACGAAAGGGCATTTTTACATTCTGCAAATTTAAACATGCCTCTAATAAGAACGCCCTGAACTAGCCACATAATTGGTGATACCACTACCCTGATCAGAGATGATATTTCTCCTCCATCATCAATTTCATTTAGACCACCAGAACAAATTGCAGTGTATCAACGTGCTCTTTTAAATTGGTTGACCACTGTCCACGGGCACTCTCAAAGCAGCTACACTGAAGCAAATGGTCTTGTTGTGAACTTCATTACAACTACAACTTCTATTTCCAGGACAGCATATTGTCTCCCATACAGAGCAATTATTTTGGATTGATGGTGGAACCTTCTAATTTTCCAAATAGATATCACAACATATCTGCCAATGAAGGTCGTTTTTCTAAACTTCAACTAGGGAGCAACGCACGGTTTCCCATGCCAGTGAGAGCTGATACATCAGCCACCTCTCTTTCAAGGCCAACTCATCAGCCATCTTCAGTTTATAAACGTCATCCTAATTACAACTTATCTGCCAGAGGTCTACCATATTATGTAGAATAAAAAAGATTAAAATTGATGTTGGCAAATGTCGACAAATATCTGCAATTTTCTTATTTGAAAAATTAACATAGTTGTGTACCTTTATTTTATTTATTTTCTTTTTAAATAGACTTAAGAGTTAAACGGGAGACAAAGATACCACTTAAAAAAAGATATTTGATTGATATGATCATTTGATGGAAAATAATGGGAGTAAATTTTAGTGCTTTCTTGTAAGAAAGAAGAGAAAATGGAAGAATTTGGAAAAACATAAAAACATGGAGAGAGGGAAAAGTACTAAATTGTGTCTGGTTCATCGTGGAAAGTATTAAAAATGTTAAGTTAGGATAGGTTGCAACAGGAGATAAATGCAGGAACCGGCCCAGGGATCATTGTCTTTATTATGTCATCCCTGGAGTCATAAAGGTCACATGATGTAGTCTCAGATGGCACATTCAGCATGTGGTAGAATTTAAGAAGTAATTTTATCTATGGTCTTCTTTGTGCTGTTATCAAAGCATTTTAATTGGTGCTTTCATTTCCTGCCCTCAAGAGTCTACACTATATTTTCTAGTCAATAATTTATGTTGCATTTATCTTCCAGCGAAAGACAAGCTTACGTCCTCAGGGTGGCATTTAATATCTTTCTAAATCTAAGCACACAAGCTCAAGTTAGTTTAGTCATTTCTTTATAAATCTGGCATCTGATTACCTTGGCATATCTTTAAGTTTCACTGTATCTGGAGATATATCCAGGCAAATGATTGTCAACTATATTAGCTGCAAACTCACCACTTTTGCTCCAGCTCATCCTTGGATTTTGGGTGTCCTCGTATTACCTACTTAGACTTTCCGAGTCTCAGCACAGAAACCACCTTTTCCAGATGTTTCCTGTCTATCCCCCTTTCCTTGTCTAACTTGGATACCAGCACAGTAAGCACAGCACATGCCACAGGATGCATTTTAATATTTAGTCAATGAGAAATACATGTTGACTTTAAGCAAAATCTACTTTCCTGAAACAACAAAACTTTCATGGTTTTCAAACTATTTCATTACGGTCTTTACTCTTCACCACAAACTAGCTCTTTTCATAGACTAAGGACTAGTCACTCAAGACAGTAAGTGGAGGTAGGTACAAGATACTGGTATTATTTTCTTCTTAATTCATGCCTCCAGAGGCCTAAAGCATTCCGTTCTCATTTGCTGGATTTTTTCCTGTCTCTTCATCACCCACCCACCCCAAAATAGCTGATTCTCTTCCCCATACCAATAACTATACTGCCTTTAATTTACTTCTTAGAATTAGAGCTTTCTCCAGAAGAGAAAGTGTCATTGCAAACATTTAATATATGTTTATACACACCACATAATTTGTGCCCCTTCTAACCTTCACAATGGAAGTATCTAAGAGGTACTAGCCCCTTGGTTATGGTGGTGGTATTCAGTAACCAAATTGCAATCTATAATGTGTGGACTAGAAGGAGGTGTGGGTGGTAGAATAAAAAATGTGTCCGAATGCAAGAACACCAAATTTCTGCAGATATTATGAAATATAAAATATTCATGGAAGGCTTTGACAATTTCCCATTAATCTAAAATAATAAGTAAAGCATTTTCAGAGTGTGAAATGCCCTGAAATGCTGGAAAATTTGTGGGCAACATCAGGGAACCTAAGACTTCTGCTCACAATCATGCAGCCAGTGTCAGCTGATAAGACTGGAATTGCAAATTTGAGTCCTTAATATGTGTCACCAATTGTGAAGAAAGCCTTTTGTAATCTGGAGAGAGGCAAATTGGCCAGGGTAAATTCTAGCAACATCCCACCAATATGACCTTTACCAAGAGAAGAAAGGAGCCCACTTGCAGCAGGAGAACTCTGTCTGGAGAGCAGTGGTTGTTCCTACAACAGAAACATCAAGATTTTAAGTTTGTCAGCTCATCTCTGATGGTGGCTATGTTGTTGCTTACATTAGCAGTCTCGGGTTCAGATGGGCTGGTTCAGCAGCTAGTTTCCATCTCTCATATCAGAGAATGGGTCTTACCGTGAACATCTTAACAAGGTTCTATACTGATAAGTCACAAGCTACAGTTTACTTTCAAAATTAAAAATCCTAAAGAAGAATATTGTTTGTTTGTCCATCTGTAGTTTTCTAACTGGGAGAAGCTAGACTATTGACTAAAGTACAAAAGTTGGCTGTTGCATAGAAAACTATTCTCTGAGCTCTGCCCACTGAATTCCTCCGATTAAATACTACAAATCTGTCTACCACTGTGTGTTTGTGTGAAGATGGATTGTTAGGCAGTAACTAAGTTTTTCTTATTTGAGTCATCAGTGAATTATTCCCCTGCATCTGGCAGATTCTCTGTGAATTAAGAGATTTATTGAGCCACCAGATTTTCTTCAGATCAGGGAGAGGTAGATTATATTTCTCCCACAATACTAATTGTTACCTGTTCATTGAATCCCGAGCTGATGCTAGGGACAAGCCACTGAACCCTGGAATTGGACTGAGGCATATACATTCCCCATTCCCCATTCCCCAGACCCCAGTGCAGGACTGTCACCTTTTTAGTTTAAGCTTATGTCTAAGTATTTTTGCTTTTAATTCTCATTGTTGACACACTTATTTTGGCTTTGAACACCCGTTGACTAATTTATAGAGACTGAACCACTGACTTATTCCCGTTCACCTAGAAATTGCAATAACCTTCCTTTCCTTGGACTACCTGGAATAGAGTGAGCATAGTCATCATTTTGAAAGCAGTCCTCAGTCCTAATAATGCAGAACCTTTACACTTCTTTGCCCAGGACTTGAGCAAGAATGTTTGTTTTGGATCTCAGGGATTATCCTCACATCCCCTAATGCAAACATGAGAAAACACCACATCTTTATCCAAAATCAAGCTTTCGTCAGTTTTGCATTCCCATTGCAAAACAGTTAACAATTGTAGGAGTTCTGAGATTTTACCATGCTGAGATTTTTAGCAACCCAGCATGTTCATTTCCTACAGATGCTGTCGGGGAGATGAGACCACCGTTCAGAGACAGTGAACTTTATCACTCACAGCAAGAGCAGCCAGTTTTAAATTTGTATCCATTCCCTAATCTCAGATGAATACACACAGTGAAATTTTGATGCCTACAGAAGCAGTGGGCTGTTTACATGAAGAAAGTTTAACGCATGTTAAAACACTAATTTTATTTTTATCTTTATATATAATTTATTAGAATCACTTATTTATTTGTGTCTTTACCTAGGATAAGTATACCAGGACTCAAGTTTACTTGCTGCAAAAACAATCATGAGAAATGACATGGGAAAAAATGACCATTGAATTTTCATTTTTCCTTTTGCTTTTATTGAGGTTTAATTGGCATAAAACATTGTGTAAATTTTGGTGCACAGGATAGTGATTTGATTTACACGTATCATGAATAACTATCTTGGCAACTTTAGGGAGAATTCATTATCTCTTTTAGATACAATTTTAAAGAAATACAATTTGTCTTTTTGTTGTGATGTGAAAACTTATGGTCTACTCTCTTATCAACATTCATATAGAACATAAAGCATTATTAATTATAATTTTCATGTTACTATGGGGCATCCCTAAAACACGTTTATTTTACAGCTGGAGATTTGTAGCTTTCGAGTGTATTAATCAGATTCTCACTTACCAACGCCTGCCTCTGTTAACTACAAATCTATTTTTTCTATAAGTATGTTTCTTTGTTTTTGAAGTGTACTTTAATCTATAACACTGTCTTAGTTTCTCTTACACAATATACAGTTTACTATTTTTAATACATTTCCAACTGATCACCAGAATATATCTAGTTAGTATATGTTGCTATTTAAACATATTACATTCTTATTGACTACTCCCCATACAGTAAATTTCTTGTCCCTGACTCATTTTATTTGCAACTGGAAAATTTTCTCTCTTCATTATCCTCAACTTTTTCTTTTCCTCACCCCATTTCCCTCTTTCTTGTGAAAAACCTGTTTCTTTCTATATCTATATTTGCTTTTCAGTGTTGTTATGTTCATTTGTTTTAAATTCGAATTATAAGTAAAATCATTCAAGAATTGTCATTCAATTTCTGAGATATTTCACTTAGCCTATTACCTTCTTGGTCTACCCATTTGCTGCAAATGACAAGAACTTATTCTTTTTAGAGCTGAGTAATAACCCATTGTATTTTTATGTGGGTGTGTGCATATAAATATATATATATATATATATATATATAATGCCTATATATAGTGTGTGTGTATATATATACATAAATATAGATGAATCTGTAGTTAAGCTGTGTAGATATATATAGTATAAACACACATCTTATTTATTCATCATCTATTGATGTGCAATTAATTTGCTTCTATATCCTGTCTATTGTGAATAATGCTGCAATGAATATATGGTTGAATATATCTTTTCTAATTAGTGCTTTTATTTTCTTGAAATATGTATCCAGTTATGGAAATGTTGGATAATATTTCATTTTTAATTTTTAGATCAAGCTCCATGTGTTTTTCCACAGTGGCAGCACATATTTACATTCACTCCAGCAGTGCATCAGGATCGTTTTTCTTACATCCTCACCAATAGTTAAGTTTGTTATCTTTTTGATAATAGTCGTTCTGACAGGAGTGACATAAAATCTCACTGTGTTTTGGACTTGCATTTTTCTGATGTTTAGTGATGTTGATGGGGTTCATATGCTTGTTGGTTACATTTACCCCACTGTAAATTCATGTTTTGTAATGGGCTAAATGACCATAACAGTCTGATTTCATTTTCATGCATTCTTTGTTTTCCATTATTCTGTTTGTTCTGTGCACTACCATATTCTTTTCATTACTGTTTCTTGTATTATAGTTTAAAATCAGGGACAGTGATACATCCTTTTTTCTTTGTCAAAGTTGTTAGTGTTTTTATTTGTTTTCCTTTCTTTCTTTTTTTTTAGTGATTTCAACTATTTTGTGTTTATATGTAAATCTTAGAATTATTTTTTGTAAGTGTCTGAAAATGCCCTTGCTGGTTTGATAGGCACTGAGTTTAACTGATGTATTTTCTTGGCTTGTTCTGTCATTTAAACAATATTTTTTCCTAATCTATGAACACAGTATATCCTTTCATGTGTTTGCATTATCTTCAATTTCTTTTATAAATATATTATAGTTTTCTGAGTACAGGTATTTTACCTCCTTGGTTGTATACATTTCTCAATTTTTTTTTTGTAATGCAACTTTTAATGAGACAGTTCCCCCAATTTCTCTATCTGTTAGCTTCTTGTTAGTGTGTAGAAATGCAAGATTTCTGTATGTTAATTTTACATTCTGAAATTTTACCAAATGCATTGATAAACCCCAGTAGTTTTGTGGTGTCTCCTTTAGGATTTCTGTTTAAAGTATTTCATCTACAAACAGATTCTTTTACTCCTTTTATGAAATAGCTATATTGTATTTACTTTTATTTTGTAGAGCTTTGGGTAGAATTTCCAATACTATACTGAATAACAGTGGTAAGAGTGAGCATTCTTGTCTTCTTCCTGCTCTTACAGGAGATGCTTTCAGTTTTTAATCAGTGAGTGTCATATTAACTGAGTTCTTGTCATATATGACCTTAACTGTGTTGAGGTATGTTTCCTCATGCCCACTTTGAGGAGAAATATAAGCATAAATAGATGCTGCATTTATCAATACATTTTATGACTCTTTTGAGGTGACCATAAAATATTTATTTTTCAATTTGTTAGTTGGGTGTATCATATTGATTAATTTGTGGATTATGTGTCACTTTTGCATCCCTGGAATAAAAGAGACTTAAACATACTGTATAATCCTCTTAATGTATTGTTTGCTTTGCTAAAATTTTAGTGATGATTTTTGCATCTATGCTTATCAGTAGTATTTAACCTGTAATATTATGAGGTATTTGTTCCAGTTTCAGTAGTAGTGTGATACAGAAATTTGGGGTAAGAAGCCTTCCTTCCTCTGCAAATTTTTGGAATTCTCTGAGAAGTATAGGTGATAGCTCTTCTCTAAATGTTTGGCAGAAGCTGTCTAGTCTTGGAATTTTGTTTCTTAGGAGATTTTATATAATTACTTATTCAATTTCATTAGTGAAAATCTGTTAATATTTCTATTTCTCTTTCCATCCTGGAATTTTGGTCTTTCTAAGAAATTGTCCATTTCTTCAAGGGATTGCATTTTTATGTCATATAATTTGTTGTATCATCTTATGATGCTTTGTGTTACTTTGATATAAGCTGTAACTTCTCATTTATTTTGGAGCTTTTTTATCTGTACTCCCTTTTTTGCTCATGAGTCTCATTAAATTTTATCAGTTATATTTATCTTTCAAAAGCCATTATGTAGTTTGTTTAGATGTTTCTATTTTTAATCTTTATTTTATTTATTTATGTTCCTACCTTTCTGCTGTCTTTTCTTCTACTAACAAGTTTATTTAATATTTTGCTACATCATTGTTTGTAAGATTATATTATAAGAGAGAGATGTTTCTTATTTGCATAAGTGGGATTATTTTGTTATAAGCATCCCTATTAATACTGCTTTTGCTATATCACATGGACTTTGTTTTTGTTGTCATATTTCTTTATGTATTTTATCTTTGATTTATGCAGCAATCCATTTGTTGTTTAATATTGTATGATTTATCCTCCACATTTTACAATTTTTCTCAGGTTTTTCCTTTTAGTAAACTTCAGTTTTCATAGAAGCTGTATGTTTCTTCATAAAGCAAGGAGAAAAATAATAAAATTTATACAAAATTCTGAATGACCCAAATTTTCTAAAGTTATCTTTGAAAAATGAACAAAGCTGTGTGTATTATCCTCCCTGGCTTTAGAACATACTACAAAGCTACAGTAATCAAAACATCAAAATATATCACTAAAAGAGTCACATAGATCAATGGAACAAAATAAATAGTCCTAAAATAAACCTACACACATATGGTCAATTAGTCTATAATGAAGGATGTAAGAGTATACAATGGAAAAAGGCAGTCTCTTCAACAATTAGTTGTGGGAAAAATGGACAGTACATGTAAAATGAAGATGTAAGAACACTTTCTTCCATAGTATACAAAATAAGATAGATATTGATTAATTTCCTAAAGGTAAAACCTGAAACTGTAAAATTTCTGACCAAGAACAGGAGCAGAACTGCCTTTGAGAGAAATCATAGCAATATTTATTTTTGATCTATTTCCTAAGTAAAAAAAAAAAAAAAGGAAAACTAACCATAACAGTTTTAAATTTTACTGAGGAAAAATTAGGTGTATTATGTGATACAGGGATTCCACTTCTTGTATAAATGTGAAGTGCAAAACCTTTTGCAGAGCAAAGGAAACCTTCAGGAAGACTTATGACAAAACACAGAATTGAAGGAAGAGTTTCAGACAATGAAACCAACAAGGTGTTAATATCCATCTTATATATAAAGCACATTAGAGTAAATATTTAAAAACAAAGACCCCCACTTAAAAACAGTTGAAGGATCTTCATGGAAACTTTTCAAAAACAGACATGTGTATGATTTTCATGCACATAAAAAGAAACATAACGTTGCTATTCATTAGGAAAACATAAATAAAAACCAGAATGAAATTTAATCTCACAGCAACCAAAATTGCTATTAAAAAAAGTCTTCAAATGACAAACATTAATAAGAATGTTGATAAAAGGGAACCCAGGTACACTATTGGTGGAAATATAAATTGATGCATCCACTATTATAAAAGAGTGGACAGTGTGAAGAAAACTAGAAATAGAAACATTATATTTTGCAGCAATTCCATTTTTTGATATAAATATGGAAAAAATGAAAACATAAACTTTAAAGGATATATTACCCCGAATGTTCTTAACATCATCATTTATAATAGCCAAGGAGAGAAGCACAATTCAACTGCCCATCAACAGATGATTGTCTGAAGTAGATGTGAGATATAGGTAACATAATAAATACTTAGTAATTGTCATATCAAAAAATAAAATTCTGCTATTTGGAACAATGTGACTGGACCCAGAATGTGTTGCACATAGGAAAATAAGTCATACAGAGAAAAACTCTCTACATTACC
Organism: Vicugna pacos; assembly: GCF_048564905.1. Lineage (NCBI taxonomy): Eukaryota > Metazoa > Chordata > Mammalia > Artiodactyla > Camelidae > Vicugna > Vicugna pacos. The sequence continues at coordinate 7,074,170 of NW_027328740.1, forward strand.
ACTTACATGAGGAAACTAAAGATACAAGAGAAATAATCTTAAAAAAACAGAAACAGAATCACATATATATGTGTAGTGTACCAAGTAGTGGTTTCCATTGGGGACAAGGAAGAAGGATGAGGAAGACAGAAATATGCAAGCTACTAGTTATATATTAGTGAAGCAACAGGGCTATATTTACCGCACAGAGAAATATTTTAATAATTTAAATGATCTTAAGAGACTATAGGCATATATTATACTAAAATGTGCATGCATGTGGGAAAAACATTGAAGTAAAGAACCCAGGATAAACAAAATATTTTGTAGTACTCTGATAAAAAGGGAAGTGATTTATTCACTTTCTTTACTGTTTTATAATGTCCTTATTAGAATTTAAGCTTTTAAATGAAAAATTATAGACTTTGAATAAAGTGGCATAAGTTTAAACTATTTCTGTCTCTCCCCTTAAATCTACAGTCAGTGAAATGATCACATCTCAACAAAAATTACTACAACACAAAACAATACTCCAGAACATATGTGTCCATCTGAAGTTTGGTGGGCTAAAACACAAAAATTCGGCTGAAATGAGGGAAGAGCAGAGTTGGTGCCTGCCACCAAGGTCCACTTACTAGGGTATCTGAGCCCACAGTTTCAGTGTAACATGTAGAAACAGGGTCTCAGTGGTTCACACAGCTTCAGCCTCCAACTGTACCAGTATTCATGGTCACAGTTAACTTGGAGGGAGCCGAAATGCAGACAGAATTTCCATCCTTTAGACACTCAGAGATTCATGACACTCTCCTTACTCCCCATTCACAGTGGTAGAGACAATGTACCTTGAAACATTGGACATGGCAAAGGCAATTGCCTGATTCCAACTACCCACCTGTTTTACACCATTCCTCAATGTGTGCACTGATTCATAAGGGATATAAGATAAAAGGAAGGGTTCACAGGCCCAGTGACAACAGTGGCATTAACTAACAGAGTTGTCTTAGAAGTGACAATGTAAGCAATCTTTTATCCAGACAATTGCGACTTGAATGTGCCATTTTGAAATATTATCAGAGGTAGCTCAGGTAAGTAAAACCAAAAATTGTGTAATATTACAAACTACCAAAAACAAAAGCAAGGACTCCAAATTCCAATCTGATTTTGCTGTCAGCAGAGCAATAATTCACCAGGATCATGACCAATCACAGTAAAATTATAGGGCATGCACACACACAGATACAAACACACGGACACCGACACAGACACAGACACACTTGCACAGGCACATGCACACACACATGCACACACACACACACCGAATGCAACCCTGCAGCAAACAAACTTAAAGTCATGGAATATTGCCATATAACTAATACAGAATCCAAAGAGCTGTCATAAAGAAACTCAATACAAAAACAAAACTCAGATAGCAGTTTAGTGAGCTCAGGAATAAAATAAATCTTGATAAGGTGTACATTACCTAAGAGACTGAATCTATAAAACAAATAAACATTATTGGAAGACCAGATGAACTTAATAAATGAGATGAACAATGCAACAGAAAGCACTGTAAGAAGACTGTCTTTGTGGAAGAGAGATAAGCAAACTCACCAATACAATACTAGGAATGATAGGAGAGGGCAAAGATACAAGATAGTAAAAAGTGAGGAAATTCTACAATAGCCATCAGACTTCTTCAGGAAGTGCACATTAGAGTGAAATCCTGGAGGGAGAAGAAAGTTAGTAGGCAGCTGATGGTTTGTTTAAAGTAGTATTAGTTGATAACTTCCAGAACATGGATAAGTAACTGATATACAAGTCCGTGAGCCAACAAAACACCAATAACTTTAAGACAAAGACATCTCCTTCAAGAGACATCATATGATAATTGGCAAGTCAATTACAGAGTAAAATTTTAAAGGCAGCCAAAGAAAGTTATGATAATCTACAAAGGAACCCCCATTAGGCTATCAGCATATTGCTGAGAAGAAAACAGATGCCAAGGGTAATTAAAATGACATTTTCAAACTACTGAAATAAGAAATCTCTCACCCAAGAATACTCTACATTGCACATTTATCACTTAAATATAAAGTGAAAATAAAGGTTTACCAGAAAAACTAACCTGACTGAGATGTAAAAAACAAAACCGAGGCACCTGAAAAGAGGTGCAGAAAAGAGGTATTCTAAGAAAAATAAAATGGCAAATATACGCAAAACATTGAGCATAATACTAAGCAGAGACCACGAGGAATTTGAAACTGTTTATTTGGGTACGTTTTTAAATGCTACTATTCTATATGAATTAAAGAGAGAAATACAGGAAATCAGTTGCAATAAATATAGATACATATATCTGGTAACATGTTCACAAAAGAAATAGAAATAATTTGAGTCAGTAATAATAAAAGGAAAAGAGTAAAAAATACAATATTAAAGGAAGATGCTATCATCAGAAAAAGGACTAAATTATACATGAGATGTTTTATTTTTAATTAGAGTTGATGAACTATAATATGTAGATTCAGATGTACAACATAGTGATTCCAATCCCTTTGTTGATTATATTTCATTATAATTTATTACAATAATTGTAACATACAATGATTATAAGTTATTGTGTGTAATTCCCTGATCTATACAGATCATCTTTGTTGCTTATCTCCTTTATGTATACTAATTTTTGTCTGTCAGTGTCCTACCATTTAATTGTCTATCCCTTCCACTTTGATAAACACAAATTTTTTCCCATATTTTTCAGTCTGCTTCAGTCTTGCTTATCTAAACTCTATATCTCTCTACCATTTCTCTATCAATCTATCTATCTATCATCTATCTATGTATCTATATATCTATCTATCTGTCTGTCTGTCAGTCTGTCTACCTATCTATCTATTTATCTATCTATCTATCATGTATCTAAGTATCTATCCTTCTATGTATCTATTTATCACTCATCTATCAATAGATAGCTACAGATAGATGTACACTGATATTTGTTATTCTTTAGATTCCACTTATAGATTACATTATATACTTATGTCTTTGTCTAAGTTACTTCACTAAGCACAATATTTACCAGGTCCATTCATGATGCTGAAATAGCAATGTGTTATACTTTTTCATGGCTGAGAAATATTCCATTGCATATTTATAGAAACATTATATCTTTGTAAGTCCATAGTCTACTGTGGACTCTTGGAATGCTTCCCTGTCTTGCATATTATAAACAGTGCTGTTGTGAACATTGGTTCTTCTCAATTTAGGGATTTTCCCCAGATTTTTCCTAGGGGAGTTATTACTGCTTCATTTGGTAATTCTGTTTTAGGATTTAAACAAATCTGAATACTCTTTTCCATAGAAGTTGTACCAATTTACATTCCTACCAAGAGTATACAAGAGATTTGTTTCCTCAACATCATCTCCAACACTTTCTATTTGTAGAACTTTTGATAATAGCCATGTGACCAGTGTGAAGTGATACCTCATTGTGGTTTTGAACTGAAATTAACTAAAAATTAGTAATGAACATTTTTATCACTTGCATGTTACTCATCTGCATGTTTCCATTGGAAAAATATTAACTCAGGTACTCTGCTCATTTTTTGATTGGGTTTTTGTTTTTCACGTTGAGTTGTGTAACCTAAATCCATGTTACATCTATTAACCTACATCTATTAACCCCTGGTCACTTGCATTGTTTGCAAATATGTTCTGCAATTACACAGGCAGTGTTTTCATTTCATTCAAAGTGTCGTTAGCTGTGCAGAAGTTTTCAAGTTTATTTAGGTCCCACTTGCTTATTTTTGCTTTTATTTCTTTTGCCTTAGGACACTGATATAATAAAATATTCCTATGATATATATCCAATAGGATATCACCTATATCCCCTTCTAGCAGTGTTATAGTAACAGGTCTTACATTTAGGTCCTTAATACACTTGGAGTTTATTTTTGTATATGATGTCAGGGAATGCCCTCATTTCATTCTTTTACATGTAGATGTCCAGCTTTCCCAACACCATCCGTTGATGAGACTGTCTTTTCTCCATTGTGTACTCTTGCCTCTTTTATCATTGATTCATTGCTCATAGGTGTGTGGAATTATTTCTAGGCTGTCTATCTGATTTTATTGATTATATCTCTGTGCAAATGCCATGCTGTATTTATCACTGTAGCTTTGTTGTATAGTAAGGAATCTGGGAGGATTATACCTCCAGATTTGTTGTTTTTTCTCAAGATCATTTGGACAATTTTTAATGGTTTCATGTAAAACTTAGAGTTATTTATTTTCTGGTTCTGTGGGAAATACTACATCTTCATAACAGGAATTTCACTAAATATGTAGTTTTCTATGTGTAGTACGGCAATGTTAACAATGTTAACTCCTTCAATCCAAGAGCACAAGACATCTTTCCAATTTTTTGAATCATTTTTAAATTCTTTGTCAATGTTCTTTTAATTTTCAGTGTGTAGATCTTTCATATATATGGTTACATTTATTCCAAGGTATTCGGGGGGAAGGGATTTTAAGTAATATTGTTTTCAATGTCCATTTTAGGGTATCTCATGATTAATGTGTAGAAATGCAAGAGACTACTTTACATTAATCTTGCACCCTGCTCCCTTGTTGAAATTATTTATTGTTCATATTAATCTGTGTGGAGCCCTTAGGACTCTATGTAGATTGTTATGTCATCAGTACTGGTGACAATTTTGCCTCTTTCTCTCCAATTTGCATTTCTTTTACTTATTTTTCTTTCCTTTTCCTTTCTTCTTTTACTATGGAACAGAAGTTCTGAGAGTAGAAATCCTTGTCATGTTCCCGAATTTACCCAGAAGTCTTTCTGCTTTTCCCAAAAGTATTATAAATTTTTATAAATGGCCTTTAGTATGTTGAGAGATTTTCCTATTGTATTCTCTTTCATGAGAGTTCTGATTATGAATGTATGTTGAATTTTGTGTAATGCTTTTTCTGTGTGTATTGAAATTGTCCTGTTAATTTAGTCCTTCCATTATTAAAAATGTGTCTTGCTGATTGACATGTGTATGTTGAGCCATCCCTGTGACTCTGGAAGGAATCAAATTCATCATCGTGTATAATACTTTCTATGAATTGCTGGATTAATTTGTTGAAGTTTTTTGAGGATTTTTAATGTATATTCATCAAGGATATTGGTTTACATTTTCTTTTTTCTTTTTTTTTTGGTAGTGTCTTTGACAGGTTATGTTATCATGCTATTGGTGGCCTCATAGAATAACTTTGGGAATGTTCCTTCTTCCTACATTTTTTGAAATAGATGAGAGGAAAGAGTTTTTAGTGAAGGCACCCAGGCATTTTGTTCAAGCGGTGTTTTTAACATTATAGATTTTATTTAACTTATACAGATTGCTCTTTTCAAGTTTTCAGTTTGCTCTTTATTCATTGTTGACAGGCTGTACATTTCAAGAAATTTGTCCATTTATTTAAGGTCATCCAGTTTTTGTCACGTAACTGCTCAGAGTGCTTTCAAAATCTTTGTTTGCATTTCTGTGCTATCAGATATTATTTCTTCTGTTTCATTTCTTATTTTGCGTGGTTCCACTCTGTATTTCTTGATAAGCCTGGCTAAATGATTATCAATTTGTTAATACTTTTAAGAAAAAAGCTGTTGATTTTATGAATTTTAGTTTATATGTTAATTTTTATTTTATTTATTTTCAACCTAATCATTAAAGATTTCTCATTCTACTCACTTTGGGTTTTGTTTGTTCATATGTCTAGTTATTTTTGGTGGCATGTTTGTCCTTTGTGTGAGGGTTTCCTTTTTCCTTGTAGAAGGCCAACTTGTTCTAAACTTCCCTCTTAGATTTGCATTTGCTGCATCCCATACATTTTATGAAGCTGTGTTTTCATTGTAATTTGACTGCAGGTATGATTTTATTACTTCTTTGATTTAATCATTGACCTTATTTTATGTTATATTTTAAAGGATGTGGTTTAATCTCATGTTTGTGCTTTTCCTGTTCTTCTTTCTACAGTTGATGCATAGTTTCATAATATTGTGTATGGAAAAATACATGCTGTAAATATGTATTTGCTTAAAATTCCTGAGGCTCATTTCATGACATAATATGTGGTTAATTCCTAAGATAACATCCTGTGCACACTTGAGAAATTTATGTGTTCCCCTTTTCTGATGCAGTGTACAATATCTCAGGTTCAAATGATATAATTTGCCACTAAGACCTCTGTTTCCTTACAGATATTCTTTCTGGATGATATGGCCATCAGACTAGTGAGGTGTTAAACTCATCTACTATTATTATTTTATAATGAATTAATTCCTTCATGTCTACTAATATTTCTTTTTATACTTAGGATCTACATTGTTGGGTCCATATATAATTCAATGAGTGTAAAGCTCTATTTTTATATTGATCTCTTCTTATTTATATAATCTCATATTTATCTTTCATTGTGGCCCTTATTTTAAAACATATTTTGTATGAGTTGTGCATTGCAATCTGCACTTTCTTGTCATTTCCATGGAATATCTTTTCCATCTTTTTACTGGTTGTTTTTATCTTCCACCATAAAGTGAGACTTTTTGTGGGGGAATGCAAGATGGTGGAGCCAAAGGATCCTTGTAGCTCACCCTTTCCCACAAATGCACCAAGACTCACATCCACAGATCCACTCAGCTAACCAGAGAACCTGCAAGACTCTGATACAACATTGTCCTCTTCAAAAGATAAAGATGCAAAAAATCTGGTAGGAGAAAATGAAGAAAGAAAGAAGAAAAGGCAAAACAGATTGGGACAAGTCCCACAGTGAGGGAGCAGCAAAGAAGGACTGGCACTCATTCACTGGGTCTCCCCACTCCAACTGATAGGTGGGCAGGATGGAGGGGGAGCCTCCAAGGATTAGACCTCTACAGAGTATAAGTTGACTGACAGTACTAAGTTAAACAGGCACAGAGAATCCTTGTGACACCCACCCCAATATGAATCCAGGCAGCTGGTGGAAGGGCCATGCTGCCCGAGCTGGGTGGAAAATGGGAATGGCGGTACTGGGGCACCCTGGGGGAATGGAGGGGACTGTGTGCCATTCCTGTGGGTGCACAGGGCAGAACACCTTGGGCCCTCCATTTAACAACAGAGCAGACGTGCCCTGGGAGGGGAAAGGTGTATTCCCCATCTCTGAAAATCCACAAAAGTTTCTAGGACAAGAGCGCTTGGGCTTAGACACAGCCACCATGCCCTCTGGTGTTTTGCACCCAGGCAGCAGTGAGAGCAAAACCTGCATTCACTCCTAAGGACTTAGACTCAAGTGCCAGATGGGGACTTGTCTACAGCCTGAGGCAGATAAGATCATTCCATCCTATTTCCTCAGAGAACTTGCTCCACTGAGACAAACAAGGAGATGGGTTTTGGCCCAGACCAGTGACAGGGCACAGTGCAGTAGAGAGACCGGCACCCTCAGGGGGCTGGTGGCCCCACCTTTTGGGATGGAATGCAGCCCTTGACCATGTGGCTGGGAGATGGTCTGATGCCCAATCCTGCCTTGTCATTCTGAAACATCTGGCTGAGGCATTAGTCAGGTCAGTTACAAGCCAGTACTTAGTAAAGAGAGCTTCACTGGAACAAGTGTTGGTAGAAGGAGTGATCTGCTTGCCGACAGGCCCTGGGATCAGCACAGATAAGGGCTCCAATGGAGGGCCTCTGGAAAAAGCAAGCTGAGCTTCCAAAACAGGATGAATACAGAAAGACTTCACTTTAAAATTACACAGTCTGCAGGAGGACACTGACCACCCCCTAGTTTTAATCTGATTTTACCTTTTCCATTTTCTATTACTCTCTTAATTTTTACTTCTTAGGCAATTATATATACCCCCATTTAAATCCCATTTAAATTTTTAAAAACATTTTTATTATTATTATTTTTCTAAACTCTGCTTCAACTTGCTCTATTATGCATTATACAATGTCTTCAAACATTTATTTCCCCTTCTTTAAAATTCTTTGTCTCCCTCACTCTTTTTTGTCTTTTCTAGTTGTATTAATAATTAGGCATTAGGTAGATAAACTCATTTAGTACCACAGTAGGTAACTGATACTCCATAAATCACAGTCCCAGAGAGGTAGGAACAAAAAGAAGAAGCAGAGAAACCATTCCCAATAAAAAGAACAGGAGAAATCCCCTGAAAGAATGATCACAGAAATAGATATCGATAGCCTACTAGATCAAGATTTCAAAAGAGGATTGATCAAATTACTGAAGGAAATAAAAGATAGTGTTTAGAGATATAAAATATGATAAAAATGAAATGGAAGCTATAAAGAAGATCCTAGTAAAATAGGTAAAACCATTGACTGAGATGAGAAATGATCTAAAGGTGTCACAAAGCTGGATACGTAATGCAGAGGAATGAATTAGTGACCTAGAAGACAGGAAAATGGAAAGCACCCAATCAGAAGAGTTACAAGAGAAACTATGAGAGACAAAAGAAAAAGCATAAGAGACATATGAGATAACAGAAAGCATGCCAAACTGTGCAGGATAGAATTCCCAGAAGGGGATGAATGATCAAAGGCGATTGCAAAGGTTTTTGTAGAAATCATGACTGAGAACTTCCCAAACTTAAAGAAGGAATCAGATATCCAAGTACAGGAAGCTCAGAGTGTCCCAAACAGGAAGAACTCAAATAAACCCACACCTAGACATATAATTAAGACAGCCAGAAGCAAGGATAAAGAAATGATCCTAAAGGCAGCAAGAGATTAGCAAAGAGTGAGTTACAAGGGAATTACAATAAGGCTCACAGCTGATTTCACAACACAAATGCTAAAGGCCAGAAGGGAGTGGAAAGATATATTCAAAGTCCTGAATGAAAAAATGATATAAACTAGGAAACTTTAACCAGCTAGGCTATCCTTTATGGAAGAAGGAGACATAAAGAATTTCACAGACAAAAATATCTACAAGAGTCTAGCAATACTAGACCCATGCTAAAAGGAATATTGAAAGATCTACTCTAAAAAGAAAATCAGCAGGATGCTACAAATATGTGAAACTCATAGCTGGAAAAGTGATAACTCATGAACTACAAGTAAAATAAATGCAAAATTTTAAACAACACATACAAATCATTGAGAGTGAGAAAGGGAGGCAGGAAAAGAGAAAAATTTTTTTTTGTTCTTTCCTTTTAAAATATTTTGTTCTCAGTAGGATGGTATTGAGATCATATTATTATCAGTTTAATAAAATCAGTTATAGTAATGGTCTAATAGACTTATATAAAAGGGTAAAAACAAGGCAAAAATTTATTCCTGGAGTCACTAAAACTAAATAAATTTCATGATAATACAAAGGAAAATGACCAAACCAAAACAGGAAGATGAAACAACCAAAGCAGAAATACAAAATCAGCATCAAAGAAAAGGTCAAAATGGCAATAAACACAAACATATCATCAATTATTTTAAATGTTAATGGAATAAATGCTGCTGTCAAAGTCATTGAGTGATAGGCTGGATAATAAGGCAAGAATCTTCAATATGCTGAATACAAGAGACCCACTTCAGGGAGAAGGGAACATATAGATTGAGAGTGACAGGATGGAAATGGGTATTCCATACAAATGGAAAAGCCAAAAAAGCAGGTGTTGCAGTACTGACTTCAGAGTAAACAGTTTTTAAAGCAAAGGCCATAAAGAATGATAAATAAGGACATTTTATAATGATTGAAGGAGTGATACAAGATGAGGATAGCACACTCATTATTACATATGCACCAAATAGAGGGCTACCAAAGTATATAAAATAATTACTAACAGATATAAAGGGGAATAGTGATGGGGAACTAATAACTGTTGGAGATTTCAACACTGCATTTACATCACTGGACTTATCATTGATACAGAAAAAAAATAGGCAATAGAGAATTTAAATAATACAATAGAAATATTACACTTGGTGGATATATTCACAGCATTGCACCCCCCACAAAATAGTATATACATTCCTTTCAAGTGCACATGGGACATTTTCCAGGATTCATGATATACTTGGGCACAAAAGAAACCTCAGCAATTTTAAGAAGACAGAAATTACCTCAAGCATATTTACTCACCACAATGACATGAAGCTAGAAATCAACAACAGAGAAACAAAGGAGAACAAAATGAGAACATGGGGATTAAACAAAATGTCATAAAAAAACAAATAGGTCAAAGAAGAAATCAAAGCTGAAATGAAAAAGTACTTTGAGACAAAAGAATATTAAAGAAAAAACACACTAAACTTATGGGACACAGCAAAAGCAGTATTGAGAGGGGAGTTTAGTGATACAGGCCTTCCTCAAATAAGAAGACATATCACAAATAAACAATTTAACCCCTCAGGAGAATGAACTAGAAAAAGAAGAACAAAATCCCCAAAAGGCATCAGAAGGAAGGAAATCATAAATATTGGGGAGGAAATGGATAAAATAGAGTTTAAAAAGACCATAGGAAAAATTCAAACAATCCAAAGGCTGGTTTTTCAAAAAAGTAAGTAAAATCGACAAACCTCTGGCCAAACTCAAAAAGAAGAATACAGAGACAGCACAAATTAGCAAAATAACGTAGGAGAATTGAGAAATTACTACTAATAAAATAGAAATACAGAATATCATACGAGAATATTATGAAATGTATGTGGAAACAAACTGGATAACCTAGAGTAGATGGACAAGTTTCTGGAAACATACTGTCCACCAAGACTGAATTAAGAAGAAACTGACCCCTTGAACAAACAGAGCATGAGAAATGAAATCAAAATTGCAATATAAAACCTCCCTACAAATAACAGTCTAGGACCGGATGGCTTCACAGTGGATTTCTACCAAACATGCAGAGAAGAACTCATACCAGTAATTCTCAAACTCTTTCAGAAGATTGAAAAGGGAGGAATACTCCCAAAGTCATTCTATGGATCCACAATCACCCTGATACCACAACCAGGAAAAGACACTACCAAACAAGTGAAATATAAGCCAATATCACTGATGAACACAGATGCCAAAATTCTCACCTAAATATTAGCAAGTAGAATCCAACAACACAGAGAAAAGATTATACATCATGACCAATTGGGGATCATGCCAGGGACAAAGGGGTAGTTCAACATATGCAAATCAATCAATGTAATACAGCACATCAACAAGAGAAAGGAAAAAAACACCATGATCTTCTCAATAGATGCAGGAAAATCATTTGATAAAATTCAACACACACAATAAATAGTCTCACCAAAGTGGGAATAGAGGCAACATATCTCAGCATCATGAATGCTATAGATTACAATCCTACAGCCAGCATAGTACTCAATGGTGAGAAAGTTAAAACCTTCCCACTAAAATCTGGGACAAGTCAAGAATGCACACTATCACCACTCCTACTCAACATAGTCTTGGAAGTCCTAACCACAGCAATCAAACAAGAGAAAGAAATAAAAGCAATGCAAATTGGAAAGGAAGATATAAAAGTCTCACGATATGCAGATAATGTTATTATATATAGAAAACCCTACAAGATCCAGACAAACACTCCCACAGCTGATCAAAGAATTCAACAATGCAGCAGGTTACAAGATTAAGGTTCAAAAATCAGTGGCAGTTTTTACACTAAAGATTCAGATAATACTGTAGAGCTAAAGTCAACATGACAGCACTGTATTGGTAGGAAAAGATACATATATTCCAATGGAAAAGAATAGAGAGCTCAGAAATGAACCCACAAACTTTTGGTCAATTAATCTTCAACAAAGGAGGCAAGGAAATAAAATGGAATAGAGACAGGAACTTCAGGAACTGGTGTTGGGAAAACTGGACAGCATCATGTAAATCAAAAAAGCTAGAGCACTCCCAATGAAGCTAGAACACCATACACAAAAATAAACTCAGAATGGATCAAAGACTTATACATAAGAGAAGATACAATAAACCTCCTAGAGGGAAATATAGGCAAAACAGTATCTGACATATGTCTCGTAAATTTTCTCGTAGAAAAATTAAAAGCAAGAATAAACAAATGAGACCTAATGAAACTTACAAGCTTCTGCACAGTAAAGAAACCGGAAGTAAAACAAAAAGACAACCTACGGAATGGGACAAAATTTGAATATGAAACCGACGAAGGCTTGATCTCCAGAGTATATAAGCAGCTCATCCAACTGAATAAGAAAAAATAAGCTACACAATGCAGAAATGGGCAGAAGACCTAAACAAGCAATTCTCCAAGGAAGACATACAAATTATCAAGAGGCACATCAGAAAGTGCTCAATATCACTGATTATCAGAGAAATGCAAATCAAAACTGCAATGAGGTATCAACTCACACCAGACAGAATAGCCATCATTCAAAAATCCACAAATGACAAATGCTGGAGAGGCTGTGGAGAAAAGGGAACCGTCCTTCACTGCTGGGGGCAATGCAGTTTGGTGCAGCCACTGTGGAAAACAGGATGGAGATTCCTCAATAAGCCTTGGAATAGACTTACCATATGACCGAGGAATCCTGCTCCTGGCCATAAATCATGAAGGAACTCTACTTTAGGATGACACCTGCACCCCAATATTCATAGCCAGCACTATTTACAATAGCCAAGACATGGAAACAGCCTAAATGGCCATCAAAAGTTAACTGGATAAAGAAGAGGTCATATATTTTTACAATGGAGTACTGGTCAGCCATATAAACCAACAACATAATGCCATTTTCAGCAACATGGATGCTCCTGGAGAAAATAAGTCTAAGAGAAGTAAGCCAGAAAGAGGAAGAAAAATACCATAAGAGATTGCTCATATATTGAATCCAAAACAAAACAAAACAAAACAAGAAAACTCAAATAGAAAACAGAAATAGACTCACAGACATAGAATACAAAGTTTTGGTGGCCTAGTTGGCAGGGGGTGGGAATAGATAGACTGGGAGTTATTTGTTGTAGAATAGATAAACAGGATTGAATTATATAGCACAGGGAAATATATAAAAGATCTTACGGCCACCCACAGAGGAAAAAATGGGACAACAAATGTATATATGTTCATTGCAACTGCAAAATTGTGCTGTACGCTGGAATTGGAGACAACTTTGTAAAATGACTGTAAATCAATAAAAAAACTTAAAAACAGAAAAAAACATGATCCTAAATATTACAGGTGTAAATATAAAATAGAGAGAAAAATAAAACTATGCATAAGAGCAGTAAAATCAAAGATTTTTTATTTTTTTAAGATAAGCAAAATCAAAAAACCTCTAGCCAGGTGCATCATGAAGAAAAGAGAGATGATCCAAAGAAATAAAGGAAGATAAAAAAGAAAAGAAATAACAACTATTCCCACAGATATACAAAAAGAAGGATCATTTGTCAACAACATGCCAATAAACTGGACAACTTAGAAGAAATAGACAAGTGTCTAGAAAGAGACAGAGATAAGGAGAATCAAGTAATTTGAACAAACTATTTACTAGAAGAAAGATAGAATCTGCATTTTAAAAAATCTTTAAATAGAAGTGCAGATTTAAACAACTCCCATGGAGAACTGTACAAAAATACAAAGCAGAACTTATACTCTTCAAACTATTCAAAAATACTGAAGATGTGGGAAACTACAAAATTCTATGTAACTTTCATCACCCTGATAGCAAAGTCAGCAAACAAAGTAGAGGCAAAGGGAACTTCAAGCCAGTAAATTTGATAGATTTAGAAGCAAAAATTCTACAAAATATTATTAGCAAACTATATTCAGCAATACCTAAAATGAATCATACACCATGGTCAACTTGGATTCATTGCAGGGTCACAAGAGATTTTCAACATACACAAATCAATCTGTTTGATACACCACATTAACAAAAGGAAAAGAGAAAATGATGTGGTCATCTCAATAAATCCATAAAAAGTATTTCACAAAATTCAACATTTGTTCATTAAAACAGTAACAACAGCAACAACAACAAAAACAACAACAACAGAAACAAAAACAGAAACTTTTAACATGAGTAGGATTCAGGAAATATATCTCAACATAACTACAGTCATTAATTACAATCCCACAGACAACATAATATGCAAGAATGAAAAACTGAAAGCCAAATTGAGGAATAAGACAAGGATGCCCAATCTCACCAGTTCTATTAAACACAGTATGGGAAGTCCTAGCAACAGCAGTCGGACAAGAAAAAAATTTATTCAAGTTGAAATGAATGAAGTAAAACTGTTATTATTTTAGATGACATGATAATATATATAGAGATCCCTAAAGATTCTCCAAACCAAAACAACTAAATCTAATAAAGAGATTTAGCAAAGTAGCATGATTCATGATTAATATACAAAAACTGTCACATTTCTTTACACTAACAATGAAATATTCCAATTTTAAAAAATCCATATGAAATCAGATCATAAAATGAAAACTCTATGGAAAATCCAAGATAATAAAATCTATAGGGCACTGATAAAAAATTTGAAGATGATTCAAAGAAATGGAAAGAAATCTCAAAGTCTTAGATTAGAGGAAATAATAATGTTAACATATACATACTACAATATGTCTACAGATATAATGTGATTCAGATCGAACTATATGATATTTTCCACAGAAGTATAAACAGTCCTATGGTTTGTATGGAACTGCAAAAGAACCAGAACTGCAAAAGAAAGAATGAGGAAAAAGAACAAATTTGGAGGCATAACCCATAACCCTCCAAGATCTCTGACTATATTACAAAAATACAGTAATCAAAACAGCACAATATTGGATAACAAACAAACATCTACATCAATGGAACAGAACACAGAGGCAGAAATATAACATCACACCTATGGTCAACTAAACTATGACAAAGGAAACAAAAATAAACAATGCCTTAAAGACAGTCTTCAGCAAGTGATGTTGAGAAAGCTAGACAGCTACATGTAAATCAATGAAATTAGAACACTCCCTCACACTGTATAAAGATAAACTCAAAATGTTTTAAATATCTGAATCTAATACATGACAGAATAAAACTCCTGGAAACTAACATAGGCAAAACAAGACAAAAATTGTAGCAAAATTTTCTCATCTCACAATCCCAAGCTGAAAACAATAAAGGCAAACTAAACAAATAGGTCCTAATTAAACTTAAAAGCTTCTACACAGCAAAATAAATAGAATGAAAGTTGAAGTTCCAAATGGAAGAAAACATTAGGAAACAATGCAATCAAAAATTGGCTAATTTTTAAAATATTCAAACCGTTCATTCAACTCCATTTCAAAAATCTACAAACATCTCAGCCAGAAAATGAGCAGAAGACAATTCTCTAAAAGACACAAAGATGAAAAACAGGAACATAAAAATATGCACACATTGCTAATCATTATACAAAGGGAAGACAAAAATAAAATAATGTTATACGTCACACTAGTGAGAAGGGCTGTCATTCAAATATCTACAAATAATAAATACTGGGGAGTTTGTGGAGAAAAGGGTACTCTCCAACGCTGCTGGTGGGAATGAAAATTTGTGCAACCACTTTGGAAACAGTATGGAAGTTCCTATAAATAATAAAAATAGACCTATCTTATGACCCAGCAATCCCCCTCCTGGACATATAAAATATAAATCTGAAAACAAAGAATCCTAGGGTAAAACGTTAGAAGTACACTCTGACATTGGACTTAATTTGATTCTACATATGTCTCCTCTGGCAAGGGAAGTAGAAGCAAAACTAACAAAATATGATTGTATCACTCTAAACAGATTTACACTGCAGAAGAAATGATCAATAAAATGAAAAGTCAACCAACACAATGGGAGAATATATTTTCAAGTGATATTTTCCAATCAAGTGTTAATATCCAAAATATATGGCAAACTCTTACCCCAAACAAAAACAAACAGACCTAAGAATCCAAATAAAAAAAAAAGTCCCTAAGGAACTGAATAGATAGATCTGAATCAATTAGCTGTAGAAAACATACAGTTGGCTAAATGACACATGAAAATATGTTCAGAGTTATAAATTATTAGGAAAGTCATAAACCAAAAATGAGACAAGACCTCACAATTGTCAGAAAGCTCTCAACAAAAAGATAATATATATATGTTGGTGAAATTGTGGAGAAAAAGGAACACCATGCACACTGTTGATAGGAATGCAAAATATTGATTCCATTGCATATATACATCAAATTTGCATCAGCCATTTTTCTGTCAAGGGATGTCGAATTTGTAGGCCCCTGTCTGAAGGCTGTAGAGAATAAGCCCATGGGCTGAACTGATAAACAATCTTTGAGGAATTCACATATCTAAGCTGGATAAGAAATGGCCTACACAATATATCCAGTATGGATGACTGGATAGCCAATGCTGGGTAAGATCCTCAGAGGAGGACAACCTGACAAGCAAAGCCGGCTGGATAAGAGTTGGCCTACTTAATGAAGTTCCATGATGAACTTTAAAACAATCCTTGATCATTTACCATCCTGCGCTTACTGCAGGAGCATGGGGACATAAATAGCTTAAGATTATTATCATTGTTATAACTTAGATGATATGTGAGTCATTGTGCAAGTCCTATATAAACCCTTCTTCTAAGAATCAATAAACAGAGAAATGCTTCACTTCTCTCCACACAGTGTTTGTGTGTAAATGATATCGTGCCAGTGACAAGGTTAATTTAATTTGTTAGGAGTACCGTAAAAGGATGTTGCATTGTATACAATACTCTTTCTGCATCTTTTGAGACAATTGTGAGTTTTATTTCTCATTCTATTAGTGTGGCATGTCACCTTTATTGATTTGAATATTTTGAAGTATTGTTAAACCAAGGGATAAACCCCTTTACTTATGTATGTGTATGATACATTAAATGTGTTGTTGAATTCATTTTGCTTGTTTTTTGTTGAGAATTTTGGCACATATGTTCATCAGGGATAATATTGTATATATTACATCTAATGTCCTTTGTAGCATTTTAGTGCAAATAAAGCTCGCATCATAAAACATGTTTGGAATCTTTCACACCCTTCAAATTCTGGGAAGATTTGGGGAAGAATTGGTGAAAATTTGATTTCAAATATATGACAGAATTCACCAGTAAATTAGTCTTGTAAATTTTTTCTGGTTTGGGAAGTTTGGATTATTGATTTACTCAAACACACTTTTGCTCTATTTTACTATCTAATTTCTTCTTGATTCAGGATTGGAAGACATATGTTTCTGGGAATTTGTCTTTTGTTCTATGTCATTCAAATCGTTGACTAGTGGTAATTTCTTATGATGCTTTGCATCTCTACAACATCAGTGGTAATAACTTCTCTTTAATTTCAAATTTTATTTGAGTCTTTATTTTCTTAACCAACTTAAAATTTGTCCAGTTTATGTTGAAAAGAATCAGACTTAGGTATTTTCTTTTTCATCTTTTCAGTTGTTTCTGTTGTTATTTGCCTTACTCCCATTCATTCAATTCTCTTCTTTATCCTTTCTGATGTTTTCTAGATTCTTGTGTTGTAAAGTTAAGTATTGTGTAGATTTGTATTTCATTTATTATTATATATTTTTTATTTAGTTATTATTTATTTATTTATTTATTTACATATTTTTTCATTTATTTATCATTGAATTACTGCCATTTACAATGTGTCAATCTGTGGTGTATCACACAGTGTCCCGTACACGCATATTATTGAGTGCCTATTAAACTTTACCTCACGATATTTAACTTATTGCCCTGTGTCTTACAAGAGAAAATTGGAAAAATCTATTTTTATATATAGTGGATAACATTTATAAATCTACAGCTCCCAAATATATCCTCTCACAGCCCCTTTACACAGTAATCAAAAAATTGTTTAGTAGATCTGCAAGTGTGTTTCAGTTTTGTAGATGAAATCATAGTGTTCTCATCCAAATAGTTTCTAAGATTCCACATATGTCATGTCTTGTATTATTTTTCTTTCTCTTTCTGTCTAACTTCAATTAGAATGACACTTTTTGGGAATATCCATTTTGCTGCAAATGTCATTGTTTTATCATTTTTCATGGCAGAATATTATTCCATTGTATAAATATGACATAATTTCTGAATACTGTCATTTGTTTTTGGGAATTATGTTGTTTCCATGCCGTGGCTGTTGTTTATAGCACTGTGAAGAACATTGCGGTGCAGGTATCTTTTTGAATTAGGGTTCCCTTTGATATATACCCAGAAGTGGAATTGCTAGATCATATATTAAGTCTATTTTCATTCTTTTGAGGAATCCCCATCCTGGTTTCCACAATGACTGCACCAAACTACATTCCTTCCAAAAGTGTAGGAGGGTTCACTTTCTCCACAGCTACCCCAGCATTTAATGTTTGTGGACTTTTGAATGATGGCCATTGTGACTATTGTGAGGTGATACTTCATTATAGTTTTGAATAACCCTTCTCTGATAATGATAGTGAGCAATTTTCTTTTTCATATTTGTATGTGGCATTTGTGTGTCTCTATTGGAGAATGGCTTTTTTAGGGCTTCTGCCCATTTTCAGATTGGGTTTCTTTTTTTTTTTATTACTATTAGGATGTATGAAGTCTTTATATTTTAGAAATTAAGACTTTGTCAATTGCATCACTTCTAAATATTTTCTTTAATCCTGTTGTTTGTCATTTTGCATTGTTTATGGTTCCCTTTGCTGTGCAAAAGCTTATAAGTTTAATTAGGTCCCATTTATTAATTTTGCTCTTACATCCATTACATAGGTAGATTCTTCAAGGAGATCATTGCTGAGATTTATCTCAGAGTGTTTTGCCTATGTTTTCTTCCAGGAGATTAACTGTGTCTTGCCTTTCATTTAAGTCTTCAAGCCATTTTCAGTTTATTCTTGTGTATGGAGTGGTGGAGTGTTCTAACTCCATTGCTCTGCATGCTGCTATCCAGTTTTCCCAACGCCAGTTGGTGAAGGGATCGTCTTTCTTTGTCATATTCCTTTCTACTCTGTCAAAGATTAATTGAACATAAGCCTGTAGATTTATTCCTAGGCCCTCGATTCTGTTCCATTGGTCCATATGCCTATTTCTGTACCAATATCATGTCATTTTGATTATTGTAAATCTGCAATACTCTATGGAGACCTGGTGGTTTATTCTTCCAGCCTCTTTCTTTTTCTTTAATATTGCTTTGGAAATTATGGATCATTTATGACTCTATGTAAATCTTAGCATCATTTGTTTCAGTCCTTAAAAGAAATATTTTGCATAATTTGATAGGAAATCAAATTAAGTCTGTGGATTGCCTTGGGCATTGTGACCATTTTAACCATACTGTTTATTCCATTACAAGACCATTGGGTATCTTTTCAATTCTTCAAATGTTTTTTGATTTCCTCAATCAATGTTTTCTAGTTCTCCATGTATAACTCATTCACCTCTCTGGTCATATTTATTCTTAACATTTTATTATTTTCATTGCAGTTATTAAAGCGGTTGTTTCTACAGTTTGTTTTCCTGTTGATTCAATGATAGTGTAAAGAAATGCAATTGGTATTTGTACCTTACTCTGGGTACATTGCCCAGTTCATTTTTTAGCCTAAGTAATTTTTTGTGAAGCTTTTATATTTTTCTATATATAGTGTCATGTGTGCATATTGTGAAAATTTACCTCTTCTTTTCCAGTCTGAACATTTAATTTCTTTTTCTTGCCTGATTGTTGTGGCTAGGAATTCCAAGACAATATTGAATTGAAATTGTGAGAATGGGCAACCTTGTCTTGTCTAAGGATTTTGTGGGAAGGTTTCAGTTTTTCACAATTGAGTATTTTGCTGGCTATATATTTGTCATAATTAGATTTTATTATGTTGAGATATGGTCCCTCTATTCCCACTGTGATAAGAACTTTTATTGCAAATAGGTGTTAAATTTTATCAAATGCTTTCTCTGCATCTACTGAGATGATCATGTGGTTTTTTGTCCTCTCTGTTGTGGATAAGGTCTATCACAATTGATTGATTGATTTACGTATGATAAACCATCCTTTTGTTCCTGGGATGAAACTAACATGACTATGGTGTATAATCTTTTTTTACATGCTGTTGGATTCTGTTTGTAATAATTTCTTAAGGACATTTACATTTATGTTTATCAATGATATTTGCCTATAGATTTCCCTTGGAGTAATGTCTTTGTCTGGTTTTGGTATCAGATAGAAGTTGGCCTTACAGTGTGAGTTTGGGTGTACTATCTCTATATCAATCTTTTGGAAGAGTTTGAGGAGGACTGATATGTATTATTCTTTGTATGTTTCATCAAATTCTGAAGTGAAGCTATTTGGGCCTGAATTTGTATGCAGAGATTTTTATTTTATTGATAATTCTAATCAATTTCCGGTGATCGGTCTGTTCAAATGGTTAATTCTTGATGCAATATAGGTGGGCTGAATATTTCCAAAAACTTCTCCATTATTACCTGGTTATCCAGTTTGTTTCCATACATTTGCTCATGGTATTCACTTATGATATTATGCAAATTTGTTGTACACGTTTAAGTTTCTCCATTTACATTACTTATGTTAATTGTGTTCCCTCTCTTTTCTTGTTGGTGAGTCTGTTCAGAGTTTTGTCAAATTTGTTTGCTATGTTAACAAAGAGTTTGATTGATTTTTTCTATTTTTTAATCTGTATTTCAATTCTTTCTTCCTTGATCTTTCTTAGTCCCCACTTTCTGCTGACTTTTGGCTTTTTTACTAATCTTTACATGATTAGTTTACATAGAACGTAAGATTATTTATTTGTAATTGCTTTTCTAAATTGAAGAGGGCCGTGTCATTTTGAACTTCCCTATTAAGCCGGATTTAACTGTATTCCATAGACTTTGTGTAGTGCTTTGTCATATTTGTAAACATATTTTATAATTTCTTCTTTTACTTCATCACCATCCCCCCTTGGTATAGAATCACATTTTCTAATCTACATGCTTTCATATTTTCTCACTGTTATTCGGTGATTAAATTCAAGTTTCATGGTATTATACTCAGAAAAGTTGCTTAAAATAATTTTTAATTTCTTAAATTAGTAGAGGCTTCCTCATTGCCTGAGTAGATAATCATTCTTAGAAAATGTTCCATGTGCACAGGAAAAGAATGTATATTCTCTTTCGGAGAGAAGTACTGCTACATACATAACCTGGGCTGGGATTATGGTTTGGTTTCAGGCACAGGTTGCGCAACAGCTTTGTGGTTGCCTTCGTGCACATGGGCAACAAGGATGAGAGGACAAGGAATAGTGGTCCAAGTCCACAGCATGAGAACAGGAAGCATTTCCTTCAGCATTATCTCCAAAAAGCAGATGCTACATTTTGGATGGCACCGGCAAGGTACGCCACCGAGGACACCAAGGTTGGTCTGCAGGATCATTCCAGCAGGCCCTGATGTATGATATCCATAGATATGTT
Source organism: Vicugna pacos (assembly GCF_048564905.1). Taxonomy (NCBI): domain Eukaryota; kingdom Metazoa; phylum Chordata; class Mammalia; order Artiodactyla; family Camelidae; genus Vicugna; species Vicugna pacos. The sequence goes on from NW_027328740.1 coordinate 7,095,590, forward strand.
TCCACTGGTGTTTCTGTAGACAGAGAAGCTCTTAGAAGAACTGGATCCATTGGGACATACCCATGGCACAAGAAAGCACAAACGCACTCGTAGTTTGCAGTTTTGGAAACACTCCAAAATGAAATAGAGCCGAATGCAGACCTGAGAACCTTTAGAAGCTTCATTTCCACCAGAGTAAGTGTCCTGTGCACTTTCAGAATTGGGAGATAAGTGTAATCAAAATGAGGTTATGCTAATCGAAATAGTAAGGGGTGTTCATCACAACAAAGGCAACACCAGCAAGTGGAGATAGACCAGACAACACACAAAGGAAAAGGACATGGCATCAATGTCTAGGAGAAATTGTCCTCACAGAAATCCCATAGAATTTTGTAGAGACAAGAGTCTAAAGTTTTCACATAACAAAGCCAAAGAATTCTACATTAGATACCTGATATTACCTGACCAGTAGAGGCGAAGAAGTATAGTAAAAGAAACAGGAAGTACCATTTTCAGTTCCAAAGAGATTGAAGGCCCAAAAGATAAGCTTTCAAACAACAACACTTCAAAACGCTACCCAGAGCAAGTATTGAAAACAGATGTGAGGGAAACACTGAAGAACAACAGTGTCTCACAATCACAAAAGGCAGAATACCAACAAAAGGGGAAGAGAAAGCCTAAAGATGAGCCAAATAATATCACAAAACTAAATGGACGAGATATTATCATAGCAAAAATACAGTAAAAAGCAGACTAGATAATGCAGAGGGACACGTGAATTTCTGTGAATACAGGGGAACAGAAATCTCTCGGGCAGAAGCAGACATAGGAAAGCAAGTACAAACCTATGAAAACATTGCTGTTGAATCCTGGGTTAAGACAGGGCATAAAAGTCTAGAATTCATAAGAGACCCAGATGGAAAAGCAAGAGAAAAAGAAACAAAAAAGTCTGAAATGTTATCTGTAGAACAATCAGACTGAAACTTGCTGAAAGCCAAGAGAGAATCATCTATGCAAATTCAGGAAGTGCACAGCGTTCAAAGGAGGTGGAATCCCAATAGACTTACCAGGAGCTGTATGATTCAATACAAGAAAGTTCATAAGCATCACAGTGATTTAAAATGCGCCTCAAGGAAAGCAATATAGTCAAAAGAGAACCACCAGAGTGGTTTCAGCTGATATCTCCACAGCAATATTGCAGGACAGGGAGGAGTGCCAGGACAAAGACCATATCCTGAATGGCAAAATGCTGCCATCTAGGGTAGACTATGACTCATGACTACTATTTCTAATAACGGCAAAGCTAGAGAATTTCACACACCTGCAAATCTTAAAAGAAATCAGCAGTTCAAAACTTATTTTAAATAAAGTTTGAGAATTCTCTACTGAATAGAAAAGCAGCAAGATGAAATTGAAAGAAGAAAACCATTATTGGAAATGCAAGAAGAGCATGAGTGGAAAAGAAGAAACAAGAAGAAGGCAAGGAGGACATCAAAAGCCTAAAGAAGGGAGAGGGAAGCAGGAAATCATAGGTGATTTTAAGCACTATCGCAAGTGAGTCAGCTGATATGACTATCTGTTTGAAGCGAACGGATAGATGCATGGCCTGAAGTGTTTGCAAAACAAACGAGAAGCAGACCAACAAAGATTCAAACCAACAAACAAGCACAAAAAGGGTACGGTTGGCAGACATATACCAAGGGAACCATGATTATTCACAAGAAAATACAAAAGGTGATGTCAAGGATCATTCAGCACGCATCGACCCAGTATCGCGGCTTGCATGTATCAGCACACTTGTATTCGGAAATCAGAGGCGTGCATTTATATTCGTAAATATTGATTCATAAAAGCATATCGTGACCTAAAATAAATGCCGCTTTGGAATCCAATGGATTACAAGTCCGTGATAAAGACTTGCATGTCTTCCAACAGGATGAATAAATGCCATATTTTACCCGACGTAGAGAAGAAATGGCATAAGCCAATAACAAATATAGGAAGCTCTGCAAAAGTGTACTAACAGTAAAAGAGACAGACAGTAAAGTGCACATTGGGGATTGTATCATTCCTAGGAATTTCAGCCCCCTTGAAACAAATGGATAGATGTCCCGTGAATGCGGGTGTTTCAGCAGAAATCAACCGACGGCTATGTATTGCGGGTGTGCCCATATTACAGGAACAATAGTTTCCCTTAGTGGGTCTCTGTGTACTGTGAACTGTTAGAAAGTTTAAAGACGTGTGAAATATTCAACTGAAAATGGACACACTTCCCTCCGTTGCTACAGTGCATACAGATCTGAACAAAAGGAAAGAGGGAAGAACAAAGGCCCATGGGACGCTAGTGGGTAGAATCACATTTACCTTAGGAACCTCTCGTCGGATGCAGCCCCTCCCCCAACACTGACAAGATGCAGCAGCCATTGGGGATGGCAGTTAGCGGTTGGATTCCAGGTGGAATGTTGGTGTGTACCGCGAGGCTTGTTGTGGCTGGTGGATCCTAGGTAACCGGGCAGAGTTCTGTGGGTGGATCAGTATGATGGAGGGGCTGCCGCCCTCTGTGGAGCTTGGCTTAGGTCTTTGGTCCGGGAAGCTGTGTCAGTTCGAGATACTGCTGCTGCCCAAAGACCTGAGTTCACGGGTCAGTTTCCAGAACCTGAAAGGGCAGACAGTGGAAGATCTGCCTGTCTTCAGCTTACTGGAGAGGCTCCGAGGTCCTTTCAGACTTGCCCAGTCCTGTTGAAGTCGACTTTATGGGAGACACGAAGAGAAGCTGGCCGAAAATATGGCTGCACGGATTGAGGAGAGATGCGAACACATTGATGAGAGATGTTCTGCTACAATAGAGAATACTGGCCTGGAGACAGCTGTAGAGGATAGCAGGCTCGAAAGGCATTCATGAGACATATTGAACCTCGCTGATACTAGCAGAAACATACGGAGGGCCACCGTGGACTGGAGGAAGTTCCTCAATTCTCTGCTCCAAGAACGGGTCCAAGATCCCTGACGTCTAAAGAGAAGAGATGGCAGAGATGATAAAAACGCTCATGTTCTTGAAAGAGGTCAGATAATCCACACGACCCAAGGGGCAATTCCAAGCCATTCAGATCAAAGTGCACCAAGCCCAGGTAAGCCTTTTCCCAGGTTTGGGCCTAGCTATCAAGCACTTGCTCTTCCCTCCCCTCCACTCAGGCATCCATTTTGAGGGATCAGTCCCTGAGCTGCAATGAAGCCAGTAAGAGAAGAGCAAGCCCCTCCTAGAATCAGAGTTCCTCTAGCTTCATCCTCTGTGAACAACAGGGAACCCCATAAAGGTCAAATACTCTCGTATGAAATAGATAGGAATTGAATACTTAGCTCCCACAAAGAAACGATGGCCTTCCGCTAGATTCAGCAAATGCTGGGTTTATGTCTTCTCTGGGGTGAAGGGAGTGTGGTAAGTGAGGGGAATCCTTGACTGAACTTGAATATGTATTAGGCCTCCGTTTTTCAAGACAGTCTAGGTAAATATTAGAAGTCAGATAGTGAACTGAACTGTAAAAGTCGCCAATGACATGAAAGACACAGCTTATGTGGACCGTCTTTCAATTGAGTCAAGCCCCCGGGGGCAATCTATCATGGGGGTGCAGACTTGGTTGCATTCAAGTGCTTTACCCAACATGATCGGATGATTAAGCGTTCTCATCACTGATAGAAGAACACCTGGTTCTCAGAAGCCTAGCAGAGCTGCAGCAGGGTTTTCATAGCTATAATGCCTCTAGTTTCTTTGGATTCAAAGCGAAATGTATATATTTAGTTCGTTTTCTCTTGTATTTTCCTTCAGAGGGATGTTACACCTTGAAATGCCAACATTGACCAGTAGGTGTCATCGGGAGTAAAGGGCACCACATGCACAAGTGAATCCAAGCTTGGGGGTTATTTCATGTTTCCATTAGTTATTTCAAGGGTCCTGTTGGTTTCAGAGGCTTCCACAGTAAAGAGTTGACATGACCCCTTTAACAGTTCGGACTGCTAGTTTGCATTCTATCTGTCTATGTTTTCCTTAGAGCTGACAAAATGTTACCGAAATTGACAAGTCTGGCTTCTAGGTCGATTTAGCATGTTTCAGAAACTAAGATCATTTTCGTATAACTCCCAAAACATTTATATAAATTCTATTAAATTTTTAAAGACTGCAAATGAGAGATCAACACAATGTCAAAACAGGAGTCTTCGGACAATCCCTCCCACCACGGCTGTATAGAAACAAAGAGATAAAAAAAAATCACATTTCTGTGAAATGTATCTGGAAAGTGTTGATTCATCGATGCCCAGTTGACAGAGAATCAGTGCAACCTGCGCTCACTCGCTCCCATGAACACAGCAATGGAAACATCCACTCACCCAGCCCTTGGCACAGGACACTTGCCGAAGAGAGGTCTGTTACTTCCAAAGACAGGATGAGGCCACAGAACACCTGGAAGCAGGAGAAGGAAAAGCAGGGAATGGATACCAGTGCATGGTCTGAGCCCTGTTGATGGAGCAGTAAAGGTGAAACTCTCTTTAACTTGGACGCACACTCTCAAGCGGACAGGAGACATGGGATTGAAGGTGATGCGCTGAGTGTTAGAAGAGTGCACAGCAGATGCTTGGCTGACAGAACTCAAAGAATCCAGTGCAAAATATCCCCACAGTTGATTCTGAGACCGAGATCCGAGCTGCCAAATTTGAGGTAGCAGAGGCAGCGTTCAGGGAGGGATAGGGCTCCGGATGATGGCACACGCTGAGTCTCAGGGATCTGGAGTGCGTTGTGGGATGTGGTGGGTCCTATCAAGAGAGCAAACCGACCTGTGACCCCAATGAGCAAGCAACCACCCTGGCGCGCGCAGTTGAAATTATCGATCTGTCCCATGGCCACACCCAGTGCATCTGCAGGACCAGAGACCAATTTGGCATTTTGCCAATAGAGCATGTGTGGGGCTGAATCAGAGATATTGTGCATCGGGTCTGAGGGATCCAGGGGGCCTTGGGTTTGAATTCAGAATGAAAAGCCTTAGGATCTGCTACATTCATAACCTGGGCTGTGATTATGGTTTGGTTTGAGGCACAGGATGTGCAACAGCTCTGTGGTTGCCTTCGTGCACCCGTGCCACAAGGATGAGAGGACAAGGAAGTGTGGTCCAAGACCACAGCGTGAGAAGAGGAAGGATTTCCTTCAGTTTATCTCTCAAAAGTGGATGCTACATTTTGGATGGCACCGGCACGGTTCGGCAGCGAGGACACCAAGTTCGGGCTGCGGGATCATTCCAGCAGGCCCTGATGTGTGACATCCATAGATATGCTTCCACTGGTGTTTCTGTAGACAGAGAAGCTCTTGGAAGAACTGGTTTCAGTGGGACATTCCCGTGGCACTACAAAGCACAAGCGCACTCACACTCTGCTCTTCTGGAAACACTCCAAAATAACATAGAGTAGAATGCAGAGCTGAGAAGCTTTAGAAGCTCCATTTCCACCAGAGGAAGTGTCCTGTGCTCTTTCAGATTTGTGAGATAAGCGTAATCAAAATGAGGTTATCCTAATCGAAATAGTATGGGGTGTTCATCACAACAAGGCAACACCAGCAATTGGAGATAGACCAGACAACACACACAGGAACAGGACATGGCATCAATGTCTAGGAAAATTTGTCCTCACAGAAATCCCATGCAATTGTGTAGAGCCAAGAGTCTAAAGTTTTCACTTAACCAAGCCCTAGAAGTCTACATTAGATACCTGAAATTACCTGACCAGTAGAGATGAAGAAATACAGTAAAAGGAAAAGGAAGTACCATTTTCAGTTCCCAAGAGATTGAAGGCCCTAAAGATAAGCTTTCAGACAACTAGACTGCAAAACGCTCTCCAGAGCAAGTATTGAAAATGGAGGTGAGGGAAACACTGAAGAACAACAGTGTCTCAGAATCACAAAAGGCAGAATACCAGAAAAGGGGAAGAGAAAGCCTAAAGACGAGCCAAATAATATCGGAAAACTCAGTGGATGAGAAAATATCAGGGCTAACATTCCGTCCTAAGCAGACTAGATATTGCAGAGGGATGCGTGAATGACTTTGAAGACAGGGGAACACAAATCCCTCGGTCAGAAGCACACATAGGAAAGCAAGTGCAAACCAATGAAAACATTGCTGTTGAATCCTGGTTGAAGACAAGGCATGAAAGACTAAAATTCGCAAGAGTCCTTGATGGAAAAGCAAGAGATAAAGAAACAAACAATGTTTGAAAAGTTATGTGTAGAAAAATCAGACTGAAACTTGCTGAAAGCCAAGATAGAATCATCTAGGCGAATTCAGGAGGTACACAGCGTCCAAAAGAGGTGGAATCCCAATAGACTTAGCAGCAGCTGTATGATCCAAATCAACAAAGTTCATGAGCATCCCAGTGATTTAAATTGCACCTGGAGGAAAGCAACAGAGTCACAAGGGAACCTCCAGAGGGGTTTCAGCTGCTATCTCAGCAGCAATATTGCAGGACAGGGAGGAGTGCCAGGACATAGACCATAGCTTGAATGGCAAAATGCTGCCATCTAGGGTAGCCTAAGCCACATGACCACCATTTCTAATAACAGCAGAGCTAGAGAATGCCACAGACCTGCAAATCTTAAACGAATTCAGCAGTTCGAAACTTATCCTAAAAGAAAGGTTGAGAATTCTCCCCTGAAGGGATAAGCAGCATGATGAAATGGAAAGAAGAAAAACCTTATTGGAAATGCAAGAAGAGCATGAGTGGAAAAGAAGAAACAAGAAGAAGGCAAGGAGGACATCAAAACCCTAAAGATGGGAGAGGGAAGCAGGAAATCATAGGGGATTGGAAGCACTATCTTAAGGGAGTCAGCTTATATGACTCTCTGTTGGAAGCAAACGGAGAGATACATGGCCTGACGTGTTTGCGAAACAAACGAGAAGCAGACCAAGAAAGAATCAAACAAACAAACAACACAAAAAGGGTAGGGTAACATGAATATTCAAAAGAAATTACTCAAGGTGATGTCAAGGATCATTCAGTACGCATCGACCCAGTATCGCGGCTTGAATGTACTCAGCACACCTGTATTCGGAAATCAGAGGCGTGCATTTATATTCGTAAATATTGATTCATAGGAGCATATCGTGACCTAACCCAAATGCCGATTTGGAATCCAATGGATTCCTAGTCCGTGATATAGACTTGCAAGTCTTCCAACAGGTTGAATGAATGCCATCTTCTACACTACGTCGAGAAGAAATGGCACAAGCCTATAACAAGGAAAAGTAGCTCCGCAAAAGTGTACTAAGATCAAAAGAGACAGGCAGTAAAGTGCACATTGGGGATTGTATCATTCCTAGGAATTTCAGCCCCCTTGAAACAAATGGATAGATGTCCCGTGAATGCGGGTGTTTCAGCAGAAATCAACCGACGGCTATGTATTGCGGGTGTGCCCATATTACAGGAACAATAGTTTCCCTTAGTGGGTCTCTGTGTACTGTGAACTGTTAGAAAGTTTAAAGACGTGTGAAATATTCAACTGAAAATGGACACACTTCCCTCCGTTGCTACAGTGCATACAGATCTGAACAAAAGGAAAGAGGGAAGAACAAAGGCCCATGGGACGCTAGTGGGTAGAATCACATTTACCTTAGGAACCTCTCGTCAGATGCAGCCCCTCCCCCAACACTGACAAGATGCAGCAGCCATTGGGGATGGCAGTTAGCGGTTGGATTCCAGGTGGAATGTTGGTGTGTACCGCGAGGCTTGTTGTGGCTGGTGGATCCTAGGTAACCGGGCAGAGTTCTGTGGGTGGATCAGTATGATGGAGGGGCTGCCGCCCTCTGTGGAGCTTGGCTTAGGTCTTTGGTCCGGGAAGCTGTGTCAGTTCGAGATACTGCTGCTGCCCAAAGACCTGAGTTCACGGGTCAGTTTCCAGAACCTGAAAGGGCAGACAGTGGAAGATCTGCCTGTCTTCAGCTTACTGGAGAGGCTCCGAGGTCCTTTCAGACTTGCCCAGTCCTGTTGAAGTCGACTTTATGGGAGACACGAAGAGAAGCTGGCCGAAAATATGGCTGCACGGATTGAGGAGAGATGCGAACACATTGATGAGAGATGTTCTGCTACAATAGAGAATACTGGCCTGGAGACAGCTGTAGAGGATAGCAGGCTCGAAAGGCATTCATGAGACATATTGAACCTCGCTGATACTAGCAGAAACATACGGAGGGCCACCGTGGACTGGAGGAAGTTCCTCAATTCTCTGCTCCAAGAACGGGTCCAAGATCCCTGACGTCTAAAGAGAAGAGATGGCAGAGATGATAAAAACGCTCATGTTCTTGAAAGAGGTCAGATAATCCACACGACCCAAGGGGCAATTCCAAGCCATTCAGATCAAAGTGCACCAAGCCCAGGTAAGCCTTTTCCCAGGTTTGGGCCTAGCTATCAAGCACTTGCTCTTCCCTCCCCTCCACTCAGGCATCCATTTTGAGGGATCAGTCCCTGAGCTGCAATGAAGCCAGTAAGAGAAGAGCAAGCCCCTCCTAGAATCAGAGTTCCTCTAGCTTCATCCTCTGTGAACAACAGGGAACCCCATAAAGGTCAAATACTCTCGTATGAAATAGATAGGAATTGAATACTTAGCTCCCACAAAGAAACGATGGCCTTCCGCTAGATTCAGCAAATGCTGGGTTTATGTCTTCTCTGGGGTGAAGGGAGTGTGGTAAGTGAGGGGAATCCTTGACTGAACTTGAATATGTATTAGGCCTCCGTTTTTCAAGACAGTCTAGGTAAATATTAGAAGTCAGATAGTGAACTGAACTGTAAAAGTCGCCAATGACATGAAAGACACAGCTTATGTGGACCGTCTTTCAATTGAGTCAAGCCCCCGGGGGCAATCTATCATGGGGGTGCAGACTTGGTTGCATTCAAGTGCTTTACCCAACATGATCGGATGATTAAGCGTTCTCATCACTGATAGAAGAACACCTGGTTCTCAGAAGCCTAGCAGAGCTGCAGCAGGGTTTTCATAGCTATAATGCCTCTAGTTTCTTTGGATTCAAAGCGAAATGTATATATTTAGTTCGTTTTCTCTTGTATTTTCCTTCAGAGGGATGTTACACCTTGAAATGCCAACATTGACCAGTAGGTGTCATCGGGAGTAAAGGGCACCACATGCACAAGTGAATCCAAGCTTGGGGGTTATTTCATGTTTCCATTAGTTATTTCAAGGGTCCTGTTGGTTTCAGAGGCTTCCACAGTAAAGAGTTGACATGACCCCTTTAACAGTTCGGACTGCTAGTTTGCATTCTATCTGTCTATGTTTTCCTTAGAGCTGACAAAATGTTACCGAAATTGACAAGTCTGGCTTCTAGGTCGATTTAGCATGTTTCAGAAACTAAGATCATTTTCGTATAACTCCCAAAACATTTATATAAATTCTATTAAATTTTTAAAGACTGCAAATGAGAGATCAACACAATGTCAAAACAGGAGTCTTCGGACAATCCCTCCCACCACGGCTGTATAGAAACAAAGAGATAAAAAAAAATCACATTTCTGTGAAATGTATCTGGAAAGTGTTGATTCATCGATGCCCAGTTGACAGAGAATCAGTGCAACCTGCGCTCACTCGCTCCCATGAACACAGCAATGGAAACATCCACTCACCCAGCCCTTGGCACAGGACACTTGCCGAAGAGAGGTCTGTTACTTCCAAAGACAGGATGAGGCCACAGAACACCTGGAAGCAGGAGAAGGAAAAGCAGGGAATGGATACCAGTGCATGGTCTGAGCCCTGTTGATGGAGCAGTAAAGGTGAAACTCTCTTTAACTTGGACGCACACTCTCAAGCGGACAGGAGACATGGGATTGAAGGTGATGCGCTGAGTGTTAGAAGAGTGCACAGCAGATGCTTGGCTGACAGAACTCAAAGAATCCAGTGCAAAATATCCCCACAGTTGATTCTGAGACCGAGATCCGAGCTGCCAAATTTGAGGTAGCAGAGGCAGCGTTCAGGGAGGAATAGGGCTCCGGATGATGGCACACGCTGAGTCTCAGGGATCTGGAGTGCGTTGTGGGATGTGGTGGGTCCTATCAAGAGAGCAAACCGACCTGTGACCCCAATGAGCAAGCAACCACCCTGGCGCGCGCAGTTGAAATTATCGATATGTCCCATGGCCACACCCAGTGCATCTGCAGGACCAGAGACCAATTTGGCATTTTGCCAATAGAGCATGTGTGGGGCTGAATCAGAGATATTGTGCATCGGGTCTGAGGGATCCAGGGGGCCTTGGGTTTGAATTCAGAATGAAAAGCCTTAGGATCTGCTACATTCATAACCTGGGCTGTGATTATGGTTTGGTTTGAGGCACAGGATGTGCAACAGCTCTGTGGTTGCCTTCGTGCACCCGTGCCACAAGGATGAGAGGACAAGGAAGTGTGGTCCAAGACCACAGCGTGAGAAGAGGAAGGATTTCCTTCAGTTTATCTCTCAAAAGTGGATGCTACATTTTGGATGGCACCGGCACGGTTCGGCAGCGAGGACACCAAGTTCGGGCTGCGGGATCATTCCAGCAGGCCCTGATGTGTGACATCCATAGATACGCTTCCACTGGTGTTTCTGTAGACAGAGAAGCTCTTGGAAGAACTGGTTTCAGTGGGACATTCCCGTGGCACTACAAAGCACAAGCGCACTCACACTCTGCTCTTCTGGAAACACTCCAAAATAACATAGAGTAGAATGCAGAGCTGAGAAGCTTTAGAAGCTCCATTTCCACCAGAGGAAGTGTCCTGTGCTCTTTCAGATTTGTGAGATAAGCGTAATCAAAATGAGGTTATCCTAATCGAAATAGTATGGGGTGTTCATCACAACAAGGCAACACCAGCAATTGGAGATAGACCAGACAACACACACAGGAACAGGACATGGCATCAATGTCTAGGAAAATTTGTCCTCACAGAAATCCCATGCAATTGTGTAGAGCCAAGAGTCTAAAGTTTTCACTTAACCAAGCCCTAGAAGTCTACATTAGATACCTGAAATTACCTGACCAGTAGAGATGAAGAAATACAGTAAAAGGAAAAGGAAGTACCATTTTCAGTTCCCAAGAGATTGAAGGCCCTAAAGATAAGCTTTCAGACAACTAGACTGCAAAACGCTCTCCAGAGCAAGTATTGAAAATGGAGGTGAGGGAAACACTGAAGAACAACAGTGTCTCAGAATCACAAAAGGCAGAATACCAGAAAAGGGGAAGAGAAAGCCTAAAGACGAGCCAAATAATATCGGAAAACTCAGTGGATGAGAAAATATCAGGGCTAACATTCCGTCCTAAGCAGACTAGATATTGCAGAGGGATGCGTGAATGACTTTGAAGACAGGGGAACACAAATCCCTCGGTCAGAAGCACACATAGGAAAGCAAGTGCAAACCAATGAAAACATTGCTGTTGAATCCTGGTTGAAGACAAGGCATGAAAGACTAAAATTCGCAAGAGTCCTTGATGGAAAAGCAAGAGATAAAGAAACAAACAATGTTTGAAAAGTTATGTGTAGAAAAATCAGACTGAAACTTGCTGAAAGCCAAGATAGAATCATCTAGGCGAATTCAGGAGGTACACAGCGTCCAAAAGAGGTGGAATCCCAATAGACTTAGCAGCAGCTGTATGATCCAAATCAACAAAGTTCATGAGCATCCCAGTGATTTAAATTGCACCTGGAGGAAAGCAACAGAGTCACAAGGGAACCTCCAGAGGGGTTTCAGCTGCTATCTCAGCAGCAATATTGCAGGACAGGGAGGAGTGCCAGGACATAGACCATAGCTTGAATGGCAAAATGCTGCCATCTAGGGTAGCCTAAGCCACATGACCACCATTTCTAATAAAAGCAGAGCTAGAGAATGCCACAGACCTGCAAATCTTAAACGAATTCAGCAGTTCGAAACTTATCCTAAAAGAAAGGTTGAGAATTCTCCCCTGAAGGGATGATGAAATGGAAAGAAGAAAACCCTTATTGGAAATGCAAGAAGAGCATGAGTGGAAAAGAAGAAACAAGAAGAAGGCAAGGAGGACATCAAAACCCTAAAGATGGGAGAGGGAAGCAGGAAATCATAGGGGATTGGAAGCACTATCTTAAGGGAGTCAGCTTATATGACTCTCTGTTGGAAGCAAACGGAGAGATACATGGCCTGACGTGTTTGCGAAACAAACGAGAAGCAGACCAAGAAAGAATCAAACAAACAAACAACACAAAAAGGGTAGGGTAACATGAATATTCAAAAGAAATTACTCAAGGTGATGTCAAGGATCATTCAGTACGCATCGACCCAGTATCGCGGCTTGAATGTACTCAGCACACCTGTATTCGGAAATCAGAGGCGTGCATTTATATTCGTAAATATTGATTCATAGGAGCATATCGTGACCTAACCCAAATGCCGATTTGGAATCCAATGGATTCCTAGTCCGTGATATAGACTTGCAAGTCTTCCAACAGGTTGAATGAATGCCATCTTCTACACTACGTCGAGAAGAAATGGCACAAGCCTATAACAAGGAAAAGTAGCTCCGCAAAAGTGTACTAAGATCAAAAGAGACAGGCAGTAAAGTGCACATTGGGGATTGTATCATTCCTAGGAATTTCAGCCCCCTTGAAACAAATGGATAGATGTCCCGTGAATGCGGGTGTTTCAGCAGAAATCAACCGACGGCTATGTATTGCGGGTGTGCCCATATTACAGGAACAATAGTTTCCCTTAGTGGGTCTCTGTGTACTGTGAACTGTTAGAAAGTTTAAAGACGTGTGAAATATTCAACTGAAAATGGACACACTTCCCTCCGTTGCTACAGTGCATACAGATCTGAACAAAAGGAAAGAGGGAAGAACAAAGGCCCATGGGACGCTAGTGGGTAGAATCACATTTACCTTAGGAACCTCTCGTCAGATGCAGCCCCTCCCCCAACACTGACAAGATGCAGCAGCCATTGGGGATGGCAGTTAGCGGTTGGATTCCAGGTGGAATGTTGGTGTGTACCGCGAGGCTTGTTGTGGCTGGTGGATCCTAGGTAACCGGGCAGAGTTCTGTGGGTGGATCAGTATGATGGAGGGGCTGCCGCCCTCTGTGGAGCTTGGCTTAGGTCTTTGGTCCGGGAAGCTGTGTCAGTTCGAGATACTGCTGCTGCCCAAAGACCTGAGTTCACGGGTCAGTTTCCAGAACCTGAAAGGGCAGACAGTGGAAGATCTGCCTGTCTTCAGCTTACTGGAGAGGCTCCGAGGTCCTTTCAGACTTGCCCAGTCCTGTTGAAGTCAACTTTATGGGAGACACGAAGAGAAGCTGGCCGAAAATATGGCTGCACGGATTGAGGAGAGATGCGAACACATTGATGAGAGATGTTCTGCTACAATAGAGAATACTGGCCTGGAGACAGCTGTAGAGGATAGCAGGCTCGAAAGGCATTCATGAGACATATTGAACCTCGCTGATACTAGCAGAAACATACGGAGGGCCACCGTGGACTGGAGGAAGTTCCTCAATTCTCTGCTCCAAGAACGGGTCCAAGATCCCTGACGTCTAAAGAGAAGAGATGGCAGAGATGATAAAAACGCTCATGTTCTTGAAAGAGGTCAGATAATCCACACGACCCAAGGGGCAATTCCAAGCCATTCAGATCAAAGTGCACCAAGCCCAGGTAAGCCTTTTCCCAGGTTTGGGCCTAGCTATCAAGCACTTGCTCTTCCCTCCCCTCCACTCAGGCATCCATTTTGAGGGATCAGTCCCTGAGCTGCAATGAAGCCAGTAAGAGAAGAGCAAGCCCCTCCTAGAATCAGAGTTCCTCTAGCTTCATCCTCTGTGAACAACAGGGAACCCCATAAAGGTCAAATACTCTCGTATGAAATAGATAGGAATTGAATACTTAGCTCCCACAAAGAAACGATGGCCTTCCGCTAGATTCAGCAAATGCTGGGTTTATGTCTTCTCTGGGGTGAAGGGAGTGTGGTAAGTGAGGGGAATCCTTGACTGAACTTGAATATGTATTAGGCCTCCGTTTTTCAAGACAGTCTAGGTAAATATTAGAAGTCAGATAGTGAACTGAACTGTAAAAGTCGCCAATGACATGAAAGACACAGCTTATGTGGACCGTCTTTCAATTGAGTCAAGCCCCCGGGGGCAATCTATCATGGGGGTGCAGACTTGGTTGCATTCAAGTGCTTTACCCAACATGATCGGATGATTAAGCGTTCTCATCACTGATAGAAGAACACCTGGTTCTCAGAAGCCTAGCAGAGCTGCAGCAGGGTTTTCATAGCTATAATGCCTCTAGTTTCTTTGGATTCAAAGCGAAATGTATATATTTAGTTCGTTTTCTCTTGTATTTTCCTTCAGAGGGATGTTACACCTTGAAATGCCAACATTGACCAGTAGGTGTCATCGGGAGTAAAGGGCACCACATGCACAAGTGAATCCAAGCTTGGGGGTTATTTCATGTTTCCATTAGTTATTTCAAGGGTCCTGTTGGTTTCAGAGGCTTCCACAGTAAAGAGTTGACATGACCCCTTTAACAGTTCGGACTGCTAGTTTGCATTCTATCTGTCTATGTTTTCCTTAGAGCTGACAAAATGTTACCGAAATTGACAAGTCTGGCTTCTAGGTCGATTTAGCATGTTTCAGAAACTAAGATCATTTTCGTATAACTCCCAAAACATTTATATAAATTCTATTAAATTTTTAAAGACTGCAAATGAGAGATCAACACAATGTCAAAACAGGAGTCTTCGGACAATCCCTCCCACCACGGCTGTATAGAAACAAAGAGATAAAAAAAAATCACATTTCTGTGAAATGTATCTGGAAAGTGTTGATTCATCGATGCCCAGTTGACAGAGAATCAGTGCAACCTGCGCTCACTCGCTCCCATGAACACAGCAATGGAAACATCCACTCACCCAGCCCTTGGCACAGGACACTTGCCGAAGAGAGGTCTGTTACTTCCAAAGACAGGATGAGGCCACAGAACACCTGGAAGCAGGAGAAGGAAAAGCAGGGAATGGATACCAGTGCATGGTCTGAGCCCTGTTGATGGAGCAGTAAAGGTGAAACTCTCTTTAACTTGGACGCACACTCTCAAGCGGACAGGAGACATGGGATTGAAGGTGATGCGCTGAGTGTTAGAAGAGTGCACAGCAGATGCTTGGCTGACAGAACTCAAAGAATCCAGTGCAAAATATCCCCACAGTTGATTCTGAGACCGAGATCCGAGCTGCCAAATTTGAGGTAGCAGAGGCAGCGTTCAGGGAGGGATAGGGCTCCGGATGATGGCACACGCTGAGTCTCAGGGATCTGGAGTGCGTTGTGGGATGTGGTGGGTCCTATCAAGAGAGCAAACCGACCTGTGACCCCAATGAGCAAGCAACCACCCTGGCGCGCGCAGTTGAAATTATCGATATGTCCCATGGCCACACCCAGTGCATCTGCAGGACCAGAGACCAATTTGGCATTTTGCCAATAGAGCATGTGTGGGGCTGAATCAGAGATATTGTGCATCGGGTCTGAGGGATCCAGGGGGCCTTGGGTTTGAATTCAGAATGAAAAGCCTTAGGATCTGCTACATTCATAACCTGGGCTGTGATTATGGTTTGGTTTGAGGCACAGGATGTGCAACAGCTCTGTGGTTGCCTTCGTGCACCCGTGCCACAAGGATGAGAGGACAAGGAAGTGTGGTCCAAGACCACAGCGTGAGAAGAGGAAGGATTTCCTTCAGTTTATCTCTCAAAAGTGTATGCTATATTTTGGATGGCACCGGCACGGTTCGGCAGCGAGGACACCAAGTTCGGGCTGCGGGATCATTCCAGCAGGCCCTGATGTGTGACATCCATAGATATGCTTCCACTGGTGTTTCTGTAGACAGAGAAGCTCTTGGAAGAACTGGTTTCAGTGGGACATTCCCGTGGCACTACAAAGCACAAGCGCACTCACACTCTGCTCTTCTGGAAACACTCCAAAATAACATAGAGTAGAATGCAGAGCTGAGAAGCTTTAGAAGCTCCATTTCCACCAGAGGAAGTGTCCTGTGCTCTTTCAGATTTGTGAGATAAGCGTAATCAAAATGAGGTTATCCTAATCGAAATAGTATGGGGTGTTCATCACAACAAGGCAACACCAGCAATTGGAGATAGACCAGACAACACACACAGGAACAGGACATGGCATCAATGTCTAGGAAAATTTGTCCTCACAGAAATCCCATGCAATTGTGTAGAGCCAAGAGTCTAAAGTTTTCACTTAACCAAGCCCTAGAAGTCTACATTAGATACCTGAAATTACCTGACCAGTAGAGATGAAGAAATACAGTAAAAGGAAAAGGAAGTACCATTTTCAGTTCCCAAGAGATTGAAGGCCCTAAAGATAAGCTTTCAGACAACTAGACTGCAAAACGCTCTCCAGAGCAAGTATTGAAAATGGAGGTGAGGGAAACACTGAAGAACAACAGTGTCTCAGAATCACAAAAGGCAGAATACCAGAAAAGGGGAAGAGAAAGCCTAAAGACGAGCCAAATAATATCGGAAAACTCAGTGGATGAGAAAATATCAGGGCTAACATTCCGTCCTAAGCAGACTAGATATTGCAGAGGGATGCGTGAATGACTTTGAAGACAGGGGAACACAAATCCCTCGGTCAGAAGCACACATAGGAAAGCAAGTGCAAACCAATGAAAACATTGCTGTTGAATCCTGGTTGAAGACAAGGCATGAAAGACTAAAATTCGCAAGAGTCCTTGATGGAAAAGCAAGAGATAAAGAAACAAACAATGTTTGAAAAGTTATGTGTAGAAAAATCAGACTGAAACTTGCTGAAAGCCAAGATAGAATCATCTAGGCGAATTCAGGAGGTACACAGCGTCCAAAAGAGGTGGAATCCCAATAGACTTAGCAGCAGCTGTATGATCCAAATCAACAAAGTTCATGAGCATCCCAGTGATTTAAATTGCACCTGGAGGAAAGCAACAGAGTCACAAGGGAACCTCCAGAGGGGTTTCAGCTGCTATCTCAGCAGCAATATTGCAGGACAGGGAGGAGTGCCAGGACATAGACCATAGCTTGAATGGCAAAATGCTGCCATCTAGGGTAGCCTAAGCCACATGACCACCATTTCTAATAACAGCAGAGCTAGAGAATGCCACAGACCTGCAAATCTTAAACGAATTCAGCAGTTCGAAACTTATCCTAAAAGAAAGGTTGAGAATTCTCCCCTGAAGGGATAAGCAGCATGATGAAATGGAAAGAAGAAAACCCTTATTGGAAATGCAAGAAGAGCATGAGTGGAAAAGAAGAAACAAGAAGAAGGCAAGGAGGACATCAAAACCCTAAAGATGGGAGAGGGAAGCAGGAAATCATAGGGGATTGGAAGCACTATCTTAAGGGAGTCAGCTTATATGACTCTCTGTTGGAAGCAAACGGAGAGATGCATGGCCTGACGTGTTTGCGAAACAAACGAGAAGCAGACCAAGAAAGAATCAAACAAACAAACAACACAAAAAGGGTAGGGTAACATGAATATTCAAAAGAAATTACTCAAGGTGATGTCAAGGATCATTCAGTACGCATCGACCCAGTATCGCGGCTTGAATGTACTCAGCACACCTGTATTCGGAAATCAGAGGCGTGCATTTATATTCGTAAATATTGATTCATAGGAGCATATCGTGACCTAACCCAAATGCCGATTTGGAATCCAATGGATTCCTAGTCCGTGATATAGACTTGCAAGTCTTCCAACAGGTTGAATGAATGCCATCTTCTACACTACGTCGAGAAGAAATGGCACAAGCCTATAACAAGGAAAAGTAGCTCCGCAAAAGTGTACTAAGATCAAAAGAGACAGGCAGTAAAGTGCACATTGGGGATTGTATCATTCCTAGGAATTTCAGCCCCCTTGAAACAAATGGATAGATGTCCCGTGAATGCGGGTGTTTCAGCAGAAATCAACCGACGGCTATGTATTGCGGGTGTGCCCATATTACAGGAACAATAGTTTCCCTTAGTGGGTCTCTGTGTACTGTGAACTGTTAGAAAGTTTAAAGACGTGTGAAATATTCAACTGAAAATGGACACACTTCCCTCTGTTGCTACAGTGCATACAGATCTGAACAAAAGGAAAGAGGGAAGAACAAAGGCCCATGGGACGCTAGTGGGTAGAATCACATTTACCTTAGGAACCTCTCGTCGGATGCAGCCCCTCCCCCAACACTGACAAGATGCAGCAGCCATTGGGGATGGCAGTTAGCGGTTGGATTCCAGGTGGAATGTTGGTGTGTACCGCGAGGCTTGTTGTGGCTGGTGGATCCTAGGTAACCGGGCAGAGTTCTGTGGGTGGATCAGTATGATGGAGGGGCTGCCGCCCTCTGTGGAGCTTGGCTTAGGTCTTTGGTCCGGGAAGCTGTGTCAGTTCGAGATACTGCTGCTGCCCAAAGACCTGAGTTCACGGGTCAGTTTCCAGAACCTGAAAGGGCAGACAGTGGAAGATCTGCCTGTCTTCAGCTTACTGGAGAGGCTCCGAGGTCCTTTCAGACTTGCCCAGTCCTGTTGAAGTCGACTTTATGGGAGACACGAAGAGAAGCTGGCCGAAAATATGGCTGCACGGATTGAGGAGAGATGCGAACACATTGATGAGAGATGTTCTGCTACAATAGAGAATACTGGCCTGGAGACAGCTGTAGAGGATAGCAGGCTCGAAAGGCATTCATGAGACATATTGAACCTCGCTGATACTAGCAGAAACATACGGAGGGCCACCGTGGACTGGAGGAAGTTCCTCAATTCTCTGCTCCAAGAACGGGTCCAAGATCCCTGACGTCTAAAGAGAAGAGATGGCAGAGATGATAAAAACGCTCATGTTCTTGAAAGAGGTCAGATAATCCACACGACCCAAGGGGCAATTCCAAGCCATTCAGATCAAAGTGCACCAAGCCCAGGTAAGCCTTTTCCCAGGTTTGGGCCTAGCTATCAAGCACTTGCTCTTCCCTCCCCTCCACTCAGGCATCCATTTTGAGGGATCAGTCCCTGAGCTGCAATGAAGCCAGTAAGAGAAGAGCAAGCCCCTCCTAGAATCAGAGTTCCTCTAGCTTCATCCTCTGTGAACAACAGGGAACCCCATAAAGGTCAAATACTCTCGTATGAAATAGATAGGAATTGAATACTTAGCTCCCACAAAGAAACGATGGCCTTCCGCTAGATTCAGCAAATGCTGGGTTTATGTCTTCTCTGGGGTGAAGGGAGTGTGGTAAGTGAGGGGAATCCTTGACTGAACTTGAATATGTATTAGGCCTCCGTTTTTCAAGACAGTCTAGGTAAATATTAGAAGTCAGATAGTGAACTGAACTGTAAAAGTCGCCAATGACATGAAAGACACAGCTTATGTGGACCGTCTTTCAATTGAGTCAAGCCCCCGGGGGCAATCTATCATGGGGGTGCAGACTTGGTTGCATTCAAGTGCTTTACCCAACATGATCGGATGATTAAGCGTTCTCATCACTGATAGAAGAACACCTGGTTCTCAGAAGCCTAGCAGAGCTGCAGCAGGGTTTTCATAGCTATAATGCCTCTAGTTTCTTTGGATTCAAAGCGAAATGTATATATTTAGTTCGTTTTCTCTTGTATTTTCCTTCAGAGGGATGTTACACCTTGAAATGCCAACATTGACCAGTAGGTGTCATCGGGAGTAAAGGGCACCACATGCACAAGTGAATCCAAGCTTGGGGGTTATTTCATGTTTCCATTAGTTATTTCAAGGGTCCTGTTGGTTTCAGAGGCTTCCACAGTAAAGAGTTGACATGACCCCTTTAACAGTTCGGACTGCTAGTTTGCATTCTATCTGTCTATGTTTTCCTTAGAGCTGACAAAATGTTACCGAAATTGACAAGTCTGGCTTCTAGGTCGATTTAGCATGTTTCAGAAACTAAGATCATTTTCGTATAACTCCCAAAACATTTATATAAATTCTATTAAATTTTTAAAGACTGCAAATGAGAGATCAACACAATGTCAAAACAGGAGTCTTCGGACAATCCCTCCCACCACGGCTGTATAGAAACAAAGAGATAAAAAAAAATCACATTTCTGTGAAATGTATCTGGAAAGTGTTGATTCATCGATGCCCAGTTGACAGAGAATCAGTGCAACCTGCGCTCACTCGCTCCCATGAACACAGCAATGGAAACATCCACTCACCCAGCCCTTGGCACAGGACACTTGCCGAAGAGAGGTCTGTTACTTCCAAAGACAGGATGAGGCCACAGAACACCTGGAAGCAGGAGAAGGAAAAGCAGGGAATGGATACCAGTGCATGGTCTGAGCCCTGTTGATGGAGCAGTAAAGGTGAAACTCTCTTTAACTTGGACGCACACTCTCAAGCGGACAGGAGACATGGGATTGAAGGTGATGCGCTGAGTGTTAGAAGAGTGCACAGCAGATGCTTGGCTGACAGAACTCAAAGAATCCAGTGCAAAATATCCCCACAGTTGATTCTGAGACCGAGATCCGAGCTGCCAAATTTGAGGTAGCAGAGGCAGCGTTCAGGGAGGGATAGGGCTCCGGATGATGGCACACGCTGAGTCTCAGGGATCTGGAGTGCGTTGTGGGATGTGGTGGGTCCTATCAAGAGAGCAAACCGACCTGTGACCCCAATGAGCAAGCAACCACCCTGGCGCGCGCAGTTGAAATTATCGATATGTCCCATGGCCACACCCAGTGCATCTGCAGGACCAGAGACCAATTTGGCATTTTGCCAATAGAGCATGTGTGGGGCTGAATCAGAGATATTGTGCATCGGGTCTGAGGGATCCAGGGGGCCTTGGGTTTGAATTCAGAATGAAAAGCCTTAGGATCTGCTACATTCATAACCTGGGCTGTGATTATGGTTTGGTTTGAGGCACAGGATGTGCAACAGCTCTGTGGTTGCCTTCGTGCACCCGTGCCACAAGGATGAGAGGACAAGGAAGTGTGGTCCAAGACCACAGCGTGAGAAGAGGAAGGATTTCCTTCAGTTTATCTCTCAAAAGTGGATGCTACATTTTGGATGGCACCGGCACGGTTCGGCAGCGAGGACACCAAGTTCGGGCTGCGGGATCATTCCAGCAGGCCCTGATGTGTGACATCCATAGATATGCTTCCACTGGTGTTTCTGTAGACAGAGAAGCTCTTGGAAGAACTGGTTTCAGTGGGACATTCCCGTGGCACTACAAAGCACAAGCGCACTCACACTCTGCTCTTCTGGAAACACTCCAAAATAACATAGAGTAGAATGCAGAGCTGAGAAGCTTTAGAAGCTCCATTTCCACCAGAGGAAGTGTCCTGTGCTCTTTCAGATTTGTGAGATAAGCGTAATCAAAATGAGGTTATCCTAATCGAAATAGTATGGGGTGTTCATCACAACAAGGCAACACCAGCAATTGGAGATAGACCAGACAACACACACAGGAACAGGACATGGCATCAATGTCTAGGAAAATTTGTCCTCACAGAAATCCCATGCAATTGTGTAGAGCCAAGAGTCTAAAGTTTTCACTTAACCAAGCCCTAGAAGTCTACATTAGATACCTGAAATTACCTGACCAGTAGAGATGAAGAAATACAGTAAAAGGAAAAGGAAGTACCATTTTCAGTTCCCAAGAGATTGAAGGCCCTAAAGATAAGCTTTCAGACAACTAGACTGCAAAACGCTCTCCAGAGCAAGTATTGAAAATGGAGGTGAGGGAAACACTGAAGAACAACAGTGTCTCAGAATCACAAAAGGCAGAATACCAGAAAAGGGGAAGAGAAAGCCTAAAGACGAGCCAAATAATATCGGAAAACTCAGTGGATGAGAAAATATCAGGGCTAACATTCCGTCCTAAGCAGACTAGATATTGCAGAGGGATGCGTGAATGACTTTGAAGACAGGGGAACACAAATCCCTCGGTCAGAAGCACACATAGGAAAGCAAGTGCAAACCAATGAAAACATTGCTGTTGAATCCTGGTTGAAGACAAGGCATGAAAGACTAAAATTCGCAAGAGTCCTTGATGGAAAAGCAAGAGATAAAGAAACAAACAATGTTTGAAAAGTTATGTGTAGAAAAATCAGACTGAAACTTGCTGAAAGCCAAGATAGAATCATCTAGGCGAATTCAGGAAGTACACAGCGTCCAAAAGAGGTGGAATCCCAATAGACTTAGCAGCAGCTGTATGATCCAAATCAACAAAGTTCATGAGCATCCCAGTGATTTAAATTGCACCTGGAGGAAAGCAACAGAGTCACAAGGGAACCTCCAGAGGGGTTTCAGCTGCTATCTCAGCAGCAATATTGCAGGACAGGGAGGAGTGCCAGGACATAGACCATAGCTTGAATGGCAAAATGCTGCCATCTAGGGTAGCCTAAGCCACATGACCACCATTTCTAATAAAAGCAGAGCTAGAGAATGCCACAGACCTGCAAATCTTAAACGAATTCAGCAGTTCGAAACTTATCCTAAAAGAAAGGTTGAGAATTCTCCCCTGAAGGGATAAGCAGCATGATGAAATGGAAAGAAGAAAACCCTTATTGGAAATGCAAGAAGAGCATGAGTGGAAAAGAAGAAACAAGAAGAAGGCAAGGAGGACATCAAAACCCTAAAGATGGGAGAGGGAAGCAGGAAATCATAGGGGATTGGAAGCACTATCTTAAGGGAGTCAGCTTATATGACTCTCTGTTGGAAGCAAACGGAGAGATACATGGCCTGACGTGTTTGCGAAACAAACGAGAAGCAGACCAAGAAAGAATCAAACAAACAAACAACACAAAAAGGGTAGGGTAACATGAATATTCAAAAGAAATTACTCAAGGTGATGTCAAGGATCATTCAGTACGCATCGACCCAGTATCGCGGCTTGAATGTACTCAGCACACCTGTATTCGGAAATCAGAGGCGTGCATTTATATTCGTAAATATTGATTCATAGGAGCATATCGTGACCTAACCCAAATGCCGATTTGGAATCCAATGGATTCCTAGTCCGTGATATAGACTTGCAAGTCTTCCAACAGGTTGAATGAATGCCATCTTCTACACTACGTCGAGAAGAAATGGCACAAGCCTATAACAAGGAAAAGTAGCTCCGCAAAAGTGTACTAAGATCAAAAGAGACAGGCAGTAAAGTGCACATTGGGGATTGTATCATTCCTAGGAATTTCAGCCCCCTTGAAACAAATGGATAGATGTCCCGTGAATGCGGGTGTTTCAGCAGAAATCAACCGACGGCTATGTATTGCGGGTGTGCCCATATTACAGGAACAATAGTTTCCCTTAGTGGGTCTCTGTGTACTGTGAACTGTTAGAAAGTTTAAAGACGTGTGAAATATTCAACTGAAAATGGACACACTTCCCTCCGTTGCTACAGTGCATACAGATCTGAACAAAAGGAAAGAGGGAAGAACAAAGGCCCATGGGACGCTAGTGGGTAGAATCACATTTACCTTAGGAACCTCTCGTCAGATGCAGCCCCTCCCCCAACACTGACAAGATGCAGCAGCCATTGGGGATGGCAGTTAGCGGTTGGATTCCAGGTGGAATGTTGGTGTGTACCGCGAGGCTTGTTGTGGCTGGTGGATCCTAGGTAACCGGGCAGAGTTCTGTGGGTGGATCAGTATGATGGAGGGGCTGCCGCCCTCTGTGGAGCTTGGCTTAGGTCTTTTGTCCGGGAAGCTGTGTCAGTTCGAGATACTGCTGCTGCCCAAAGACCTGAGTTCACGGGTCAGTTTCCAGAACCTGAAAGGGCAGACAGTGGAAGATCTGCCTGTCTTCAGCTTACTGGAGAGGCTCCGAGGTCCTTTCAGACTTGCCCAGTCCTGTTGAAGTCGACTTTATGGGAGACACGAAGAGAAGCTGGCCGAAAATATGGCTGCACGGATTGAGGAGAGATGCGAACACATTGATGAGAGATGTTCTGCTACAATAGAGAATACTGGCCTGGAGACAGCTGTAGAGGATAGCAGGCTCGAAAGGCATTCATGAGACATATTGAACCTCGCTGATACTAGCAGAAACATACGGAGGGCCACCGTGGACTGGAGGAAGTTCCTCAATTCTCTGCTCCAAGAACGGGTTCAAGATCCCTGACGTCTAAAGAGAAGAGATGGCAGAGATGATAAAAACGCTCATGTTCTTGAAAGAGGTCAGATAATCCACACGACCCAAGGGGCAATTCCAAGCCATTCAGATCAAAGTGCACCAAGCCCAGGTAAGCCTTTTCCCAGGTTTGGGCCTAGCTATCAAGCACTTGCTCTTCCCTCCCCTCCACTCAGGCATCCATTTTGAGGGATCAGTCCCTGAGCTGCAATGAAGCCAGTAAGAGAAGAGCAAGCCCCTCCTAGAATCAGAGTTCCTCTAGCTTCATCCTCTGTGAACAACAGGGAACCCCATAAAGGTCAAATACTCTCGTATGAAATAGATAGGAATTGAATACTTAGCTCCCACAAAGAAACGATGGCCTTCCGCTAGATTCAGCAAATGCTGGGTTTATGTCTTCTCTGGGGTGAAGGGAGTGTGGTAAGTGAGGGGAATCCTTGACTGAACTTGAATATGTATTAGGCCTCCGTTTTTCAAGACAGTCTAGGTAAATATTAGAAGTCAGATAGTGAACTGAACTGTAAAAGTCGCCAATGACATGAAAGACACAGCTTATGTGGACCGTCTTTCAATTGAGTCAAGCCCCCGGGGGCAATCTATCATGGGGGTGCAGACTTGGTTGCATTCAAGTGCTTTACCCAACATGATCGGATGATTAAGCGTTCTCATCACTGATAGAAGAACACCTGGTTCTCAGAAGCCTAGCAGAGCTGCAGCAGGGTTTTCATAGCTATAATGCCTCTAGTTTCTTTGGATTCAAAGCGAAATGTATATATTTAGTTCGTTTTCTCTTGTATTTTCCTTCAGAGGGATGTTACACCTTGAAATGCCAACATTGACCAGTAGGTGTCATCGGGAGTAAAGGGCACCACATGCACAAGTGAATCCAAGCTTGGGGGTTATTTCATGTTTCCATTAGTTATTTCAAGGGTCCTGTTGGTTTCAGAGGCTTCCACAGTAAAGAGTTGACATGACCCCTTTAACAGTTCGGACTGCTAGTTTGCATTCTATCTGTCTATGTTTTCCTTAGAGCTGACAAAATGTTACCGAAATTGACAAGTCTGGCTTCTAGGTCGATTTAGCATGTTTCAGAAACTAAGATCATTTTCGTATAACTCCCAAAACATTTATATAAATTCTATTAAATTTTTAAAGACTGCAAATGAGAGATCAACACAATGTCAAAACAGGAGTCTTCGGACAATCCCTCCCACCACGGCTGTATAGAAACAAAGAGATAAAAAAAAATCACATTTCTGTGAAATGTATCTGGAAAGTGTTGATTCATCGATGCCCAGTTGACAGAGAATCAGTGCAACCTGCGCTCACTCGCTCCCATGAACACAGCAATGGAAACATCCACTCACCCAGCCCTTGGCACAGGACACTTGCCGAAGAGAGGTCTGTTACTTCCAAAGACAGGATGAGGCCACAGAACACCTGGAAGCAGGAGAAGGAAAAGCAGGGAATGGATACCAGTGCATGGTCTGAGCCCTGTTGATGGAGCAGTAAAGGTGAAACTCTCTTTAACTTGGACGCACACTCTCAAGCGGACAGGAGACATGGGATTGAAGGTGATGCGCTGAGTGTTAGAAGAGTGCACAGCAGATGCTTGGCTGACAGAACTCAAAGAATCCAGTGCAAAATATCCCCACAGTTGATTCTGAGACCGAGATCCGAGCTGCCAAATTTGAGGTAGCAGAGGCAGCGTTCAGGGAGGGATAGGGCTCCGGATGATGGCACACGCTGAGTCTCAGGGATCTGGAGTGCGTTGTGGGATGTGGTGGGTCCTATCAAGAGAGCAAACCGACCTGTGACCCCAATGAGCAAGCAACCACCCTGGCGCGCGCAGTTGAAATTATCGATATGTCCCATGGCCACACCCAGTGCATCTGCAGGACCAGAGACCAATTTGGCATTTTGCCAATAGAGCATGTGTGGGGCTGAATCAGAGATATTGTGCATCGGGTCTGAGGGATCCAGGGGGCCTTGGGTTTGAATTCAGAATGAAAAGCCTTAGGATCTGCTACATTCATAACCTGGGCTGTGATTATGGTTTGGTTTGAGGCACAGGATGTGCAACAGCTCTGTGGTTGCCTTCGTGCACCCGTGCCACAAGGATGAGAGGACAAGGAAGTGTGGTCCAAGACCACAGCGTGAGAAGAGGAAGGATTTCCTTCAGTTTATCTCTCAAAAGTGGATGCTACATTTTGGATGGCACCGGCACGGTTCGGCAGCGAGGACACCAAGTTCGGGCTGCGGGATCATTCCAGCAGGCCCTGATGTGTGACATCCATAGATATGCTTCCACTGGTGTTTCTGTAGACAGAGAAGCTCTTGGAAGAACTGGTTTCAGTGGGACATTCCCGTGGCACTACAAAGCACAAGCGCACTCACACTCTGCTCTTCTGGAAACACTCCAAAATAACATAGAGTAGAATGCAGAGCTGAGAAGCTTTAGAAGCTCCATTTCCACCAGAGGAAGTGTCCTGTGCTCTTTCAGATTTGTGAGATAAGCGTAATCAAAATGAGGTTATCCTAATCGAAATAGTATGGGGTGTTCATCACAACAAGGCAACACCAGCAATTGGAGATAGACCAGACAACACACACAGGAACAGGACATGGCATCAATGTCTAGGAAAATTTGTCCTCACAGAAATCCCATGCAATTGTGTAGAGCCAAGAGTCTAAAGTTTTCACTTAACCAAGCCCTAGAAGTCTACATTAGATACCTGAAATTACCTGACCAGTAGAGATGAAGAAATACAGTAAAAGGAAAAGGAAGTACCATTTTCAGTTCCCAAGAGATTGAAGGCCCTAAAGATAAGCTTTCAGACAACTAGACTGCAAAACGCTCTCCAGAGCAAGTATTGAAAATGGAGGTGAGGGAAACACTGAAGAACAACAGTGTCTCAGAATCACAAAAGGCAGAATACCAGAAAAGGGGAAGAGAAAGCCTAAAGACGAGCCAAATAATATCGGAAAACTCAGTGGATGAGAAAATATCAGGGCTAACATTCCGTCCTAAGCAGACTAGATATTGCAGAGGGATGCGTGAATGACTTTGAAGACAGGGGAACACAAATCCCTCGGTCAGAAGCACACATAGGAAAGCAAGTGCAAACCAATGAAAACATTGCTGTTGAATCCTGGTTGAAGACAAGGCATGAAAGACTAAAATTCGCAAGAGTCCTTGATGGAAAAGCAAGAGATAAAGAAACAAACAATGTTTGAAAAGTTATGTGTAGAAAAATCAGACTGAAACTTGCTGAAAGCCAAGATAGAATCATCTAGGCGAATTCAGGAGGTACACAGCGTCCAAAAGAGGTGGAATCCCAATAGACTTAGCAGCAGCTGTATGATCCAAATCAACAAAGTTCATGAGCATCCCAGTGATTTAAATTGCACCTGGAGGAAAGCAACAGAGTCACAAGGGAACCTCCAGAGGGGTTTCAGCTGCTATCTCAGCAGCAATATTGCAGGACAGGGAGGAGTGCCAGGACATAGACCATAGCTTGAATGGCAAAATGCTGCCATCTAGGGTAGCCTAAGCCACATGACCACCATTTCTAATAACAGCAGAGCTAGAGAATGCCACAGACCTGCAAATCTTAAACGAATTCAGCAGTTCGAAACTTATCCTAAAAGAAAGGTTGAGAATTCTCCCCTGAAGGGATAAGCAGCATGATGAAATGGAAAGAAGAAAACCCTTATTGGAAATGCAAGAAGAGCATGAGTGGAAAAGAAGAAACAAGAAGAAGGCAAGGAGGACATCAAAACCCTAAAGATGGGAGAGGGAAGCAGGAAATCATAGGGGATTGGAAGCACTATCTTAAGGGAGTCAGCTTATATGACTCTCTGTTGGAAGCAAACGGAGAGATGCATGGCCTGACGTGTTTGCGAAACAAACGAGAAGCAGACCAAGAAAGAATCAAACAAACAAACAACACAAAAAGGGTAGGGTAACATGAATATTCAAAAGAAATTACTCAAGGTGATGTCAAGGATCATTCAGTACGCATCGACCCAGTATCGCGGCTTGAATGTACTCAGCACACCTGTATTCGGAAATCAGAGGCGTGCATTTATATTCGTAAATATTGATTAATAGGAGCATATCGTGACCTAACCCAAATGCCGATTTGGAATCCAATGGATTCCTAGTCCGTGATATAGACTTGCAAGTCTTCCAACAGGTTGAATGAATGCCATCTTCTACACTACGTCGAGAAGAAATGGCACAAGCCTATAACAAGGAAAAGTAGCTCCGCAAAAGTGTACTAAGATCAAAAGAGACAGGCAGTAAAGTGCACATTGGGGATTGTATCATTCCTAGGAATTTCAGCCCCCTTGAAACAAATGGATAGATGTCCCGTGAATGCGGGTGTTTCAGCAGAAATCAACCGACGGCTATGTATTGCGGGTGTGCCCATATTACAGGAACAATAGTTTCCCTTAGTGGGTCTCTGTGTACTGTGAACTGTTAGAAAGTTTAAAGACGTGTGAAATATTCAACTGAAAATGGACACACTTCCCTCCGTTGCTACAGTGCATACAGATCTGAACAAAAGGAAAGAGGGAAGAACAAAGGCCCATGGGACGCTAGTGGGTAGAATCACATTTACCTTAGGAACCTCTCGTCGGATGCAGCCCCTCCCCCAACACTGACAAGATGCAGCAGCCATTGGGGATGGCAGTTAGCGGTTGGATTCCAGGTGGAATGTTGGTGTGTACCGCGAGGCTTGTTGTGGCTGGTGGATCCTAGGTAACCGGGCAGAGTTCTGTGGGTGGATCAGTATGATGGAGGGGCTGCCGCCCTCTGTGGAGCTTGGCTTAGGTCTTTGGTCCGGGAAGCTGTGTCAGTTCGAGATACTGCTGCTGCCCAAAGACCTGAGTTCACGGGTCAGTTTCCAGAACCTGAAAGGGCAGACAGTGGAAGATCTGCCTGTCTTCAGCTTACTGGAGAGGCTCCGAGGTCCTTTCAGACTTGCCCAGTCCTGTTGAAGTCGACTTTATGGGAGACACGAAGAGAAGCTGGCCGAAAATATGGCTGCACGGATTGAGGAGAGATGCGAACACATTGATGAGAGATGTTCTGCTACAATAGAGAATACTGGCCTGGAGACAGCTGTAGAGGATAGCAGGCTCGAAAGGCATTCATGAGACATATTGAACCTCGCTGATACTAGCAGAAACATACGGAGGGCCACCGTGGACTGGAGGAAGTTCCTCAATTCTCTGCTCCAAGAACGGGTCCAAGATCCCTGACGTCTAAAGAGAAGAGATGGCAGAGATGATAAAAACGCTCATGTTCTTGAAAGAGGTCAGATAATCCACACGACCCAAGGGGCAATTCCAAGCCATTCAGATCAAAGTGCACCAAGCCCAGGTAAGCCTTTTCCCAGGTTTGGGCCTAGCTATCAAGCACTTGCTCTTCCCTCCCCTCCACTCAGGCATCCATTTTGAGGGATCAGTCCCTGAGCTGCAATGAAGCCAGTAAGAGAAGAGCAAGCCCCTCCTAGAATCAGAGTTCCTCTAGCTTCATCCTCTGTGAACAACAGGGAACCCCATAAAGGTCAAATACTCTCGTATGAAATAGATAGGAATTGAATACTTAGCTCCCACAAAGAAACGATGGCCTTCCGCTAGATTCAGCAAATGCTGGGTTTATGTCTTCTCTGGGGTGAAGGGAGTGTGGTAAGTGAGGGGAATCCTTGACTGAACTTGAATATGTATTAGGCCTCCGTTTTTCAAGACAGTCTAGGTAAATATTAGAAGTCAGATAGTGAACTGAACTGTAAAAGTCGCCAATGACATGAAAGACACAGCTTATGTGGACCGTCTTTCAATTGAGTCAAGCCCCCGGGGGCAATCTATCATGGGGGTGCAGACTTGGTTGCATTCAAGTGCTTTACCCAACATGATCGGATGATTAAGCGTTCTCATCACTGATAGAAGAACACCTGGTTCTCAGAAGCCTAGCAGAGCTGCAGCAGGGTTTTCATAGCTATAATGCCTCTAGTTTCTTTGGATTCAAAGCGAAATGTATATATTTAGTTCGTTTTCTCTTGTATTTTCCTTCAGAGGGATGTTACACCTTGAAATGCCAACATTGACCAGTAGGTGTCATCGGGAGTAAAGGGCACCACATGCACAAGTGAATCCAAGCTTGGGGGTTATTTCATGTTTCCATTAGTTATTTCAAGGGTCCTGTTGGTTTCAGAGGCTTCCACAGTAAAGAGTTGACATGACCCCTTTAACAGTTCGGACTGCTAGTTTGCATTCTATCTGTCTATGTTTTCCTTAGAGCTGACAAAATGTTACCGAAATTGACAAGTCTGGCTTCTAGGTCGATTTAGCATGTTTCAGAAACTAAGATCATTTTCGTATAACTCCCAAAACATTTATATAAATTCTATTAAATTTTTAAAGACTGCAAATGAGAGATCAACACAATGTCAAAACAGGAGTCTTCGGACAATCCCTCCCACCACGGCTGTATAGAAACAAAGAGATAAAAAAAAATCACATTTCTGTGAAATGTATCTGGAAAGTGTTGATTCATCGATGCCCAGTTGACAGAGAATCAGTGCAACCTGCGCTCACTCGCTCCCATGAACACAGCAATGGAAACATCCACTCACCCAGCCCTTGGCACAGGACACTTGCCGAAGAGAGGTCTGTTACTTCCAAAGACAGGATGAGGCCACAGAACACCTGGAAGCAGGAGAAGGAAAAGCAGGGAATGGATACCAGTGCATGGTCTGAGCCCTGTTGATGGAGCAGTAAAGGTGAAACTCTCTTTAACTTGGACGCACACTCTCAAGCGGACAGGAGACATGGGATTGAAGGTGATGCGCTGAGTGTTAGAAGAGTGCACAGCAGATGCTTGGCTGACAGAACTCAAAGAATCCAGTGCAAAATATCCCCACAGTTGATTCTGAGACCGAGATCCGAGCTGCCAAATTTGAGGTAGCAGAGGCAGCGTTCAGGGAGGGATAGGGCTCCGGATGATGGCACACGCTGAGTCTCAGGGATCTGGAGTGCGTTGTGGGATGTGGTGGGTCCTATCAAGAGAGCAAACCGACCTGTGACCCCAATGAGCAAGCAACCACCCTGGCGCGCGCAGTTGAAATTATCGATCTGTCCCATGGCCACACCCAGTGCATCTGCAGGACCAGAGACCAATTTGGCATTTTGCCAATAGAGCATGTGTGGGGCTGAATCAGAGATATTGTGCATCGGGTCTGAGGGATCCAGGGGGCCTTGGGTTTGAATTCAGAATGAAAAGCCTTAGGATCTGCTACATTCATAACCTGGGCTGTGATTATGGTTTGGTTTGAGGCACAGGATGTGCAACAGCTCTGTGGTTGCCTTCGTGCACCCGTGCCACAAGGATGAGAGGACAAGGAAGTGTGGTCCAAGACCACAGCGTGAGAAGAGGAAGGATTTCCTTCAGTTTATCTCTCAAAAGTGGATGCTACATTTTGGATGGCACCGGCACGGTTCGGCAGCGAGGACACCAAGTTCGGGCTGCGGGATCATTCCAGCAGGCCCTGATGTGTGACATCCATAGATATGCTTCCACTGGTGTTTCTGTAGACAGAGAAGCTCTTGGAAGAACTGGTTTCAGTGGGACATTCCCGTGGCACTACAAAGCACAAGCGCACTCACACTCTGCTCTTCTGGAAACACTCCAAAATAACATAGAGTAGAATGCAGAGCTGAGAAGCTTTAGAAGCTCCATTTCCACCAGAGGAAGTGTCCTGTGCTCTTTCAGATTTGTGAGATAAGCGTAATCAAAATGAGGTTATCCTAATCGAAATAGTATGGGGTGTTCATCACAACAAGGCAACACCAGCAATTGGAGATAGACCAGACAACACACACAGGAACAGGACATGGCATCAATGTCTAGGAAAATTTGTCCTCACAGAAATCCCATGCAATTGTGTAGAGCCAAGAGTCTAAAGTTTTCACTTAACCAAGCCCTAGAAGTCTACATTAGATACCTGAAATTACCTGACCAGTAGAGATGAAGAAATACAGTAAAAGGAAAAGGAAGTACCATTTTCAGTTCCCAAGAGATTGAAGGCCCTAAAGATAAGCTTTCAGACAACTAGACTGCAAAACGCTCTCCAGAGCAAGTATTGAAAATGGAGGTGAGGGAAACACTGAAGAACAACAGTGTCTCAGAATCACAAAAGGCAGAATACCAGAAAAGGGGAAGAGAAAGCCTAAAGACGAGCCAAATAATATCGGAAAACTCAGTGGATGAGAAAATATCAGGGCTAACATTCCGTCCTAAGCAGACTAGATATTGCAGAGGGATGCGTGAATGACTTTGAAGACAGGGGAACACAAATCCCTCGGTCAGAAGCACACATAGGAAAGCAAGTGCAAACCAATGAAAACATTGCTGTTGAATCCTGGTTGAAGACAAGGCATGAAAGACTAAAATTCGCAAGAGTCCTTGATGGAAAAGCAAGAGATAAAGAAACAAACAATGTTTGAAAAGTGATGTGTAGAAAAATCAGACTGAAACTTGCTGAAAGCCAAGATAGAATCATCTAGGCGAATTCAGGAAGTACACAGCGTCCAAAAGAGGTGGAATCCCAATAGACTTAGCAGCAGCTGTATGATCCAAATCAACAAAGTTCATGAGCATCCCAGTGATTTAAATTGCACCTGGAGGAAAGCAACAGAGTCACAAGGGAACCTCCAGAGGGGTTTCAGCTGCTATCTCAGCAGCAATATTGCAGGACAGGGAGGAGTGCCAGGACATAGACCATAGCTTGAATGGCAAAATGCTGCCATCTAGGGTAGCCTAAGCCACATGACCACCATTTCTAATAACAGCAGAGCTAGAGAATGCCACAGACCTGCAAATCTTAAACGAATTCAGCAGTTCGAAACTTATCCTAAAAGAAAGGTTGAGAATTCTCCCCTGAAGGGATAAGCAGCATGATGAAATGGAAAGAAGAAAACCCTTATTGGAAATGCAAGAAGAGCATGAGTGGAAAAGAAGAAACAAGAAGAAGGCAAGGAGGACATCAAAACCCTAAAGATGGGAGAGGGAAGCAGGAAATCATAGGGGATTGGAAGCACTATCTTAAGGGAGTCAGCTTATATGACTCTCTGTTGGAAGCAAACGGAGAGATGCATGGCCTGACGTGTTTGCGAAACAAACGAGAAGCAGACCAAGAAAGAATCAAACAAACAAACAACACAAAAAGGGTAGGGTAACATGAATATTCAAAAGAAATTACTCAAGGTGATGTCAAGGATCATTCAGTACGCATCGACCCAGTATCGCGGCTTGAATGTACTCAGCACACCTGTATTCGGAAATCAGAGGCGTGCATTTATATTCGTAAATATTGATTCATAGGAGCATATCGTGACCTAACCCAAATGCCGATTTGGAATCCAATGGATTCCTAGTCCGTGATATAGACTTGCAAGTCTTCCAACAGGTTGAATGAATGCCATCTTCTACACTACGTCGAGAAGAAATGGCACAAGCCTATAACAAGGAAAAGTAGCTCCGCAAAAGTGTACTAAGATCAAAAGAGACAGGCAGTAAAGTGCACATTGGGGATTGTATCATTCCTAGGAATTTCAGCCCCCTTGAAACAAATGGATAGATGTCCCGTGAATGCGGGTGTTTCAGCAGAAATCAACCGACGGCTATGTATTGCGGGTGTGCCCATATTACAGGAACAATAGTTTCCCTTAGTGGGTCTCTGTGTACTGTGAACTGTTAGAAAGTTTAAAGACGTGTGAAATATTCAACTGAAAATGGACACACTTCCCTCTGTTGCTACAGTGCATACAGATCTGAACAAAAGGAAAGAGGGAAGAACAAAGGCCCATGGGACGCTAGTGGGTAGAATCACATTTACCTTAGGAACCTCTCGTCGGATGCAGCCCCTCCCCCAACACTGACAAGATGCAGCAGCCATTGGGGATGGCAGTTAGCGGTTGGATTCCAGGTGGAATGTTGGTGTGTACCGCGAGGCTTGTTGTGGCTGGTGGATCCTAGGTAACCGGGCAGAGTTCTGTGGGTGGATCAGTATGATGGAGGGGCTGCCGCCCTCTGTGGAGCTTGGCTTAGGTCTTTGGTCCGGGAAGCTGTGTCAGTTCGAGATACTGCTGCTGCCCAAAGACCTGAGTTCACGGGTCAGTTTCCAGAACCTGAAAGGGCAGACAGTGGAAGATCTGCCTGTCTTCAGCTTACTGGAGAGGCTCCGAGGTCCTTTCAGACTTGCCCAGTCCTGTTGAAGTCGACTTTATGGGAGACACGAAGAGAAGCTGGCCGAAAATATGGCTGCACGGATTGAGGAGAGATGCGAACACATTGATGAGAGATGTTCTGCTACAATAGAGAATACTGGCCTGGAGACAGCTGTAGAGGATAGCAGGCTCGAAAGGCATTCATGAGACATATTGAACCTCGCTGATACTAGCAGAAACATACGGAGGGCCACCGTGGACTGGAGGAAGTTCCTCAATTCTCTGCTCCAAGAACGGGTCCAAGATCCCTGACGTCTAAAGAGAAGAGATGGCAGAGATGATAAAAACGCTCATGTTCTTGAAAGAGGTCAGATAATCCACACGACCCAAGGGGCAATTCCAAGCCATTCAGATCAAAGTGCACCAAGCCCAGGTAAGCCTTTTCCCAGGTTTGGGCCTAGCTATCAAGCACTTGCTCTTCCCTCCCCTCCACTCAGGCATCCATTTTGAGGGATCAGTCCCTGAGCTGCAATGAAGCCAGTAAGAGAAGAGCAAGCCCCTCCTAGAATCAGAGTTCCTCTAGCTTCATCCTCTGTGAACAACAGGGAACCCCATAAAGGTCAAATACTCTCGTATGAAATAGATAGGAATTGAATACTTAGCTCCCACAAAGAAACGATGGCCTTCCGCTAGATTCAGCAAATGCTGGGTTTATGTCTTCTCTGGGGTGAAGGGAGTGTGGTAAGTGAGGGGAATCCTTGACTGAACTTGAATATGTATTAGGCCTCCGTTTTTCAAGACAGTCTAGGTAAATATTAGAAGTCAGATAGTGAACTGAACTGTAAAAGTCGCCAATGACATGAAAGACACAGCTTATGTGGACCGTCTTTCAATTGAGTCAAGCCCCCGGGGGCAATCTATCATGGGGGTGCAGACTTGGTTGCATTCAAGTGCTTTACCCAACATGATCGGATGATTAAGCGTTCTCATCACTGATAGAAGAACACCTGGTTCTCAGAAGCCTAGCAGAGCTGCAGCAGGGTTTTCATAGCTATAATGCCTCTAGTTTCTTTGGATTCAAAGCGAAATGTATATATTTAGTTCGTTTTCTCTTGTATTTTCCTTCAGAGGGATGTTACACCTTGAAATGCCAACATTGACCAGTAGGTGTCATCGGGAGTAAAGGGCACCACATGCACAAGTGAATCCAAGCTTGGGGGTTATTTCATGTTTCCATTAGTTATTTCAAGGGTCCTGTTGGTTTCAGAGGCTTCCACAGTAAAGAGTTGACATGACCCCTTTAACAGTTCGGACTGCTAGTTTGCATTCTATCTGTCTATGTTTTCCTTAGAGCTGACAAAATGTTACCGAAATTGACAAGTCTGGCTTCTAGGTCGATTTAGCATGTTTCAGAAACTAAGATCATTTTCGTATAACTCCCAAAACATTTATATAAATTCTATTAAATTTTTAAAGACTGCAAATGAGAGATCAACACAATGTCAAAACAGGAGTCTTCGGACAATCCCTCCCACCACGGCTGTATAGAAACAAAGAGATAAAAAAAAATCACATTTCTGTGAAATGTATCTGGAAAGTGTTGATTCATCGATGCCCAGTTGACAGAGAATCAGTGCAACCTGCGCTCACTCGCTCCCATGAACACAGCAATGGAAACATCCACTCACCCAGCCCTTGGCACAGGACACTTGCCGAAGAGAGGTCTGTTACTTCCAAAGACAGGATGAGGCCACAGAACACCTGGAAGCAGGAGAAGGAAAAGCAGGGAATGGATACCAGTGCATGGTCTGAGCCCTGTTGATGGAGCAGTAAAGGTGAAACTCTCTTTAACTTGGACGCACACTCTCAAGCGGACAGGAGACATGGGATTGAAGGTGATGCGCTGAGTGTTAGAAGAGTGCACAGCAGATGCTTGGCTGACAGAACTCAAAGAATCCAGTGCAAAATATCCCCACAGTTGATTCTGAGACCGAGATCCGAGCTGCCAAATTTGAGGTAGCAGAGGCAGCGTTCAGGGAGGGATAGGGCTCCGGATGATGGCACACGCTGAGTCTCAGGGATCTGGAGTGCGTTGTGGGATGTGGTGGGTCCTATCAAGAGAGCAAACCGACCTGTGACCCCAATGAGCAAGCAACCACCCTGGCGCGCGCAGTTGAAATTATCGATATGTCCCATGGCCACACCCAGTGCATCTGCAGGACCAGAGACCAATTTGGCATTTTGCCAATAGAGCATGTGTGGGGCTGAATCAGAGATATTGTGCATCGGGTCTGAGGGATCCAGGGGGCCTTGGGTTTGAATTCAGAATGAAAAGCCTTAGGATCTGCTACATTCATAACCTGGGCTGTGATTATGGTTTGGTTTGAGGCACAGGATGTGCAACAGCTCTGTGGTTGCCTTCGTGCACCCGTGCCACAAGGATGAGAGGACAAGGAAGTGTGGTCCAAGACCACAGCGTGAGAAGAGGAAGGATTTCCTTCAGTTTATCTCTCAAAAGCGGATGCTACATTTTGGATGGCACCGGCACGGTTCGGCAGCGAGGACACCAAGTTCGGGCTGCGGGATCATTCCAGCAGGCCCTGATGTGTGACATCCATAGATATGCTTCCACTGGTGTTTCTGTAGACAGAGAAGCTCTTGGAAGAACTGGTTTCAGTGGGACATTCCCGTGGCACTACAAAGCACAAGCGCACTCACACTCTGCTCTTCTGGAAACACTCCAAAATAACATAGAGTAGAATGCAGAGCTGAGAAGCTTTAGAAGCTCCATTTCCACCAGAGGAAGTGTCCTGTGCTCTTTCAGATTTGTGAGATAAGCGTAATCAAAATGAGGTTATCCTAATCGAAATAGTATGGGGTGTTCATCACAACAAGGCAACACCAGCAATTGGAGATAGACCAGACAACACACACAGGAACAGGACATGGCATCAATGTCTAGGAAAATTTGTCCTCACAGAAATCCCATGCAATTGTGTAGAGCCAAGAGTCTAAAGTTTTCACTTAACCAAGCCCTAGAAGTCTACATTAGATACCTGAAATTACCTGACCAGTAGAGATGAAGAAATACAGTAAAAGGAAAAGGAAGTACCATTTTCATTTCCCAAGAGATTGAAGGCCCTAAAGATAAGCTTTCAGACAACTAGACTGCAAAACGCTCTCCAGAGCAAGTATTGAAAATGGAGGTGAGGGAAACACTGAAGAACAACAGTGTCTCAGAATCACAAAAGGCAGAATACCAGAAAAGGGGAAGAGAAAGCCTAAAGACGAGCCAAATAATATCGGAAAACTCAGTGGATGAGAAAATATCAGGGCTAACATTCCGTCCTAAGCAGACTAGATATTGCAGAGGGATGCGTGAATGACTTTGAAGACAGGGGAACACAAATCCCTCGGTCAGAAGCACACATAGGAAAGCAAGTGCAAACCAATGAAAACATTGCTGTTGAATCCTGGTTGAAGACAAGGCATGAAAGACTAAAATTCGCAAGAGTCCTTGATGGAAAAGCAAGAGATAAAGAAACAAACAATGTTTGAAAAGTGATGTGTAGAAAAATCAGACTGAAACTTGCTGAAAGCCAAGATAGAATCATCTAGGCGAATTCAGGAAGTACACAGCGTCCAAAAGAGGTGGAATCCCAATAGACTTAGCAGCAGCTGTATGATCCAAATCAACAAAGTTCATGAGCATCCCAGTGATTTAAATTGCACCTGGAGGAAAGCAACAGAGTCACAAGGGAACCTCCAGAGGGGTTTCAGCTGCTATCTCAGCAGCAATATTGCAGGACAGGGAGGAGTGCCAGGACATAGACCATAGCTTGAATGGCAAAATGCTGCCATCTAGGGTAGCCTAAGCCACATGACCACCATTTCTAATAACAGCAGAGCTAGAGAATGCCACAGACCTGCAAATCTTAAACGAATTCAGCAGTTCGAAACTTATCCTAAAAGAAAGGTTGAGAATTCTCCCCTGAAGGGATAAGCAGCATGATGAAATGGAAAGAAGAAAACCCTTATTGGAAATGCAAGAAGAGCATGAGTGGAAAAGAAGAAACAAGAAGAAGGCAAGGAGGACATCAAAACCCTAAAGATGGGAGAGGGAAGCAGGAAATCATAGGGGATTGGAAGCACTATCTTAAGGGAGTCAGCTTATATGACTCTCTGTTGGAAGCAAACGGAGAGATGCATGGCCTGACGTGTTTGCGAAACAAACGAGAAGCAGACCAAGAAAGAATCAAACAAACAAACAACACAAAAAGGGTAGGGTAACATGAATATTCAAAAGAAATTACTCAAGGTGATGTCAAGGATCATTCAGTACGCATCGACCCAGTATCGCGGCTTGAATGTACTCAGCACACCTGTATTCGGAAATCAGAGGCGTGCATTTATATTCGTAAATATTGATTCATAGGAGCATATCGTGACCTAACCCAAATGCCGATTTGGAATCCAATGGATTCCTAGTCCGTGATATAGACTTGCAAGTCTTCCAACAGGTTGAATGAATGCCATCTTCTACACTACGTCGAGAAGAAATGGCACAAGCCTATAACAAGGAAAAGTAGCTCCGCAAAAGTGTACTAAGATCAAAAGAGACAGGCAGTAAAGTGCACATTGGGGATTGTATCATTCCTAGGAATTTCAGCCCCCTTGAAACAAATGGATAGATGTCCCGTGAATGCGGGTGTTTCAGCAGAAATCAACCGACGGCTATGTATTGCGGGTGTGCCCATATTACAGGAACAATAGTTTCCCTTAGTGGGTCTCTGTGTACTGTGAACTGTTAGAAAGTTTAAAGACGTGTGAAATATTCAACTGAAAATGGACACACTTCCCTCTGTTGCTACAGTGCATACAGATCTGAACAAAAGGAAAGAGGGAAGAACAAAGGCCCATGGGACGCTAGTGGGTAGAATCACATTTACCTTAGGAACCTCTCGTCGGATGCAGCCCCTCCCCCAACACTGACAAGATGCAGCAGCCATTGGGGATGGCAGTTAGCGGTTGGATTCCAGGTGGAATGTTGGTGTGTACCGCGAGGCTTGTTGTGGCTGGTGGATCCTAGGTAACCGGGCAGAGTTCTGTGGGTGGATCAGTATGATGGAGGGGCTGCCGCCCTCTGTGGAGCTTGGCTTAGGTCTTTGGTCCGGGAAGCTGTGTCAGTTCGAGATACTGCTGCTGCCCAAAGACCTGAGTTCACGGGTCAGTTTCCAGAACCTGAAAGGGCAGACAGTGGAAGATCTGCCTGTCTTCAGCTTACTGGAGAGGCTCCGAGGTCCTTTCAGACTTGCCCAGTCCTGTTGAAGTCGACTTTATGGGAGACACGAAGAGAAGCTGGCCGAAAATATGGCTGCACGGATTGAGGAGAGATGCGAACACATTGATGAGAGATGTTCTGCTACAATAGAGAATACTGGCCTGGAGACAGCTGTAGAGGATAGCAGGCTCGAAAGGCATTCATGAGACATATTGAACCTCGCTGATACTAGCAGAAACATACGGAGGGCCACCGTGGACTGGAGGAAGTTCCTCAATTCT
Organism: Vicugna pacos; assembly: GCF_048564905.1. Lineage (NCBI taxonomy): Eukaryota > Metazoa > Chordata > Mammalia > Artiodactyla > Camelidae > Vicugna > Vicugna pacos. The sequence goes on from NW_027328740.1 coordinate 7,135,497, forward strand.
CTGCTCCAAGAACGGGTCCAAGATCCCTGACGTCTAAAGAGAAGAGATGGCAGAGATGATAAAAACGCTCATGTTCTTGAAAGAGGTCAGATAATCCACACGACCCAAGGGGCAATTCCAAGCCATTCAGATCAAAGTGCACCAAGCCCAGGTAAGCCTTTTCCCAGGTTTGGGCCTAGCTATCAAGCACTTGCTCTTCCCTCCCCTCCACTCAGGCATCCATTTTGAGGGATCAGTCCCTGAGCTGCAATGAAGCCAGTAAGAGAAGAGCAAGCCCCTCCTAGAATCAGAGTTCCTCTAGCTTCATCCTCTGTGAACAACAGGGAACCCCATAAAGGTCAAATACTCTCGTATGAAATAGATAGGAATTGAATACTTAGCTCCCACAAAGAAACGATGGCCTTCCGCTAGATTCAGCAAATGCTGGGTTTATGTCTTCTCTGGGGTGAAGGGAGTGTGGTAAGTGAGGGGAATCCTTGACTGAACTTGAATATGTATTAGGCCTCCGTTTTTCAAGACAGTCTAGGTAAATATTAGAAGTCAGATAGTGAACTGAACTGTAAAAGTCGCCAATGACATGAAAGACACAGCTTATGTGGACCGTCTTTCAATTGAGTCAAGCCCCCGGGGGCAATCTATCATGGGGGTGCAGACTTGGTTGCATTCAAGTGCTTTACCCAACATGATCGGATGATTAAGCGTTCTCATCACTGATAGAAGAACACCTGGTTCTCAGAAGCCTAGCAGAGCTGCAGCAGGGTTTTCATAGCTATAATGCCTCTAGTTTCTTTGGATTCAAAGCGAAATGTATATATTTAGTTCGTTTTCTCTTGTATTTTCCTTCAGAGGGATGTTACACCTTGAAATGCCAACATTGACCAGTAGGTGTCATCGGGAGTAAAGGGCACCACATGCACAAGTGAATCCAAGCTTGGGGGTTATTTCATGTTTCCATTAGTTATTTCAAGGGTCCTGTTGGTTTCAGAGGCTTCCACAGTAAAGAGTTGACATGACCCCTTTAACAGTTCGGACTGCTAGTTTGCATTCTATCTGTCTATGTTTTCCTTAGAGCTGACAAAATGTTACCGAAATTGACAAGTCTGGCTTCTAGGTCGATTTAGCATGTTTCAGAAACTAAGATCATTTTCGTATAACTCCCAAAACATTTATATAAATTCTATTAAATTTTTAAAGACTGCAAATGAGAGATCAACACAATGTCAAAACAGGAGTCTTCGGACAATCCCTCCCACCACGGCTGTATAGAAACAAAGAGATAAAAAAAAATCACATTTCTGTGAAATGTATCTGGAAAGTGTTGATTCATCGATGCCCAGTTGACAGAGAATCAGTGCAACCTGCGCTCACTCGCTCCCATGAACACAGCAATGGAAACATCCACTCACCCAGCCCTTGGCACAGGACACTTGCCGAAGAGAGGTCTGTTACTTCCAAAGACAGGATGAGGCCACAGAACACCTGGAAGCAGGAGAAGGAAAAGCAGGGAATGGATACCAGTGCATGGTCTGAGCCCTGTTGATGGAGCAGTAAAGGTGAAACTCTCTTTAACTTGGACGCACACTCTCAAGCGGACAGGAGACATGGGATTGAAGGTGATGCGCTGAGTGTTAGAAGAGTGCACAGCAGATGCTTGGCTGACAGAACTCAAAGAATCCAGTGCAAAATATCCCCACAGTTGATTCTGAGACCGAGATCCGAGCTGCCAAATTTGAGGTAGCAGAGGCAGCGTTCAGGGAGGGATAGGGCTCCGGATGATGGCACACGCTGAGTCTCAGGGATCTGGAGTGCGTTGTGGGATGTGGTGGGTCCTATCAAGAGAGCAAACCGACCTGTGACCCCAATGAGCAAGCAACCACCCTGGCGCGCGCAGTTGAAATTATCGATATGTCCCATGGCCACACCCAGTGCATCTGCAGGACCAGAGACCAATTTGGCATTTTGCCAATAGAGCATGTGTGGGGCTGAATCAGAGATATTGTGCATCGGGTCTGAGGGATCCAGGGGGCCTTGGGTTTGAATTCAGAATGAAAAGCCTTAGGATCTGCTACATTCATAACCTGGGCTGTGATTATGGTTTGGTTTGAGGCACAGGATGTGCAACAGCTCTGTGGTTGCCTTCGTGCACCCGTGCCACAAGGATGAGAGGACAAGGAAGTGTGGTCCAAGACCACAGCGTGAGAAGAGGAAGGATTTCCTTCAGTTTATCTCTCAAAAGCGGATGCTACATTTTGGATGGCACCGGCACGGTTCGGCAGCGAGGACACCAAGTTCGGGCTGCGGGATCATTCCAGCAGGCCCTGATGTGTGACATCCATAGATATGCTTCCACTGGTGTTTCTGTAGACAGAGAAGCTCTTGGAAGAACTGGTTTCAGTGGGACATTCCCGTGGCACTACAAAGCACAAGCGCACTCACACTCTGCTCTTCTGGAAACACTCCAAAATAACATAGAGTAGAATGCAGAGCTGAGAAGCTTTAGAAGCTCCATTTCCACCAGAGGAAGTGTCCTGTGCTCTTTCAGATTTGTGAGATAAGCGTAATCAAAATGAGGTTATCCTAATCGAAATAGTATGGGGTGTTCATCACAACAAGGCAACACCAGCAATTGGAGATAGACCAGACAACACACACAGGAACAGGACATGGCATCAATGTCTAGGAAAATTTGTCCTCACAGAAATCCCATGCAATTGTGTAGAGCCAAGAGTCTAAAGTTTTCACTTAACCAAGCCCTAGAAGTCTACATTAGATACCTGAAATTACCTGACCAGTAGAGATGAAGAAATACAGTAAAAGGAAAAGGAAGTACCATTTTCAGTTCCCAAGAGATTGAAGGCCCTAAAGATAAGCTTTCAGACAACTAGACTGCAAAACGCTCTCCAGAGCAAGTATTGAAAATGGAGGTGAGGGAAACACTGAAGAACAACAGTGTCTCAGAATCACAAAAGGCAGAATACCAGAAAAGGGGAAGAGAAAGCCTAAAGACGAGCCAAATAATATCGGAAAACTCAGTGGATGAGAAAATATCAGGGCTAACATTCCGTCCTAAGCAGACTAGATATTGCAGAGGGATGCGTGAATGACTTTGAAGACAGGGGAACACAAATCCCTCGGTCAGAAGCACACATAGGAAAGCAAGTGCAAACCAATGAAAACATTGCTGTTGAATCCTGGTTGAAGACAAGGCATGAAAGACTAAAATTCGCAAGAGTCCTTGATGGAAAAGCAAGAGATAAAGAAACAAACAATGTTTGAAAAGTTATGTGTAGAAAAATCAGACTGAAACTTGCTGAAAGCCAAGATAGAATCATCTAGGCGAATTCAGGAAGTACACAGCGTCCAAAAGAGGTGGAATCCCAATAGACTTAGCAGCAGCTGTATGATCCAAATCAACAAAGTTCATGAGCATCCCAGTGATTTAAATTGCACCTGGAGGAAAGCAACAGAGTCACAAGGGAACCTCCAGAGGGGTTTCAGCTGCTATCTCAGCAGCAATATTGCAGGACAGGGAGGAGTGCCAGGACATAGACCATAGCTTGAATGGCAAAATGCTGCCATCTAGGGTAGCCTAAGCCACATGACCACCATTTCTAATAACAGCAGAGCTAGAGAATGCCACAGACCTGCAAATCTTAAACGAATTCAGCAGTTCGAAACTTATCCTAAAAGAAAGGTTGAGAATTCTCCCCTGAAGGGATAAGCAGCATGATGAAATGGAAAGAAGAAAACCCTTATTGGAAATGCAAGAAGAGCATGAGTGGAAAAGAAGAAACAAGAAGAAGGCAAGGAGGACATCAAAACCCTAAAGATGGGAGAGGGAAGCAGGAAATCATAGGGGATTGGAAGCACTATCTTAAGGGAGTCAGCTTATATGACTCTCTGTTGGAAGCAAACGGAGAGATGCATGGCCTGACGTGTTTGCGAAACAAACGAGAAGCAGACCAAGAAAGAATCAAACAAACAAACAACACAAAAAGGGTAGGGTAACATGAATATTCAAAAGAAATTACTCAAGGTGATGTCAAGGATCATTCAGTACGCATCGACCCAGTATCGCGGCTTGAATGTACTCAGCACACCTGTATTCGGAAATCAGAGGCGTGCATTTATATTCGTAAATATTGATTCATAGGAGCATATCGTGACCTAACCCAAATGCCGATTTGGAATCCAATGGATTCCTAGTCCGTGATATAGACTTGCAAGTCTTCCAACAGGTTGAATGAATGCCATCTTCTACACTACGTCGAGAAGAAATGGCACAAGCCTATAACAAGGAAAAGTAGCTCCGCAAAAGTGTACTAAGATCAAAAGAGACAGGCAGTAAAGTGCACATTGGGGATTGTATCATTCCTAGGAATTTCAGCCCCCTTGAAACAAATGGATAGATGTCCCGTGAATGCGGGTGTTTCAGCAGAAATCAACCGACGGCTATGTATTGCGGGTGTGCCCATATTACAGGAACAATAGTTTCCCTTAGTGGGTCTCTGTGTACTGTGAACTGTTAGAAAGTTTAAAGACGTGTGAAATATTCAACTGAAAATGGACACACTTCCCTCCGTTGCTACAGTGCATACAGATCTGAACAAAAGGAAAGAGGGAAGAACAAAGGCCCATGGGACGCTAGTGGGTAGAATCACATTTACCTTAGGAACCTCTCGTCGGATGCAGCCCCTCCCCCAACACTGACAAGATGCAGCAGCCATTGGGGATGGCAGTTCGCGGTTGGATTCCAGGTGGAATGTTGGTGTGTACCGCGAGGCTTGTTGTGGCTGGTGGATCCTAGGTAACCGGGCAGAGTTCTGTGGGTGGATCAGTATGATGGAGGGGCTGCCGCCCTCTGTGGAGCTTGGCTTAGGTCTTTGGTCCGGGAAGCTGTGTCAGTTCGAGATACTGCTGCTGCCCAAAGACCTGAGTTCACGGGTCAGTTTCCAGAACCTGAAAGGGCAGACAGTGGAAGATCTGCCTGTCTTCAGCTTACTGGAGAGGCTCCGAGGTCCTTTCAGACTTGCCCAGTCCTGTTGAAGTCGACTTTATGGGAGACACGAAGAGAAGCTGGCCGAAAATATGGCTGCACGGATTGAGGAGAGATGCGAACACATTGATGAGAGATGTTCTGCTACAATAGAGAATACTGGCCTGGAGACAGCTGTAGAGGATAGCAGGCTCGAAAGGCATTCATGAGACATATTGAACCTCGCTGATACTAGCAGAAACATACGGAGGGCCACCGTGGACTGGAGGAAGTTCCTCAATTCTCTGCTCCAAGAACGGGTCCAAGATCCCTGACGTCTAAAGAGAAGAGATGGCAGAGATGATAAAAACGCTCATGTTCTTGAAAGAGGTCAGATAATCCACACGACCCAAGGGGCAATTCCAAGCCATTCAGATCAAAGTGCACCAAGCCCAGGTAAGCCTTTTCCCAGGTTTGGGCCTAGCTATCAAGCACTTGCTCTTCCCTCCCCTCCACTCAGGCATCCATTTTGAGGGATCAGTCCCTGAGCTGCAATGAAGCCAGTAAGAGAAGAGCAAGCCCCTCCTAGAATCAGAGTTCCTCTAGCTTCATCCTCTGTGAACAACAGGGAACCCCATAAAGGTCAAATACTCTCGTATGAAATAGATAGGAATTGAATACTTAGCTCCCACAAAGAAACGATGGCCTTCCGCTAGATTCAGCAAATGCTGGGTTTATGTCTTCTCTGGGGTGAAGGGAGTGTGGTAAGTGAGGGGAATCCTTGACTGAACTTGAATATGTATTAGGCCTCCGTTTTTCAAGACAGTCTAGGTAAATATTAGAAGTCAGATAGTGAACTGAACTGTAAAAGTCGCCAATGACATGAAAGACACAGCTTATGTGGACCGTCTTTCAATTGAGTCAAGCCCCCGGGGGCAATCTATCATGGGGGTGCAGACTTGGTTGCATTCAAGTGCTTTACCCAACATGATCGGATGATTAAGCGTTCTCATCACTGATAGAAGAACACCTGGTTCTCAGAAGCCTAGCAGAGCTGCAGCAGGGTTTTCATAGCTATAATGCCTCTAGTTTCTTTGGATTCAAAGCGAAATGTATATATTTAGTTCGTTTTCTCTTGTATTTTCCTTCAGAGGGATGTTACACCTTGAAATGCCAACATTGACCAGTAGGTGTCATCGGGAGTAAAGGGCACCACATGCACAAGTGAATCCAAGCTTGGGGGTTATTTCATGTTTCCATTAGTTATTTCAAGGGTCCTGTTGGTTTCAGAGGCTTCCACAGTAAAGAGTTGACATGACCCCTTTAACAGTTCGGACTGCTAGTTTGCATTCTATCTGTCTATGTTTTCCTTAGAGCTGACAAAATGTTACCGAAATTGACAAGTCTGGCTTCTAGGTCGATTTAGCATGTTTCAGAAACTAAGATCATTTTCGTATAACTCCCAAAACATTTATATAAATTCTATTAAATTTTTAAAGACTGCAAATGAGAGATCAACACAATGTCAAAACAGGAGTCTTCGGACAATCCCTCCCACCACGGCTGTATAGAAACAAAGAGATAAAAAAAAATCACATTTCTGTGAAATGTATCTGGAAAGTGTTGATTCATCGATGCCCAGTTGACAGAGAATCAGTGCAACCTGCGCTCACTCGCTCCCATGAACACAGCAATGGAAACATCCACTCACCCAGCCCTTGGCACAGGACACTTGCCGAAGAGAGGTCTGTTACTTCCAAAGACAGGATGAGGCCACAGAACACCTGGAAGCAGGAGAAGGAAAAGCAGGGAATGGATACCAGTGCATGGTCTGAGCCCTGTTGATGGAGCAGTAAAGGTGAAACTCTCTTTAACTTGGACGCACACTCTCAAGCGGACAGGAGACATGGGATTGAAGGTGATGCGCTGAGTGTTAGAAGAGTGCACAGCAGATGCTTGGCTGACAGAACTCAAAGAATCCAGTGCAAAATATCCCCACAGTTGATTCTGAGACCGAGATCCGAGCTGCCAAATTTGAGGTAGCAGAGGCAGCGTTCAGGGAGGGATAGGGCTCCGGATGATGGCACACACTGAGTCTCAGGGATCTGGAGTGCGTTGTGGGATGTGGTGGGTCCTATCAAGAGAGCAAACCGACCTGTGACCCCAATGAGCAAGCAACCACCCTGGCGCGCGCAGTTGAAATTATCGATATGTCCCATGGCCACACCCAGTGCATCTGCAGGACCAGAGACCAATTTGGCATTTTGCCAATAGAGCATGTGTGGGGCTGAATCAGAGATATTGTGCATCGGGTCTGAGGGATCCAGGGGGCCTTGGGTTTGAATTCAGAATGAAAAGCCTTAGGATCTGCTACATTCATAACCTGGGCTGTGATTATGGTTTGGTTTGAGGCACAGGATGTGCAACAGCTCTGTGGTTGCCTTCGTGCACCCGTGCCACAAGGATGAGAGGACAAGGAAGTGTGGTCCAAGACCACAGCGTGAGAAGAGGAAGGATTTCCTTCAGTTTATCTCTCAAAAGTGGATGCTACATTTTGGATGGCACCGGCACGGTTCGGCAGCGAGGACACCAAGTTCGGGCTGCGGGATCATTCCAGCAGGCCCTGATGTGTGACATCCATAGATATGCTTCCACTGGTGTTTCTGTAGACAGAGAAGCTCTTGGAAGAACTGGTTTCAGTGGGACATTCCCGTGGCACTACAAAGCACAAGCGCACTCACACTCTGCTCTTCTGGAAACACTCCAAAATAACATAGAGTAGAATGCAGAGCTGAGAAGCTTTAGAAGCTCCATTTCCACCAGAGGAAGTGTCCTGTGCTCTTTCAGATTTGTGAGATAAGCGTAATCAAAATGAGGTTATCCTAATCGAAATAGTATGGGGTGTTCATCACAACAAGGCAACACCAGCAATTGGAGATAGACCAGACAACACACACAGGAACAGGACATGGCATCAATGTCTAGGAAAATTTGTCCTCACAGAAATCCCATGCAATTGTGTAGAGCCAAGAGTCTAAAGTTTTCACTTAACCAAGCCCTAGAAGTCTACATTAGATACCTGAAATTACCTGACCAGTAGAGATGAAGAAATACAGTAAAAGGAAAAGGAAGTACCATTTTCAGTTCCCAAGAGATTGAAGGCCCTAAAGATAAGCTTTCAGACAACTAGACTGCAAAACGCTCTCCAGAGCAAGTATTGAAAATGGAGGTGAGGGAAACACTGAAGAACAACAGTGTCTCAGAATCACAAAAGGCAGAATACCAGAAAAGGGGAAGAGAAAGCCTAAAGACGAGCCAAATAATATCGGAAAACTCAGTGGATGAGAAAATATCAGGGCTAACATTCCGTCCTAAGCAGACTAGATATTGCAGAGGGATGCGTGAATGACTTTGAAGACAGGGGAACACAAATCCCTCGGTCAGAAGCACACATAGGAAAGCAAGTGCAAACCAATGAAAACATTGCTGTTGAATCCTGGTTGAAGACAAGGCATGAAAGACTAAAATTCGCAAGAGTCCTTGATGGAAAAGCAAGAGATAAAGAAACAAACAATGTTTGAAAAGTTATGTGTAGAAAAATCAGACTGAAACTTGCTGAAAGCCAAGATAGAATCATCTAGGCGAATTCAGGAAGTACACAGCGTCCAAAAGAGGTGGAATCCCAATAGACTTAGCAGCAGCTGTATGATCCAAATCAACAAAGTTCATGAGCATCCCAGTGATTTAAATTGCACCTGGAGGAAAGCAACAGAGTCACAAGGGAACCTCCAGAGGGGTTTCAGCTGCTATCTCAGCAGCAATATTGCAGGACAGGGAGGAGTGCCAGGACATAGACCATAGCTTGAATGGCAAAATGCTGCCATCTAGGGTAGCCTAAGCCACATGACCACCATTTCTAATAACAGCAGAGCTAGAGAATGCCACAGACCTGCAAATCTTAAACGAATTCAGCAGTTCGAAACTTATCCTAAAAGAAAGGTTGAGAATTCTCCCCTGAAGGGATAAGCAGCATGATGAAATGGAAAGAAGAAAACCCTTATTGGAAATGCAAGAAGAGCATGAGTGGAAAAGAAGAAACAAGAAGAAGGCAAGGAGGACATCAAAACCCTAAAGATGGGAGAGGGAAGCAGGAAATCATAGGGGATTGGAAGCACTATCTTAAGGGAGTCAGCTTATATGACTCTCTGTTGGAAGCAAACGGAGAGATGCATGGCCTGACGTGTTTGCGAAACAAACGAGAAGCAGACCAAGAAAGAATCAAACAAACAAACAACACAAAAAGGGTAGGGTAACATGAATATTCAAAAGAAATTACTCAAGGTGATGTCAAGGATCATTCAGTACGCATCGACCCAGTATCGCGGCTTGAATGTACTCAGCACACCTGTATTCGGAAATCAGAGGCGTGCATTTATATTCGTAAATATTGATTCATAGGAGCATATCGTGACCTAACCCAAATGCCGATTTGGAATCCAATGGATTCCTAGTCCGTGATATAGACTTGCAAGTCTTCCAACAGGTTGAATGAATGCCATCTTCTACACTACGTCGAGAAGAAATGGCACAAGCCTATAACAAGGAAAAGTAGCTCCGCAAAAGTGTACTAAGATCAAAAGAGACAGGCAGTAAAGTGCACATTGGGGATTGTATCATTCCTAGGAATTTCAGCCCCCTTGAAACAAATGGATAGATGTCCCGTGAATGCGGGTGTTTCAGCAGAAATCAACCGACGGCTATGTATTGCGGGTGTGCCCATATTACAGGAACAATAGTTTCCCTTAGTGGGTCTCTGTGTACTGTGAACTGTTAGAAAGTTTAAAGACGTGTGAAATATTCAACTGAAAATGGACACACTTCCCTCCGTTGCTACAGTGCATACAGATCTGAACAAAAGGAAAGAGGGAAGAACAAAGGCCCATGGGACGCTAGTGGGTAGAATCACATTTACCTTAGGAACCTCTCGTCGGATGCAGCCCCTCCCCCAACACTGACAAGATGCAGCAGCCATTGGGGATGGCAGTTAGCGGTTGGATTCCAGGTGGAATGTTGGTGTGTACCGCGAGGCTTGTTGTGGCTGGTGGATCCTAGGTAACCGGGCAGAGTTCTGTGGGTGGATCAGTATGATGGAGGGGCTGCCGCCCTCTGTGGAGCTTGGCTTAGGTCTTTGGTCCGGGAAGCTGTGTCAGTTCGAGATACTGCTGCTGCCCAAAGACCTGAGTTCACGGGTCAGTTTCCAGAACCTGAAAGGGCAGACAGTGGAAGATCTGCCTGTCTTCAGCTTACTGGAGAGGCTCCGAGGTCCTTTCAGACTTGCCCAGTCCTGTTGAAGTCGACTTTATGGGAGACACGAAGAGAAGCTGGCCGAAAATATGGCTGCACGGATTGAGGAGAGATGCGAACACATTGATGAGAGATGTTCTGCTACAATAGAGAATACTGGCCTGGAGACAGCTGTAGAGGATAGCAGGCTCGAAAGGCATTCATGAGACATATTGAACCTCGCTGATACTAGCAGAAACATACGGAGGGCCACCGTGGACTGGAGGAAGTTCCTCAATTCTCTGCTCCAAGAACGGGTCCAAGATCCCTGACGTCTAAAGAGAAGAGATGGCAGAGATGATAAAAACGCTCATGTTCTTGAAAGAGGTCAGATAATCCACACGACCCAAGGGGCAATTCCAAGCCATTCAGATCAAAGTGCACCAAGCCCAGGTAAGCCTTTTCCCAGGTTTGGGCCTAGCTATCAAGCACTTGCTCTTCCCTCCCCTCCACTCAGGCATCCATTTTGAGGGATCAGTCCCTGAGCTGCAATGAAGCCAGTAAGAGAAGAGCAAGCCCCTCCTAGAATCAGAGTTCCTCTAGCTTCATCCTCTGTGAACAACAGGGAACCCCATAAAGGTCAAATACTCTCGTATGAAATAGATAGGAATTGAATACTTAGCTCCCACAAAGAAACGATGGCCTTCCGCTAGATTCAGCAAATGCTGGGTTTATGTCTTCTCTGGGGTGAAGGGAGTGTGGTAAGTGAGGGGAATCCTTGACTGAACTTGAATATGTATTAGGCCTCCGTTTTTCAAGACAGTCTAGGTAAATATTAGAAGTCAGATAGTGAACTGAACTGTAAAAGTCGCCAATGACATGAAAGACACAGCTTATGTGGACCGTCTTTCAATTGAGTCAAGCCCCCGGGGGCAATCTATCATGGGGGTGCAGACTTGGTTGCATTCAAGTGCTTTACCCAACATGATCGGATGATTAAGCGTTCTCATCACTGATAGAAGAACACCTGGTTCTCAGAAGCCTAGCAGAGCTGCAGCAGGGTTTTCATAGCTATAATGCCTCTAGTTTCTTTGGATTCAAAGCGAAATGTATATATTTAGTTCGTTTTCTCTTGTATTTTCCTTCAGAGGGATGTTACACCTTGAAATGCCAACATTGACCAGTAGGTGTCATCGGGAGTAAAGGGCACCACATGCACAAGTGAATCCAAGCTTGGGGGTTATTTCATGTTTCCATTAGTTATTTCAAGGGTCCTGTTGGTTTCAGAGGCTTCCACAGTAAAGAGTTGACATGACCCCTTTAACAGTTCGGACTGCTAGTTTGCATTCTATCTGTCTATGTTTTCCTTAGAGCTGACAAAATGTTACCGAAATTGACAAGTCTGGCTTCTAGGTCGATTTAGCATGTTTCAGAAACTAAGATCATTTTCGTATAACTCCCAAAACATTTATATAAATTCTATTAAATTTTTAAAGACTGCAAATGAGAGATCAACACAATGTCAAAACAGGAGTCTTCGGACAATCCCTCCCACCACGGCTGTATAGAAACAAAGAGATAAAAAAAAATCACATTTCTGTGAAATGTATCTGGAAAGTGTTGATTCATCGATGCCCAGTTGACAGAGAATCAGTGCAACCTGCGCTCACTCGCTCCCATGAACACAGCAATGGAAACATCCACTCACCCAGCCCTTGGCACAGGACACTTGCCGAAGAGAGGTCTGTTACTTCCAAAGACAGGATGAGGCCACAGAACACCTGGAAGCAGGAGAAGGAAAAGCAGGGAATGGATACCAGTGCATGGTCTGAGCCCTGTTGATGGAGCAGTAAAGGTGAAACTCTCTTTAACTTGGACGCACACTCTCAAGCGGACAGGAGACATGGGATTGAAGGTGATGCGCTGAGTGTTAGAAGAGTGCACAGCAGATGCTTGGCTGACAGAACTCAAAGAATCCAGTGCAAAATATCCCCACAGTTGATTCTGAGACCGAGATCCGAGCTGCCAAATTTGAGGTAGCAGAGGCAGCGTTCAGGGAGGGATAGGGCTCCGGATGATGGCACACACTGAGTCTCAGGGATCTGGAGTGCGTTGTGGGATGTGGTGGGTCCTATCAAGAGAGCAAACCGACCTGTGACCCCAATGAGCAAGCAACCACCCTGGCGCGCGCAGTTGAAATTATCGATATGTCCCATGGCCACACCCAGTGCATCTGCAGGACCAGAGACCAATTTGGCATTTTGCCAATAGAGCATGTGTGGGGCTGAATCAGAGATATTGTGCATCGGGTCTGAGGGATCCAGGGGGCCTTGGGTTTGAATTCAGAATGAAAAGCCTTAGGATCTGCTACATTCATAACCTGGGCTGTGATTATGGTTTGGTTTGAGGCACAGGATGTGCAACAGCTCTGTGGTTGCCTTCGTGCACCCGTGCCACAAGGATGAGAGGACAAGGAAGTGTGGTCCAAGACCACAGCGTGAGAAGAGGAAGGATTTCCTTCAGTTTATCTCTCAAAAGTGGATGCTACATTTTGGATGGCACCGGCACGGTTCGGCAGCGAGGACACCAAGTTCGGGCTGCGGGATCATTCCAGCAGGCCCTGATGTGTGACATCCATAGATATGCTTCCACTGGTGTTTCTGTAGACAGAGAAGCTCTTGGAAGAACTGGTTTCAGTGGGACATTCCCGTGGCACTACAAAGCACAAGCGCACTCACACTCTGCTCTTCTGGAAACACTCCAAAATAACATAGAGTAGAATGCAGAGCTGAGAAGCTTTAGAAGCTCCATTTCCACCAGAGGAAGTGTCCTGTGCTCTTTCAGATTTGTGAGATAAGCGTAATCAAAATGAGGTTATCCTAATCGAAATAGTATGGGGTGTTCATCACAACAAGGCAACACCAGCAATTGGAGATAGACCAGACAACACACACAGGAACAGGACATGGCATCAATGTCTAGGAAAATTTGTCCTCACAGAAATCCCATGCAATTGTGTAGAGCCAAGAGTCTAAAGTTTTCACTTAACCAAGCCCTAGAAGTCTACATTAGATACCTGAAATTACCTGACCAGTAGAGATGAAGAAATACAGTAAAAGGAAAAGGAAGTACCATTTTCAGTTCCCAAGAGATTGAAGGCCCTAAAGATAAGCTTTCAGACAACTAGACTGCAAAACGCTCTCCAGAGCAAGTATTGAAAATGGAGGTGAGGGAAACACTGAAGAACAACAGTGTCTCAGAATCACAAAAGGCAGAATACCAGAAAAGGGGAAGAGAAAGCCTAAAGACGAGCCAAATAATATCGGAAAACTCAGTGGATGAGAAAATATCAGGGCTAACATTCCGTCCTAAGCAGACTAGATATTGCAGAGGGATGCGTGAATGACTTTGAAGACAGGGGAACACAAATCCCTCGGTCAGAAGCACACATAGGAAAGCAAGTGCAAACCAATGAAAACATTGCTGTTGAATCCTGGTTGAAGACAAGGCATGAAAGACTAAAATTCGCAAGAGTCCTTGATGGAAAAGCAAGAGATAAAGAAACAAACAATGTTTGAAAAGTTATGTGTAGAAAAATCAGACTGAAACTTGCTGAAAGCCAAGATAGAATCATCTAGGCGAATTCAGGAAGTACACAGCGTCCAAAAGAGGTGGAATCCCAATAGACTTAGCAGCAGCTGTATGATCCAAATCAACAAAGTTCATGAGCATCCCAGTGATTTAAATTGCACCTGGAGGAAAGCAACAGAGTCACAAGGGAACCTCCAGAGGGGTTTCAGCTGCTATCTCAGCAGCAATATTGCAGGACAGGGAGGAGTGCCAGGACATAGACCATAGCTTGAATGGCAAAATGCTGCCATCTAGGGTAGCCTAAGCCACATGACCACCATTTCTAATAACAGCAGAGCTAGAGAATGCCACAGACCTGCAAATCTTAAACGAATTCAGCAGTTCGAAACTTATCCTAAAAGAAAGGTTGAGAATTCTCCCCTGAAGGGATAAGCAGCATGATGAAATGGAAAGAAGAAAACCCTTATTGGAAATGCAAGAAGAGCATGAGTGGAAAAGAAGAAACAAGAAGAAGGCAAGGAGGACATCAAAACCCTAAAGATGGGAGAGGGAAGCAGGAAATCATAGGGGATTGGAAGCACTATCTTAAGGGAGTCAGCTTATATGACTCTCTGTTGGAAGCAAACGGAGAGATGCATGGCCTGACGTGTTTGCGAAACAAACGAGAAGCAGACCAAGAAAGAATCAAACAAACAAACAACACAAAAAGGGTAGGGTAACATGAATATTCAAAAGAAATTACTCAAGGTGATGTCAAGGATCATTCAGTACGCATCGACCCAGTATCGCGGCTTGAATGTACTCAGCACACCTGTATTCGGAAATCAGAGGCGTGCATTTATATTCGTAAATATTGATTCATAGGAGCATATCGTGACCTAACCCAAATGCCGATTTGGAATCCAATGGATTCCTAGTCCGTGATATAGACTTGCAAGTCTTCCAACAGGTTGAATGAATGCCATCTTCTACACTACGTCGAGAAGAAATGGCACAAGCCTATAACAAGGAAAAGTAGCTCCGCAAAAGTGTACTAAGATCAAAAGAGACAGGCAGTAAAGTGCACATTGGGGATTGTATCATTCCTAGGAATTTCAGCCCCCTTGAAACAAATGGATAGATGTCCCGTGAATGCGGGTGTTTCAGCAGAAATCAACCGACGGCTATGTATTGCGGGTGTGCCCATATTACAGGAACAATAGTTTCCCTTAGTGGGTCTCTGTGTACTGTGAACTGTTAGAAAGTTTAAAGACGTGTGAAATATTCAACTGAAAATGGACACACTTCCCTCCGTTGCTACAGTGCATACAGATCTGAACAAAAGGAAAGAGGGAAGAACAAAGGCCCATGGGACGCTAGTGGGTAGAATCACATTTACCTTAGGAACCTCTCGTCGGATGCAGCCCCTCCCCCAACACTGACAAGATGCAGCAGCCATTGGGGATGGCAGTTAGCGGTTGGATTCCAGGTGGAATGTTGGTGTGTACCGCGAGGCTTGTTGTGGCTGGTGGATCCTAGGTAACCGGGCAGAGTTCTGTGGGTGGATCAGTATGATGGAGGGGCTGCCGCCCTCTGTGGAGCTTGGCTTAGGTCTTTGGTCCGGGAAGCTGTGTCAGTTCGAGATACTGCTGCTGCCCAAAGACCTGAGTTCACGGGTCAGTTTCCAGAACCTGAAAGGGCAGACAGTGGAAGATCTGCCTGTCTTCAGCTTACTGGAGAGGCTCCGAGGTCCTTTCAGACTTGCCCAGTCCTGTTGAAGTCGACTTTATGGGAGACACGAAGAGAAGCTGGCCGAAAATATGGCTGCACGGATTGAGGAGAGATGCGAACACATTGATGAGAGATGTTCTGCTACAATAGAGAATACTGGCCTGGAGACAGCTGTAGAGGATAGCAGGCTCGAAAGGCATTCATGAGACATATTGAACCTCGCTGATACTAGCAGAAACATACGGAGGGCCACCGTGGACTGGAGGAAGTTCCTCAATTCTCTGCTCCAAGAACGGGTCCAAGATCCCTGACGTCTAAAGAGAAGAGATGGCAGAGATGATAAAAACGCTCATGTTCTTGAAAGAGGTCAGATAATCCACACGACCCAAGGGGCAATTCCAAGCCATTCAGATCAAAGTGCACCAAGCCCAGGTAAGCCTTTTCCCAGGTTTGGGCCTAGCTATCAAGCACTTGCTCTTCCCTCCCCTCCACTCAGGCATCCATTTTGAGGGATCAGTCCCTGAGCTGCAATGAAGCCAGTAAGAGAAGAGCAAGCCCCTCCTAGAATCAGAGTTCCTCTAGCTTCATCCTCTGTGAACAACAGGGAACCCCATAAAGGTCAAATACTCTCGTATGAAATAGATAGGAATTGAATACTTAGCTCCCACAAAGAAACGATGGCCTTCCGCTAGATTCAGCAAATGCTGGGTTTATGTCTTCTCTGGGGTGAAGGGAGTGTGGTAAGTGAGGGGAATCCTTGACTGAACTTGAATATGTATTAGGCCTCCGTTTTTCAAGACAGTCTAGGTAAATATTAGAAGTCAGATAGTGAACTGAACTGTAAAAGTCGCCAATGACATGAAAGACACAGCTTATGTGGACCGTCTTTCAATTGAGTCAAGCCCCCGGGGGCAATCTATCATGGGGGTGCAGACTTGGTTGCATTCAAGTGCTTTACCCAACATGATCGGATGATTAAGCGTTCTCATCACTGATAGAAGAACACCTGGTTCTCAGAAGCCTAGCAGAGCTGCAGCAGGGTTTTCATAGCTATAATGCCTCTAGTTTCTTTGGATTCAAAGCGAAATGTATATATTTAGTTCGTTTTCTCTTGTATTTTCCTTCAGAGGGATGTTACACCTTGAAATGCCAACATTGACCAGTAGGTGTCATCGGGAGTAAAGGGCACCATATGCACAAGTGAATTTCAAGCTTGGGGGTTATTTCATGTTTCCATTAGTTATTTCAAGGGTCCTGTTGGTTTCAGAGGCTTCCACAGTAAAGAGTTGACATGACCCCTTTAACAGTTCGGACTGCTAGTTTGCATTCTATCTGTCTATGTTTTCCTTAGAGCTGACAAAATGTTACCGAAATTGACAAGTCTGGCTTCTAGGTCGATTTAGCATGTTTCAGAAACTAAGATCATTTTCGTATAACTCCCAAAACATTTATATAAATTCTATTAAATTTTTAAAGACTGCAAATGAGAGATCAACACAATGTCAAAACAGGAGTCTTCGGACAATCCCTCCCACCACGGCTGTATAGAAACAAAGAGATAAAAAAAAATCACATTTCTGTGAAATGTATCTGGAAAGTGTTGATTCATCGATGCCCAGTTGACAGAGAATCAGTGCAACCTGCGCTCACTCGCTCCCATGAACACAGCAATGGAAACATCCACTCACCCAGCCCTTGGCACAGGACACTTGCCGAAGAGAGGTCTGTTACTTCCAAAGACAGGATGAGGCCACAGAACACCTGGAAGCAGGAGAAGGAAAAGCAGGGAATGGATACCAGTGCATGGTCTGAGCCCTGTTGATGGAGCAGTAAAGGTGAAACTCTCTTTAACTTGGACGCACACTCTCAAGCGGACAGGAGACATGGGATTGAAGGTGATGCGCTGAGTGTTAGAAGAGTGCACAGCAGATGCTTGGCTGACAGAACTCAAAGAATCCAGTGCAAAATATCCCCACAGTTGATTCTGAGACCGAGATCCGAGCTGCCAAATTTGAGGTAGCAGAGGCAGCGTTCAGGGAGGGATAGGGCTCCGGATGATGGCACACGCTGAGTCTCAGGGATCTGGAGTGCGTTGTGGGATGTGGTGGGTCCTATCAAGAGAGCAAACCGACCTGTGACCCCAATGAGCAAGCAACCACCCTGGCGCGCGCAGTTGAAATTATCGATATGTCCCATGGCCACACCCAGTGCATCTGCAGGACCAGAGACCAATTTGGCATTTTGCCAATAGAGCATGTGTGGGGCTGAATCAGAGATATTGTGCATCGGGTCTGAGGGATCCAGGGGGCCTTGGGTTTGAATTCAGAATGAAAAGCCTTAGGATCTGCTACATTCATAACCTGGGCTGTGATTATGGTTTGGTTTGAGGCACAGGATGTGCAACAGCTCTGTGGTTGCCTTCGTGCACCCGTGCCACAAGGATGAGAGGACAAGGAAGTGTGGTCCAAGACCACAGCGTGAGAAGAGGAAGGATTTCCTTCAGTTTATCTCTCAAAAGTGGATGCTACATTTTGGATGGCACCGGCACGGTTCGGCAGCGAGGACACCAAGTTCGGGCTGCGGGATCATTCCAGCAGGCCCTGATGTGTGACATCCATAGATATGCTTCCACTGGTGTTTCTGTAGACAGAGAAGCTCTTGGAAGAACTGGTTTCAGTGGGACATTCCCGTGGCACTACAAAGCACAAGCGCACTCACACTCTGCTCTTCTGGAAACACTCCAAAATAACATAGAGTAGAATGCAGAGCTGAGAAGCTTTAGAAGCTCCATTTCCACCAGAGGAAGTGTCCTGTGCTCTTTCAGATTTGTGAGATAAGCGTAATCAAAATGAGGTTATCCTAATCGAAATAGTATGGGGTGTTCATCACAACAAGGCAACACCAGCAATTGGAGATAGACCAGACAACACACACAGGAACAGGACATGGCATCAATGTCTAGGAAAATTTGTCCTCACAGAAATCCCATGCAATTGTGTAGAGCCAAGAGTCTAAAGTTTTCACTTAACCAAGCCCTAGAAGTCTACATTAGATACCTGAAATTACCTGACCAGTAGAGATGAAGAAATACAGTAAAAGGAAAAGGAAGTACCATTTTCAGTTCCCAAGAGATTGAAGGCCCTAAAGATAAGCTTTCAGACAACTAGACTGCAAAACGCTCTCCAGAGCAAGTATTGAAAATGGAGGTGAGGGAAACACTGAAGAACAACAGTGTCTCAGAATCACAAAAGGCAGAATACCAGAAAAGGGGAAGAGAAAGCCTAAAGACGAGCCAAATAATATCGGAAAACTCAGTGGATGAGAAAATATCAGGGCTAACATTCCGTCCTAAGCAGACTAGATATTGCAGAGGGATGCGTGAATGACTTTGAAGACAGGGGAACACAAATCCCTCGGTCAGAAGCACACATAGGAAAGCAAGTGCAAACCAATGAAAACATTGCTGTTGAATCCTGGTTGAAGACAAGGCATGAAAGACTAAAATTCGCAAGAGTCCTTGATGGAAAAGCAAGAGATAAAGAAACAAACAATGTTTGAAAAGTTATGTGTAGAAAAATCAGACTGAAACTTGCTGAAAGCCAAGATAGAATCATCTAGGCGAATTCAGGAAGTACACAGCGTCCAAAAGAGGTGGAATCCCAATAGACTTAGCAGCAGCTGTATGATCCAAATCAACAAAGTTCATGAGCATCCCAGTGATTTAAAATGCACCTGGAGGAAAGCAACAGAGTCACAAGGGAACCTCCAGAGGGGTTTCAGCTGCTATCTCAGCAGCAATATTGCAGGACAGGGAGGAGTGCCAGGACATAGACCATAGCTTGAATGGCAAAATGCTGCCATCTAGGGTAGCCTAAGCCACATGACCACCATTTCTAATAACAGCAGAGCTAGAGAATGCCACAGACCTGCAAATCTTAAACGAATTCAGCAGTTCGAAACTTATCCTAAAAGAAAGGTTGAGAATTCTCCCCTGAAGGGATAAGCAGCATGATGAAATGGAAAGAAGAAAACCCTTATTGGAAATGCAAGAAGAGCATGAGTGGAAAAGAAGAAACAAGAAGAAGGCAAGGAGGACATCAAAACCCTAAAGATGGGAGAGGGAAGCAGGAAATCATAGGGGATTGGAAGCACTATCTTAAGGGAGTCAGCTTATATGACTCTCTGTTGGAAGCAAACGGAGGGATGCATGGACTGACGTGTTTGCGAAACAAACGAGAAGCAGACCAAGAAAGAATCAAACAAACAAACAACACAAAAAGGGTAGGGTAACATGAATATTCAAAAGAAATTACTCAAGGTGATGTCAAGGATCATTCAGTACGCATCGACCCAGTATCGCGGCTTGAATGTACTCAGCACACCTGTATTCGGAAATCAGAGGCGTGCATTTATATTCGTAAATATTGATTCATAGGAGCATATCGTGACCTAACCCAAATGCCGATTTGGAATCCAATGGATTCCTAGTCCGTGATATAGACTTGCAAGTCTTCCAACAGGTTGAATGAATGCCATCTTCTACACTACGTCGAGAAGAAATGGCACAAGCCTATAACAAGGAAAAGTAGCTCCGCAAAAGTGTACTAAGATCAAAAGAGACAGGCAGTAAAGTGCACATTGGGGATTGTATCATTCCTAGGAATTTCAGCCCCCTTGAAACAAATGGATAGATGTCCCGTGAATGCGGGTGTTTCAGCAGAAATCAACCGACGGCTATGTATTGCGGGTGTGCCCATATTACAGGAACAATAGTTTCCCTTAGTGGGTCTCTGTGTACTGTGAACTGTTAGAAAGTTTAAAGACGTGTGAAATATTCAACTGAAAATGGACACACTTCCCTCCGTTGCTACAGTGCATACAGATCTGAACAAAAGGAAAGAGGGAAGAACAAAGGCCCATGGGACGCTAGTGGGTAGAATCACATTTACCTTAGGAACCTCTCGTCGGATGCAGCCCCTCCCCCAACACTGACAAGATGCAGCAGCCATTGGGGATGGCAGTTAGCGGTTGGATTCCAGGTGGAATGTTGGTGTGTACCGCGAGGCTTGTTGTGGCTGGTGGATCCTAGGTAACCGGGCAGAGTTCTGTGGGTGGATCAGTATGATGGAGGGGCTGCCGCCCTCTGTGGAGCTTGGCTTAGGTCTTTGGTCCGGGAAGCTGTGTCAGTTCGAGATACTGCTGCTGCCCAAAGACCTGAGTTCACGGGTCAGTTTCCAGAACCTGAAAGGGCAGACAGTGGAAGATCTGCCTGTCTTCAGCTTACTGGAGAGGCTCCGAGGTCCTTTCAGACTTGCCCAGTCCTGTTGAAGTCGACTTTATGGGAGACACGAAGAGAAGCTGGCCGAAAATATGGCTGCACGGATTGAGGAGAGATGCGAACACATTGATGAGAGATGTTCTGCTACAATAGAGAATACTGGCCTGGAGACAGCTGTAGAGGATAGCAGGCTCGAAAGGCATTCATGAGACATATTGAACCTCGCTGATACTAGCAGAAACATACGGAGGGCCACCGTGGACTGGAGGAAGTTCCTCAATTCTCTGCTCCAAGAACGGGTCCAAGATCCCTGACGTCTAAAGAGAAGAGATGGCAGAGATGATAAAAACGCTCATGTTCTTGAAAGAGGTCAGATAATCCACACGACCCAAGGGGCAATTCCAAGCCATTCAGATCAAAGTGCACCAAGCCCAGGTAAGCCTTTTCCCAGGTTTGGGCCTAGCTATCAAGCACTTGCTCTTCCCTCCCCTCCACTCAGGCATCCATTTTGAGGGATCAGTCCCTGAGCTGCAATGAAGCCAGTAAGAGAAGAGCAAGCCCCTCCTAGAATCAGAGTTCCTCTAGCTTCATCCTCTGTGAACAACAGGGAACCCCATAAAGGTCAAATACTCTCGTATGAAATAGATAGGAATTGAATACTTAGCTCCCACAAAGAAACGATGGCCTTCCGCTAGATTCAGCAAATGCTGGGTTTATGTCTTCTCTGGGGTGAAGGGAGTGTGGTAAGTGAGGGGAATCCTTGACTGAACTTGAATATGTATTAGGCCTCCGTTTTTCAAGACAGTCTAGGTAAATATTAGAAGTCAGATAGTGAACTGAACTGTAAAAGTCGCCAATGACATGAAAGACACAGCTTATGTGGACCGTCTTTCAATTGAGTCAAGCCCCCGGGGGCAATCTATCATGGGGGTGCAGACTTGGTTGCATTCAAGTGCTTTACCCAACATGATCGGATGATTAAGCGTTCTCATCACTGATAGAAGAACACCTGGTTCTCAGAAGCCTAGCAGAGCTGCAGCAGGGTTTTCATAGCTATAATGCCTCTAGTTTCTTTGGATTCAAAGCGAAATGTATATATTTAGTTCGTTTTCTCTTGTATTTTCCTTCAGAGGGATGTTACACATTGAAATGCCAACATTGACCAGTAGGTGTCATCGGGAGTAAAGGGCACCACATGCACAAGTGAATCCAAGCTTGGGGGTTATTTCATGTTTCCATTAGTTATTTCAAGGGTCCTGTTGGTTTCAGAGGCTTCCACAGTAAAGAGTTGACATGACCCCTTTAACAGTTCGGACTGCTAGTTTGCATTCTATCTGTCTATGTTTTCCTTAGAGCTGACAAAATGTTACCGAAATTGACAAGTCTGGCTTCTAGGTCGATTTAGCATGTTTCAGAAACTAAGATCATTTTCGTATAACTCCCAAAACATTTATATAAATTCTATTAAATTTTTAAAGACTGCAAATGAGAGATCAACACAATGTCAAAACAGGAGTCTTCGGACAATCCCTCCCACCACGGCTGTATAGAAACAAAGAGATAAAAAAAAATCACATTTCTGTGAAATGTATCTGGAAAGTGTTGATTCATCGATGCCCAGTTGACAGAGAATCAGTGCAACCTGCGCTCACTCGCTCCCATGAACACAGCAATGGAAACATCCACTCACCCAGCCCTTGGCACAGGACACTTGCCGAAGAGAGGTCTGTTACTTCCAAAGACAGGATGAGGCCACAGAACACCTGGAAGCAGGAGAAGGAAAAGCAGGGAATGGATACCAGTGCATGGTCTGAGCCCTGTTGATGGAGCAGTAAAGGTGAAACTCTCTTTAACTTGGACGCACACTCTCAAGCGGACAGGAGACATGGGATTGAAGGTGATGCGCTGAGTGTTAGAAGAGTGCACAGCAGATGCTTGGCTGACAGAACTCAAAGAATCCAGTGCAAAATATCCCCACAGTTGATTCTGAGACCGAGATCCGAGCTGCCAAATTTGAGGTAGCAGAGGCAGCGTTCAGGGAGGGATAGGGCTCCGGATGATGGCACACGCTGAGTCTCAGGGATCTGGAGTGCGTTGTGGGATGTGGTGGGTCCTATCAAGAGAGCAAACCGACCTGTGACCCCAATGAGCAAGCAACCACCCTGGCGCGCGCAGTTGAAATTATCGATATGTCCCATGGCCACACCCAGTGCATCTGCAGGACCAGAGACTAATTTGGCATTTTGCCAATAGAGCATGTGTGGGGCTGAATCAGAGATATTGTGCATCGGGTCTGAGGGATCCAGGGGGCCTTGGGTTTGAATTCAGAATGAAAAGCCTTAGGATCTGCTACATTCATAACCTGGGCTGTGATTATGGTTTGGTTTGAGGCACAGGATGTGCAACAGCTCTGTGGTTGCCTTCGTGCACCCGTGCCACAAGGATGAGAGGACAAGGAAGTGTGGTCCAAGACCACAGCGTGAGAAGAGGAAGGATTTCCTTCAGTTTATCTCTCAAAAGTGGATGCTACATTTTGGATGGCACCGGCACGGTTCGGCAGCGAGGACACCAAGTTCGGGCTGCGGGATCATTCCAGCAGGCCCTGATGTGTGACATCCATAGATATGCTTCCACTGGTGTTTCTGTAGACAGAGAAGCTCTTGGAAGAACTGGTTTCAGTGGGACATTCCCGTGGCACTACAAAGCACAAGCGCACTCACACTCTGCTCTTCTGGAAACACTCCAAAATAACATAGAGTAGAATGCAGAGCTGAGAAGCTTTAGAAGCTCCATTTCCACCAGAGGAAGTGTCCTGTGCTCTTTCAGATTTGTGAGATAAGCGTAATCAAAATGAGGTTATCCTAATCGAAATAGTATGGGGTGTTCATCACAACAAGGCAACACCAGCAATTGGAGATAGACCAGACAACACACACAGGAACAGGACATGGCATCAATGTCTAGGAAAATTTGTCCTCACAGAAATCCCATGCAATTGTGTAGAGCCAAGAGTCTAAAGTTTTCACTTAACCAAGCCCTAGAAGTCTACATTAGATACCTGAAATTACCTGACCAGTAGAGATGAAGAAATACAGTAAAAGGAAAAGGAAGTACCATTTTCAGTTCCCAAGAGATTGAAGGCCCTAAAGATAAGCTTTCAGACAACTAGACTGCAAAACGCTCTCCAGAGCAAGTATTGAAAATGGAGGTGAGGGAAACACTGAAGAACAACAGTGTCTCAGAATCACAAAAGGCAGAATACCAGAAAAGGGGAAGAGAAAGCCTAAAGACGAGCCAAATAATATCGGAAAACTCAGTGGATGAGAAAATATCAGGGCTAACATTCCGTCCTAAGCAGACTAGATATTGCAGAGGGATGCGTGAATGACTTTGAAGACAGGGGAACACAAATCCCTCGGTCAGAAGCACACATAGGAAAGCAAGTGCAAACCAATGAAAACATTGCTGTTGAATCCTGGTTGAAGACAAGGCATGAAAGACTAAAATTCGCAAGAGTCCTTGATGGAAAAGCAAGAGATAAAGAAACAAACAATGTTTGAAAAGTGATGTGTAGAAAAATCAGACTGAAACTTGCTGAAAGCCAAGATAGAATCATCTAGGCGAATTCAGGAAGTACACAGCGTCCAAAAGAGGTGGAATCCCAATAGACTTAGCAGCAGCTGTATGATCCAAATCAACAAAGTTCATGAGCATCCCAGTGATTTAAAATGCACCTGGAGGAAAGCAACAGAGTCACAAGGGAACCTCCAGAGGGGTTTCAGCTGCTATCTCAGCAGCAATATTGCAGGACAGGGAGGAGTGCCAGGACATAGACCATAGCTTGAATGGCAAAATGCTGCCATCTAGGGTAGCCTAAGCCACATGACCACCATTTCTAATAACAGCAGAGCTAGAGAATGCCACAGACCTGCAAATCTTAAACGAATTCAGCAGTTCGAAACTTATCCTAAAAGAAAGGTTGAGAATTCTCCCCTGAAGGGATAAGCAGCAAGATGAAATGGAAAGAAGAAAACCCTTATTGGAAATGCAAGAAGAGCATGAGTGGAAAAGAAGAAACAAGAAGAAGGCAAGGAGGACATCAAAACCCTAAAGATGGGAGAGGGAAGCAGGAAATCATAGGGGATTGGAAGCACTATCTTAAGGGAGTCAGCTTATATGACTCTCTGTTGGAAGCAAACGGAGAGATGCATGGACTGACGTGTTTGCGAAACAAACGAGAAGCAGACCAAGAAAGAATCAAACAAACAAACAACACAAAAAGGGTAGGGTAACATGAATATTCAAAAGAAATTACTCAAGGTGATGTCAAGGATCATTCAGTACGCATCGACCCAGTATCGCGGCTTGAATGTACTCAGCACACCTGTATTCGGAAATCAGAGGCGTGCATTTATATTCGTAAATATTGATTCATAGGAGCATATCGTGACCTAACCCAAATGCCGATTTGGAATCCAATGGATTCCTAGTCCGTGATATAGACTTGCAAGTCTTCCAACAGGTTGAATGAATGCCATCTTCTACACTACGTCGAGAAGAAATGGCACAAGCCTATAACAAGGAAAAGTAGCTCCGCAAAAGTGTACTAAGATCAAAAGAGACAGGCAGTAAAGTGCACATTGGGGATTGTATCATTCCTAGGAATTTCAGCCCCCTTGAAACAAATGGATAGATGTCCCGTGAATGCGGGTGTTTCAGCAGAAATCAACCGACGGCTATGTATTGCGGGTGTGCCCATATTACAGGAACAATAGTTTCCCTTAGTGGGTCTCTGTGTACTGTGAACTGTTAGAAAGTTTAAAGACGTGTGAAATATTCAACTGAAAATGGACACACTTCCCTCCGTTGCTACAGTGCATACAGATCTGAACAAAAGGAAAGAGGGAAGAACAAAGGCCCATGGGACGCTAGTGGGTAGAATCACATTTACCTTAGGAACCTCTCGTCGGATGCAGCCCCTCCCCCAACACTGACAAGATGCAGCAGTCATTGGGGATGGCAGTTAGCGGTTGGATTCCAGGTGGAATGTTGGTGTGTACCGCGAGGCTTGTTGTGGCTGGTGGATCCTAGGTAACCGGGCAGAGTTCTGTGGGTGGATCAGTATGATGGAGGGGCTGCCGCCCTCTGTGGAGCTTGGCTTAGGTCTTTGGTCCGGGAAGCTGTGTCAGTTCGAGATACTGCTGCTGCCCAAAGACCTGAGTTCACGGGTCAGTTTCCAGAACCTGAAAGGGCAGACAGTGGAAGATCTGCCTGTCTTCAGCTTACTGGAGAGGCTCCGAGGTCCTTTCAGACTTGCCCAGTCCTGTTGAAGTCAACTTTATGGGAGACACGAAGAGAAGCTGGCCGAAAATATGGCTGCACGGATTGAGGAGAGATGCGAACACATTGATGAGAGATGTTCTGCTACAATAGAGAATACTGGCCTGGAGACAGCTGTAGAGGATAGCAGGCTCGAAAGGCATTCATGAGACATATTGAACCTCGCTGATACTAGCAGAAACATACGGAGGGCCACCGTGGACTGGAGGAAGTTCCTCAATTCTCTGCTCCAAGAACGGGTCCAAGATCCCTGATGTCTAAAGAGAAGAGATGGCAGAGATGATAAAAACGCTCATGTTCTTGAAAGAGGTCAGATAATCCACACGACCCAAGGGGCAATTCCAAGCCATTCAGATCAAAGTGCACCAAGCCCAGGTAAGCCTTTTCCCAGGTTTGGGCCTAGCTATCAAGCACTTGCTCTTCCCTCCCCTCCACTCAGGCATCCATTTTGAGGGATCAGTCCCTGAGCTGCAATGAAGCCAGTAAGAGAAGAGCAAGCCCCTCCTAGAATCAGAGTTCCTCTAGCTTCATCCTCTGTGAACAACAGGGAACCCCATAAAGGTCAAATACTCTCGTATGAAATAGATAGGAATTGAATACTTAGCTCCCACAAAGAAACGATGGCCTTCTGCTAGATTCAGCAAATGCTGGGTTTATGTCTTCTCTGGGGTGAAGGGAGTGTGGTAAGTGAGGGGAATCCTTGACTGAACTTGAATATGTATTAGGCCTCCGTTTTTCAAGACAGTCTAGGTAAATATTAGAAGTCAGATAGTGAACTGAACTGTAAAAGTCGCCAATGACATGAAAGACACAGCTTATGTGGACCGTCTTTCAATTGAGTCAAGCCCCCGGGGGCAATCTATCATGGGGGTGCAGACTTGGTTGCATTCAAGTGCTTTACCCAACATGATCGGATGATTAAGCGTTCTCATCACTGATAGAAGAACACCTGGTTCTCAGAAGCCTAGCAGAGCTGCAGCAGGGTTTTCATAGCTATAATGCCTCTAGTTTCTTTGGATTCAAAGCGAAATGTATATATTTAGTTCGTTTTCTCTTGTATTTTCCTTCAGAGGGATGTTACACATTGAAATGCCAACATTGACCAGTAGGTGTCATCGGGAGTAAAGGGCACCACATGCACAAGTGAATCCAAGCTTGGGGGTTATTTCATGTTTCCATTAGTTATTTCAAGGGTCCTGTTGGTTTCAGAGGCTTCCACAGTAAAGAGTTGACATGACCCCTTTAACAGTTCGGACTGCTAGTTTGCATTCTATCTGTCTATGTTTTCCTTAGAGCTGACAAAATGTTACCGAAATTGACAAGTCTGGCTTCTAGGTCGATTTAGCATGTTTCAGAAACTAAGATCATTTTCGTATAACTCCCAAAACATTTATATAAATTCTATTAAATTTTTAAAGACTGCAAATGAGAGATCAACACAATGTCAAAACAGGAGTCTTCGGACAATCCCTCCCACCACGGCTGTATAGAAACAAAGAGATAAAAAAAAATCACATTTCTGTGAAATGTATCTGGAAAGTGTTGATTCATCGATGCCCAGTTGACAGAGAATCAGTGCAACCTGCGCTCACTCGCTCCCATGAACACAGCAATGGAAACATCCACTCACCCAGCCCTTGGCACAGGACACTTGCCGAAGAGAGGTCTGTTACTTCCAAAGACAGGATGAGGCCACAGAACACCTGGAAGCAGGAGAAGGAAAAGCAGGGAATGGATACCAGTGCATGGTCTGAGCACATGATGGAGCAGTAAAGGTGAAACTCTCTTAACTTGGACGCACACTCTCAAGCGGACAGGAGACATGGGATTGAAGGTGATGCGCTGAGTGTTAGAAGAGTGCACAGCAGATGCTTGGCTGACAGGACTCAAAGAATCCAGTGCAAAATATCCCCACAGTTGATTCTGAGACCGAGATCCGAGCTGCCAAATTTGAGGTAGCAGAGGCAGCGTTCAGGGAGGGATAGGGCTCCGGATGATGGCACACGCTGAGTCTCAGGGATCTGGAGTGCGTTGTGGGATGTGGTGGGTCCTATCAAGAGAGCAAACCGACCTGTGACCCCAATGAGCAAGCAACCACCCTGGCGCGCGCAGTTGAAATTATCGATATGTCCCATGGCCACACCCAGTGCATCTGCAGGACCAGAGACCAATTTGGCATTTTGCCAATAGAGCATGTGTGGGGCTGAATCAGAGATATTGTGCATCGGGTCTGAGGGATCCAGGGGGCCTTGGGTTTGAATTCAGAATGAAAAGCCTTAGGATCTGCTACATTCATAACCTGGGCTGTGATTATGGTTTGGTTTGAGGCACAGGATGTGCAACAGCTCTGTGGTTGCCTTCGTGCACCCGTGCCACAAGGATGAGAGGACAAGGAAGTGTGGTCCAAGACCACAGCGTGAGAAGAGGAAGGATTTCCTTCAGTTTATCTCTCAAAAGTGTATGCTATATTTTGGATGGCACCGGCACGGTTCGGCAGCGAGGACACCAAGTTCGGGCTGCGGGATCATTCCAGCAGGCCCTGATGTGTGACATCCATAGATATGCTTCCACTGGTGTTTCTGTAGACAGAGAAGCTCTTGGAAGTACTGGTTTCAGTGGGACATTCCCGTGGCACTACAAAGCACAAGCGCACTCACACTCTGCTCTTCTGGAAACACTCCAAAATAACATAGAGTAGAATGCAGAGCTGAGAACCTTTAGAAGCTCCATTTCCACCAGAGGAAGTGTCCTGTGCTCTTTCAGATTTGTGAGATAAGCGTAATCAAAATGAGGTTATCCTAATCGAAATAGTATGGGGTGTTCATCACAACAAGGCAACACCAGCAATTGGAGATAGACCAGACAACACACACAGGAACAGGACATGGCATCAATGTCTAGGAAAATTTGTCCTCACAGAAATCCCATGCAATTGTGTAGAGCCAAGAGTCTAAAGTTTTCACTTAACCAAGCCCTAGAAGTCTACATTAGATACCTGAAATTACCTGACCAGTAGAGATGAAGAAATACAGTAAAAGGAAAAGGAAGTACCATTTTCAGTTCCCAAGAGATTGAAGGCCCTAAAGATAAGCTTTCAGACAACTAGACTGCAAAACGCTCTCCAGAGCAAGTATTGAAAATGGAGGTGAGGGAAACACTGAAGAACAACAGTGTCTCAGAATCACAAAAGGCAGAATACCAGAAAAGGGGAAGAGAAAGCCTAAAGACGAGCCAAATAATATCGGAAAACTCAGTGGATGAGAAAATATCAGGGCTAACATTCCGTCCTAAGCAGACTAGATATTGCAGAGGGATGCGTGAATGACTTTGAAGACAGGGGAACACAAATCCCTCGGTCAGAAGCACACATAGGAAAGCAAGTGCAAACCAATGAAAACATTGCTGTTGAATCCTGGTTGAAGACAAGGCATGAAAGACTAAAATTCGCAAGAGTCCTTGATGGAAAAGCAAGAGATAAAGAAACAAACAATGTTTGAAAAGTGATGTGTAGAAAAATCAGACTGAAACTTGCTGAAAGCCAAGATAGAATCATCTAGGCGAATTCAGGAAGTACACAGCGTCCAAAAGAGGTGGAATCCCAATAGACTTAGCAGCAGCTGTATGATCCAAATCAACAAAGTTCATGAGCATCCCAGTGATTTAAAATGCACCTGGAGGAAAGCAACAGAGTCACAAGGGAACCTCCAGAGGGGTTTCAGCTGCTATCTCAGCAGCAATATTGCAGGACAGGGAGGAGTGCCAGGACATAGACCATAGCTTGAATGGCAAAATGCTGCCATCTAGGGTAGCCTAAGCCACATGACCACCATTTCTAATAACAGCAGAGCTAGAGAATGCCACAGACCTGCAAATCTTAAACGAATTCAGCAGTTCGAAACTTATCCTAAAAGAAAGGTTGAGAATTCTCCCCTGAAGGGATAAGCAGCAAGATGAAATGGAAAGAAGAAAACCCTTATTGGAAATGCAAGAAGAGCATGAGTGGAAAAGAAGAAACAAGAAGAAGGCAAGGAGGACATCAAAACCCTAAAGATGGGAGAGGGAAGCAGGAAATCATAGGGGATTGGAAGCACTATCTTAAGGGAGTCAGCTTATATGACTCTCTGTTGGAAGCAAACGGAGAGATGCATGGCCTGACGTGTTTGCGAAACAAACGAGAAGCAGACCAAGAAAGAATCAAACAAACAAACAACACAAAAAGGGTAGGGTAACATGAATATTCAAAAGAAATTACTCAAGGTGATGTCAAGGATCATTCAGTACGCATCGACCCAGTATCGCGGCTTGAATGTACCTGTATTCGGAAATCAGAGGCGTGCATTTATATTCGTAAATATTGATTCATAGGAGCATATCGTGACCTAACCCAAATGCCGCTTTGGAATCCAATGGATTCCTAGCCCGTGATATAGACATGCAAGTCTTCCAACAGGATGAATGAATGCCATATTCTACACTACGTCGAGAAGAAATGGCACAAGCCTATAACAAGGAAAATAGCTCCGCAAAAGTGTACTAAGATCAAAAGAGACAGGCAGTAAAGTGCACATTGGGGATTGTATCATTCCTAGGAATTCCAGCCCCCTTGAAACAAAGGGATAGATGTCCCGTGAATGCGGGTGTTTCAGCAGAAATCAACCGACGGCTATGTATTGCGGGTGTGCCCATATTACAGGAACAATAGTTTCCCTTAGTGGGTCTCTGTGTACTGTGAACTGTTAGAAAGTTTAAAGACGTGTGAAACATTCAACTGAAAATGGACACACTTCCCTCCGTTGCTACAGTGC
This sequence comes from Vicugna pacos, assembly GCF_048564905.1. Taxonomy (NCBI): domain Eukaryota; kingdom Metazoa; phylum Chordata; class Mammalia; order Artiodactyla; family Camelidae; genus Vicugna; species Vicugna pacos. The sequence continues at coordinate 7,166,479 of NW_027328740.1, forward strand.
ATAAAGATCTGAACAAAAGGAAAGAGGGAAGAACAAAGGCCCATGGGAAGCTAGTGGGTAGAATCACATTTACCTTAGGAACCTCTCGTCGGATGCAGCCCCTCCCCCAACACTGACAAGATGCAGCAGCCACTGGGGATGGCAGTTAGCGGTTGGATTCCAGGTGGAATGATGGTGTGTACCGCGAGGCTTGTTGTGGCTGGTGGATCCTAGGTAACCGGGCAGAGTTCTGTGGGTGGATCAGTGCGATGGATGGGCTGCCGCCCTCTGTGGAGCTTGACTTAGGTCTTTGGTCCGGGAAGCTGTGTCAGTTCGAGATACTGCTGCTGCCCAAAGACCTGAGTTCACGGGTCAGTTTCCAGAACCTGAAAGGGCAGACAGTGGAAGATCTGCCTGTCTTCAGCTTACTGGAGAGGCTCCGAGGTCCTTTCAGACTTGCCCAGTCCTGTTGAAGTCGACTTTATGGGAGACACGAAGAGAAGCTGGCCGAAAATATGGCTGCACGGATTGAGGAGAGATGCGAACACATTGATGAGAGATGTTCTGCTACAATAGAGAATACTGGCCTGGAGACAGCTGTAGAGGATAGCAGGCTCGAAAGACATTCATGAGACATATTGAACCTCGCTGATACTAGCAGAAACATACGGAGGGCCACCGTGGACTGGAGGAAGTTCCTCAATTCTCTGCTCCAAGAACGGGTCCAAGATCTCTGACGTCTAAAGAGAAGAGATGGCAGAGATGATAAAAACGCTCATGTTCTTGAAAGAGGTCAGATAATCCACACGACCCAAGGGGCAATTCCAAGCCATTCAGATCAAAGTGCACCAAGCCCAGGTAAGCCTTTTCCCAGGTTAGGGCCTAGCTGTCAAGCACTTGCTCTTCCCTGCCCTCCACTCAGGCATCCATTTTGAGGGATCAGTACCTGAGCTGCAATGAAGCCAGTAAGAGAAGAGCAAGCCCCTCCTAGAATCAGAGTTCCTCTAGCTTCATCCTCTGTGAACCACAGGGAAACCCATAAAGGTCAAATACTCTCGTATGAAATAGATAGGAATTGAATACTTAGCTCCCACAAAGAAACGATGGCCTTCCGATAGATTCAGCAAATGCTGGGTTTATGTCTTCTCTGGGGTGAAGGGAGTGTGGTAAGTGAGGGGAATCCTTGACTGAACTTGAATATGTATTAGGCCTCCATTTTTCAAGACAGTCTAGGTAAATATTAGAAGTCAGATAGTGAACTGAACTGTAAAAGTCGCCAATGACATGAAAGACACAGCTTATGTGGACCGTCTTTCAATTGAGTCAAGCCCCCGGGGGCAATCTATCATGGGTGTGCAGACTTGGTTGCATTCAAGTGCTTTACCCAACATGATCGGATGATTAAGCATTCTCATCACTGATAGAAGAACACTTGGTTCTCAGTAGCCTAGCAGAGCTGCAGCAGGGTTCTCATAGCTATAATGCCTCTAGGTTCTTTGGATTCAAAGCGAAATGTATATATTTAGTTCGTTTCCTCTTGTATTTTCCTTGAGAGGGATGTTACACCTTGAAATGCCAACATTGACCAGTAGGTGTCATCGGGAGTAAAGTGCACCACATGCACAAGTGAATCCAAGCTTGGGGGTTATTTCATGTTTCCATTAGTTATTTCATGGTTCCTGTTGGTTTCGGAGGCTTCGACAGTAAAGAGATGACATGACCCCTTTAACAGTTCGGACTGCTAGTTTGCATTCTATCTGTCTATGTTTTCCTTAGAGCTGACAAAGTGTTACCGAAATTGACAAGTCTGGCTTCTAGGTCGATTTACTATGTTTCAGAAACTAACTTCATTTTCGTATAACTCCCAAAACATTTATATAAATTCTATTAAATTTTTAAAGACTGCAAATGAGAGATCAACACAATGTCACAACTGGTGTCTTCGGACAATCCCTCCCACCACGGCTGTATAGAAACTAAGAGATAAAAAAAAATCACATTTCTGTGAAATGTATCTGGAAAGTGTTGATTCATCGATGCCCAGTTGACAGAGAAGCAGTGCAACCTGTGCTCACTCGCTCCCATGAACACAGAAATGAAAACATCCACTCACCCAGCCCTTGGCACAGGACACTTGCCGAAGAGGGGTCTGTTACTTCCAAAGACAGGATGAGGCCTCAGAACACCTGGAAGCAGGAGAAGGAAAAGCAGGGAATGGATAACGGTGAATGGTCTGAGCCCTGTTGATGGAGCAGTAAAGGTGAAACTCTCTTTAACTTGGACGCACACTCTCAAGCGGACAGGAGACATGGGATTGAAGGTGATGCGCTGAGTGTTAGAAGAGTGCACAGCAGATGCTTGGCTGACAGAACTCAAAGAATCCAGTGCAAAATATCCCCACAGTTGATTCTGAGACCGAGATCCGAGCTGCCAAATTTGAGGTAGCAGAGGCAGCGTTCAGGGAGGGATAGGGCTCTGGATGATGGCACACGCTGAGTCTCAGGGATCTGGAGTGCGTTGTGGGATGTGGTGGGTCCTATCAAGAGAGCAAACCGACCTGTGACCCCAATGATCAAGCAACCACCCTGGCGCGCGCAGTTGAAATTATCGATCTGTCCCATGGCCACACCCAGTGCATCTGCAGGACCAGAGACCAATTTGGCATTTTGCCAATAGAGCATGTGTGGGGCTGAATCAGAGATATTGTGCATCGGGTCTGAGGGATCCAGGGGGCCTTGGGTTTGAATTCAGAATGAAAAGCCTTAGGATCTGCTACATTCATAACCTGGGCTGTGATTATGGTTTGGTTTGAGGCACAGGATGTGCAACAGCTCTGTGGTTGCCTTCGTGCACCCGTGCCAAAAGGATGAGAGGACAAGGAACTGTGGTCCAAGACCACAGCGTGAGAAAGGGAAGGATTTCCTTCAGTTTATCTCTCAAAAGCGGATGCTACATTTTGGATGGCACCGGCACGGTTCGGCAGCGAGGACACCAAGTTCGGGCTGCGGGATCATTCCAGCAGGCCCTGATGTGTGACATCCATAGATATGCTTCCACTGGTGTTTCTGTAGACAGAGAAGCTCTTGGAAGAACTGGTTTCAGTGGGACATTCCCGTGGCACTACAAAGCACAAGCGCACTCACACTCTGCTCTTCTGGAAACACTCCAAAATAACATAGAGTAGAATGCAGAGCTGAGAAGCTTTAGAAGCTCCATTTCCACCAGAGGAAGTGTCCTGTGCTCTTTCAGATTTGTGAGATAAGCGTAATCAAAATGAGGTTATCCTAATCGAGATAGTATGGGGTGTTCATCACAACAAAGGCAACACCAGCAATTGGAGATAGACCAGACAACACACACAGGAACAGGACATGGCATCAATGTCTAGGAAAATATGTCCTCACAGATATCCCATGCAATTGTGTAGAGCCAAGAGTCTAAAGTTTTCACTTAATCAAGCCCTAGAAGTCTACATTAGATACCTGAAATTACCTGACCAGTAGAGATGAAGAAATACAGTAAAAGGAAAAGGAAGTACCATTTTCAGTTCCCAAGAGATTGAAGGCCCTAAAGATAAGCTTTCAGACAACTAGACTGCAAAACGCTCTCCAGAGCAAGTATTGAAAATGGAGGTGAGGGAAACACTGAAAAACAACAGTGTCTCAGAATCACAAAAGGCAGAATACCAGAAAAGGGGAAGAGAAAGCCTAAAGACGAGCCAAATAATACCAGAAAACCCAGTGAATGAGAAAATATCAGGGCTAACATTCCGTCCTAAGCAGACGAGATATTGCAGAGGGACGCGTGAATGACTTTGAAGACAGGGGAACACAAATCCCTCGGTCAGAAGCACACATAGGAAAGCAAGTGCAAACCAATGAGAACATTGCTGTTGAATCCTGGTTGAAGACAAGGCATGAAAGACTAAAATTCGCAAGAGTCCCAGATGGAAATGCAAGAGATAAAAAACAATGTTTGAAAAGTGATGTGTAGAAAAATCAGACTGAAATTTGCTGAAAGCCAAGATAGAATCATCTAGGCGAATTCAGGAAGTACACAGCGTCCAAAAGAGGTGGAATCCCAATAGACTTAGCAGCAGCCGTATGATCCAAATCAACAAAGTTCATGAGCATCCCAGAGATTTAAAATGCGCCTGGAGGAAATCAACATAGTCACAAGAGAACCTCCAGAGGGGTTTCAGCTGCTATCTCAGCAGCAATATTGCAGGACAGGGAGGAGTGCCAGGACATAGACCATAGCTTGAATGGCAAAATGCTGCCATCTAGGGTAGCCTATGCCACATGACCACCATTTCTAGTAACAGCAGAGCTAGAGAATGCCACAGACCTGCAAATCTTAAACGAATTCAGCAGTTCGAAACTTATCCTAAAAGAAAGGTTGAGAATTCTCCCCTGAAGGGATAAGCAGCAAGATGAAATGGAAAGAAGAAAACCCTTATTGGAAATGCAAGAAGAGCATGAGTGGAAAAGAAGAAACAAGAAGAAGGCAAGGAGGACATCAAAACCCTAAAGATGGGAGAGGGAAGCAGGAAATCATAGGGGATTGGAAGCACTATCTTAAGGGAGTCAGCTTATATGACTCTCTGTTGGAAGCAAACGGAGAGATGCATGGTCTGACGTGTTTGCAAAACAAACGAGAAGCAGACCAAGAATCAAACAAACAAACAACACAAAAAGGGTAGGGTAACGTGAATATTCAAAAGAAATTACTCAAGGTGATGTCAAGGATCATTCAGTACGCATCGACCCAGTATCGCGGCTTGAATGTACTCAGCACACCTGTATTCGGAAATCAGAGGCGTGCATTTATATTCGTAAATATTGATTCATAGGAGCATATCGTGACCTAACCCAAATGCCGCTTTGGAATCCAATGGATTCCTAGCCCGTGATATAGGCTTGCAAGTCTTCCAAAAGGATGAATGAATACCATATTTTACACAACGTCGAGAAGAAATGGCACAAGCCTATAACAAGGAAAACTAGCTCCGCAAAAGTGTACTAAGATCAAAAGAGACAGGCAGTAAAGTGCACATTGGGGATTGTATCATTCCTAGGAATTTCAGCCCCCTTGAAACAAATGGATAGATGTCCCGTGAATGCGGGTGTTTCAGCAGAAATCAACCGACGGCTATGTATTGCGGGTGTGCCCATATTACAGGAACAATAGTTTCCCTTAGTGGGTCTCTGTGTACTGTGAACTGTTAGAAAGTTTAAAGACGTGTGAAACATTCAACTGAAAATGGACACACTTCCCTCCGTTGCTACAGTGCATACAGATCTGAACAAAAGGAAAGAGGGAAGAAGAAAGGCCCATGGGACGCTAGTGGGTAGAATCACGTTTAACTTAGGAACCTCTCGTCGGATGCAGCCCCTCCCCCAACACTGCCAAGATGCAGCAGCCATTGGGGATGGCAGTTAGCGGTTGGATTCCAGGTGGAATGTTGGTGTGTACCGCGAGGCTTGTTGTGGCTGGTGGATCCTAGGTAACCGGGCAGAGTTCTGTGGGTGGATCAGTGCGATGGAGGGGCTGCCGCCCTCTGTGGAGCTTGGCTTAGGTCTTTGTTCCGGGAAGCTGAGTCAGTTCAAGATACTGCTGCAGCCCAAAGACCTGAGTTCACGGGTCAGGTTCCAGAACCTGAAAGGGCAGACAGTGGAAGATCTGCCTGTCTTCAGCTTACTGGAGAGGCTCCGAGGTCCTTTCAGACTTGCCCAGTCCTGTTGAAGTCGACTTTATGGGAGACACGAAGAGAAGCTGGCCGAAAATATGGCTGCACGGATTGAGGAGAGATGCGAACACATTGATGAGAGATGTTCTGCTACAATAGAGAATACTGGCCTGGAGACAGCTGTAGAGGATAGCAGGCTCGAAAGACATTCATGAGACATATTGAACCTCGCTGATACTAGCAGAAACTTACGGTGGGTCACCGTGGACTGGAGGAAGTTCCTCAATTCTCTGCTCCAAGAACGGGTCCAAGATCCCTGACGTCTAAAGAGAAGAGCTGGCAGAGATGATAAAAACGCTCATGTTCTTGAAAGAGGTCAGATAATCCACACGACCCAAGGGGCAATTCCAAGCCATTCAGATCAAAGTGCACCAAGCCCAGGTAAGCCTTTTCCCAGGTTTGGGCCTAGCTATCAAGCACTTGCTCTTCCCTCCCCTCCACTCAGGCATCCATTTTGAGGGATCAGTACCTGAGCTGCAATGAAGCCAGTAAGAGAAGAGCAAGCCCCTCCTAGAATCAGAGTTCCTCAAGCTTCATCCTCTGTGAACAACAGGGAACCCCATAAAGGTCAAATACTCTCGTATGAAATAGATAGGAATTGAATACTTAGCTCCCACAAAGAAACGATGGCCTTCCGCTAGATTCAGCAAATGCTGGGTTTATGTCTTCTCTGGGGTGAAGGGAGTGTGGTAAGTGAGGGGAATCTCTCACTGAACTTGAATATGTATTTGGCCTCCGTTTTTCAAGACAGTCGAGGTAAATATTAGAAGTCAGATAGTGAACGGAACTGTAAAAGTCGCCAATGACATGAAAGACACAGCTTATGTGGACCGTCTTTCAATTGAGTCAAGCCCCCGGGGGCAATCTATCATGGGGGTCCAAACTTGGTTGCATTCAAGTGCTTTACCCAACATGATCGGATGATTAAGCGTTCTCATCACTGATAGAAGAACACCTGGTTCCCAGTAGCCTAGCATAGCTGCAGCAGGGTTCTCATAGCTATAATGCCTCTAGGTTCTTTGGATTCAAAGCTAAATATATATATTTAGTTCGTTTTCTCTTGTATTTTCCTTCAGAGGGATGTTACACCTTGAAATGCCAACATTGACCAGTAGGTGTCATCGGGAGTAAAGGGCACTACATGCACAAGTGAATCCAAGCTTGGGGGTTATTTCATGTTTCCATTAGTTATTTCATGGTTCCTGTTGGTTTCGGAGGCTTCCACAGTAAAGAGTTGACATGACCCCTTTAACAGTTCGGACTGCTAGTTTGCATTCTATCTGTCTATGTTTTCCTTAGAGCTGACAAAATGTTACCGAAATTGACAAGTCTGGCTTCTAGGTCGATTTAGTATGTTTCAGAAACTAACTTCATTTTCGTATAACTCCCAAAACATTTATATAAATTCTATTAAATTTTTAAAGACTGCAAATGAGAGATCAACACAATGTCACAACTGGAGTCTTCGGACAATCCCTCCCACCACGGCTGTATAGAAACCAAGAGATAAAAAAAAATCACAATTCTGTGAAATGTATCTGGAAAGTGTTGATTCATCGATGCCCAGTTGACAGAGAAGCAGTGCAACCTGCGCTCACTCGCTCCCATGAACACAGCAATGGAAACATCCACTCACCCAGCCCTTGGCACAGGACACTTGCCGAAGAGAGGTCTGTTACTTCCAAAGACAGGATGAGGCCTCAGAACACCTGGAAGCAGGAGAAGGAAAAGCAGGGAATGGATACCAGTGCATGGTCTGAGCCCTGTTGATGGAGCAGTAAAGGTGAAACTCTCTTTAATTTGGACGCACACTCTCAAGCGGACAGGAGACATGGGATTGAAGGTGATGCGCTGAGTGTTAGAAGAGTGCACAGCAGATTCTTGGCTGACAGAACTCAAAGAATCCAGTGCAAAATATCCCCACAGTTGATTCTGAGACCAAGCTCCGAGCTGCCAAATTTGAGGTAGCAGAGGCAGCATTCAGGGAGGGATAGGGCTACGGATGATGGCACATGCTGAGTCTCAGGGATCTGGAGTGCGTTGTGGGATGTGGTGGGTCCTATCAAGAGAGCAAACCGACCTGTGACCCCAATGAGCAAGCAACCACCCTGGCGCGCGCAGTTGAAATTATCGATCTGTCCCATGGCCACACCCAGTGCATCTGCCAGACCAGAGACCAATTTGGCATTTTGCCAATAGAGCATGTGTGGGGCTGAATCAGAGATATTGTGCATCGGGTCTGAGGGATCCAGGGGGCCTTGGGTTTGAATTCAGAATGAAAAGCCTTAGGATCTGCTACATTCATAACCTGGGCTGTGATTATGGTTTGGTTTGAGGCACAGGATGTGCAACAGCTCTGTGGTTGCCTTCGTGCACCCGTGCCACAAGGATGAGAGGACAAGGAAGTGTGGTCCAAGACCACAGCGTGAGAAGAGGAAGGATTTCCTTCAGTTTATCTCTCAAAAGCAGATGCTACATTTTGGGTGGCACCGGCACGGTTCGGCAGCGAGGACACCAAGTTCGGGCTGCGGGATCATTCCAGCAGGCCCTGATGTGTGACATCCATAGATATGCTTCCACTGGTGTTTCTGTAGACAGAGAAGCTCTTGGAAGAACTGGTTTCCGTGGGACATTCCTGTGGCACTACAAAGCACAAGCGCACTCACACTCTGCTCTTCTGGAAACACTCCAAAATAATATAGAGTAGAATGCAGAGCTGAGAAGCTTTAGAAGCTCCACTTCCACAAGAGGAAGGGTCCTGTGCTCTTTCAGATTTGTGAAATAAGCGTAATCAAAATGTGGTTATACTAATCGAAATAGTATGGGGTGTTCATCACAACAAGGCAACACCAGCAATTGGAGTTAGACCAGACAACACACACAGGAACAGGACATGGCATCAATGTCTAGGAAAATTTGTCCTCACAGAAATCCCATGCAATTGTGTAGAGCCAAGAGTCTAAAGTTTTCACTTAACCAAGCCCTAGAAGTCTACATTAGATACCTGAAATTACCTGACCAGTAGAGATGAAGAAATACAGTAAAAGGAAAAGGAAGTACCATTTTCAGTTCCAAAGAGATTGAAGGCCGTAAAGATAAGCTTTCAGACAACTAGACTGCAAAACGCTCTCCAGAGCAAGTATTGAAAATGGAGGTGAGGGAAACACTGAAGAACAACAGTGTCTCAGAATCACAAAAGGCAGAATACCAGAAAAGGGGAAGAGAAAGCCTAAAGATGAGCCAAATAATATCGGAAATCTCAGTGGATGAGAAAATATCAGGGATAACATTCCATCGTAAGCAGACGAGATATTGCAGAGGGACGCGTGAATGACTTTGAAGTCAGGGGAACACAAATCCCTCGGTCAGAAGCACACATAGGAAAGCAAGTGCAAACCAATGAAAACATTGCTGTTGAATCCTGGTTGAAGACAAGGCATGAAAGACTAAAATTCGCAAGAGTCCTTGATGGAAAAGCAAGAGATCAAGAAACAAACAATGTTTGAAAAGTTATGTGTAGAAAAATCAGACTGAAACTTGCTGAAAGCCAAGATAGAATCATCTAGGCGAATTCAGGAAGTACACAGCGTCCAAAAGAGGTGGAATCCCAATAGACTTAGCAGCAGCTGTATGATCCAAATCAACAAAGTTCATGAGCATCCCAGTGATTTAAAATGCGCCTGGAGGAAAGCAACATAGTCACAAGAGAACCTCCAGAGGGGTTTCAGCTGCTATCTCAGCAGCAATATTGCAGGACAGGGAGGAGTGCCAGGACATAGACCATAGCTTGAATGGCAAAATGCTGCCATCTAGGGTAGCCTAAGACACATAACCACCATTTCTAATAACAGCAGAGCTAGAGAATGCCACAGACCTGCAAATCTTAAACGAATTCAGCAGTTCGAAACTTATCCTGAAAGAAAGGTTGAGAATTCTCCTCTGAAGGGATAAGCAGCAAGATGAAATGGAAAGAAGAAAACCCTTATTGGAAATGCAAGAAGAGCATGAGTGGAAAAGAAGAAACAAGAAGAAGGCAAGGAGGACATCAAAACCCTAAAGATGGGAGAGGGAAGCAGGAAATCATAGGGGATTGGAAGCACTATGTTAAGGGAGTCAGCTTATATGACTCTCTGTTGGAAGCAAACGGAGAGATGCATGGCCTGACGTGTTTGTGAAACAAACGAGAAGCAGACCAAGAAAGAATCAAACAAACAAACAACACAAAAAGGGTAGGGTAACATGAATATTCAAAAGAAATTACTCAAGGTGATGTCAAGGATCATTCAGTATGCATCGACCCAGTATCGTGGCTTGAATGTGTCTTTATTCGGAAATCAGAGGCGTGCATTTATATTCGTAAATATTGATTCATATGAGCATATCGTGACCTAACCCAAATGCCGCTTTGGAATCCAATAGATTCCTAGCTCGTGATATAGACTTGCAAGTCTTCCAACAGGATGAATGAATGCCATATTCTACACTACGTCGAGAAGAAATGGCACAAGCCTATAACAAGGAAAAGTAGCTCCGCAAAAGTGTACTAAGATCAAAAGAGACAGGCAGTAAAGTGCACATTGGGGATTGTATCATTCCTAGGAATTTCAGCCCCCTTGAAACAAAGGGATAGATGTCCCGTGAATGCGGGTGTTTCAGCAGAAATCAACCGACGGCTATGTATTGCGGGTGTGCCCATATTACAGGAACAATAGTTTCCCTTAGTGGGTCTCTGTGTACTGTGAACTGTTAGAAAGTTTAAAGACGTGTGAAACATTCAACTGAAAATGGACACACTTCCCTCCGTTGCTACAGTGCATACAGATCTGAACAAAAGGAAAGAGGGAAGAACAAAGGCCCATGGGACGCTAGTGGGTAGAATCACATTTACCTTAGGAACCTCTCGTCGGATGCAGCCCCTCCCCCAACACTAACAAGATGCAGCAGCCACTGGGGATGGCAGTTAGCGGTTGGATTCCCGGTGGAATGTTGGTGTGTACCGCGAGGCTTGTTGTGGCTGGTGGATCCTAGGTAACCGGGCAGAGTTCTGTGGGTGGATCAGTGCGATGGAGGGGCTGCCGCCCTCTGTGGAGCTTGGCTTAGGTCTTTGGTCCGGGAAGCTGTGTCAGTTCGAGATACTGCTGCTGCCCAAAGACCTGAGTTCACGGGTCAGTTTCCAGAACCTGAAAGGGCAGACAGTGGAAGATCTGCCTGTCTTCAGCTTACTGGAGAGGCTCCGAGGTCCTTTCAGACTTGCCCAGTCCTGTTGAAGTCGACTTTATGGGAGACACGAAGGGAAGCTGGCCGAAAATATGGCTGCACAGATTGAGGAGAGATGCGAACACATTGATGAGAGATGTTCTGCTACAATAGAGAATACTGGCCTGGAGACAGCTGTAGAGGATAGCAGGCTCGAAAGGCATTCATGAGACATATTGAACCTCGCTGATACTAGCAGAAACATACGGAGGGCCACCGTGGACTGGAGGAAGTTCCTCAATTCTCTGCTCCAAGAACGGGTCCAAGATCCCTGACGTCTAAAGGGAAGAGATGGCAGAGATGATAAAAACGCTCATGTTCTTGAAAGAGGTCAGATAATCCACACGACCCAAGGGGCAATTCCAAGCCATTCAGATCAAAGTGCACCAAGCCCAGGTAAGCCTTTTCCCAGGTTTGGGCCTAGCTATCAAGCACTTGCTCTTCCCTCCCCTCCACTCAGGCATCCATTTTGAGGGATCAGTACCTGAGCTGCAATGAAGCCAGTAAGAGAAGAGCAAGCCCCTCCTAGAATCAGAGTTCCTCTAGCTTCATCCTCTGTGAACAACAGGGAACCCCATAAAGGTCAAATACTCTCGTATGAAATAGTTAGGAATTGAATACTTAGCTCCCAAAAAGAAACGATGGCCTTCCGCTAGATTCAGCAAATGCTGGGTTTATGTCTTCTCTGGGGTGAAGGGAGTGGGGTAAGTGAGGGGAATCTTTGACTGAACTTGAATCTGTATTAGGCCTCCCTTTTTCAAGACAGTCTAGGTAAATATTAGAAGTCAGATAGTGAACGGAACTGTAAAAGTCGCCAATGACATGAAAGACACAGCTTATGTGGACCGTCTTTCAATTGAGTCAAGCCCCCGGGGGCAATCTATCATGGGGGTGCAGACTTGGTTGCATTCAAGTGCTTTACCCAACATGATCGGATGATTAAGCGTTCTCATCACTGATAGAAGAACACCTGGTTCTCAGAAGCCTAGCAGAGCTGCAGCAGGGTTCTCATAGTGTAGTGCCTCTAGGTTCTTTGGATTCAATGCTAAATGTATATATTTAGTTCGTTTTCTCTTGTATTTTCCTTGAGATGGATGTTACATCTTGAAATGCCAACATTGAACAGTAGGTGTCATCGGGAGTAAAGGGCACCACATGCCCAAGGGAATCCAAGTTTGGGGGTTATTTCCTGTTTCCATTAGTTATTTCATGGTTCCTGTTGGTTTCGGAGGCTTCGACAGTAAAGAGTTGACATGACCCCTTTAACAGTTCGGACTGCTAGTTTGCATTCTATCTGTCTATGTTTTCCTTAGAGCTGACAAAATGTTACCGAAATTGACAAGTCTGGCTTCTAGGTCGATTTAGTATGTTTCAGAAACTAACTTCATTTTCGTATAACTCCCAAAACATTTACATAAATTCTATTAAATTTTTAAAGACTGCAAATGAGAGATCAACACAATGTCACAACTGGAGTCTTCGGACAATCCCTCCCACCACGGCTGTATAGAAACAAAGAGATAAAAAAAAATCACATTTCTGTGAAATGTATCTGGAAAGTGTTGATTCATCGATGCCCAGTTGACAGAGAATCAGTGCAACCTGCGCTCACTCGCTCCCATGAACACAGCAATGGAAACATCCACTCACCCAGCCCTTGGCACAGGACACTTGCCGAAGAGAGGTCTGTTACTTCCAAAGACAGGATGAGGCCTCAGAACACCTGGAAGCAGGAGAAGGAAAAGCAGGGAATGGATACCAGTGCATGGTCTGAGCCCTGTTGATGGAGCAGTAAAGGTGAAACTCTCTTTAACTTGGACGCACACTCTCAAGCGGACAGGAGACATGGGATTGAAGGTGATGCGCTGAGTGTTAGAAGAGTGCACAGCAGATGCTTGGCTGACAGAACTCAAAGAATCCAGTGCAAAATATCCCCACAGTTGATTCTGAGACCAAGCTCCGAGCTGCCAAATTTGAGGTAGCAGAGGCAGCGTTCAGGGAGGGATAGGGCTCCGGATGATGGCACACGCTGAGTCTCAGGGATCTGGAGTGCGTTGTGGGATGTGGTGGGTCCTATCAAGAGAGCAAACCGACCTGTGACCCCAATGAGCAAGCAACCACCCTGGCGCGCGCAGTTGAAATTATCGATATGTCCCATGGCCACACCCAGTGCATCTGCAGGACCAGAGACCAATTTGGCATTTTGCCAATAGAGCATGTGTGGGGCTGAATCAGAGATATTGTGCATCGGGTCTGAGGGATCCAGGGGGCCTTGGGTTTGAATTCAGAATGAAAAGCCTTAGGATCTGCTACATTCATAACCTGGGCTGTGATTATGGTTTGGTTTGAGGCACAGGATGTGCAACAGCTGTGTGGTTGCCTTCGTGCACACGTGCCAAAAGGATGAGAGGACAAGGAAGTGTGGTCCAAGACCACAGCGTGAGAAGAGGAAGGATTTCCTTCAGTTTATCTCTCAAAAGCGGATGCTACATTTTGGATGGCACCGGCACGGTTCGGCAGCGAGGACACCAAGTTCGGGCTGCGGGATCATTCCAGCAGGCCCTGATGTGTGACATCCATAGATATGCTTCCACTGGTGTTTCTGTAGACAGAGAAGCTCTTGGAAGAACTGGTTTCAGTGGGACATTACCGTGGCACTACAAAGCACAAGCGCACTCACACTCTGCTCTTCTGGAAACACTCGAAAATAACATAGAGTAGAATGCAGAGCTGAGAAGCTTTAGAAGCTCCACTTCCACAAGAGTAAGTGTCCTGTGCTCTTTCAGATTTGTGAGATAAGCGTAATCAAAATGAGGTTATCCTAATCGAGATAGTATGGGGGGTTCATCACAACAAAGGCAACACCAGCAATTGGAGATAGACCAGACAACACACACAGGAACAGGACATGGCATCAATGTCTAGGAATATTTGTCCTCACAGAAATCCCATGCAATTGTGTAGAGCCAAGAGTCTAAAGTTTTCACTTAACCAAGCCATAGAAGTCTACATTAGATACCTGAAATTACCTGACCAGTAGAGATGAAGAAATACAGTAAAAGGAAAAGGAAGTACCATTTTCAGTTCCCAAGAGATTGAAGGCCCTAAAGATAAGCTTTCAGACAACTAGACTGCAAAACGCTCTCCAGAGCAAGTATTGAAAATGGAGGTGAGGGAAACACTGAAGAACAACAGTGTCTCAGAATCACAAAAGGCAGAATACCAGAAAAGGGGAAGAGAAAGCCTAAAGACGAGCCAAATAATATCGGAAAACTCAGTGGATGAGAAAATATCAGGGATAACATTCCATCGTAAGCAGACGAGATATTGCAGAGGGACGCGTGAATGACTTTGAAGTCAGGGGAACACAAATCCCTCGGTCAGAATCACACATATGAAAGCAAGTGCAAACCAATGAAAACATTGCTGTTGAATCCTGGTTGAAGACAAGGCATGAAAGACTAAAATTCGCAAGAGTCCTTGATGGAAAAGCAAGAGATAAAGAAACAAACAATGTTTGAAAAGTTATGTGTAGAAAAATCAGACTGAAACTTGCTGAAAGCCAAGATAGAATCATCTAGGCGAATTCAGGAAGTACACAGCGTCCAAAAGAGGTGGAATCCCAATAGACTTAGCAGCAGCTGTATGATCCAAATCAACAAAGTTCACGAGCATCCCAGTGATTTAAAATGCGCCTGGAGGAAAGCAACAGTATCACAAGGGAACCTCCAGAGTGGTTTCAGCTGCTATCTCAGCAGCAATATTGCAGGACAGGGAGGAGTGCCAGGACATAGACCATAGCTTGAATGGCAAAATGCTGCCATCTAGGGTAGCCTAAGCCACATGACCACCATTTCTAATAACAGCAGAGCTAGAGAATGCCACAGACCTGCAAATCTTAAACGAATTCAGCAGTTCAAAAATTATCCTAAAAGAAAGGTTGAGAATTCTCCCCTGAAGGGATAAGCAGCAAGATGAAATGGAAAGAAGAAAACCCTTATTGGAAATGCAAGAAGAGCATGAGTGGAAAAGAAGAAACAAGAAGAAGGCAAGGAGGACATCAAAACCCTAAAGATGGGAGAGGGAAGCAGGAAATCATAGGGGATTGGAAGCACTATCTTAAGGGAGTCAGCTTATATGACTCTCTGTTGGAAGCAAACGGAGAGATGCATGGCCTGACGTGTTTGCGAAACAAATGAGAAGCAGACCAAGAAAGAATCAAACAAACAAACAACACAAAAAGGGTAGGGTAACATGAATATTCAAAAGAAATTACTCAAGGTGATGTCAAGGATCATTCAGAACGCATCGACCCAGTATCGCGGCTTGAATGTACCTGTATTCGGAAATCAGAGGCGTGCATTTATATTCGTAAATATTGATTCATATGAGCATATCGTGACCTAACCCAAATGCCGCTTTGGAATCCAATGGATTCCTAGTCCGTGATATAGACTTGCAAGTCTTCCAACAGGATGAATGAATGCCATATTCTACACTACGTCGAGAAGAAATGGCACAAGCCTATAACAAGGAAAAGTAGCTCCGCAAAAGTGTACTAAGATCAAAAGAGACAGGCAGTAAAGTGCACATTGGGGATTGTATCATTCCTAGGAATTTCAGCCCCCTTGAAACAAAGGGATAGTTGTCCCGTGAATGCGGGTGTTTCAGCAGAAATCAACCGACGGATATGTATTGCGGGTGTGCCCATATTACAGGAACAATAGTTTCCCTTAGTGGGTCTCTGTGTACTGTGAACTGTTAGAAAGTTTATAGACGTGTGAAACATTCAACTGAAAATGGACACACTTCCCTCCGTTGCTACAGTGCATACAGATCTGAACAAAAGGAAAGAGGGAAGAACAAAGGCCCATGGGACGCTAGCGGGTAGAATCACATTTACGTTAGGAACCTCTCGTCGGATGCAGCCCCTCCCCCAACACTG
This sequence comes from Vicugna pacos, assembly GCF_048564905.1. Taxonomy (NCBI): domain Eukaryota; kingdom Metazoa; phylum Chordata; class Mammalia; order Artiodactyla; family Camelidae; genus Vicugna; species Vicugna pacos. The sequence goes on from NW_027328740.1 coordinate 7,182,408, forward strand.
CCAAGATGCAGCAGCCATTGGGGATGGCAGTTAGCGGTTGGATTCCAGGTGGAATGTTGGTGTGTACCGCGAGGCTTGTTGTGGCTGTTGGATCCTAGGTAACCGGGCAGAGTTCTGTGGGTGGATCAGTGCGATGGAGGGGCTGCCACCCTCTGTGGAGCTTGGCTTAGGTCTTTGGTCCGGGAAGCTGTGTCAGTTCGAGATACTGCTGCTGCCCAAAGACCTGAGTTCACGGGTCAGTTTCCAGAACCTGAAAGGGCAGACAGTGGAAGATCTGCCTGTCTTCAGCTTACTGGAGAGGCTCCGAGGTCCTTTCAGACTTGCCCAGTCCTGTTGAAGTCGACTTTATGGGAGACACGAAGAGAAGCTGGCCGAAAATGTGGCTGCACGGATTGAGGAGAGATGCGAACACAGTGATGAGAGATATTCTGCTACAATAGAGAATACTGGCCTGGAGACAGCTGTAGAGGATAGCAGGCTCGAAAGACATTCATGAGACATATTGAAACTCGCTGATACTAGCAGAAACTTAAGGAGGGCCACCATGGACTGGAGGAAGTTCCTCAATTCTCTGCTCCAAGAACGGGTCCAAGATCCCTGACGTCTAAAGAGAAGAGCTGGCAGAGATGATAAAAACGCTCATGTTCTTGAAAGAGGTCAGATAATCCACACGACCCAAGGGGCAATTCCAAGCCATTCAGATCAAAGTGCAACAAGCCCAGGTAAGCCTTTTCCCAGGTTTGGGCCTAGCTGTCAAGCACTTGCTCTTCCCTGCCCTCCACTCAGGCATCCATTTTGAGGGATCAGTACCTGAGCTGCAATGAAGCCAGTAAGAGAAGAGCAAGCCCCTCCTAGAATCAGAGTTCCTCTAGCTTCATCCTCTGTGAACAACAGGGAACCCCATAAAGGTCAAATACTCTCGTATGAAATAGATAGGAATTGAATAATTAGCTCCCACAAAGAAACGATGGCCTTCCGCTAGATTCAGCAAATGCTGGGTTTATGTCTTCTCTGGGGTGAAGGGAGTGTGGTAAGTGAGGGGAATCCTTGACTGAACTTGAATATGTATTAGGCCTCCGTTTTTAAAGACAGTCTAGGTAAATATTAGAAGTCAGATAGTGAACTGAACTGTAAAAGTCGCCAATGACATGAAAGACACAGCTTATGTGGACCATCTTTCAATTGAGTTAAACCCCCGGGGGCAATCTATCATGGGTGTGCAGACTTGGTTGCATTCAAGTGCTCTACCCAACATGATCGGATGATTAAACATTCTCATCACTGATAGAAGAACACTTGGTTCTCAGTAGCCTAGCAGAGCTGCAGCAGGGTTCTCATAGCTATAATGCCTCTAGGTTCTTTGGATTCAAAGCGAAATGTATATATTTAGTTCGTTTCCTCTTGTATTTTCCTTGAGAGGGATGTTACACCTTGAAATGCCAACATTGACCAGTAGGTGTCATCGGGAGTAAAGGGCACCACATGCACAAGTGAATCCAAGCTTGGGGGTTATTTCATGTTTCCATTAGTTATTTCATGGTTCCTGTTGGTTTCGGAGGCTTCCACAGTAAAGAGTTGACATGACCCCTTTAACAGTTCGGACTGCTAGTTTGCATTCTATCTGTCTATGTTTTCCTTAGAGCTGACAAAATGTTACCGAAATTGACAAGTCTGGCTTCTAGGTCGATTTAGTATGTTTCAGAAACTAACTTCATTTTCGTATAACTCCCAAAATATTTATAAAAATTCTATGAAATTTTTGAAGACTGCAAATGAGAGATCAAAACAATGTCACAACTGGTGTCTTCGGACAATCCCTCCCACCACGGCTGTATAGAAACTAAGAGATAAAAAAAAATCACATTTCTGTGAAATGTATCGGGAAAGTGTGGATTCATCGATGCCCAGTTGACAGAGAAGCAGTGCAACCTGTGCTCACTCGCTCCCATGAACACAGAAATGGAAACATCCACTCACCCAGCCCTTGGCACAGGACACTTGACGAAGAGGGGTCTGTTACTTCCAAAGACAGGATGAGGCCTCAGAGCACCTGGAAGCAGGAGAAGGAAAAGCAGGGAATGGATACCAGTGAATGGTCTGAGCCCTTTTGATGGAGCAGTAAAGGTGAAACTCTCTTTAACTTGGATGCACACTCTCAAGCGGACAGGAGACATGGGATTGAAGGTGATGCGCTGAGTGTTAGAAGAGTGCACAGCAGATGCTTGGCTGACAGAACTCAAAGAATCCAGTGCAAAATATCCCCACAGTTGATTCTGAGACCGAGATCCGAGCTGCCAAATTTGAGGTAGCAGAGGCAGCGTTCAGGGAGGGATAGGGCTCCGGAAGATGGCACACGCTGAGTCTCAGGGATCTGGAGTGCGTTGTGGGATGTGGTGGGTCCTATCAAGAGAGCAAACCGACCTGTGGCCCCAATGAGGAAGCAACCACCCTGGCGCGCGCAGTTGAAATTATCGATCTGTCCCATGGCCACACCCAGTGCATCTGCAGGACCAGAGACCAATTTGGCATTTTGCCAATAGAGCATGTGTGGGGCTGAATCAGAGATATTGTGCATCGGGTCTGAGGGATCCATGGGGCCTTGGGCTTGAATTCAGAAAGAAAAGCCTTAGGATCTGCTACATTCATAACCTGGGCTGTGATTATGGTTTGGTTTGAGGCACAGGATGTGCAACAGCTCTGTGGTTGCCTTCGTGCACCCGTGCCAAAAGGATGAGAGGACAAGGAACTGTGGTCCAAGACCACAGCGTGAGAAAAGGAAGGATTTCCTTCAGTTTATCTCTCAAAAGCGGATGCTACATTTTGGATGGCACCGGCACGGTTCGGCAGCGAGGACACCAAGTTCGGGCTGCGGGATCATTCCAGCAGGCCCTGATGTGTGACATCCATAGATATGCTTCCACTGTTGTTTCTGTAGACAGAGAAGTTCTTGGAAGAACTGGTTTCAGTGGGACATTCCCGTGGCACTACAAAGCACAAGCGCACTCACACTCTGCTCTTCTGGAAACACTCCAAAATAACATAGAGTAGAATGCAGAGCTGAGAAGCTTTAGAAGCTCCATTTCCACCAGAGGAAGTGTCCTGTGCTCTTTCAGATTTGTGAGATAAGCGTAATCAAAATGAGGTTATCCTAATCGAAATAGTATGGGGTGTTCATCACAACAAAGGCAACACCAGCAATTGGAGATAGACCAGACAACACACACAGGAACAGGACATGGCATCAATGTCTAGGAAAATATGTCCTCACAGATATCCCGTGCAATTGTGTAGAGCCAAGAGTGTAAAGTTTTCACTTAACCAAGCCCTAGAAGTCTACATTAGATACCTGAAATTACCTGACCAGTAGAGATGAAGAAATACAGTAAAAGGAAAAGGAAGTACCATTTTCAGTTCCCAAGAGATTGAAGGCCCTAAAGATAAGCTTTCAGACAACTAGACTGCAAAACGCTCTCCAGAGCAAGTATTGAAAATGGAGGTGAGGGAAACACTGAAGAACAACAGTGTCTCAGAATCACAAAAGGCAGAATACCAGAAAAGGGGAAGAGAAAGCCTAAAGACGAGCCAAATAATACCAGAAAACCCAGTGAATGAGAAAATATCAGGGCTAACATTCCGTCCTAAGCAGACGTGATATTGCAGAGGGACGCGTGAATGACTTTGAAGACAGGGGAACACAAATCCCTCGGTCAGAAGCACACATAGGAAAGCAAGTGCAAACCTATGAGAACATTGCTGTTGAATCCTGGTTGAAGACAAGGCATGAAAGACTAAAATTCGCAAGAGTCCCAGATGGAAAAGCAAGAGATAAAGAAACAATGTTTGAAAAGTGATGTGTAGAAAAATCAGACTGAAATTTGCTGAAAGCCAAGATAGAATCATCTAGGCGAATTCAGGAAGTACACAGCGTCCAAAAGAGGTGGAATACCAATAGACTTAGCAGCAGCTGTATGATCCAAATCAACAAAGTTCATGAGCATCCCAGTGATTTAAAATGCGCCTGGAGGAAATCAACATAGTCACAAGAGAACCTCCAGAGGGGTTTCAGCTGCTATCTCAGCAGCAATATTGCAGGACAGGGAGGAGTGCCAGGACATAGACCATAGCTTGAATGGCAAAATGCTGCCATCTAGGGTAGCCTATGCCACATGACCACCATTTCTAATAACAGCAGAGCTAGAGAATGCCACAGACCTGCAAATCTTAAAAGAATTCAGCAGTTTGAAACTTATCCTAAAAGAAAGGTTGAGAATTCTCCCCTGAAGGGATAAGCAGCAAGATGAAATGGAAAGAAGAAAACCCTTATTGGAAATGCAAGAAGAGCATGAGTGGAAAAGAAGAAACAAGAAGAAGGCAAGGAGGACATCAAAACCCTAAAGATGGGAGAGGGAAGCAGGAAATCATAGGGGATTGGAAGCACTATCTTAAGGGAGTCAGCTTATATGACTCTCTGTTGGAAGCAAACGGAGAGATGCATGGTCTGACGTGTTTGCAAAACAAACGAGAAGCAGACCAAGAATCAAACAAACAAACAACACAAAAAGGGTAGGGTAACATGAATATTCAAAAGAAATTACTCAAGGTGATGTCAAGGATCATTCAGAACGCATCGACCCAGTATCGCGGCTTGAATGTACCTGTATTCGGAAATCAGAGGCGTGCATTTATATTCGTAAATATTGATTCATATGAGCATATAGTGACCTAACCCAAATGCCGATTTGGAATCCAATGGATTCCTAGTCCGTGATATAGACTTGCACGTCTTCCAACAGGATGAATGAATGCCATCTTCTACACTACGTCGAGAAGAAATGGCACAAGCCTATAACAAGGAAAAGTAGCTCCGCAAAAGTGTACTAAGATCAAAAGAGACAGGCAGTAAAGTGCACATTGGGGATTGTATCATTCCTAGGAATTCCAGCCCCCTTGAAACAAATGGATAGATGTCCCGTGAATGCGGGTGTTTCAGCAGAAATCAACCGACGGCTATGTATTGCGGGTGTGCCCATATTACAGGAACAATAGTTTCCCTTACTGGGTCTCTGTGTACTGTGAACTGTTAGAAAGTTTAAAGACGTGTGAAACATTCAACTGAAAATGGACACACTTCCCTCCGTTGCTACAGTGCATACAGATCTGAACAAAAGGAAAGAGGGAAGAAGAAAGGCCCATGGGACGCTAGTGGGTAGAATCACGTTTACCTTAGGAACCTCTCGTCGGATGCAGCCCCTCCCCCAACACTGACAAGATGCAGCAGCCATTGGGGATGGCAGTTAGCGGTTGGATTCCAGGTGGAATGTTGGTGTGTACCGCGAGGCTTGTTGTGGCTGGTGGATCCTAGGTAACCGGGCAGAGTTCTGTGGGTGGATCAGTGCGATGGAGGGGCTGCCGCCCTCTGTGGAGCTTGGCTTAGGTCTTTGTTCCGGGAAGCTGTGTCAGTTGGAGATACTGCTGCTGCCCAAAGACCTGAGTTCACGGGTCAGTTTCCGGAACCTGAAAGGGCAGACAGTGGAAGATCTGCCTCTCTTCAGCTTACTGGAGAGGCTCCGAGGTCCTTTCAGACTTGCCCAGTCCTGTTGAAGTCGACTTTATGGGAGACACGAAGAGAAGCTGGCCGAAAATGTGGCTGCACGGATTGAGGAGAGATGCGAACACATTGATGAGAGATGTTCTGCTACAATAGAGAATACTGGCCTGGAGACAGCTGTAGAGGATAGCAGGCTCGAAAGGCATTCATGAGACATATTGAACCTCGCTGATACTAGCAGAAACTTACGGAGGGCCACCGTGGACTGGAGGAAGTTCCTCAATTCTCTGCTCCAAGAACGGGTCCAAGATCCCTGACGTCTAAAGAGAAGAGATGGCAGAGATGATAAAAACGCTCATGTTCTTGAAAGAGGTCAGATAATCCACACGACCCAAGGGGCAATTCCAAGCCATTCAGATCAAAGTGCACCAAGCCCAGGTAAGCCTTTTCCCAGGTTTGGGCCTAGCTATCAAGCACTTGCCCTTCCCTCCCCTCCACTCAGGCATCCATTTTGAGGGATCAGTACCTGAGCTGCAATGAAGCCAGTAAGAGAAGAGCAAGCCCCTCCTAGAATCAGAGTTCCTCTAGCTTCATCCTCTGTGAACAACAGGGAACCCCATAAAGGTCAAATACTCTCGTATGAAATAGATAGGAATTGAATACTTAGCTCCCACAAAGAAACGATGGCCTTCTGCTAGATTCAGCAAATGCTGGGTTTATGTCTTCTCTGGGGTGAAGGGAGTGTGGTAAGTGAGGGGAATCCTTGACTGAACTTGAATATGTATTAGGCCTCCCTTTTTCAAGACAGTCTAGGTAAATATTAGAAGTCAGATAGTGAACTGAACTGTAAAAGTCGCCAATGACATGAAAGACACAGCTTATGTGGACCGTCTTTCAATTGAGTCAAGCCCCCGGGGGCAATCTATCATGGGGGTGCAGACTTGGTTGCATTCAAGTGCTTTACCCAACATGATCGGATGATTAAGCGTTCTCATCACTGATAGAAGAACACCTGGTTCTCAGAAGCCTAGCAGAGCTGCAGCAGGGTTCTCATAGCTATAATGCCTCTAGGTTCTTTGGATTCAAAGCTAAATGTATATATTTAGTTCGTTTTCTCTTGTATTTTCCTTGAGAGTGATGTTACACCTTGAAATGCCAACATTGACCAGTAGGTGTCATCGGGAGTAAAGGGCACCACATGCACAAGTGAATCCAAGCTTGGGGGTTATTTCATGTTTCCATTAGTTATTTCATGGTTCCTGTTGGTTTCGGAGTCTTCCACAGTAAAGAGTTGACATGACCCCTTTAACAGTTCGGACTGCTAGTTTGCATTCTATCTGTCTATGTTTTCCTTAGAGCTGACAAAATGTTACCGAAATTGACAAGTCTGGCTTCTAGGTCGATTTAGTATGTTTCAGAAACTAACTTCATTTTCGTATAACTCCCAAAACATTTATATAAATTCTATTAAATTTTTAAAGACTGCAAATGAGAGATCAACACAATGTCACAACTGGAGTCTTCGGACAATCCCTCCCACCACAGCTGTATAGAAACTAAGAGATAAAAAAAAATCACAATTCTGTGAAATGTATCTGGAAAGTGTTGATTCATCGATGCCCAGTTGACAGAGAAGCAGTGCAACCTGCGCTCACTCGCTCCCATGAACACAGCAATGGAAACATCCACTCACCCAGCCCTTGGCACAGGACACTTGCCGAAGAGAGGTCTGTTACTTCCAAAGACAGGATGAGGCCTCAGAACACCTGGAAGCAGGAGAAGGAAAAGCAGGGAATGGATACCAGTGCATGGTCTGAGCCCTGTTGATGGAGCAGTAAAGGTGAAACTCTCTTTAACTTGGACGCACACTCTCAAGCGGACAGGAGACATGGGATTGAAGGTGATGCGCTGAGTGTTAGAAGAGTGCACAGCAGATGCTTGGCTGACAGAACTCAAAGAATCCAGTGCAAAATATCCCCACAGTTGATTCTGAGACCGAGATCCGAGCTGCCAAATTTGAGGTAGCAGAGGCAGCGTTCAGGGAGGGATAGGGCTCCGGATGATGGCACACACTGAGTCTCAGGGATCTGGAGTGCGTTGTGGGATGTGGTGGGTCCTATCAAGAGAGCAAACCGACCTGTGACCCCAATGAGCAAGCAACCACCCTGGCGCGCGCAGTTGAAATTATCGATATGTCCCATGGCCACACCCAGTGCATCTGCAGGAAAAGAGACCAATTTGGCATTTTGCCAATAGAGCATGTGTGGGGCTGAATCAGAGATATTGTGCATCGGGTCTGAGGGATCCAGGGGGCCTTGGGTTTGAATTCAGAATGAAAAGCCTTAGGATCTGCTACATTCATAACCTAGGCTGTGATTATGGTTTGGTTTGAGGCACAGGATGTGCAACAGCTCTGTGGTTGCCTTCGTGCACCCGTGCCACAAGGATGAGAGGACAAGGAAGTGTGGTCCAAGACCACAGCGTGAGAAGAGGAAGGATTTCCTTCAGTTTATCTCTCAAAAGCGGATGCTACATTTTGGATGGCACCGGCACGGTTCGGCAGCGAGGACACCATGTTCGGGCTACGGGATCATTCCAGCAAGCCCTGATGTGTGACATCCATAGATATGCTTCCACTGGTGTTTCTGTAGACAGAGAAGCTCTTGGAAGAACTGGTTTCAGTGGGACATCCCCGTGGCACTACAAAGCACAAGCGCACTCACACTCTGCTCTTCTGGAAACACTCCAAAATAACATAGAGTAGAATGCAGAGCTGAGAAGTTTAGAAGCTCCATTTCCACCAGAGGAAGTGTCCTGTGCTCTTTCAGATTTGTGAGATAAGCGTAATCAAAATGAGGTTATCCTAATCGAAATAGTATGGGGGGTTTATCACAACAAAGGCAACACCAGCAATTGGAGATTGACCAGACAACACACACAGGAACAGGACATGGCATCAATGTCTAGGAAAATTTGTCCTCACAGAAATCCCATGCAATTGTGTAGAGCCAAGAGTCTAAAGTTTTCACTTAACCAAGCCCTAGAAGTCTACATTAGATACCTGAAATTACCTGACCAGTAGAGATGAAGAAATACAGTAAAAGGAAAAGGAAGTACCATTTTCAGTTCCCAAGAGATTGAAGGCCCTAAAGATAAGCTTTCAGACAACTAGACTGCAAAACGCTCTCCAGAGCAAGTATTGAAAATGGAGGTGAGGGAAACACTGAAGAACAACAGTGTCTCAGAATCACAAAAGGCAGAATACCAGAAAAGGGGAAGAGAAAGCCTAAAGACGAGCCAAATAATACCAGAAAACCCAGTGAATGAGAAAATATCAGGGCTAACATTCCGTCCTAAGCAGACGTGATATTGCAGAGGGACGCGTGAATGACTTTGAAGACAGGGGAACACAAATCCCTCGGTCAGAAGCACACATAGGAAAGCAAGTGCAAACCTATGAGAACATTGCTGTTGAATCCTGGTTGAAGACAAGGCATGAAAGACTAAAATTCGCAAGAGTCCCAGATGGAAAAGCAAGAGATAAAGAAACAATGTTTGAAAAGTGATGTGTAGAAAAATCAGACTGAAATTTGCTGAAAGCCAAGATAGAATCATCTAGGCGAATTCAGGAAGTACACAGCGTCCAAAAGAGGTGGAATCCCAATAGACTTAGCAGCAGCTGTATGATCCAAATCAACAAAGTTCATGAGCATCCCAGTGATTTAAAATGCGCCTGGAGGAAAGCAACATAGTCACAAGAGAACCTCCAGAGGGGTTTCAGCTGCTATCTCAGCAGCAATATTGCAGGACAGGGAGGAGTGCCAGGACATAGACCATAGCTTGAATGGCAAAATGCTGCCATCTAGGGTAGCCTATGCCACATGACCACCATTTCTAATAACAGCAGAGCTAGAGAATGCCACAGACCTGCAAATCTTAAAAGAATTCAGCAGTTTGAAACTTATCCTAAAAGAAAGGTTGAGAATTCTCCCCTGAAGGGATAAGCAGCAAGATGAAATGGAAAGAAGAAAACCCTTATTGGAAATGCAAGAAGAGCATGAGTGGAAAAGAAGAAACAAGAAGAAGGCAAGGAGGACATCAAAACCCTAAAGATGGGAGAGGGAAGCAGGAAATCATAGGGGATTGGAAGCACTATCTTAAGGGAGTCAGCTTATATGACTCTCTGTTGGAAGCAAACGGAGAGATGCATGGTCTGACGTGTTTGCAAAACAAACGAGAAGCAGACCAAGAATCAAACAAACAAACAACACAAAAAGGGTAGGGTAACATGAATATTCAAAAGAAATTACTCAAGGTGATGTCAAGGATCATTCAGAACGCATCGACCCAGTATCGCGGCTTGAATGTACCTGTATTCGGAAATCAGAGGCGTGCATTTATATTCGTAAATATTGATTCATATGAGCATATAGTGACCTAACCCAAATGCCGATTTGGAATCCAATGGATTCCTAGTCCGTGATATAGACTTGCACGTCTTCCAACAGGATGAATGAATGCCATCTTCTACACTACGTCGAGAAGAAATGGCACAAGCCTATAACAAGGAAAAGTAGCTCCGCAAAAGTGTACTAAGATCAAAAGAGACAGGCAGTAAAGTGCACATTGGGGATTGTATCATTCCTAGGAATTCCAGCCCCCTTGAAACAAATGGATAGATGTCCCGTGAATGCGGGTGTTTCAGCAGAAATCAACCGACGGCTATGTATTGCGGGTGTGCCCATATTACAGGAACAATAGTTTCCCTTACTGGGTCTCTGTGTACTGTGAACTGTTAGAAAGTTTAAAGACGTGTGAAACATTCAACTGAAAATGGACACACTTCCCTCCGTTGCTACAGTGCATACAGATCTGAACAAAAGGAAAGAGGGAAGAAGAAAGGCCCATGGGACGCTAGTGGGTAGAATCACGTTTACCTTAGGAACCTCTCGTCGGATGCAGCCCCTCCCCCAACACTGACAAGATGCAGCAGCCATTGGGGATGGCAGTTAGCGGTTGGATTCCAGGTGGAATGTTGGTGTGTACCGCGAGGCTTGTTGTGGCTGGTGGATCCTAGGTAACCGGGCAGAGTTCTGTGGGTGGATCAGTGCGATGGAGGGGCTGCCGCCCTCTGTGGAGCTTGGCTTAGGTCTTTGTTCCGGGAAGCTGTGTCAGTTGGAGATACTGCTGCTGCCCAAAGACCTGAGTTCACGGGTCAGTTTCCGGAACCTGAAAGGGCAGACAGTGGAAGATCTGCCTCTCTTCAGCTTACTGGAGAGGCTCCGAGGTCCTTTCAGACTTGCCCAGTCCTGTTGAAGTCGACTTTATGGGAGACACGAAGAGAAGCTGGCCGAAAATGTGGCTGCACGGATTGAGGAGAGATGCGAACACATTGATGAGAGATGTTCTGCTACAATAGAGAATACTGGCCTGGAGACAGCTGTAGAGGATAGCAGGCTCGAAAGGCATTCATGAGACATATTGAACCTCGCTGATACTAGCAGAAACTTACGGAGGGCCACCGTGGACTGGAGGAAGTTCCTCAATTCTCTGCTCCAAGAACGGGTCCAAGATCCCTGACGTCTAAAGAGAAGAGATGGCAGAGATGATAAAAACGCTCATGTTCTTGAAAGAGGTCAGATAATCCACACGACCCAAGGGGCAATTCCAAGCCATTCAGATCAAAGTGCACCAAGCCCAGGTAAGCCTTTTCCCAGGTTTGGGCCTAGCTATCAAGCACTTGCCCTTCCCTCCCCTCCACTCAGGCATCCATTTTGAGGGATCAGTACCTGAGCTGCAATGAAGCCAGTAAGAGAAGAGCAAGCCCCTCCTAGAATCAGAGTTCCTCTAGCTTCATCCTCTGTGAACAACAGGGAACCCCATAAAGGTCAAATACTCTCGTATGAAATAGATAGGAATTGAATACTTAGCTCCCACAAAGAAACGATGGCCTTCTGCTAGATTCAGCAAATGCTGGGTTTATGTCTTCTCTGGGGTGAAGGGAGTGTGGTAAGTGAGGGGAATCCTTGACTGAACTTGAATATGTATTAGGCCTCCCTTTTTCAAGACAGTCTAGGTAAATATTAGAAGTCAGATAGTGAACTGAACTGTAAAAGTCGCCAATGACATGAAAGACACAGCTTATGTGGACCGTCTTTCAATTGAGTCAAGCCCCCGGGGGCAATCTATCATGGGGGTGCAGACTTGGTTGCATTCAAGTGCTTTACCCAACATGATCGGATGATTAAGCGTTCTCATCACTGATAGAAGAACACCTGGTTCTCAGAAGCCTAGCAGAGCTGCAGCAGGGTTCTCATAGCTATAATGCCTCTAGGTTCTTTGGATTCAAAGCTAAATGTATATATTTAGTTCGTTTTCTCTTGTATTTTCCTTGAGAGTGATGTTACACCTTGAAATGCCAACATTGACCAGTAGGTGTCATCGGGAGTAAAGGGCACCACATGCACAAGTGAATCCAAGCTTGGGGGTTATTTCATGTTTCCATTAGTTATTTCATGGTTCCTGTTGGTTTCGGAGGCTTCCACAGTAAAGAGTTGACATGACCCCTTTAACAGTTCGGACTGCTAGTTTGCATTCTATCTGTCTATGTTTTCCTTAGAGCTGACAAAATGTTACCGAAATTGACAAGTCTGGCTTCTAGGTCGATTTAGTATGTTTCAGAAACTAACTTCATTTTCGTATAACTCCCAAAACATTTATATAAATTCTATTAAATTTTTAAAGACTGCAAATGAGAGATCAACACAATGTCACAACTGGAGTCTTCGGACAATCCCTCCCACCACAGCTGTATAGAAACTAAGAGATAAAAAAAAATCACAATTCTGTGAAATGTATCTGGAAAGTGTTGATTCATCGATGCCCAGTTGACAGAGAAGCAGTGCAACCTGCGCTCACTCGCTCCCATGAACACAGCAATGGAAACATCCACTCACCCAGCCCTTGGCACAGGACACTTGCCGAAGAGAGGTCTGTTACTTCCAAAGACAGGATGAGGCCTCAGAACACCTGGAAGCAGGAGAAGGAAAAGCAGGGAATGGATACCAGTGCATGGTCTGAGCCCTGTTGATGGAGCAGTAAAGGTGAAACTCTCTTTAACTTGGACGCACACTCTCAAGCGGACAGGAGACATGGGATTGAAGGTGATGCGCTGAGTGTTAGAAGAGTGCACAGCAGATGCTTGGCTGACAGAACTCAAAGAATCCAGTGCAAAATATCCCCACAGTTGATTCTGAGACCGAGATCCGAGCTGCCAAATTTGAGGTAGCAGAGGCAGCGTTCAGGGAGGGATAGGGCTACGGATGATGGCACACACTGAGTCTCAGGGATCTGGAGTGCGTTGTGGGATGTGGTGGGTCCTATCAAGAGAGCAAACCGACCTGTGACCCCAATGAGCAAGCAACCACCCTGGCGCGCGCAGTTGAAATTATCGATATGTCCCATGGCCACACCCAGTGCATCTGCAGGAAAAGAGACCAATTTGGCATTTTGCCAATAGAGCATGTGTGGGGCTGAATCAGAGATATTGTGCATCGGGTCTGAGGGATCCAGGGGGCCTTGGGTTTGAATTCAGAATGAAAAGCCTTAGGATCTGCTACATTCATAACCTAGGCTGTGATTATGGTTTGGTTTGAGGCACAGGATGTGCAACAGCTCTGTGGTTGCCTTCGTGCACCCGTGCCACAAGGATGAGAGGACAAGGAAGTGTGGTCCAAGACCACAGCGTGAGAAGAGGAAGGATTTCCTTCAGTTTATCTCTCAAAAGCGGATGCTACATTTTGGATGGCACCGGCACGGTTCGGCAGCGAGGACACCATGTTCGGGCTACGGGATCATTCCAGCAAGCCCTGATGTGTGACATCCATAGATATGCTTCCACTGGTGTTTCTGTAGACAGAGAAGCTCTTGGAAGAACTGGTTTCAGTGGGACATCCCCGTGGCACTACAAAGCACAAGCGCACTCACACTCTGCTCTTCTGGAAACACTCCAAAATAACATAGAGTAGAATGCAGAGCTGAGAAGTTTAGAAGCTCCATTTCCACCAGAGGAAGTGTCCTGTGCTCTTTCAGATTTGTGAGATAAGCGTAATCAAAATGAGGTTATCCTAATCGAAATAGTATGGGGGGTTTATCACAACAAAGGCAACACCAGCAATTGGAGATTGACCAGACAAGACACACAGGAACAGGACATGGCATCAATGTCTAGGAAAATTTGTCCTCACAGAAATCCCATGCAATTGTGTAGAGCCAAGAGTCTAAAGTTTTCACTTAACCAAGCCCTAGAAGTCTACATTAGATACCTGAAATTACCTGACCAGTAGAGATGAAGAAATACAGTAAAAGGAAAAGGAAGTACCATTTTCAGTTCCCAAGAGATTGAAGGCCCTAAAGATAAGCTTTCAGACAACTAGACTGCAAAACGCTCTCCAGAGCAAGTATTGAAAATGGAGGTGAGGGAAACACTGAAGAACAACAGTGTCTCAGAATCACAAAAGGCAGAATACCAGAAAAGGGGAAGAGAAAGCCTAAAGACGAGCCAAATAATATCGGAAAACCCAGTGGATGAGAAAATATCAGGGCTAACATTCCGTCCTAAGCAGACGAGATATTGCAGAGGGACGCGTGAATGACTTTGAAGACAGGGGAACACAAATCCCTCGGTCAGAAGCACACATAGGAAAGCAAGTGCAAACCAATGAAAACATTGCTGTTGAATCCTGGTTGAAGACAAGGCATGAAAGACTAAAATTTGCAAGAGTCCCAGATGGAAAAGCAAGAGATAAAGAAACAAACAATGTTTGAAAAGTGATGTGTAGAAAAATCAGACTGAAACTTGCTGAAAGCCAAGATAGAATCATCTAGGCGAATTCAGGAAGTACACAGCGTCCAAAAGAGGTGGAATCCCAATAGACTTAGCAGCAGCTGTATGATCCAAATCAACAAAGTTCATGAGCATCCCAGTGATTTAAAATGCGCCTGGAGGAAAGCAACATAGTCACAAGAGAACCTCCAGAGGGGTTTCAGCTGCTATCTCAGCAGCAATATTGCAGGACAGGGAGGAGTGCCAGGACATAGACCATAGCTTGAATGGCAAAATGCTGCCATCTAGGGTAGCCTATGCCACATGACCACCATTTCTAATAACAGCAGAGCTAGAGAATGCCACAGACCTGCAAATCTTAAAAGAATTCAGCAGTTCGAAACTTATCCTAAAAGAAAGGTTGAGAATTCTCCCCTGAAGGGATAAGCAGCAAGATGAAATGGAAAGAAGAAAACCCTTATTGGAAATGCAAGAAGAGCATGAGTGGAAAAGAAGAAACAAGAAGAAGGCAAGGAGGACATCAAAACCCTAAAGATGGGAGAGGGAAGCAGGAAATCATAGGGGATTGGAAGCACTATCTTAAGGGAGTCAGCTTATATGACTCTCTGTTGGAAGCAAACGGAGAGATGCATGGCCTGACGTGTTTGCGAAACAAACGAGAAGCAGACCAAGAAAGAATCAAACAAACAAACAACACAAAAAGGGTAGGGTAACATGAATATTCAAAAGAAATTACTCAAGGTGATGTCAAGGATCATTCAGTACGCATCGACCCAGTATCGCGGCTTGAATGTACCTGTATTCGGAAATCAGAGGCGTGCATTTATATTCGTAAATATTGATTCATATGAGCATATCGTGACCTTACCCAAATGCCGCTTTGGAATCCAATGGATTCCTAGTCCGTGATATAGACTTGCAAGTCTTCCAACAGGATGAATGAATGCCATCTTCTACACTACGTCGAGAAGAAATGGCACAAGCCTATAACAAGGAAAAGTAGCTCCGCAAAAGTGTACTAAGATCAAAAGAGACAGGCAGTAAAGTGCACATTGGGGATTGTATCATTCCTAGGAATTCCAGCCCCCTTGAAACAAATGGATAGATGTCCCGTGAATGCGGGTGTTTCAGCAGAAATCAACCGACGGCTATGTATTGCGGGTGTGCCCATATTACAGGAACAATAGTTTCCCTTAGTGGGTCTCTGTGTACTGTGAACTGTTAGAAAGTTTAAAGACGTGTGAAACATTCAACTGAAAATGGACACACTTCCCTCCGTTGCTACAGTACATACAGATCTGAACAAAAGGAAAGAGGGAAGAAGAAAGGCCCATGGGACGCTAGTGGGTAGAATCACGTTTACCTTAGGAACCTCTCGTCGGATGCAGCCCCTCCCCCAACACTGACAAGATGCAGCAGCCATTGGGGATGGCAGTTAGCGGTTGGATTCCAGGTGGAATGTTGGTGTGTACCGCGAGGCTTGTTGTGGCTGGTGGATCCTAGGTAACCGGGCAGAGTTCTGTGGGTGGATCAGTGCGATGGAGGGGCTGCCGCCCTCTGTGGAGCTTGGCTTAGGTCTTTGTTCCGGGAAGCTGTGTCAGTTGGAGATACTGCTGCTGCCCAAAGACCTGAGTTCACGGGTCAGTTTCCGGAACCTGAAAGGGCAGACAGTGGAAGATCTGCCTCTCTTCAGCTTACTGGAGAGGCTCCGAGGTCCTTTCAGACTTGCCCAGTCCTGTTGAAGTCGACTTTATGGGAGACACGAAGAGAAGCTGGCCGAAAATATGGCTGCATGGATTGAGGAGAGATGCGAACACATTGATGAGAGATGTTCTGCTACAATAGAGAATACTGGCCTGGAGACAGCTGTAGAGGATAGCAGGCTCGAAAGGCATTCATGAGACATATTGAACCTCGCTGATACTAGCAGAAACTTACGGAGGGCCACCGTGGACTGGAGGAAGTTCCTCAATTCTCTGCTCCAAGAACGGGTCCAAGATCCCTGACGTCTAAAGAGAAGAGATGGCAGAGATGATAAAAACGCTCATGTCCTTGAAAGAGGTCAGATAATCCACACGACCCAAGGGGCAATTCCAAGCCATTCAGATCAAAGTGCACCAAGCCCAGGTAAGCCTTTTCCCAGGTTTGGGCCTAGCTATCAAGCACTTGCTCTTCCCTCCCCTCCACTCAGGCATCCATTTTGAGGGATCAGTACCTGAGCTGCAATGAAGCCAGTAAGAGAAGAGCAAGCCCCTCCTAGAATCAGAGTTCCTCTAGCTTCATCCTCTGTGAACAACAGGGAACCCCATAAAGGTCAAATACTCTCGTATGAAATAGATAGGAATTGAATACTTAGCTCCCACAAAGAAACGATGGCCTTCCACTAGATTCAGCAAATGCTGGGTTTATGTCTTCTCTGGGGTGAAGGGAGTGTGGTAAGTGATGGGAATCCTTGACTGAACTTGAATATGTATTTGGCCTCCGTTTTTCAAGACAGTCTAGGTAAATATTAGAAGTCAGATAGTGAACTGAACTGTAAAAGTCGCCAATGACATGAAAGACACAGCTTATGTGGACCGTCTTTCAATTGAGTCAAGCCCCCGGGGGCAATCTATCATGGGGGTGCAGACTTGGTTGCATTCAAGTGCTTTACCCAACATGATCGGATGATTAAGCGTTCTCATCACTGATAGAAGAACACCTGGTTCTCAGAAGCCTAGCAGAGCTGCAGCAGGGTTCTCATAGCTATAATGCCTCTAGGTTCTTTGGATTCAAAGCTAAATGTATATATTTAGTTCGTTTTCTCTTGTATTTTCCTTGAGAGGGATGTTACACCTTGAAATGCCAACATTGACCAGTAGGTGTCATCGGGAGTAAAGGGCACCACATGCACAAGTGAATCCAAGCTTGGGGGTTATTTCATGTTTCCATTAGTTATTTCATGGTTCCTGTTGGTTTCGGAGGCTTCCACAGTAAAGAGTTGACATGACCCCTTTAACAGTTCGGACTGCTAGTTTGCATTCTATCTGTCTATGTTTTCCTTAGAGCTGACAAAATGTTACCGAAATTGACAAGTCTGGCTTCTAGGTCGATTTAGTATGTTTCAGAAACTAACTTCATTTTCGTATAACTCCCAAAACATTTATATAAATTCTATTAAATTTTTAAAGACTGCAAATGAGAGATCAACACAATGTCACAACTGGAGTCTTCGGACAATCCCTCCCACCACGGCTGTATAGAAACCAAGAGATAAAAAAAAATCACAATTCTGTGAAATGTATCTGGAAAGTGTTGATTCATCGATGCCCAGTTGACAGAGAAGCAGTGCAACCTGCGCTCACTCGCTCCCATGAACACAGCAATGGAAACATCCACTCACCCAGCCCTTGGCACAGGACACTTGCCGAAGAGAGGTCTGTTACTTCCAAAGACAGGATGAGGCCTCAGAACACCTGGAAGCAGGAGAAGGAAAAGCAGGGAATGGATACCAGTGCATGGTCTGAGCCCTGTTGATGGAGCAGTAAAGGTGAAACTCTCTTTAACTTGGACGCACACTCTCAAGCGGACAGGAGACATGGGATTGAAGGTGATGCGCTGAGTGTTAGAAGAGTGCACAGCAGATGCTTGGCTGACAGAACTCAAAGAATCCAGTGCAAAATATCCCCACAGTTGATTCTGAGACCGAGATCCGAGCTGCCAAATTTGAGGTAGCAGAGGCAGCGTTCAGGGAGGGATAGGGCTACGGATGATGGCACACGCTGAGTCTCAGGGATCTGGAGTGCGTTGTGGGATGTGGTGGGTCCTATCAAG
The DNA here is from genome assembly GCF_048564905.1 of Vicugna pacos. Taxonomy (NCBI): domain Eukaryota; kingdom Metazoa; phylum Chordata; class Mammalia; order Artiodactyla; family Camelidae; genus Vicugna; species Vicugna pacos. Next base: position 7,200,614 of record NW_027328740.1, read on the forward strand.
AGAGCAAACCGACCTGTGACCCCAATGAGCAAGCAACCACCCTGGCGCGCGCAGTTGAAATTATCGATATGTCCCATGGCCACACCCAGTGCATCTGCAGGAAAAGAGACCAATTTGGCATTTTGCCAATAGAGCATGTGTGGGGCTGAATCAGAGATATTGTGCATCGGGTCTGAGGGATCCAGGGGGCCTTGGGTTTGAATTCAGAATGAAAAGCCTTAGGATCTGCTACATTCATAACCTAGGCTGTGATTATGGTTTGGTTTGAGGCACAGGATGTGCAACAGCTCTGTGGTTGCCTTCGTGCACCCGTGCCACAAGGATGAGAGGACAAGGAAGTGTGGTCCAAGACCACAGCGTGAGAAGAGGAAGGATTTCCTTCAGTTTATCTCTCAAAAGCGGATGCTACATTTTGGATGGCACCGGCACGGTTCGGCAGCGAGGACACCAAGTTCGGGCTGCGGGATCATTCCAGCAAGCCCTGATGTGTGACATCCATAGATATGCTTCCACTGGTGTTTCTGTAGACAGAGAAGCTCTTGGAAGAACTGGTTTCAGTGGGACATCCCCGTGGCACTACAAAGCACAAGCGCACTCACACTCTGCTCTTCTGGAAACACTCCAAAATAACATAGAGTAGAATGCAGAGCTGAGAAGTTTAGAAGCTCCATTTCCACCAGAGGAAGTGTCCTGTGCTCTTTCAGATTTGTGAGATAAGCGTAATCAAAATGAGTTTATCCTAATCGAAATAGTATGGGGGGTTTATCACAACAAAGGCAACACCAGCAATTTTAGATTGACCAGACAACACACACAGGAACAGGACATGGCATCAATGTCTAGGAAAATTTGTCCTCACAGAAATCCCATGCAATTGTGTAGAGCCAAGAGTCTAAAGTTTTCACTTAACCAAGCCATAGAAGTCTACATTAGATACCTGAAATTACCTGACCAGTAGAGATGAAGAAATACAGTAAAAGGAAAAGGAAGTACCATTTTCAGTTCCCAAGAGATTGAAGGCCCTAAAGATAAGCTTTCAGACAACTAGACTGCAAAACGCTCTCCAGAGCAAGTATTGAAAATGGAGGTGAGGGAAACACTGAAGAACAACAGTGTCTCAGAATCACAAAAGGCAGAATACCAGAAAAGGGGAAGAGAAAGCCTAAAGACGAGCCAAATAATATCGGAAAACCCAGTGGATGAGAAAATATCAGGGCTAACATTCCGTCCTAAGCAGACGAGATATTGCAGAGGGACGCGTGAATGACTTTGAAGACAGGGGAACACAAATCCCTCGGTCAGAAGCACACATAGGAAAGCAAGTGCAAACCAATGAAAACATTGCTGTTGAATCCTGGTTGAAGACAAGGCATGAAAGAATAAAATTTGCAAGAGTCCCAGATGGAAAAGCCAGAGATAAAGAAACAAACAATGTTTGAAAAGTGATGTGTAGAAAAATCAGACTGAAACTTGCTGAAAGCCAAGATAGAATCATCTAGGCGAATTCAGGAAGTACACAGCGTCCAAAAGAGGTGGAATCCCAATAGACTTAGCAGCAGCTGTATGATCCAAATCAACAAAGTTCATGAGCATCCCAGTGATTTAAAATGCACCTGGAGGAAAGCAACATAGTCACAAGAGAACCTCCAGAGGGGTTTCAGCTGCTATCTCAGCAGCAATATTGCAGGACAGGGAGGAGTGCCAGGACATAGACCATAGCTTGAATGGCAAAATGCTGCCATCTAGGGTAGCCTATGCCACATGACCACCATTTCTAATAACAGCAGAGCTAGAGAATGCCACAGACCTGCAAATCTTAAAAGAATTCAGCAGTTCGAAACTTATCCTAAAAGAAAGGTTGAGAATTCTCCCCTGAAGGGATAAGCAGCAAGATGAAATGGAAAGAAGAAAACCCTTATTGGAAATGCAAGAAGAGCATGAGTGGAAAAGAAGAAACAAGAAGAAGGCAAGGAGGACATCAAAACCCTAAAGATGGGAGAGGGAAGCAGGAAATCATAGGGGATTGGAAGCACTATCTTAAGGGAGTCAGCTTATATGACTCTCTGTTGGAAGCAAACGGAGAGATGCATGGCCTGACGTGTTTGCGAAACAAACGAGAAGCAGACCAAGAAAGAATCAAACAAACAAACAACACAAAAAGGGTAGGGTAACATGAATATTCAAAAGAAATTACTCAAGGTGATGTCAAGGATCATTCAGTACGCATCGACCCAGTATCGCGGCTTGAATGTACCTGTATTCGGAAATCAGAGGCGTGCATTTATATTCGTAAATATTGATTCATATGAGCATATCGTGACCTTAACCAAATGCCGCTTTGGAATCCAATGGATTCCTAGTCCGTGATATAGACTTGCAAGTCTTCCAACAGGATGAATGAATGCCATCTTCTACACTACGTCGAGAAGAAATGGCACAAGCCTATAACAAGGAAAAGTAGCTCCGCAAAAGTGTACTAAGATCAAAAGAGACAGGCAGTAAAGTGCACATTGGGGATTGTATCATTCCTAGGAATTCCAGCCCCCTTGAAACAAATGGATAGATATCCCGTGAATGCGGGTGTTTCAGCAGAAATCAACCGACGGCTATGTATTGCGGGTGTGCCCATATTACAGGAACAATAGTTTCCCTTACTGGGTCTCTGTGTACTGTGAACTGTTAGAAAGTTTAAAGACGTGTGAAACATTCAACTGAAAATGGACACACTTCCCTCCGTTGCTACAGTGCATACAGATCTGAACAAAAGGAAAGAGGGAAGAAGAAAGGCCCATGGGACGCTAGTGGGTAGAATCACGTTTACCTTAGGAACCTCTCGTCGGATGCAGCCCCTCCCCCAACACTGACAAGATGCAGCAGCCATTGGGGATGGCAGTTAGCGGTTGGATTCCAGGTGGAATGTTGGTGTGTACCACGAGGCTTGTTGTGCCTGGTGGATCCTAGGTAACCGGGCAGAGTTCTGTGGGTGGATCAGTGCGATGGAGGGGCTGCCGCCCTCTGTGGAGCTTGGCTTAGGTCTTTGTTCCGGGAAGCTGTGTCAGTTGGAGATACTGCTGCTGCCCAAAGACCTGAGTTCACGGGTCGGTTTCCAGAACCTGAAAGGGCAGACAGTGGAAGATCTGCCTCTCTTCAGCTTACTGGAGAGGCTCCGAGGTCCTTTCAGACTTGCCCAGTCCTGTTGAAGTCGACTTTATGGGAGACACCAAGAGAAGCTGGCCGAAAATGTGGCTGCACGGATTGAGGAGAGATGCGAACACATTGATGAGAGATGTTCTGCTACAATAGAGAATACTGGCCTGGGGACAGCTGTAGAGGATAGCAGGCTCGAAAGGCATTCATGAGACATATTGAACCTCGCTGATACTAGCAGAAACTTACGGAGGGCCACCGTGGACTGGAGGAAGTTCCTCAATTCTCTGCTCCAAGAACGGGTCCAAGATCCCTGACGTCTAAAGAGAAGAGATGGCAGAGATGATAAAAACGCTCATGTTCTTGAAAGAGGTCAGATAATCCACACGACCCAAGGGGCAATTCCAAGCCATTCAGATCAAAGTGCACCAAGCCCAGGTAAGCCTTTTCCCAGGTTTGGGCCTAGCTATCAAGCACTTGCTCTTCCCTCCCCTCCACTCAGGCATCCATTTTGAGGGATCAGTACCTGAGCTGCAATGAAGCCAGTAAGAGAAGAGCAAGCCCCTCCTAGAATCAGAGTTCCTCTAGCTTCATCCTCTGTGAACAACAGGGAACCCCATAAAGGTCAAATACTCTCGTATGAAATAGATAGGAATTGAATACTTAGCTCCCACAAAGAAACGATGGCCTTCCGCTAGATTCAGCAAATGCTGGGTTTATGTCTTCTCTGGGGTGAAGGGAGTGTGGTAAGTGAGGGGAATCCTTGACTGAACTTGAATATGTATTAGGCCTCCGTTTTTCAAGACAGTCTAGGTAAATATTAGAAGTCAGATAGTGAACGGAACTGTAAAAGTCGCCAATGACATGAAAGACACAGCTTATGTGGACCGTCTTTCAATTGAGTCAAGCCCCCGGGGGCAATCTATCATGGGGGTGCAGACTTGGTTGCATTCAAGTGCTTTACCCAACATGATCGGATGATTAAGCGTTCTCATCACTGATAGAAGAACACCTGGTTCTCAGAAGCCTAGCAGAGCTGCAGCAGGGTTCTCATAGCTATAATGCCTCTAGGTTCTTTGGATTCAAAGCTAAATGTATATATTTAGTTCGTTTTCTCTTGTATTTTCCTTGAGAGGGATGTTACACCTTGAAATGCCAACATTGACCAGTAGGTGTCATCGGGAGTAAAGGGCACCACATGCACAAGTGAATCCAAGCTTGGGGGTTATTTCATGTTTCCATTAGTTATTTCATGGTTCCTGTTGGTTTCGGAGGCTTCCACAGTAAAGAGTTGACATGACCCCTTTAACAGTTCGGACTGCTAGTTTGCATTCTATCTGTCTATGTTTTCCTTAGAGCTGACAAAATGTTACCGAAATTGACAAGTCTGGCTTCTAGGTCGATTTAGTATGTTTCAGAAACTAACTTCATTTTTGTATAACTCCCAAAACATTTATTTAAATTCTATTAAATTTTTAAAGACTGCAAATGAGAGATCAACACAATGTCACAACTGGAGTCTTCGGACAATCCCTCCCACCACGGCTGTATAGAAACCAAGAGATAAAAAAAAATCACAATTCTGTGAAATGTATCTGGAAAGTGTTGATTCATCGATGCCCAGTTGACAGAGAAGCAGTGCAACCTGCGCTCACTCGCTCCCATGAACACAGCAATGGAAACATCCACTCACCCAGCCCTTGGCACAGGACACTTGCCGAAGAGAGGTCTGTTACTTCCAAAGACAGGATGAGGCCTCAGAACACCTGGATGCAGGAGGAGGAAAAGCAGGGAATGGATACCAGTGCATGGTCTGAGCCCTGTTGATGGAGCAGTAAAGGTGAAACTCTCTTTAACTTGGACGCACACTCTCAAGCGGACAGGAGACATGGGATTGAAGGTGATGCGCTGAGTGTTAGAAGAGTGCACAGCAGATGCTTGGCTGACAGAACTCAAAGAATCCAGTGCAAAATATCCCCACAGTTGATTCTGAGACCGAGATCCGAGCTGCCAAATTTGAGGTAGCAGAGGCAGCGTTCAGGGAGGGATAGGGCTCCGGATGATGGCACACGCTGAGTCTCAGGGATCTGGAGTGCGTTGTGGGATGTGGTGGGTCCTATCAAGAGAGCAAACCGACCTGTGACCCCAATGAGCAAGCAACCACCCTGGCACGCGCAGTTGAAATTATCGATATGTCCCATGGCCACACCCAGTACATCTGCAGGAAAAGAGACCAATTTGGCATTTTGCCAATAGAGCATGTGTGGGGCTGAATCAGAGATATTGTGCATCGGGTCTGAGGGATCCAGGGGGCCTTGGGTTTGAATTCAGAATGAAAAGCCTTAGGATCTGCTACATTCATAACCTGGGCTGTGATTATGGTTTGGTTTGAGGCACAGGATGTGCAACAGCTCTGTGGTTGCCTTCGTGCACCCGTGCCACAAGGATGAGAGGACAAGGAAGTGTGGTCCAAGACCACAGCGTGAGAAGAGGAAGGATTTCCTTCAGTTTATCTCTCAAAAGCGGATGCTACATTTTGGATGGCACCGGCACGGTTCGGCAGCGAGGACACCAAGTTCGGGCTGCGGGATCATTCCAGCAGGCCCTGATGTGTGACATCCATAGATATGCTTCCACTGGTGTTTCTGTAGACAGAGAAGCTCTTGGAAGAACTGGTTTCAGTGGGACATTCCCGTGGCACTACAAAGCACAAGCGCACTCACACTCTGCTCTTCTGGAAACACTCCAAAATAACATAGAGTAAAATGCAGAGCTGAGAAGTTTAGAAGCTCCATTTCCACCAGAGGAAGTGTCCTGTGCTCTTTCAGATTTGTGAGATAAGCGTAATCAAAATGAGGTTATCCTAATCGAAATAGTATGGGTGGTTTATCACAACAAAGGCAACACCAGCAATTGGAGATAGACCAGACAACACACACAGGAACAGGACATGGCATCAATGTCTAGGAAAATTTGTCCTCACAGAAATCCCATGCAATTGTGTAGAGCCAAGAGTCTAAAGTTTTCACTTAACCAAGCCCTAGAAGTCTACATTAGATACCTGAAATTACCTGACCAGTAGAGATGAAGAAATACAGTAAAAGGAAAAGGAAGTACCATTTTCAGTTCCCAAGAGATTGAAGGCCCTAAAGATAAGCTTTCAGACAACTAGACTGCAAAACGCTCTCCAGAGCAAGTATTGAAAATGGAGGTGAGGGAAACACTGAAGAACAACAGTGTCTCAGAATCACAAAAGGCAGAATACCAGAAAAGGGGAAGAGAAAGCCTAAAGACGAGCCAAATAATATCGGAAAACCCAGTGGATGAGAAAATATCAGGGCTAACATTCCGTCTTAAGCAGACGAGATATTGCAGAGGGACGCGTGAATGACTTTGAAGACAGGGGAAGACAAATCCCTCGGTCAGAAGCACACATAGGAAAGCAAGTGCAAACCAATGAAAACATTGCTGTTGAATCCTGGTTGAAGACAAGGCATGAAAGACTAAAATTTGCAAGAGTCCCAGATGGAAAATCAAGAGATAAAGAAACAAACAATGTTTGAAAAGTGATGTGTAGAAAAATCAGACTGAAACTTGCTGAAAGCCAAGATAGAATCATCTAGGCGAATTCAGGAAGTACACAGCGTCCAAAAGAGGTGGAATCCCAATAGACTTAGCAGCAGCTGTATGATCCAAATCAACAAAGTTCATGAGCATCCCAGTGATTTAAAATGCGCCTGGAGGAAAGCAACATAGTCACAAGAGAACCTCCAGAGGGGTTTCAGCTGCTATCTCAGCAGCAATATTGCAGGACAGGGAGGAGTGCCAGGACATAGACCATAGCTTGAATGGCAAAATGCTGCCATCTAGGGTAGCCTATGCCACATGACCACCATTTCTAATAACAGCAGAGCTAGAGAATGCCACAGACCTGCAAATCTTAAAAGAATTCAGCAGTTCGAAACTTATCCTAAAAGAAAGGTTGAGAATTCTCCCCTGAAAGGATAAGCAGCAAGATGAAATGGAAAGAAGAAAACCCTTATTGGAAATGCAAGAAGAGCATGAGTGGAAAAGAAGAAACAAGAAGAAGGCAAGGAGGACATCAAAACCCTAAAGATGGGAGAGGGAAGCAGGAAATCATAGGGGATTGGAAGCACTATCTTAAGGGAGTCAGCTTATATGACTCTCTGTTGGAAGCAAACGGAGAGATGCATGGCCTGACGTGTTTGCGAAACAAACGAGAAGCAGACCAAGAAAGAATCAAACAAACAAACAACACAAAAAGGGTAGGGTAACATGAATATTCAAAAGAAATTACTCAAGGTGATGTCAAGGATCATTCAGTACGCATCGACCCAGTATCGCGGCTTGAATGTACCTGTATTCGGAAATCAGAGGCGTGCATTTATATTCGTAAATATTGATTCATATGAGCATATCGTGACCTTACCCAAATGCCGCTTTGGAATCCAATGGATTCCTAGTCCGTGATATAGACTTGCAATTCTTCCAACAGGATGAATGAATGCCATCTTCTACACTACGTCGAGAAGAAATGGCACAAGCCTATAACAAGGAAAAGTAGCTCCGCAAAAGTGTACTAAGATCAAAAGAGACAGGCAGTAAAGTGCACATTGGGGATTGTATCATTCCTAGGAATTCCAGCCCCCTTGAAACAAATGGATAGATGTCCCGTGAATGCGGGTGTTTCAGCAGAAATCAACCGACGGCTATGTATTGCGGGTGTGCCCATATTACAGGAACAATAGTTTCCCTTAGTGGGTCTCTGTGTACTGTGAACTGTTAGAAAGTTTAAAGACGTGTGAAACATTCAACTGAAAATGGACACACTTCCCTCCGTTGCTACAGTGCATACAGATCTGAACAAAAGGAAAGAGGGAAGAAGAAAGGCCCATGGGACGCTAGTGGGTAGAATCACGTTTACCTTAGGAACCTCTCGTCGGATGCAGCCCCTCCCCCAACACTGACAAGATGCAGCAGCCATTGGGGATGGCAGTTAGCGGTTGGATTCCAGGTGGAATGTTGGTGTGTACCGCGAGGCTTGTTGTGGCTGGTGGATCCTAGGTAACCGGGCAGAGTTCTGTGGGTGGATCAGTGCGATGGAGGGGCTGCCGCCCTCTGTGGAGCTTGGCTTAGGTCTTTGTTCCGGGAAGCTGTGTCAGTTGGAGATACTGCTGCTGCCCAAAGACCTGAGTTCACGGGTCAGTTTCCGGAACCTGAAAGGGCAGACAGTGGAAGATCTGCCTCTCTTCAGCTTACTGGAGAGGCTCCGAGGTCCTTTCAGACTTGCCCAGTCCTGTTGAAGTCGACTTTATGGGAGACACGAAGAGAAGCTGGCCGAAAATGTGGCTGCACGGATTGAGGAGAGATGCGAACACATTGATGAGAGATGTTCTGCTACAATAGAGAATACTGGCCTGGAGACAGCTGTAGAGGATAGCAGGCTCGAAAGGCATTCATGAGACATATTGAACCTCGCTGATACTAGCAGAAACTTACGGAGGGCCACCGTGGACTGGAGGAAGTTCCTCAATTCTCTGCTCCAAGAACGGGTCCAAGATCCCTGACGTCTAAAGAGAAGAGATGGCAGAGATGATAAAAACGCTCATGTTCTTGAAAGAGGTCAGATAATCCACACGACCCAAGGGGCAATTCCAAGCCATTCAGATCAAAGTGCACCAAGCCCAGGTAAGCCTTTTCCCAGGTTTGGGCCTAGCTATCAAGCACTTGCTCTTCCCTCCCCTCCACTCAGGCATCCATTTTGAGGGATCAGTACCTGAGCTGCAATGAAGCCAGTAAGAGAAGAGCAAGCCCCTCCTAGAATCAGAGTTCCTCTAGCTTCATCCTCTGTGAACAACAGGGAACCCCATAAAGGTCAAATACTCTCGTATGAAATAGATAGGAATTGAATACTTAGCTCCCACAAAGAAACGATGGCCTTCCGCTAGATTCAGCAAATGCTGGGTTTATGTCTTCTCTGGGGTGAAGGGAGTGTGGTAAGTGAGGGGAATCCTTGACTGAACTTGAATATGTATTTGGCCTCCGTTTTTCAAGACAGTCTAGGTAAATATTAGAAGTCAGATAGTGAACGGAACTGTAAAAGTCGCCAATGACATGAAAGACACAGCTTATGTGGACCGTCTTTCAATTGAGTCAAGCCCCCGGGGGCAATCTATCATGGGGGTGCAGACTTGGTTGCATTCAAGTGCTTTACCCAACATGATCGGATGATTAAGCGTTCTCATCACTGATAGAAGAACACCTGGTTCTCAGAAGCCTAGCAGAGCTGCAGCAGGGTTCTCATAGCTATAATGCCTCTAGGTTCTTTGGATTCAAAGCTAAATGTATATATTTAGTTCGTTTTCTCTTGTATTTTCCTTGAGAGGGATGTTACACCTTGAAATGCCAACATTGACCAGTAGGTGTCATCGGGAGTAAAGGGCACCACATGCACAAGTGAATCCAAGCTTGGGGGTTATTTCATGTTTCCATTAGTTATTTCATGGTTCCTGTTGGTTTCGGAGGCTTCCACAGTAAAGAGTTGACATGACCCCTTTAACAGTTCGGACTGCTAGTTTGCATTCTATCTGTCTATGTTTTCCTTAGAGCTGACAAAATGTTACCGAAATTGACAAGTCTGGCTTCTAGGTCGATTTAGTATGTTTCAGAAACTAACTTCATTTTCGTATAACTCCCAAAACATTTATATAAATTCTATTAAATTTTTAAAGACTGCAAATGAGAGATCAACACAATGTCACAACTGGAGTCTTCGGACAATCCCTCCCACCACGGCTGTATAGAAACCAAGAGATAAAAAAAAATCACAATTCTGTGAAATGTATCTGGAAAGTGTTGATTCATCGATGCCCAGTTGACAGAGAAGCAGTGCAACCTGCGCTCACTCGCTCCCATGAACACAGCAATGGAAACATCCACTCACCCAGCCCTTGGCACAGGACACTTGCCGAAGAGAGGTCTGTTACTTCCAAAGACAGGATGAGGCCTCAGAACACCTGGAAGCAGGAGAAGGAAAAGCAGGGAATGGATACCAGTGCATGGTCTGAGCCCTGTTGATGGAGCAGTAAAGGTGAAACTCTCTTTAACTTGGACGCACACTCTCAAGCGGACAGGAGACATGGGATTGAAGGTGATGCGCTGAGTGTTAGAAGAGTGCACAGCAGATGCTTGGCTGACAGAACTCAAAGAATCCAGTGCAAAATATCCCCACAGTTGATTCTGAGACCGAGATCCGAGCTGCCAAATTTGAGGTAGCAGAGGCAGCGTTCAGGGAGGGATAGGGCTACGGATGATGGCACACGCTGAGTCTCAGGGATCTGGAGTGCGTTGTGGGATGTGGTGGGTCCTATCAAGAGAGCAAACCGACCTGTGACCCCAATGAGCAAGCAACCACCCTGGCGCGCGCAGTTGAAATTATCGATATGTCCCATGGCCACACCCAGTGCATCTGCAGGAAAAGAGACCAATTTGGCATTTTGCCAATAGAGCATGTGTGGGGCTGAATCAGAGATATTGTGCATCGGGTCTGAGGGATCCAGGGGGCCTTGGGTTTGAATTCAGAATGAAAAGCCTTAGGATCTGCTACATTCATAACCTGGGCTGTGATTATGGTTTGGTTTGAGGCACAGGATGTGCAACAGCTCTGTGGTTGCCTTCGTGCACCCGTGCCACAAGGATGAGAGGACAAGGAAGTGTGGTCCAAGACCACAGCGTGAGAAGAGGAAGGATTTCCTTCAGTTTATCTCTCAAAAGCGGATGCTACATTTTGGATGGCACCGGCACGGTTCGGCAGCGAGGACACCAAGTTCGGGCTGCGGGATCATTCCAGCAGGCCCTGATGTGTGACATCCATAGATATGCTTCCACTGGTGTTTCTGTAGACAGAGAAGCTCTTGGAAGAACTGGTTACATTGGGACATTACCGTGGCAGTACAAAGCACAAGCGCACTCACACTCTGCTCATCTGGAAAGACTCCAAAATAACATAGAGTAGAATGCAGAGCTGAGAAGTTTAGAAGCTCCATTTCCACCAGAGGAAGTGTCCTGTGCTCTTTCAGATTTGTGAGATAAGCGTAATCAAAATGAGGTTATCCTAATCGAAATAGTATGGGGGGTTCATCACAACAAAGGCAACACCAGCAATTGGAGATAGACCAGACAACACACACAGGAACTGGACATGGCATCAATGTCTAGGAAAATTTGTCCTCACAGAAATCCCATGCAATTGTGTAGAGCCAAGATTCTAAAGTTTTCACTTAACCAAGCCCTAGAAGTCTACATTAGATACCTGAAATTACCTGACCAGTAGAGATGAAGAAATACAGTAAAAGGAAAAGGAAGTACCATTTTCAGTTCCCAAGAGATTGAAGGCCCTAAAGATAAGCTTTCAGACAACTAGACTGCAAAACGCTCTCCAGAGCAAGTATTGAAAACGGAGGTGAGGGAAACACTGAAGAACAACAGTGTCTCAGAATCACAAAAGGCAGAATACCAGGAAGGGGGAAGAGAAAGACTAAAGACGAGCCAAATAATATCAGAAAACTCAGTGGATGAGAAAATATCAGGGCTAACATTCCGTCCTAAGGAGACGAGATATTGCAGAGGGACGCGTGAATGACTTTGAAGACAGGGGAACACAAATCCCTCGGTCAGAAGCAAACATAGGAAAGCAAGTGCAAACCAATGAAAACATTGCTGTTGAATCCTGGTTGAAGACAAGGCATGAAAGACTAAAATTCGCTAGAGTCCCTGATGGAAAAGCAAGAGATAAAGAAACAAACAATGTTTGAAAAGTGATGTGTAGAAAAATCAGACTGAAACTTGCTGAAAGCCAAGATAGAATCATCTAGGCGAATTCAGGAAGTACACAGTGTCCAAAAGAGGTGGAATCCCAATAGACTTAGCAGGAGCTGTATGATCCAAATCAACAAAGTTCATGAGCATCCCAGTGATTTAAAATGCACCTGGAGGAAAGCAACATAGTCACAAGAGAACCTCCAGAGGGGTTTCAGCTGCTATCTCAGCAGCAATATTGCAGGACAGGGAGGAGTGCCAGGACATAGACCATAGCTTGAATGGCAAAATGCTGCCATCTAGGGTAGCCTATGCCACATGACCACCATTTCTAATAACAGCAGAGCTAGAGAATGCCACAGACCTGCAAATCTTAAACGAATTCAGCAGTTCGAAACTTATCCTAAAAGAAAGGTTGAGAATTCTCCCCTGAAGGGATAAGCAGCAAGATGAAATGGAAAGAAGAAAACCCTTATTGGAAATGCAAGAAGAGCATGAGTGGAAAAGAAGAAACAAGAAGAAGGCAAGGAGGACATCAAAACCCTAAAGATGGGAGAGGGAAGCAGGAAATCATAGGGGATTGGAAGCACTATCTTAAGGGAGTCAGCTTATATGACTCTCTGTTGGAAGCAAACGGAGAGATGCATGGCCTGACGTGTTTGCGAAACAAACGAGAAGCAGACCAAGAAAGAATCATCAAACAAACAACACAAAAAGGGTAGGGTAACATGAATATTCAAAAGAAATTACTCAAGGTGGTGTCAAGGATCATTCAGTACGCATCGACCCAGTATCGCGGCTTGAATGTACTCAGCACACCTGTATTCGGAAATCAGAGGCGTGCATTTATATTCGTAAATATTGATTCATATGAGCATATCGTGACCTAACCCAAATGCCGATTTGGAATCCAATGGATTCCTAGTCCGTGATATAGACTTGCAAGTCTTCCAACAGGATGAATGAATGCCATCTTCTACACTACGTCGAGAAGAAATGGCAGAAGCCTATAACAAGGAAAACTAGCTCCGCAAAAGTGTACTAAGATCAAAAGAGACAGGCAGTAAAGTGCACATTGGGGATTGTATCATTCCTAGGAATTTCAGCCCCCTTGAAACAAATGGATAGATGTCCCGTGAATGCGGGTGTTTCAGCAGAAATCAACCGACGGCTATGTATTGCGGGTGTGCCCATATTACAGGAACAATAGTTTCCCTTAGTGGGTCTCTGTGTACTGTGAACTGTTAGAAAGTTTAAAGACGTGTGAAACATTCAACTGAAAATGGACACACTTCCCTCCGTTGCTACAGTGCATACAGATCTGAACAAAAGGAAAGAGGGAAGAACAAAGGCCCATGGGATGCTAGTGGGTAGAATCACTTTGACCTTAGGAACCTCTCATCGGATGCAGCCCCTCCCCCAACACTGACAAGATGCAGCAGCCATTGGGGATGGCAGTTAGCGGTTGGATTCCAGGTGGAATGTTGGTGTGTACCGCGAGGCTTGTTGTGGCTGGTGGATCCTAGGTAACCGGGCAGAGTTCTGTGGGTGGATCAGTGCGATGGAGGGGCTGCCGCCCTCTGTGGAGCTTGGCTTAGGTCTTTGGTCCGGGAAGCTGTGTCAGTTCGAGATACTGCTACTGCCCAAAGACCTGAGTTCACGGGTCAGTTTCCAGAACCTGAAAGGGCAGACAGTGGAAGATCTGCCTGTCTTCAGCTTACGGGAGAGGCTCCGAGGTCCTTTCAGACTTGCCCAGTCCTGTTGAAGTCGACTTTATGGGAGACACGAAGAGAAGCTGGCCGAAAATATGGCTGCACGGATTGAGGAGAGATGCGAACACATTGATGAGAGATGTTCTGCTACAATAGAGAATACTGGCCTGGAGACAGCTGTAGAGGATAGCAGGCTCGAAAGGCATTCATGAGACATATTGAACCTCGCTGATACTAGCAGAAACATACGGAGGGCCACCATGGACTGGAGGAAATTCCACAATTCTCTGCTCCAAGAACGGGTCCAAGATCCCTGACGTCTAAAGAGAAGAGATGGCAGAGATGATAAAAACGCTCATGTTCTTGAAAGAGGTCAGATAATCCACACGACCCAAGGGGCAATTCCAAGCCATTCAGATCAAAGTGCACCAAGCCCAGGTAAGCCTTTTCCCAGGTTTGGGCCTAGCTATCAAGCACTTGCTCTTCCCTCCCCTCCACTCAGGCATCCATTTTGAGGGATCAGTACCTGAGCTGCAATGAAGCCAGTAAGAGAAGAGCAAGCCCCTCCTAGAATCAGAGTTCCTCTAGCTTCATCCTCTGTGAACAACAGGGAACCCCATAAAGGTCAAATACTCTCGTATGAAATAGGTAGGAATTGAATACTTAGCTCCCACAAAGAAACGATGGCCTTCCGCTAGATTCAGCAAATGCTGGGTTTATGTCTTCTCTGGGGTGAAGGGAGTGTGGTAAGTGAGGGGAATCTTTGACTGAACTTGAATCTGTATTAGGCCTCCGTTTTTCAAGACAGTCTAGGTAAATATTAGAAGTCAGATAGTGAACGGAACTGTAAAAGTCGCCAATGACATGAAAGACACAGCTTATGTGGACCGTCTTTCAATTGAGTCAAGCCCCCGGGGGCAATCTATCATGGGGGTGCAGACTTGGTTGCATTCAAGTGCTTTACCCAACATGATCGGATGATTAAGCGTTCTCATCACTGATAGAAGAACACCTGGTTCTCAGTAGCCTAGCATAGCTGCAGCAGGGTTCTCATAGTTATAATGCCTCTAGGTTCTTTGGATTCAAAGCTAAATGTATATATTTAGTTCGTTTTCTCTTGTATTTTCCTTGAGAGGGATGTTACACCTTGAAATGCCAACATTGACCCGTAGGTGTCATTGGGAGTAAAGGGCACCACATGCACAAGTGAATCCAAGCTTGGGGGTTATTTCATGTTTCCATTAGTTATTTCATGGTTCCTGTTGGTTTCGGAGGCTTCCACAGTAAAGAGTTGACATGACCCCTTTAACAGTTCGGACTGCTACTTTGCATTATATCTGTCTATGTTTTCCTTAGAGCTGACAAAATGTTACCGAAATTGACAAGTCTGGCTTCTAGGTCGATTTAGTATGTTTCAGAAACTAACTTCATTTTCGTATAACTCCCAAAACATTTATATAAATTCTATTAAATTTTTAAAGACTGCAAATGAGAGATCAACACAATGTCAAAACTGGTGTCTTCGGACAATCCCTCCCACCACGGCTGTATAGAAACAAAGAGATAAAAAAAAAAATCACATTTCTGTGAAATGTATCTGGAAAGTGTTGATTCATCGATGCCCAGTTGACAGAGAAGCAGTGCAACCTGCGCTCACTCGCTCCCATGAACACAGCAATGGAAACATACACTCACCCAGCCCTTGGCACAGGACACTTGCCGAAGAGAGGTCTGTTACTTCCAAAGACAGGATGAGGCCTCAGAACACCTGGAAGCAGGAGAAGGAAAAGCAGGGAATGGATACCAGTGCATGGTCTGAGCCCTGTTGATGGAGCAGTAAAGGTGAAACTCTCTTTAACTTGGACGCACACTCTCAAGCGGACAAGAGACATGGGACTGAAGGTGATGCGCTGAGTGTTAGAAGAGTGCACAGCAGATGCTTGGCTGACAGAACTCAAAGAATCCAGTGCAAAATATCCCAACAGTTGATTCTGAGACCAAGCTCCGAGCTGCCAAATTTGAGGTAGCAGAGGCAGCGTTCAGGGAGGGATAGGGCTACGGATGATGGCACACGCTGAGTCTCAGGGATCTGGAGTGCGTTGTGGGATGTGGTGGGTCCTATCAAGAGAGCAAACCGACCTGTGACCCCAATGAGCAAGCAACCACCCTGGCACGCGCAGTTGAAATTATCGATATGTCCCATGGCCACACCCAGTGCATCTGCAGGACCAGAGACCAATTTGGCATTTTGCCAATAGAGCATGTGTGGGGCTGAATCAGAGATATTGTGCATCGGGTCTGAGGGATCCAGGGGGCCTTGGGTTTGAATTCAGAATGAAAAGCCTTAGGATCTGCTACATTCATAACCTGGGCTGTGATTATGGTTTGGTTTGAGGCACAGGATGTGCAACAGCTCTGTGGTTGCCTTCGTGCACCCGTGCCACAAGGATGAGAGGACAAGGAAGTGTGGTCCAAGACCACAGCGTGAGAAGAGGAAGGATTTCCTTCAGTTTATCTCTCAAAAGCGGATGCTACATTTTGGATGGCACCGGCACGGTTCGGCAGCGAGGACACCAAGTTCGGGCTGCGGGATCATTCCAGCAGGCCCTGATGTGTGACATCCATAGATATGCTTCCACTGGTGTTTCTGTAGACAGAGAAGCTCTTGGAAGAACTGGTTTCAGTGGGACATTCCCGTGGCACTACAAAGCACAAGCGCACTCACACTCTGCTCTTCTGGAAACACTCCAAAATAACATAGAGTAGAATGCAGAGCTGAGAACCTTTAGAAGCTCCATTTCCACCAGAGGAAGTGTCCTGTGCTCTTTCAGATTTGTGAGATAAGCGTAATCAAAATGAGGTTATCCTAATCGAAATAGTATGGGGGGTTCATCACAACAAAGGCAACACCAGCAATTGGAGATAGACCAGACAACACACACAGGAAAAGGACATGGCATCAATGTCTAGGAAAGTTTGTCCTCACAGAAATCCCATGCAATTGTGTATAGAAAAGAGTCTAAAGTTTTCACTTAACCAATCCCTAGAAGTCTACATTAGATACCTGAAATTACCTGACCAGTAGAGATGAAGAAATACAGTAAAAGGAAAAGGAAGTACCATTTTCAGTTCCCAAGAGATTGAAGGCCCTAAAGATAAGCTTTCAGAAAACTAGACTGCAAAACGCTCTCCAGAGCAAGTATTGAAAACGGAGGTGAGGGAAACACTGAAGAACAACAGTGTCTCAGAATCACAAAAGGCAGAATACCAGGAAGGGGGAAGAGAAAGACTAAAGACGAGCCAAATAATATCAGAAAACTCAGTGGATGAGAAAATATCAGGGCTAAAATTCCGTCCTAAGCAGACGAGATATTGCAGAGGGACGCGTGAATGACTTTGAAGACAGGGGAACACAAATCCCTCGGTCAGAAGCACACATAGGAAAGCAAGTGCAAATCAATGAAAACATTGCTGTTGAATCCTGGTTGAAGACAAGGAATGAAAGACTATAATTCGCAAGAGTCCTTGATGGAAAAGCAAGAGATAAAGAAACAAACAATGTTTGAAAAGTGATGTGTAGAAAAATCAGACTGAAACTTGCTGAAAGCCAAGACAGAATCATCTAGGCGAATTCAGGAAGTACACAGCATCCAAAAGAGGTGGAATCCCAATAGACTTAGCAGCAGCTGTATGATCCAAATCAACAAAGTTCATGAGCATCCCAGTGATTTAAAATGCGCCTGGAGGAAAGCAACATAGTCACAAGAGAACCTCCAGAGGGGTTTCAGCTGCTATCTCAGCAGCAATATTGCAGGACAGGGAGGAGTGCCAGGACATAGACCATAGCTTGAATGGCAAAATGCTGCCATCTAGGGTAGCCTATGCCACATGACCACCATTTCTAATAACAGCAGAGCTAGAGAATGCCACAGACCTGCAAATCTTAAAAGAATTCAGCAGTTCGAAACTTATCCTAAAGGAATGGTTGAGAATTCTCCCCTGAAGGGATAAGCAGCAAGATGAAATGGAAAGAAGAAAACCCTTATTGGAAATGCAAGAAGAGCATGAGTGGAAAAGAAGAAACAAGAAGAAGGCAAGGAGGACATCAAAACCCTAAAGATGGGAGAGGGAAGCAGGAAATCATAGGGGATTGGAAGCACTATCTTAAGGGAGTCAGCTTATATGACTCTCTGTTGGAAGCAAACGGAGAGATGCATGGCCTGACGTGTTTGCGAAACAAACGAGAAGCAGACCAAGAAAGAATCAAACAAACAAACAACACAAAAAGGGTAGGGTAACATGAATATTCAAAAGAAATTACTCAAGGTGATGTCAAGGATCATTCAGTACGCATCGACCCAGTATCGCGGCTTGAATGTACTCAGCACACCTGTATTCGGAAATCAGAGGCGTGCATTTATATTCGTAAATATTGATTCATATGAGCATATCGTGACCTAACCCAAATGCCGATTTGGAATCCAATGGATTCCTAGTCCATGATATAGACTTGCAAGTCTTCCAACAGGATGAATGAATGCCATCTTCTACACTACGTCGAGAAGAAATGGCACAAGCCTATAACAAGGAAAACTAGCACCGCAAAAGTGTACTAAGATCAAAAGAGACAGGCAGTAAAGTGCACATTGGGGATTGTATCATTCCTAGGAATTTCAGCCCCCTTGAAACAAATGGATAGATGTCCCGTGCATGCGGGTGTTTCAGCAGAAATCAACCGACGGCTATGTATTGCGGGTGTGCCCATATTACAGGAACAATAGTTTCCCTTAGTGGGTCTCTGTGTACTGTGAACTGTTAGAAAGTTTAAAGACGTGTGAAACATTCAACTGAAAATGGACACACTTCCCTCCGTTGCTACAGTGCATACAGATCTGAACAAAAGGAAAGAGGGAATAACAAAGGCCCATGGGATGCTAGTGGGTAGAATCACTTTGACCTTAGGAACCTCTCGTCGGATGCAGCCCCTCCCCCAACACTGACAAGATGCAGCAGCCATTGGGGATGGCAGTTAGCGGTTGGATTCCAGGTGGAATGTTGGTGTGTACCGCGAGGCTTGTTGTGGCTGGTGGATCCTAGGTAACCGGGCAGAGTTCTGTGGGTGGATCAGTGCGATGGAGGGGCTGCCGCCCTCTGTGGAGCTTGGCTTAGGTCTTTGGTCCGGGAAGCTGTGTCAGTTCGAGATACTGCTGCTGCCCAAAGACCTGAGTTCACGGGTCAGTTTCCAGAACCTGAAAGGGCAGACAGTGGAAGATCTGCCTCTCTTCAGCTTACTGGAGAGGCTCCGAGGTCCTTTCAGACTTGCCCAGTCCTGTTGAAGTCGACTTTATGGGAGACACGAAGAGAAGCTGGCCGAAAATGTGGCTGCACGGATTGAGGAGAGATGCGAACACATTGATGAGAGATGTTCTGCTACAATAGAGAATACTGGCCTGGAGACAGCTGTAGAGGATAGCAGGCTCGAAAGGCATTCATGAGACATATTGAACCTCGCTGATACTAGCAGAAACATACGGAGGGCCACCGTGGACTGGAGGAAGTTCCTCAATTCTCTGCTCCAAGAACGGGTCCAAGATCCCTGACGTCTAAAGAGAAGAGATGGCAGAGATGATAAAAACGCTCATGTTCTTGAAAGAGGTCAGATAATCCACACGACCCAAGGGGCAATTCCAAGCCATTCAGATCAAAGTGCACCAAGCCCAGGTAAGCCTTTTCCCAGGTTTGGGCCTAGCTATCAAGCACTTGCTCTTCCCTCCCCTCCACTCAGGCATCCATTTTGAGGGATCAGTACCTGAGCTGCAATGAAGCCAGTAAGAGAAGAGCAAGCCCCTCCTAGAATCAGAGTTCCTCTAGCTTCATCCTCTGTGAACAACAGGGAACCCCATAAAGGTCAAATACTCTCGTATGAAATAGGTAGGAATAGAATACTTAGCTCCCACAAAGAAACGATGGCCTTCCGCTAGATTCAGCAAATGCTGGGTTTATGTCTTCTCTGGGGTGAAGGGAGTGTGGTAAATGAGGGGAATCTTTGACTGAACTTGAATCTGTATTAGGCCTCCGTTTTTCAAGACAGTCTAGGTAAATATTAGAAGTCAGATAGTGAACGGAACTGTAAAAGTCGCCAATGACATGAAAGACACAGCTTATGTGGACCGTCTTTCAATTGAGTCAAGCCCCCGGGGGCAATCTATCATGGGGGTGCAGACTTGGTTGCATTCAAGTGCTTTACCCAACATGATCGGATGATTAAGCGTTCTCATCACTGATAGAAGAACACCTGGTTCTCAGAAGCCTAGCAGAGCTGCAGCAGGGTTCTCATAGTTATAATGCCTCTAGGTTCTTTGGATTCAAAGCTAAATGTATATATTTAGTTCGTTTTCTCTTGTATTTTCCTTGAGAGGGATGTTACACCTTGAAATGCCAACATTGACCAGTAGGTGTCATCGGGAGTAAAGGGCACCACATGCACAAGTGAATCCAAGCTTGGGGGTTATTTCATGTTTCCATTAGTTATTTCAAGGTTCCTGTTGGTTTCGGAGGCTTCCACAGTAAAGAGTTGACATGACCCCTTTAACAGTTCGGACTGCTAGTTTGCATTCTATCTGTCTATGTTTTCCTTAGAGCTGACAAAATGTTACCGAAATTGACAAGTCTGGCTTCTAGGTCGATTTAGTATGTTTCAGAAACTAACTTCATTTTCGTATAACTCCCAAAACATTTATATAAATTCTATTAAATTTTTAAAGACTGCAAATGAGATATCAACACAATGTCAAAACTGGAGTCTTCGGACAATCCCTCCCACCACGGCTGTATAGAAACCAAGAGATAAAAAAAAAATCACATTTCTGTGAAATGTATCTGGAAAGTGTTGATTCATCGATGCCCAGTTGACAGAGAAGCAGTGCAACCTGCGCTCACTCGCTCCCATGGACACAGCAATGGAAACATCCACTCACCCAGCCCTTGGCACAGGACACTTGCCGAAGAGAGGTCTGTTACTTCCAAAGACAGGATGAAGCCTCAGAACACCTGGAAGCAGGAGAAGGAATAGCAGGGAATGGATACCAGTGCATGGCCTGAGCCCTGTTGATGGAGCAGTAAAGGTGAAACTCTCTTTAATTTGGACGCACACTCTCAAGCGGACATGAGACATGGGATTGAAGGTGATGCGCTGAGTGTTAGAAGAGTGCACAGCAGATGCTTGGCTGACAGAACTCAAAGAATCCAGTGCAAAATATCCCAACAGTTGATTCTGAGACCAAGCTCCGAGCTGCCAAATTTGAGGTAGCAGAGGCAGCGTTCAGGGAGGGATAGGGCTACGGATGATAGCACACGCTGAGTCTCAGGGATCTGGAGTGCGTTGTGGGATGTGGTGGGTCCTATCAAGAGAGCAAACCGACCTGTGACCCCAATGAGCAAGCAACCACCCTGGCGCGCGCAGTTGAAATTATCGATATGTCCCATGGCCACACCCAGTGCATCTGCAGGACCAGAGACCAATTTGGCATTTTGCCAATAGAGCATGTGTGGGGCTGAATGAGAGATATTGTGCATCGGGTCTGAGGGATCCAGGGGGCCTTGGGTTTGAATTCAGAATGAAAAGCCTTAGGATCTGCTACATTCATAACCTGGGCTGTGATTATGGTTTGGTTTGAGGCACAGGATGTGCAACAGCTCTGTGGTTGCCTTCGTGCACCCGTGCCACAAGGATGAGAGGACAAGGAAGTGTGGTCCAAGACCACAGCGTGAGAAGAGGAAGGATTTCCTTCAGTTTATCTCTCAAAAGCGGATGCTACATTTTGGATGGCACCGGCACGGTTCGGCAGCGAGGACACCAAGTTCGGGCTGCGGGATCATTCCAGCAGGCCCTGATGTGTGACATCCATAGATATGCTTCCACTGGTGTTTCTGTAGACAGAGAAGCTCTTGGAAGAACTGGTTTCAGTGGGACATTCCCGTGGCACTACAAAGCACAAGCGCACTCACACTCTGCTCTTCTGGAAACACTCCAAAATAACATAGAGTAGAATGCAGAGCTGAGAACCTTTAGAAGCTCCATTTCCACCAGAGGAAGTGTCCTCTGCTCTTTCAGATTTGTGAGATAAGCGTAATCAAAATGAGGTTATCCTAATCGAAATAATATGGGGGGTTCATCACAACAAAGGCAACACCAGCAATTGGAGATAGACCAGACAACACACACAGGAACAGGACATGGCATCAATGTCTAGGAAAGTTTGTCCTCACAGAAATCCCATGCAATTGTGTATAGACAAGAGTCTAAAGTTTTCACTTAACCAATCCCTAGAAGTCTACATTAGATACCTGAAATTACCTGACCAGTAGAGATGAAGAAATACAGTAAAAGGAAAAGGAAGTACCATTTTCAGTTCCCAAGAGATTGAAGGCCCTAAAGATAAGCTTTCAGAAAACTAGACTGCAAAACGCTCTCCAGAGCAAGTATTGAAAACGGAGGTGAGGGAAACACTGAAGAACAACAGTGTCTCAGAATCACAAAAGGCAGAATACCAGGAAGGGGGAAGAGAAAGCCTAAAGACGAGCCAAATAATATCAGAAAACTCAGTGGATGAGAAAATATCAGGGCTAACATTCCGTCCTAAGCAGACGAGATATTGCAGAGGGACGCGTGAATGACTTTGAAGACAGGGGAACACAAATCCCTCGGTCAGAAGCACACATAGGAAAGCAAGTGCAAACCAATGAAAACATTGCTGTTGAATCCTGGTTGAAGACAAGGAATGAAAGACTAAAATTCGCAAGAGTCCTTGATGGAAAAGCAAGAGATAAAGAAACAAACAATGTTTGAAAAGTGATGTGTAGAAAAATCAGACTGAAACATGCTGAAAGCCAAGACAGAATCATCTAGGCGAATTCACGAAGTACACAGCGTCCAAAAGAGGTGGAATCCCAATAGACTTAGCAGCAGCTGTATGATCCAAATCAACAAAGTTCATGAGCATCCCAGTGATTTAAAATGCGCCTGGAGGAAAGCAACATAGTCACAAGAGAACCTCCAGAGGGGTTTCAGCTGCTATCTCAGCAGCAATATTGCAGGACAGGGAAGAGTGCCAGGACATAGACCATAGCTTGAATGGCAAAATGCTGCCATCTAGGGTAGCCTATGCCACATGACCACCATTTCTAATAACAGCAGAGCTAGAGAATGCCACAGACCTGCAAATCTTAAAAGAATTCAGCAGTTCGAAACTTATCCTAAAAGAAAGGTTGAGAATTATCCCCTGAAGGGATAAGCAGCAAGATGAAATGGAAAGAAGAAAACCCTTATTGGAAATGCAAGAAGAGCATGAGTGGAAAAGAAGAAACAAGAAGAAGGCAAGGAGGACATCAAAACCCTAAAGATGGGAGAGGGAAGCAGGAAATCATAGGGGATTGGAAGCACTATCTTAAGGGAGTCAGCTTATATGACTCTCTGTTGGAAGCAAACGGAGAGATGCATGGCCTGACGTGTTTGTGAAACAAACGAGAAGCAGACCAAGAAAGAATCAAACAAACAAACAACACAAAAAGGGTAGGGTAACATGAATATTCAAAAGAAATTACTCAAGGTGATGTCAAGGATCATTCAGTACGCATCGACCCAGTATCGCGGCTTGAATGTACTCAGCACACCTATATTCGGAAATCACAGGCGTGCATTTATATTCGTAAATATTGATTCATATGAGCATATCGTGACCTAACCCAAATGCCGATTTGGAATCCAATGGATTCCTAGTCCGTGATATAGACTTGCAAGTCTTCCAACAGGATGAATGAATGCCATCTTCTACACTACGTCGAGAAGAAATGGCAGAAGCCTATAACAAGGAAAACTAGCACCGCAAAAGTGTACTAAGATCAAAAGAGACAGGCAGTAAAGTGCACATTGGGGATTGTATCATTCCTAGGAATTTCAGCCCCCTTGAAACAAATGGATAGATGTCCAGTGCATGCGGGTGTTTCAGCAGAAATCAACCGACGACTATGTATTGCGGGTGTGCCCATATTACAGGAACAATAGTTTCCCTTAGTGGGTCTCTGTGTACTGTGAACTGTTAGAAAGTTTAAAGACGTGTGAAACATTCAACTGAAAATGGACACACTTCCCTCCGTTGCTACAGTGCATACAGATCTGAACAAAAGGAAAGAGGGAAGAAGAAAGGCCCATGGGACGCTAGTGGGTAGAATCACTTTGACCTTAGGAACCTCTCATCAGATGCAGCCCCTCCCCCAACACTGACAAGATGCAGCAGCCATTGGGGATGGCAGTTAGCGGTTGGATTCCAGGTGGAATGTTGGTGTGTACCGCGAGGCTTGTTGTGGCTGGTGGATCCTAGGTAACCGGGCAGAGTTCTGTGGGTGGATCAGTGCGATGGAGGGGCTGCCGCCCTCTGTGGAGCTTGGCTTAGGTCTTTGGTCCGGGAAGCTGTGTCAGTTCGAGATACTGCTGCTGCCCAAAGACCTGAGTTCACGGGTCAGTTTCCAGAACCTGAAAGGGCAGACAGTGGAAGATCTGCCTGTCTTCAGCTTACTGGAGAGGCTCCGAGGTCCTTTCAGACTTGCCCAGTCCTGTTGAAGTCGACTTTATGGGAGACACGAAGAGAAGCTGGCCGAAAATATGGCTGCACGGATTGAGGAGAGATGCGAACACATTGATGAGAGATGTTCTGCTACAATAGAGAATACTGGCCTGGGGACAGCTGTAGAGGATAGCAGGCTCGAAAGGCATTCATGAGACATATTGAACCTCGCTGATACTAGCAGAAACATACGGAGGGCCACCGTGGACTGGAGGAAGTTCCTCAATTCTCTGCTCCAAGAACGGGTCCAAGATCCCTGACGTCTAAAGAGAAGAGATGGCAGAGATGATAAAAACGCTCATGTTCTTGAAAGAGGTCAGATAATCCACACGACCCAAGGGGCAATTCCAAGCCATTCAGATCAAAGTGCACCAAGCCCAGGTAAGCCGTTTCCCAGGTTTGGGCCTAGCTATCAAGCACTTGCTCTTCCCTCCCCTCCACTCAGGCATCCATTTTGAGGGATCAGTACCTGAGCTGCAATGAAGCCAGTAAGAGAAGAGCAAGCCCCTCCTAGAATCAGAGTTCCTCTAGCTTCATCCTCTGTGAACAACAGGGAACCCCATAAAGGTCAAATACTCTCGTATGAAATAGGTAGGAATTGAATACTTAGCTCCCACAAAGAAACGATGGCCTTCCGCTAGATTCAGCAAATGCTGGGTTTATGTCTTCTCTGGGGTGAAGGGAGTGTGGTAAGTGAGGGGAATCTTTGACTGAACTTGAATCTGTATTAGGCCTCCGTTTTTCAAGACAGTCTAGGTAAATATTAGAAGTCAGATAGTGAACGGAACTGTAAAAGTCGCCAATGACATGAAAGACACAGCTTATGTGGACCGTCTTTCAATTGAGTCAAGCCCCCGGGGGCAATCTATCATGGGGGTGCAGACTTGGTTGCATTCAAGTGCTTTACCCAACATGATCGGATGATTAAGCGTTCTCATCACTGATAGAAGAACACCTGGTTCTCAGTAGCCTAGCAGAGCTGCAGCAGGGTTCTCATAGCTATAATGCCTCTAGGTTCTTTGGATTCAAAGCTAAATGTATATATTTAGTTCGTTTTCTCTTGTATTTTCCTTGAGAGGGATGTTACACATTGAAATGCCAACATTGACCAGTAGGTGTCATCGGGAGTAAAGGGCACCACATGCACAAGTGAATCCAAGCTTGGGGGTTATTTCATGTTTCCATTAGTTATTTCATGGTTCCTGTTGGTTTCGGAGGCTTCCACAGTAAAGAGTTGACATGACCCCTTTAAAAGTTCGGACTGCTAGTTTGCATTCTATCTGTCTATGTTTTCCTTAGAGCTGACAAAATGTTACCGAAATTGACAAGTCTGGCTTCTAGGTCGATTTAGTATGTTTTAGAAACTAACTTCATTTTCGTATAACTCCCAAAACATTTATATAAATTCTATTAAATTTTTAAAGACTGCAAATGAGATATCAACACAATGTCAAAACTGGAGTCTTCGGACAATCCCTCCCACCACGGCTGTATAGAAACAATGAGATAAAAAAAAAATCACATTTCTGTGAAATGTATCTGGAAAGTGTTGATTCATCGATGCCCAGTTGACAGAGAAGCAGTGCAACCTGCGCTCACTCGCTCCCATGAACACAGCAATGGAAACATCCACTCACCCAGCCCTTGGCACAGGACACTTGCCGAAGAGAGGTCTGTTACTTCCAAAGACAGGATGAGGCCTCAGAACACCTGGAAGCAGGAGAAGGAAAAGCAGGGAATGGATACCAGTGCATGGTCTGAGCCCTGTTGATGGAGCAGTAAAGGTGAAACTCTCTTTAACTTGGACGCACACTCTCAAGCGGACAGGAGACATGGGATTGAAGGTGATGCGCTGAGTGTTAGAAGAGTGCACAGCAGATGCTTGGCTGACAGAACTCAAAGAATCCAGTGCAAAATATCCCAACAGTTGATTCTGAGACCAAGCTCCGAGCTGCCAAATTTGAGGTAGCAGAGGCAGCGTTCAGGGAGGGATAGGGCTACGGATGATAGCACACGCTGAGTCTCAGGGATCTGGAGTGCGTTGTGGGATGTGGTGGGTCCTATCAAGAGAGCAAACCGACCTGTGACCCCAATGAGCAAGCAACCACCCTGGCGCGCGCAGTTGAAATTATCGATATGTCCCATGGCCACACCCAGTGCATCTGCAGGACCAGAGACCAATTTGGCATTTTGCCAATAGAGCATGTGTGGGGCTGAATGAGAGATATTGTGCATCGGGTCTGAGGGATCCAGGGGGCCTTGGGTTTGAATTCAGAATGAAAAGCCTTAGGATCTGCTACATTCATAACCTGGGCTGTGATTATGGTTTGGTTTGAGGCACAGGATGTGCAACAGCTCTGTGGTTGCCTTCGTGCACCCGTGCCACAAGGATGAGAGGACAAGGAAGTGTGGTCCAAGACCACAGCGTGAGAAGAGGAAGGATTTCCTTCAGTTTATCTCTCAAAAGCGGATGCTACATTTTGGATGGCACCGGCACGGTTCGGCAGCGAGGACACCAAGTTCGGGCTGCGGGATCATTCCAGCAGGCCCTGATGTGTGACATCCATAGATATGCTTCCACTGGTGTTTCTGTAGACAGAGAAGCTCTTGGAAGAACTGGTTTCAGTGGGACATTCCCGTGGCACTACAAAGCACAAGCGCACTCACACTCTGCTCTTCTGGAAACACTCCAAAATAACATAGAGTAGAATGCAGAGCTGAGAACCTTTAGAAGCTCCATTTCCACCAGAGGAAGTGTCCTGTGCTCTTTCAGATTTGTGAGATAAGCGTAATCAAAATGAGGTTATCCTAATCGAAATAATATGGGGGGTTCATCACAACAAAGGCAACACCAGCAATTGGAGATAGACCAGACAACACACACAGAAATCGGACATGGCATCAATGTCTAGGAAAATTTGTCCTCACAGAAATCCCATGCAATTGTGTATAGACAAGAGTCTAAAATTTTCACTTAACCAATCCCTAGAAGTCTACATTAGATACCTGAAATTACCTGACCAGTAAAGATGAAGAAATACAGTAAAAGGAAAAGGAAGTACCATTTTCAGTTCCCAAGAGATTGAAGGCCCTAAAGATAAGCTTTCAGACAACTAGACTGCAAAACGCTCTCCAGAGCAAGTATTGAAAATGGAGGTGAGGGAAACACTGAAGAACAACAGTGTCTCAGAATCACAAAAGGCAGAATACCAGAAAAGGGGAAGAGAAAGCCTAAAGACGAGCCAAATTATATCGGAAAACTCAGTGGATGAGAAAATATCAGGGCTAACATTCCGTCCTAAGCAGACGAGATATTGCAGAGGGACGCGTGAATGACTTTGAAGACAGGGGAACACAAATCCCTCGGTCAGAAGCACACATAGGAAAGCAAGTGCAAACCAATGAAAACATTGCTGTTGAATCCTGGTTGAAGACAAGGCATGAAAGACTAAAATTCGCAAGAGTCCCAGACGGAAAAGCAAGAGATAAAGAAACAAACAATGTTTGAAAAGTGATGTGTAGAAAAATCAGACTGAAACATGCTGAAAGCCAAGATAGAATCATCTAGGCGAATTCAGGAAGTACACAGCGTCCAAAAGAGGTGGAATCCCAATAGACTTAGCAGCAGCTGTATGATCCAAATCAACAAAGTTCATGAGCATCCCAGTGATTTAAAATGCGCCTGGAGGAAAGCAACATAGTCACAAGAGAACCTCCAGAGGGGTTTCAGCTGCTATCTCAGCAGCAATATTGCAGGACAGGGAGGAGTGCCAGGACATAGACCATAGCTTGAATGGCAAAATGCTGCCATCTAGGGTAGCCTATGCCACATGACCACCATTTCTAATAACAGCAGGGCTAGAGTATGCCACAGACCTGCAAATCTTAAAAGAATTCAGCAGTTCGAAACTTATTCTAAAAGAAAGGTTGAGAATTCTCCCCTGAAGGGATAAGCAGCAAGATGAAATGGAAAGAAGAAAACCCTTATTGGAAATGCAAGAAGAGCATGAGTGGAAAAGAAGAAACAAGAAGAAGGCAAGGAGGACATCAAAACCCTAAAGATGGGAGAGGGAAGCAGGAAATCATACGGGATTGGAAGCACTCTCTTAAGGGAGTCAGCTTATATGACTCTCTGTTGGAAGCAAACGGAGAGATGCATGGCCTGACGTGTTTGCGAAACAAACGAGAAGCAGACCAAGAAAGAATCAAACAAACAAACAACACAAAAAGGGTAGGGTAACATGAATATTCAAAAGAAATTACTCAAGGTGATGTCAAGGATCATTCAGTACGCATCGACCCAGTATCGCGGCTTGAATATACTCAGCACACCTGTATTCGGAAATCAGAGGCGTGCATTTATATTCGTAAATATTGATTCATATGAGCATATCGTGTCCTAACCCAAATGCCGATTTGGAATCCAATGGATTCCTAGTCCGTGATATAGACTTGCAAGTCTTCCAACAGGATGAATGAATGCCATCTTCTACACTACGTCGAGAAGAAATGGCACAAGCCTATAACAAGGAAAACTAGCTCCGCAAAAGTGTACTAAGATCAAAAGAGACAGGCAGTAAAGTGCACATTGGGGATTGTATCATTCCTAGGAATTTCAGCCCCCTTGAAACAAATGGATAGATGTCCCGTGAATGCGGGTGTTTCAGCAGAAATCAACCGACGGCTATGTATTGCGGGTGTGCCCATATTACAGGAACAATAGTTTCCCTTAGTGGGTCTCTGTGTACTGTGAACTGTTAGAAAGTTTAAAGACGTGTGAAACATTCAACTGAAAATGGACACACTTCCCTCCGTTGCTACAGTGCATACAGATCTAAACAAAAGGAAAGAGGGAATAACAAAGGCCCATGGGATGCTAGTGGGTAGAATCACTTTGACCTTAGGAACCTCTCGTCGGATGCAGCCCCTCCCCCAACACTGACAAGATGCAGCAGCCATTGGGGATGGCAGTTAGCGGTTGGATTCCAGGTGGAATGTTGGTGTGTACCGCGAGGCTTGTTGTGGCTGGTGGATCCTAGGTAACCGGGCAGAGTTCTGTGGGTGGATCAGTGCGATGGAGGGGCTGCCGCCCTCTGTGGAGCTTGGCTTAGGTCTTTGGTCCGGGAAGCTGTGTCAGTTCGAGATACTGCTGCTGCCCAAAGACCTGAGTTCACGGGTCAGTTTCCAGAACCTGAAAGGGCAGACAGTGGAAGATCTGCCTCTCTTCAGCTTACTGGAGAGGCTCCGAGGTCCTTTCAGACTTGCCCAGTCCTGTTGAAGTCGACTTTATGGGAGACACGAAGAGAAGCTGGCCGAAAATATGGCTGCACGGATTGAGGAGAGATGCGAACACATTGATGAGAGATGTTCTGCTACAATAGAGAATACTGGCCTGGGGACAGCTGTAGAGGATAGCAGGCTCGAAAGGCATTCATGAGACATATTGAACCTCGCTGATACTAGCAGAAACATACGGAGGGCCACCGTGGACTGGAGGAAGTTCCTCAATTCTCTGCTCCAAGAACGGGTCCAAGATCCCTGACGTCTAAAGAGAAGAGATGGCAGAGATGATAAAAACGCTCATGTTCTTGAAAGAGGTCAGATAATCCACACGACCCAAGGGGCAATTCCAAGCCATTCAGATCAAAGTGCACCAAGCCCAGGTAAGCCTTTTCCCAGGTTTGGGCCTAGCTATCAAGCACTTGCTCTTCCCTCCCCTCCACTCAGGCATCCATTTTGAGGGATCAGTACCTGAGCTGCAATGAAGCCAGTAAGAGAAGAGCAAGCCCCTCCTAGAATCAGAGTTCCTCTAGCTTCATCCTCTGTGAACAACAGGGAACCCCATAAAGGTCAAATACTCTCGTATGAAATAGGTAGGAATTGAATACTTAGCTCCCACAAAGAAACGATGGCCTTCCGCTAGATTCAGCAAATGCTGGGTTTATGTCTTCTCTGGGGTGAAGGGAGTGTGGTAAGTGAGGGGAATCTTTGACTGAACTTGAATCTGTATTAGGCCTCCGTTTTTCAAGACAGTCTAGGTAAATATTAGAAGTCAGATAGTGAACGGAACTGTAAAAGTCGCCAATGACATGAAAGACACAGCTTATGTGGACCGTCTTTCAATTGAGTCAAGCCCCCGGGGGCAATCTATCATGGGGGTGCAGACTTGGTTGCATTCAAGTGCTTTACCCAACATGATCGGATGATTAAGCGTTCTCATCACTGATAGAAGAACACCTGGTTCTCAGTAGCCTAGCAGACCTGCAGCAGGGTTCTCATAGTTATAATGCCTCTAGGTTCTTTGGATTCAAAGCTAAATGTATATATTTAGTTCGTTTTCTCTTGTATTTTCCTTGAGAGGGATGTTACACCTTGAAATGCCAACATTGACCAGTAGGTGTCATCGGGAGTAAAGGGCACCACATGCAAAAGTGAATCCAAGCTTGGGGGTTATTTCATGTTTCCATTAGTTATTTCATGGTTCCTGTTGGTTTCGGAGGCTTCCACAGTAAAGAGTTGACATGACCCCTTTAACAGTTCGGACTGCTAGTTTGCATTCTATCTGTCTATGTTTTCCTTAGAGCTGACAAAATGTTACCGAAATTGACAAGTCTGGCTTCTAGGTCGATTTAGTATGTTTTAGAAACTAACTTCATTTTCGTATAACTCCCAAAACATTTATATAAATTCTATTAAATTTTTAAAGACTGCAAATGAGATATCAACACAATGTCAAAACTGGAGTCTTCGGACAATTCCTCCCAACACGGCTGTATAGAAACAAAGAGATAAAAAAAAAATCACATTTCTGTGAAATGTATCTGGAAAGTGTTGATTCATCGATGCCCAGTTGACAGAGAAGCAGTGCAACCTGCGCTCACTGGCTCCCATGGACACAGCAATGGAAACATTCATTCACCCAGCCCTTGGCACAGGACACTTGCCGAAGAGAGGTCTGTTACTTCCAAAGACAGGATGAAGCCTCAGAACACCTGGAAGCAGGAGAAGGAATAGCAGGGAATGGATACCAGTGCATGGCCTGAGCATTGTTGATGGAGCAGTAAAGGTGAAACTCTCTTTAATTTGGACGCACACTCTCAAGCGGACAGGAGACATGGGATTGAAGGTGATGCGCTGAGTGTTAGAAGAGTGCACAGCAGATGCTTGGCTGACAGAACTCAAAGAATCCAGTGCAAAATATCCCAACAGTTGATTCTGAGACCAAGCTCCGAGCTGCCAAATTTGAGGTAGCAGAGGCAGCGTTCAGGGAGGGATAGGGCTACGGATGTTAGCACACGCTGAGTCTCAGGGATCTGGAGTGCGTTGTGGGATGTGGTGGGTCCTATCAAGAGAGCAAACCGACCTGTGACCCCAATGAGCAAGCAACCACCCTGGCGCGCGCAGTTGAAATTATCGATATGTCCCATGGCCACACCCAGTGCATCTGCAGGACCAGAGACCAATTTGGCATTTTGCCAATAGAGCATGTGTGGGGCTGAATGAGAGATATTGTGCATCGGGTCTGAGGGATCCAGGGGGCCTTGGGTTTGAATTCAGAATGAAAAGCCTTAGGATCTGCTACATTCATAACCTGGGCTGTGATTATGGTTTGGTTTGAGGCACAGGATGTGCAACAGCTCTGTGGTTGCCTTCGTGCACCCGTGCCACAAGGATGAGAGGACAAGGAAGTGTGGTCCAAGACCACAGCGTGAGAAGAGGAAGGATTTCCTTCAGTTTATCTCTCAAAAGCGGATGCTACATTTTGGATGGCACCGGCACGGTTCGGCAGCGAGGACACCAAGTTCGGGCTGCGGGATCATTCCAGCAGGCCCTGATGTGTGACATCCATAGATATGCTTCCACTGGTGTTTCTGTAGACAGAGAAGCTCTTGGAAGAACTGGTTTCAGTGGGACATTCCCGTGGCACTACAAAGCACAAGCGCACTCACACTCTGCTCTTCTGGAAACACTCCAAAATAACATAGAGTAGAATGCAGAGCTGAGAACCTTTAGAAGCTCCATTTCCACCAGAGGAAGTGTCCTGTGCTCTTTCAGATTTGTGAGATAAGCGTAATCAAAATGAGGTTATCCTAATCGAAATAATATGGGGGGTTCATCACAACAAAGGCAACACCAGCAATTGGAGATAGACCAGACAACACACAAAGAAATCGGACATGGCATCAATGTCTAGGAAAATTTGTCCTCACAGAAATCCCATGCAATTGTGTATAGACAAGAGTCTAAAATTTTCACTTAACCAATCCCTAGAAGTCTACATTAGATACCTGAAATTACCTGACCAGTAGAGATGAAGAAATACAGTAAAAGGAAAAGGAAGTACCATTTTCAGTTCCCAAGAGATTGAAGGCCCTAAAGATAAGCTTTCAGACAACTAGACTGCAAAACGCTCTCCAGAGCAAGTATTGAAAATGGAGGTGAGGGAAACACTGAAGAACAACAGTGTCTCAGAATCACAAAAGGCAGAATACCAGAAAAGGGGAAGAGAAAGCCTAAAGACGAGCCAAATAATATCGGAAAACTCAGTGGATGAGAAAATATCACGGCTAACATTCCATCCTAAGCAGACGAGATATTGCAGAGGGACGCGTGAATGACTTTGAAGACAGGGGAACACAAATCCCTCGGTCAGAAGCACACATAGGAAAGCAAGTGCAAACCAATGGAAACATTGCTGTTGAATCCTGGTTGAAGACAAGGCATGAAAGACTAAAATTCGCAAGAGTCCCAGATGGAAAAGCAAGAGATAAAGAAACAAACAATGTTTGAAAAGTGATGTGTAGAAAAATCAGACTGAAACATGCTGAAAGCCAAGATAGAATCATCTAGGCAAATTCAGGAAGTACACAGCGTCCAAAAGAGGTGGAATCCCAATAGACTTAGCAGCAGCTGTATGATCCAAATCAACAAAGTTCATGAGCATCCCAGTGATTTAAAATGCGCCTGGAGGAAAGCAACATAGTCACAAGAGAACCTCCAGAGGGGTTTCAGCTGCTATCTCAGCAGCAATATTGCAGGACAGGGAGGAGTGCCAGGACATAGACCATAGCTTGAATGGCAAAATGCTGCCATCTAGGGTAGCCTATGCCACATGACCACCATTTCTAATAACAGCAGAGCTAGAGAATGCCACAGACCTGCAAATCTTAAAAGAATTCAGCAGTTCGAAACTTATCCTAAAAGAAAGGTTGAGAATTCTCCCCTGAAGGGATAAGCAGCAAGATGAAATGGAAAGAAGAAAACCCTTATTGGAAATGCAAGAAGAGCATGAGTGGAAAAGAAGAAACAAGAAGAAGGCAAGGAGGACATCAAAACCCTAAAGATGGGAGAGGGAAGCAGGAAATCATAGGGGATTGGAAGCACTATCTTAAGGGAGACAGCTTATATGACTCTCTGTTGGAAGCAAACGGAGAGATGCATGGCCTGACGTGTTTGTGAAACAAACGAGAAGCAGACCAAGAAAGAATCAAACAAACAAACAACACAAAAAGGGTAGGGTAACATGAATATTCAAAAGAAATTACTCAAGGTGATGTCAAGGATCATTCAGTACGCATCGACCCAGTATCGCGGCTTGAATGTACTCAGCACACCTGTATTCGGAAATCAGAGGCGTGCATTTATATTCGTAAATATTGATTCATATGAGCATATCGTGACCTAACCCAAATGCCGATTTGGAATCCAATGGATTCCTAGTCCGTGATATAGACTTGCAAGTCTTCCAACAGGATGAATGAATGCCATCTTCTACACTACGTCGAGAAGAAATGGCACAAGCCTATAACAAGGAAAAGTAGCTCCGCAAAAGTGTACTAAGATCAAAAGAGACAGGCAGTAAAGTGCACATTGGGGATTGTATCATTCCTAGGAATTTCAGCCCCCTTGAAACAAATGGATAGATGTCCCGTGAATGCGGGTGTTTCAGCAGAAATCAACCGACGGCTATGTATTGCGGGTGTGCCCATATTACAGGAACAATAGTTTCCCTAACTGGGTCTCTGTGTACTGTGAACTGTTAGAAAGTTTAAAGACGTGTGAAACATTCAACTGAAAATGGACACACTTCCCTCCGTTGCTACAGTGCATACAGATCTGAACAAAAGGAATGAGGGAAGAACAAAGGCCCATGGGATGCTAGTGGGTAGAATCACTTTGACCTTAGGAACCTCTCGTCGGATGCAGCCCCTCCCCCAACACTGACAAGATGCAGCAGCCATTGGGGATGGCAGTTAGCGGTTGGATTCTAGGTGGAATGTTGGTGTGTACCGCGAGGCTTGTTGTGGCTGGTGGATCCTAGGTAACCGGGCAGAGTTCTGTGGGTGGATCAGTTCGATGGAGGGGCTGCCGCCCTCTGTGGAGCTTGGCTTAGGTCTTTGGTCCGGGAAGCTGTGTCAGTTCGAGATACTGCTGCTGCCCAAAGACCTGAGTTCACGGGTCAGTTTCCAGAACCTGAAAGGGCAGACAGTGGAAGATCTGCCTGTCTTCAGCTTACTGGAGAGGCTCCGAGGTCCTTTCAGACTTGCCCAGTCCTGTTGAAGTCGACTTTATGGGAGACACGAAGAGAAGCTGGCCGAAAATATGGCTGCACGGATTGAGGATAGATGCGAACACATTGATGAGAGATGTTCTGCTACAATAGAGAATACTGGCCTGGAGACAGCTGTAGAGGATAGCAGGCTCGAAAGGCATTCATGAGACATATTGAACCTCGCTGATACTAGCAGAAACATACGGAGGGCCACCGTGGACTGGAGGAAGTTCCTCAATTCTCTGCTCCAAGAACGGGTCCAAGATCCCTGACGTCTAAAGAGAAGAGCTGGCAGAGATGATAAAAACGCTCATGTTCTTGAAAGAGGTCAGATAATCCACACGACCCAAGGGGCAATTCCAAGCCATTCAGATCAAAGTGCACCAAGCCCAGGTAAGCCTTTTCCCAGGTTTGGGACTAGCTATCAAGCACTTGCTCTTCCCTCCCCTCCACTCAGGCATCCATTTTGAGGGATCAGTACCTGAGCTGCAATGAAGCCAGTAAGAGAAGAGCAAGCCCCTCCTAGAATCAGAGTTCCTCTAGCTTCATCCTCTGTGAACAACAGGGAACCCCATAAAGGTCAAATACTCTCGTATGAAATAGATAGGAATTGAATACTTAGCTCCCACAAAGAAACGATGGCCTTCCGCTAGATTCAGCAAATGCTGGGTTTATGTCTTCTCTGGGGTGAAGGGAGTGTGGTAAGTGAGGGGAATCTTTGACTGAACTTGAATCTGTATTAGGCCTCCGTTTTTCAAGACAGTCTAGGTAAATATTAGAAGTCAGATAGTGAACGGAACTGTAAAAGTCGCCAATGACATGAAAGACACAGCTTATGTGGACCGTCTTTCAATTGAGTCAAGCCCCCGGGGGCAATCTATCATGGGGGTGCAGACTTGGTTGCATTCAAGTGCTTTACCCAACATGATCGGATGATTAAGCGTTCTCATCACTGATAGAAGGACACCTGGTTCTCAGTAGCCTAGCATAGCTGCAGCAGGGTTCTCATAGCTATAATGCCTCTAGGTTCTTTGGATTCAAAGCTAAATGTATATATTTAGTTCGTTTTCTCTTGTATTTTCCTTGAGAGGGATGTTACACATTGAAATGCCAACATTGACCAGTAGGTGTCATCGGGAGTAAAGGGCACCACATGCACAAGTGAATCCAAGCTTGGGGGTTATTTCATGTTTCCATTAGTTATTTCATGGTTCCTGTTGGTTTCGGAGGCTTCCACAGTAAAGAGTTGACATGACCCCTTTAACAGTTCGGACTGCTAGTTTGCATTCTATCTGTCTATGTTTTCCTTAGAGCTGACAAAATGTTACCGAAATTGACAAGTCTGGCTTCTAGGTCGATTTAGTATGTTTTAGAAACTAACTTCATTTTCGTATAACTCCCAAAACATTTATATAAATTCTATTAAATTTTTAAAGACTGCAAATGAGATATCAACACAATGTCAAAACTGGAGTCTTCGGACAATCCCTCCCAACACGGCTGTATAGAAACAAAGAGATAAAAAAAAAATCACATTTCTGTGAAATGTATCTGGAAAGTGTTGATTCATCGATGCCCAGTTGACAGAGAAGCAATGCAACCTGCGCTCACTCGCTCCCATGAACACAGCAATGGAAACATCCACTCACCCAGCCCTTGGCACAGGACACTTGCCGAAGAGAGGTCTGTTACTTCCAAAGACAGGATGAAGCCTCAGATCACCTGGAAGCAGGAGAAGGAATAGCAGGGAATGGATACCAGTGCATGGCCTGAGCCCTGTTGATGGAGCAGTAAAGGTGAAACTCTCTTTAATTTGGACGCACACTCTCAAGCGGACATGAGACATGGGATTGAAGGTGATG
This sequence comes from Vicugna pacos, assembly GCF_048564905.1. Taxonomy (NCBI): domain Eukaryota; kingdom Metazoa; phylum Chordata; class Mammalia; order Artiodactyla; family Camelidae; genus Vicugna; species Vicugna pacos. The sequence continues at coordinate 7,237,347 of NW_027328740.1, forward strand.
CGCTGAGTGTTAGAAGAGTGCACAGCAGATGCTTGGCTGACAGAACTCAAAGAATCCAGTGCAAAATATCCCAACAGTTGATTCTGAGACCAAGCTCCGAGCTGCCAAATTTGAGGTAGCAGAGGCAGCGTTCAGGGAGGGATAGGGCTACGGATGAAAGCACACGCTGAGTCTCAGGGATCTGGAGTGCGTTGTGGGATGTGGTGGGTCCTATCAAGAGAGCAAACCGACCTGTGACCCCAATGAGCAAGCAACCACCCTGGCGCGCGCAGTTGAAATTATCGATATGTCCCATGGCCACACCCAGTGCATCTGCAGGACCAGAGACCAATTTGGCATTTTGCCAATAGAGCATGTGTGGGGCTGAATCAGAGATATTGTGCATCGGGTCTGAGGGATCCAGGGGGCCTTGGGTTTGAATTCAGAATGAAAAGCCTTAGGATCTGCTACATTCATAACCTGGGCTGTGATTATGGTTTGGTTTGAGGCACAGGATGTGCAACAGCTCTGTGGTTGCCTTCGTGCACCCGTGCCACAAGGATGAGAGGACAAGGAAGTGTGGTCCAAGACCACAGCGTGAGAAGAGGAAGGATTTCCTTCAGTTTATCTCTCAAAAGCGGATGCTACATTTTGGATGGCACCGGCACGGTTCGGCAGCGAGGACACCAAGTTCGGGCTGCGGGATCATTCCAGCAGGCCCTGATGTGTGACATCCATAGATATGCTTCCACTGGTGTTTCTGTAGACAGAGAAGCTCTTGGAAGAACTGGTTTCAGTGGGACATTCCCGTGGCACTACAAAGCACAAGCGCACTCACACTCTGCTCTTCTGGAAACACTCCAAAATAACATAGAGTAGAATGCAGAGCTGAGAACCTTTAGAAGCTCCATTTCCACCAGAGGAAGTGTCCTGTGCTCTTTCAGATTTGTGAGATAAGCGTAATCAAAATGAGGTTATCCTAATCGAAATAATATGGGGGGTTCATCACAACAAAGGCAACACCAGCAATTGGAGATAGACCAGACAACACACACAGGAACAGGACATGGCATCAATGTCTAGGAAAATTTGTCCTCACAGAAATCCCATGCAATTGTGTATAGACAAGAGTCTAACATTTTCACTTAACCAATCCCTAGAAGTCTACATTAGATACCTGAAATTACCTGACCAGTAGAGATGAAGAAATACAGTAAAAGGAAAAGGAAGTACCATTTTCAGTTCCCAAGAGATTGAAGGCCCTAAAGATAAGCTTTCAGACAACTAGACTGCAAAACGCTCTCCAGAGCAAGTATTGAAAATGGAGGTGAGGGAAACACTGAAGAACAACAGTGTCTCAGAATCACAAAAGGCAGAATACCAGAAAAGGGGAAGAGAAAGCCTAAAGACGAGCCAAATTATATCGGAAAACTCAGTGGATGAGAAAATATCAGGGCTAACATTCCGTCCTAAGCAGACGAGATATTGCAGAGGGACGCGTGAATGACTTTGAAGACAGGGGAACACAAATCCCTCGGTCAGAAGCACACATAGGAAAGCAAGTGCAAACCAATGAAAACATTGCTGTTGAATCCTGGTTGAAGACAAGGCATGAAAGACTAAAATTCGCAAGAGTCCCAGATGGAAAAGCAAGAGATAAAGAAACAAACACTGTTTGAAAAGTGATGTGTAGAAAAATCAGACAGAAACATGCTGAAAGCCAAGATAGAATCATCTAGGCGAATTCAGGAAGTACACAGCGTCCAAAAGAGGTGGAATCCCAATAGACTTAGCAGCAGCTGTATGATCCAAATCAACAAAGTTCATGAGCATCCCAGTGATTTAAAATGCGCCTGGAGGAAAGCAACATAGTCACAAGAGAACCTCCAGAGGGGTTTCAGCTGCTATCTCAGCAGCAATATTGCAGGACAGGGAGGAGTGCCAGGACATAGACCATAGCTTGAATGGCAAAATGCTGCCATCTAGGGTAGCCTATGCCACATGACCACCATTTCTAATAACAGCAGGGCTAGAGAATGCCACAGACCTGCAAATCTTAAAAGAATTCAGCAGTTCGAAACTTATCCTAAAAGAAAGGTTGAGAATTCTCCCCTGAAGGGATAAGCAGCAAGATGAAATGGAAAGAAGAAAACCCTTATTGGAAATGCAAGAAGAGCATGAGTGGAAAAGAAGAAACAAGAAGAAGGCAAGGAGGACATCAAAACCCTAAAGATGGGAGAGGGAAGCAGGAAATCATACGGGATTGGAAGCACTATCTTAAGGGAGTCAGCTTATATGACTCTCTGTTGGAAGCAAACGGAGAGATGCATGGCCTGACGTGTTTGCAAAACAAACGAGAAGCAGACCAAGAAAGAATCAAACAAACAAACAACACAAAAAGCGTAGGGTAACATGAATATTCAAAAGAAATTACTCAAGGTGATGTCAAGGATCATTCAGTACGCATCGACCCAGTATCGCGGCTTGAATGTACTCAGCACACCTGTATTCGGAAATCAGAGGCGTGCATTTGTATTCGTAAATATTGATTCATATGAGCATATCGTGACCTAACCCAAATGCCGATTTGGAATCCAATGGATTCCTAGTCCGTGATATAGACTTGCAAGTCTTCCAACAGGATGAATGAATGCCATCTTCTACACTACGTCGAGAAGAAATGGCACATGCCTATAACAAGGAAAACTAGCTCTGCAAAAGTGTACTAAGATCAAAAGAGACAGGCAGTAAAGTGCACATTGGGGATTGTATCATTCCTAGGAATTTCAGCCCCCTTGAAACAAATGGATAGATGTCCCGTGAATGCGGGTGTTTCAGCAGAAATCAACCGACGGCTATGTATTGCGGGTGTGCCCATATTACAGGAACAATAGTTTCCCTTAGTGGGTCTCTGTGTACTGTGAACTGTTAGAAAGTTTAAAGACGTGTGAAACATTCAACTGAAAATGGACACACTTCCCTCCGTTGCTACAGTGCATACAGATCTGAACAAAAGGAAAGAGGGAAGAACAAAGGCCCATGGGATGCTAGTGGGTAGAATCACTTAGACCTTAGGAACCTCTCGTCGGATGCAGCCCCTCCCCCAACACTGACAAGATGCAGCAGCCATTGGGGATGGCAGTTAGCGGTTGGATTCCAGGTGGAATGTTGGTGTGTACCGCGAGGCTTGTTGTGGCTGGTGGAACGTAGGTAACCGGGCAGAGTCCTGTGGGTGGATCAGTGCGATGGAGGGGCTGCCGCCCTCTGTGGAGCTTGGCTTAGGTCTTTGGTCCGGGAAGCTGTGTCAGTTCGAGATACTGCTGCTGCCCAAAGACCTGAGTTCACGGGTCAGTTTCCAGAACCTGAAAGGGCAGACAGTGGAAGATCTGCCTGTCTTCAGCTTACTGGAGAGGCTCCGAGGTCCTTTCAGACTTGCCCAGTCCTGTTGAAGTCGACTTTATGGGAGACACGAAGAGAAGCTGGCCGAAAATATGGCTGCACGGATTGAGGATAGATGCGAACACATTGATGAGAGATGTTCTGCTACAATAGAGAATACTGGCCTGGAGACAGCTGTAGAGGATAGCAGGCTCGAAAGGCATTCATGAGACATATTGAACCTCGCTGATACTAGCAGAAACATACGGAGGGCCACCGTGGACTGGAGGAAGTTCCTCAATTCTCTGCTCCAAGAACGGGTCCAAGATCCCTGACGTCTAAAGAGAAGAGCTGGCAGAGATGATAAAAACGCTCATGTTCTTGAAAGAGGTCAGATAATCCACACGACCCAAGGGGCAATTCCAAGCCATTCAGATCAAAGAGCACCAAGCCCAGGTAAGCCTTTTCCCAGGTTTGGGCCTAGCTATCAAGCACTTGCTCTTCCCTCCCCTCCACTCAGGCATCCATTTTGAGGGATCAGTACCTGAGCTGCAATGAAGCCAGTAAGAGAAGAGCAAGCCCCTCCTAGAATCAGAGTTCCTCTAGCTTCATCCTCTGTGAACAACAGGGAACCCCATAAAGGTCAAATACTCTCGTATGAAATAGATAGGAATTGAACACTTAGCTCCCACAAAGAAACGATGGCCTTCCGCTAGATTCAGCAAATGCTGGGTTTATGTCTTCTCTGGGGTGAAGGGAGTGTGGTAAGTGAGGGGAATCTTTGACTGAACTTGAATCTGTATTAGGCCTCCGTTTTTCAAGACAGTCTAGGTAAATATTAGAAGTCAGATAGTGAACGGAACTGTAAAAGTCGCCAATGACATGAAAGACACAGCTTATGTGGACCGTCTTTCAATTGAGTCAAGCCCCCGGGGGCAATCTATCATGGGGGTGCAGACTTGGTTGCATTCAAGTGCTTTACCCAACATGATCGGATGATTAAGCGTTCTCATCACTGATAGAAGAACACCTGGTTCTCAGTAGCCTAGCGGACCTGCAGCAGGGTTCTCACAGCTATAATGCCTCTAGGTTCTTTGGATTCAAAGCTAAATATATATATTTAGTTCGTTTTCTCTTGTATTTTCCTTGAGAGGGATGTTACACCTTGAAATGCCAACATTGACCAGTAGGTGTCATCGGGAGTAAAGGGCACCACATGCACAAGTGAATCCAAGCTTGGGGGTTATTTCATGTTTCCATTAGTTATTTCATGGTTCCTGTTGGTTTCGGAGGCTTCAACAGTAAAGAGTTGACATGACCCCTTTAATAGTTCGGACTGCTAGTTTGCATTCTATCTGTCTATGTTTTCTTTAGAGCTGACAAAATGTTACCGAAATTGACAAGTCTGGCTTCTAGGTCGATTTAGTATGTTTCAGAAACTAACTTCATTTTCGTATAACTCCCAAAACATTTATATAAATTCTATTAAATTTTTAAAGACTGCAAATGAGATATCAACACAATGTCAAACCTGGAGTCTTCAGACTATCCCTCCCACCACGGCTGTATAGAAACAAAGAGATAAAAAAAAAATCACATTTCTGTGAAATGTATCTGGAAAGTGTTGATTCATCGATGCCCAGTTGACAGAGAAGCAGTGCAACCTGCGCTCACTCGCTCCCATGAACACAGCAATGGAAACATCCACTCACCCAGCCCTTGGCACAGGACACTTGCCGAAGAGAGGTCTGTTACTTCCAAAGACAGGATGAGGCCTCAGAACACCTGGAAGCAGGAGAAGGAAAAGCAGGGAATGGATACCAGTGCATGGTCTGAGCCCTGTTGATGGAGCAGTAAAGGTGAAACTCTCTTTAACTTGGACGCACACTCTCAAGCGGACAGGAGACATGGGATTGAAGGTGATGCGCTGAGTGTTAGAAGAGTGCACAGCAGATGCTTGGCTGACAGAACTCAAAGAATCCAGTGCAAAATATCCCCACAGTTGATTCTGAGACCAAGCTCCGAGCTGCCAAATTTGAGGTAGCAGAGGCAGCGTTCAGGGAGGGATAGGGCTACGGATGATGGCACACGCTGAGTCTCAGGGATCTGGAGTGCGTTGTGGGATGTGGTGGGTCCTATCAAGAGAGCAAACCGACCTGTGACCCCAATGAGCAAGCAACCACCCTGGCGCGCGCAGTTGAAATTATCGATATGTCCCATGGCCACACCCAGTGCATCTGCAGGACCAGAGACCAATTTGGCATTTTGCCAATAGAGCATGTGTGGGGCTGAATCAGAGATATTGTGCATCGGGTCTGAGGGATCCAGGGGGCCTTGGGTTTGAATTCAGAATGAAAAGCCTTAGGATCTGCTACATTCATAACCTGGGCTGTGATTATGGTTTGGTTTGAGGCACAGGATGTGCAACAGCTCTGTGGTTGCCTTCGTGCACCCGTGCCACAAGGATGAGAGGACAAGGAAGTGTGGTCCAAGACCACAGCGTGAGAAGAGGAAGGATTTCCTTCAGTTTATCTCTCAAAAGCGGATGCTACATTTTGGATGGCACCGGCACGGTTCGGCAGCGAGGACACCAAGTTCGGGCTGCGGGATCATTCCAGCAGGCCCTGATGTGTGACATCCATAGATATGCTTCCACTGGTGTTTCTGTAGACAGAGAAGCTCTTGGAAGAACTGGTTTCAGTGGGACATTCCCGTGGCACTACAAAGCACAAGCGCACTCACACTCTGCCCTTCTGGAAACCCTACAAAATAACATAGAGTAGAATGCAGAGCTGAGAAGCTTTAGAAGCTCCATTTCCACCAGAGGAAGTGTCCTGTGCTCTTTCAGATTTGTGAGATAAGCGTAATCAAAATGAGGTTATCCTAATTGAAATAGTAGGGGGGGTTCATCACAACACAGGCAACACCAGCAATTGGAGATAGACCAGACAACACACACAGGAACAGGACATGGCATCAATGTCTAGGAAAATTTGTCCTCACAGAAATCCCATGCAATTGTGCAGAGCCAAGAGTCTAAAGTTTTCACTTAACCAAGAACTAGAAGTCTACATTAGATCCCTGAAATTACCTGACCAGTAGAGATGAAGAAATACAGTAAAAGGAAAAGGAAGTACCATTTTCAGTTCCAAAGAGATTGAAGGCCCTAAAGATAAGCTTTCAGACAACTAGACTGCAAAACGCTCTCCAGAGCAAGTATTGAAAATGGAGGTGAGGGAAACACTGAAGTACAACAGTGTCTCAGAATCACAAAAGGCAGAATACCAGAAAAGGGGAAGAGAAAGCCTAAAGACGAGCCAAATAATATCAGAAAACTCAGTGGATGAGAAAATATCAGGGCTAACATTCCGTCCTAAGCAGACTAGATATTGCAGAGGGACGCGTGAATGACTTTGAAGACAGGGGAACACAAATCCCTCGGTCAGAAGCACACATAGGAAAGCAAGTGCAAACCAATGAAAACATTGCTGTTGAATCCTGGTTGAAGACAAGGCATGAAAGACTAAAATTCGCAAGAGTCCCAGGTGGAAAAGCAAGAGATAAAGAAACAAACAATGTTTGAAAAGTGATGTGTAGAAAAATCAGACTGAAACTTGCTGAAAGCCAAGATAGAATCATCTAGGCGAATTCAGGAAGTACACAGCGTCCAAAAGAGGTGGAATCCCAATAGACTTAGCAGCAGCTGTATGATCCAAATCAACAAAGTTCATGAGCATCCCAGAGATTTAAAATGCGCCTGGAGGAAAGCAACATAGTCACAAGAGAACCTCCAGAGGGGTTTCAGCTGCTATCTCAGCAGAAATATTGCAGGACAGGGAGGAGTGCCAGGACATAGACCATAGCTTGAATGGCAAAATGCTGCCATCTAGGGTAGCCTATGCCACATGACCACCATTTCTAATAACAGCAGAGCTAGAGAATGCCACAGACCTGCAAATCTTAAACGAATTCAGCAGTTCGAAACTTATCCTAAAAGAAAGGTTGAGAATTCTCCCCTGAAGGGATAAGCAGCAAGATGAAATGGAAAGAAGAAAACCCTTATTGGAAATGCAAGAAGAGCATGAGTGGAAAAGAAGAAACAAGAAGAAGGCAAGGAGGACATCAAAACCCTAAAGATGGGAGAGGGAAGCAGGATATCATAGGGGATTGGAAGCACTCTCTTAAGGGAGTCAGCTTATATGACTCTCTGTTGGAAGCAAACGGAGAGATGCATGGCCTGACGTGGTTGCAAAACAAACGAGAAGCAGACCAAGAAAAAATCAAACAAACAAAAAACACTAAAAGGGTAGGGTAACATGAATATTCAAAAGAAATTACTCAAGGTGATGTCAAGGATCATTCAGTACGCTTCGACCCAGTATCGCGGCTTGAATGTACTCAGCACACCTGTATTCGGAAATCAGAGGCGTGCATTTATATTCGTAAATATTGATTCATTTGAGCATATCGTGACCGAAACCAAATGCCGATTTGGAATCCAATGGATGCCTAGTCCGTGATATAGACTTGCAAGTCTTCCAACAGGATGAATGAATGCCATATTCTACACTACGTCGAGAAGAAATGGCACAAGCCTATAACAAGGAAAAGTAGCTCCGCAAAAGTGTACTAAGATCAAAAGAGACAGGCAGTAAAGTGCACATTGGGGATTGTATCATTCCTAGGAATTTCAGCCCCCTTGAAGCAAATGGATAGATGTCCCGTGAATGCGGGTGTTTCAGCAGAAATCAACCGACGGCTATGTATTGCGGGTGTGCCCATATTACAGGAACAATAGTTTCCATTAGTGGGTCTCTGTGTACTGTGAACTGTTAGAAAGTTTAAAGACGTGTGAAACATTCAACTGAAAATGGACACACTTCCCTCCGTTGCTACAGTGCATACAGATCTGAACAAAAGAAAAGAGGGAAGAACAAAGGCCCATGGGACGATAGTGGGTAGAATCACATTTACCTTAGGAGCCTCTCGTCCGATGCAGCCCCTCCCCCAACACTGACAAGATGCAGCAGCCATTGGGGATGGCAGTTAGCGGTTGGATTCCAGGTGGAATGTTGGTGTGTACCGCGAGGCTTGTTGTGGCTGGTGGATCGTAGGTAACCGGGCAGAGTTCTGTGGGTGGATCAGTGCGATGGAGGGGCTGCCGCCCTCTGTGGAGCTTGGCTTAGGTCTTTGGTCCGGGAAGCTGTGTCAGTTCGAGATACTGCTGCTGCCCAAAGACCTGAGTTCACGGGTCAGTTTCCAGAACCTGAAAGGGCAGACAGTGGAAGATCTGCCTGTCTTCAGCTTACTGGAGAGGCTCCGAGGTCCTTTCAGACTTGCCCAGTCCTGTTGAAGTCGACTTTATGGGAGACACGAAGAGAAGCTGGCCGAAAATATGGCTGCACGGATTGAGGAGAGATGCGAACACATTGATGAGAGATGTTCTGCTACAATAGAGAATACTGGCCTGGAGACAGCTGTAGAGGATAGCAGGCTCGTAAGGCATTCATGAGACATATTGAACCTCGCTGATACTAGCAGAAACATACGGAGGGCCACCGTGGACTGGAGGAAGTTCCTCAATTCTCTGCTCCAAGAACGGGTCCAAGATCCCTGACGTCTAAAGAGAAGAGATGGCAGAGATGATAAAAACGCTCATGTTCTTGAAAGAGGTCAGATAATCCACACGACCCAAGGGGCAATTCCAAGCCATTCAGATCAAAGTGCACCAAGCCCAGGTAAGCCTTTTCCCAGGTTTGGGCCTAGCTATCAAGCACTTGCTCTTCCCTCCCCTCCACTCAGGCATCCATTTTGAGGGATCAGTACCTGAGCTGCAATGAAGCCAGTAAGAGAAGAGCAAGCCCCTCCTAGAATCAGAGTTCCTCTAGCTTCATCCTCTGTGAACAACAGGGAACCCCATAAAGGTCAAATACTCTCGTATGTAATAGATAGGAATTGAATACTTAGCTCCCACAAAGAAACGATGGCCTTCCGCTAGATTCAGCAAATGCTGGGTTTATGTCTTCTCTGGGGTGAAGGGAGTGTGGTAAGTGAGGGGAATCCTTGACTGAACTTGAATCTGTATTAGGCCTCCGTTTTTCAAGACAGTCTAGGTAAATATTAGAAGTCAGATAGTGAACGGAACTGTAAAAGTCGCCAATGACATGAAAGACACAGCTTATGTGGACCGTCTTTCAATTGAGTCAAGCCCCCGGGGGCAATCTATCATGGGGGTGCAGACTTGGTTGCATTCAAGTGCTTTACCCAACATGATCGGATGATTAAGCGTTCTCATCACTGATAGAAGAACACCTGGTTCTCAGTAGCCTAGCAGACCTGCAGCAGGGTTCTCACAGCTATAATGCCTCTAGGTTCTTTGGATTCAAAGCTAAATGTATATATTTAGTTCGTTTTCTCTTGTATTTTCCTTGAGAGGGATGTTACACCTTGAAATGCCAACATTGACCAGTAGGTGTCATCGGGAGTAAAGGGCACCACATGCACAAGTGAATCCAAGCTTGGGGGTTATTTCATGTTTCCATTAGTTATTACATTGTTCCTGTTGGTTTCGGAGGCTTCAACAGTAAAGAGTTGACATGACCCCTTTAATAGTTCGGACTGCTAGTTTGCATTCTATCTGTCTATGTTTTCCTTAGAGCTGACAAAATGTTACCGAAATTGACAAGTCTGGCTTCTAGGTCGATTTAGTATGTTTCAGAAACTAACTTCATTTTCGTATAACTCCCAAAACATTTATATAAATTCTATTAAATTTTTAAAGACTGCAAATGAGATATCAACACAATGTCAAACCTGGAGTCTTCAGACTATCCCTCCCACCACGGCTGTATAGAAACAAAGAGATAAAAAAAAAATCACATTTCTGTGAAATGTATCTGGAAAGTGTTGATTCATCAATGCCCAGGTGACAGAGAAGCAGTGCAACCTGCGCTCACTCGCTCCCATGAACACAGCAATGGAAACATCCACTCACCCAGCCCTTGGCACAGGACACTTGCCGAAGAGAGGTCTGTTACTTCCAAAGACAGGATGAGGCCTCAGAACACCTGGAAGCAGGAGAAGGAAAAGCAGGGAATGGATACCAGTGCATGGTCTGAGCCCTGTTGATGGAGCAGTAAAGGTGAAACTCTCTTTAACTTGGACGCACACTCTCAAGCGGACAGGAGACATGGGATTGAAGGTGATGCGCTGAGTGTTAGAAGAGTGCACAGCAGATGCTTGGCTGACAGAACTCAAAGAATCCAGTGCAAAATATCCCCACAGTTGATTCTGAGACCAAGCTCCGAGCTGCCAAATTTGAGGTAGCAGAGGCAGCGTTCAGGGAGGGATAGGGCTACGGATGATGGCACACGCTGAGTCTCAGGGATCTGGAGTGCGTTGTGGGATGTGGTGGGTCCTATCAAGAGAGCAAACCGACCTGGGACCCCAATGAGCAAGCAACCACCCTGGCGCGCGCAGTTGAAATTATCGATATGTCCCATGGCCACACCCAGTGCATCTGCAGGACCAGAGACCAATTTGGCATTTTGCCAATAGAGCATGTGTGGGGCTGAATCAGAGATATTGTGCATCGGGTCTGAGGGATCCAGGGGGCCTTGGGTTTGAATTCAGAATGAAAAGCCTTAGGATCTGCTACATTCATAACCTGGGCTGTGATTATGGTTTGGTTTGAGGCACAGGATGTGCAACAGCTCTGTGGTTGCCTTCGTGCACCCGTGCCACAAGGATGAGAGGACAAGGAAGTGTGGTCCAAGACCACAGCATGAGAAGAGGAAGGATTTCCTTCAGTTTATCTCTCAAAAGCGGATGCTACATTTTGGATGGCACCGGCACGGTTCGGCAGCGAGGACACCAAGTTCGGGCTGCGGGATCATTCCAGCAGGCCCTGATGTGTGACATCCATAGATATGCTTCCACTGGTGTTTCTGTAGACAGAGAAGCTCTTGGAAGAACTGGTTTCAGTGGGACATTCCCGTGGCACTACAAAGCACAAGCGCACTCACACTCTGCCCTTCTGGAAACCCTACAAAATAACATAGAGTAGAATGCAGAGCTGAGAACCTTTAGAAGCTCCATTTCCACCAGAGGAAGTGTCCTGTGCTCTTTCAGATTTGTGAGATAAGTGTAATCAAAATGAGGTTATCCTAATCGAAATAGTATGGGGGGTTCATCACAACACAGGCAACACCAGCAATTGGAGATAGACCAGACAACACACACAGGAACAGGACATGGCATCAATGTCTAGGAAAATTTGTCCTCACAGAAATCCCATGCAATTGTGCAGAGCCAAGAGTCTAAAGTTTTCACTTAACCAAGCCCTAGAAGTCTACATTAGATCCCTGAAATTACCTGACCAGTAGAGATGAAGAAATACAGTAAAAGGAAAAGGAAGTACCATTTTCAGTTCCAAAGAGATTGAAGGCCCTAAAGATAAGCTTTCAGACAACTAGACTGCAAAACGCTCTCCAGAGCAAGTATTGAAAATGGAGGTGAGGGAAACACTGAAGTACAACAGTGTCTCAGAATCACAAAAGGCAGAATACCAGAAAAGGGGAAGAGAAAGCCTAAAGACGAGCCAAATAATATCAGAAAACTCAGTGGATGAGAAAATATCAGGGCTAACATTCCGTCCTAAGCAGACTAGATATTCCAGAGGGACGCGTGAATGACTTTGAAGACAGGGGAACACAAATCCCTCGGTCAGAAGCACACATAGGAAAGCAAGTGCAAACCAATGAAAACATTGTTGTTGAATCCTGGTTGAAGACAAGGCATGAAAGACTAAAATTCGAAAGAGTCCCAGATGGAAAAGCAAGAGATAAAGAAACAAACAATGTTTGAAAAGTGATGTGTAGAAAAATCAGACTGAAACTTGCTGAAAGCCAAGATAGAATCATCTAGGCGAATTCAGGAAGTACACAGCGTCCAAAAGAGGTGGAATCCCAATAGACTTAGCAGCAGCTGTATGATCCAAATCAACAAAGTTCATGAGCATCCCAGAGATTTAAAATGCGCCTGGAGGAAAGCAACATAGTCACAAGAGAACCTCCAGAGGGGTTTCAGCTGCTATCTCAGCAGCAATATTGCAGGACAGGGAGGAGTGCCAGGACATAGACCATAGCTTGAATGGCAAAATGCTGCCATCTAGGGTAGCCTATGCCACATGACCACCATTTCTAATAACAGCAGAGCTAGAGAATGCCACAGACCTGCAAATCTTAAACGAATTCAGCAGTTCAAAACTTATCCTAAAAGAAAGGTTGAGAATTCTCCCCTGAAGGGATAAGCAGCAAGATGAAATGGAAAGAAGAAAACCCTTATTGGAAATGCAAGAAGAGCATGAGTGGAAAAGAAGAAACAAGAAGAAGGCAAGGAGGACATCAAAACCCTAAAGATGGGAGAGGGAAGCAGGATATCATAGGGGATTGGAAGCACTCTCTTAAGGGAGTCAGCTTATATGACTCTCTGTTGGAAGCAAACGGAGAGATGCATGGCCTGACGTGTATGCAAAACAAACGAGAAGCAGACCAAGAAAGAATCAAACAAACAAAAAACACTAAAAGGGTAGGGTAACATGAATATTCAAAAGAAATTACTCAAGGTGATGTCAAGGAGCATTCAGTACGCTTCGACCCAGTATCGCGGCTTGAATGTACTCAGCACACCTGTATTCGGAAATCAGAGGCGTGCATTTATATTCGTAAATATTGATTCATATGAGCATATCGTGACCTAAAACAAATGCCGATTTGGAATCCAATGGATGCCTAGTCCGTGATATAGACTTGCAAGTCTTCCAACAGGATGAATGAATGCCATATTCTACACTACGTCGAGAAGAAATGGCACAAGCCTATAACAAGGAAAAGTAGCTCCGCAAAAGTGTACTAAGATCAAAAGAGACAGGCAGTAAAGTGCACATTGGGGATTGTATCATTCCTAGGAATTTCAGCCCCCTTGAAACAAATGGATAGATGTCCCGTGAATGCGGGTGTTTCAGCAGAAATCAACCGACGGCTATGTATTGCGGGTGTGCCCATATTACAGGAACAATAGTTTCCCTTAGTGGGTCTCTGTGTACTGTGAACTGTTAGAAAGTTTAAAGACGTGTGAAACATTCAACTGAAAATGGACACACTTCCCTCCGTTGCTACAGTGCATACAGATCTGAACAAAAGGAAAGAGGGAAGAACAAAGGCCCATGGGACGCTAGTGGGTAGAATCACATTTACCTTAGGAGCCTCTCGTCCGATGCAGCCCCTCCCCCAACACTGACAAGATGCAGCAGCCATTGGGGATGGCAGTTAGCGGTTGGATTCCAGGTGGAATGTTGGTGTGTACCGCGAGGCTTGTTGTGGCTGGTGGATCGTAGGTAACCGTTCAGAGTTCTGTGGGTGGATCAGTGCGATGGAGGGGCTGCCGCCCTCTGTGGAGCTTGGCTTAGGTCTTTGGTCCGGGAAGCTGTGTCAGTTCGAGATACTGCTGCTGCCCAAAGACCTGAGTTCACGGGTCAGTTACCAGAACCTGAAAGGGCAGACAGTGGAAGATCTGCCTGTCTTCAGCTTACTGGAGAGGCTCCGAGGTCCTTTCAGACTTGCCCAGTCCTGTTGAAGTCGACTTTATGGGAGACACGAAGAGAAGCTGGCCGAAAATATGGCTGCACGGATTGAGGAGAGATGCGAACACATTGATGAGAGATGTTCTGCTACAATAGAGAATACTGGCCTGGAGACAGCTGTAGAGGATAGCAGGCTCGAAAGGCATTCATGAGACATATTGAACCTCGCTGATACTAGCAGAAACATACGGAGGGCCACCGTGGACTGGAGGAAGTTCCTCAATTCTCTGCTCCAAGAACGGGTCCAAGATCCCTGTCGTCTAAAGAGAAGAGATGGCAGAGATGATAAAAACGCTCATGTTCTTGAAAGAGGTCAGATAATCCACACGACCCAAGGGGCAATTCCAAGCCATTCAGATCAAAGTGCACCAAGCCCAGGTAAGCCTTTTCCCAGCTTTGGGCCTAGCTATCAAGCACTTGCTCTTCCCTCCCCTCCACTCAGGCATCCATTTTGAGGGATCAGTACCTGAGCTGCAATGAAGCCAGTAAGAGAAGAGCAAGCCCCTCCTAGAATCAGAGTTCCTCTAGCTTCATCCTCTGTGAACAACAGGGAACCCCATAAAGGTCAAATACTCTCGTATGAAATAGGTAGGAATTGAATACTTAGCTCCCACAAAGAAACGATGGCCTTCCGCTAGATTCAGCAAATGCTGCGTTTATGTCTTCTCTGGGGTGAAGGGAGTGTGGTAAGTGAGGGGAATCCTTGACTGAACTTGAATCTGTATTAGGCCTCCGTTTTTCAAGACAGTCTAGGTAAATATTAGAAGTCAGATAGTGAACGGAACTGTAAAAGTCGCCAATGACATGAAAGACACAGCTTATGTGGACCGTCTTTCAATTGAGTCAAGCCCCCGGGGGCAATCTATCATGGGGGTGCAGACTTGGTTGCATTCAAGTGCTTTACCCAACATGATCGGATGATTAAGCGTTCTCATCACTGATAGAAGAACACCTGGTTCTCAGTAGCCTAGCTTAGCTGCAGAAGGCTTCTCATAGCTATAATGCCTCTAGGTTCTTTGGATTCAAAGCTAAATGTATATATTTAGTTCGTTTTCTCTTGTATTTTCCTTGAGAGGGATGTTACACCTTGAAATGCCAACATTGACCAGTAGGTGTCATCGGGAGTAAAGGGCACCACATGCACAGGTGAATCCAAGCTTGGGGGTTATTTCATGTTTCCATTAGTTATTTCATGGTTCCTGTTGGTTTCGGAGGCTTCAACAGTAAAGAGTTGACATGACCCCTTTAATAGTTCGGACTGCTAGTTTGCATTCTATCTGTCTATGTTTTCCTTAGAGCTGACAAAATGTTACCGAAATTGACAAGTCTGGCTTCTAGGTCGATTTAGTATGTTTCAGAAACTAACTTCATTTTCGTATAACTCCCAAAACATTTATATAAATTCTATTAAATTTTTAAAGACTGCAAATGAGATATCAACACAATGTCAAACCTGGAGTCTTCAGACTATCCCTCCCACCACGGCTGTATAGAAACAAAGAGATAAAAAAAAAATCACATTTCTGTGAAATGTATCTGGAAAGTGTTGATTCATCAATGCCCAGTTGACAGAGAAGCAGTGCAACCTGCGCTCACTCGCTCCCATGAACACAGCAATGGAAATATCCACTCACCCAGCCCTTGGCACAGGACACTTGCCGAAGAGAGGTCTGTTACTTCCAAAGACAGGATGAGGCCTCAGAACACCTGGAAGCAGGAGAAGGAAAAGCAGGGAATGGATACCAGTGCATGGTCTGAGCCCTGTTGATGGAGCAGTAAAGGTGAAACTCTCTTTAACTTGGACGCACACTCTCAAGCGGACAGGAGACATGGGATTGAAGGTGATGCGCTGAGTGTTAGAAGAGTGCACAGCAGATGCTTGGCTGACAGAACTCAAAGAATCCAGTGCAAAATATCCC
The DNA here is from genome assembly GCF_048564905.1 of Vicugna pacos. NCBI lineage: Eukaryota > Metazoa > Chordata > Mammalia > Artiodactyla > Camelidae > Vicugna > Vicugna pacos. The sequence continues at coordinate 7,253,265 of NW_027328740.1, forward strand.
CACAGTTGATTCTGAGACCAAGCTCCGAGCTGCCAAATTTGAGGTAGCAGAGGCAGCGTTCAGGGAGGGATAGGGCTACGGATGATGGCACACGCTGAGTCTCAGGGATCTGGAGTGCGTTGTGGGATGTGGTGGGTCCTATCAAGAGAGCAAACCGACCTGGGACCCCAATGAGCAAGCAACCACCCTGGCGCGTGCAGTTGAAATTATCGATATGTCCCATGGCCACACCCAGTGCATCTGCAGGACCAGAGACCAATTTGGCATTTTGCCAATAGAGCATGTGTGGGGCTGAATCAGAGATATTGTGCATCGGGTCTGAGGGATCCAGGGGGCCTTGGGTTTGAATTCAGAATGAAAAGCCTTAGGATCTGCTACATTCATAACCTGGGCTGTGATTATGGTTTGGTTTGAGGCACAGGATGTGCAACAGCTCTGTGGTTGCCTTCGTGCACCCGTGCCACAAGGATGAGAGGACAAGGAAGTGTGGTCCAAGACCACAGTGTGAGAAGAGGAAGGATTTCCTTCAGTTTATCTCTCAAAAGCGGATGCTAAAATTTGGATGGCACCGGCACGGTTCGGCAGCGAGGACACCAAGTTCGGGCTGCGGGATCATTCCAGCAGGCCCTGATGTGTGACATCCATAGATATGCTTCCACTGGTGTTTCTGTAGACAGAGAAGCTCTTGGAAGAACTGGTTTCAGTGGGACATTCCCGTGGCACTACAAAGCACAGGCGCACTCACACTCTGCACTTCTGGAAAACCTACAAAATAACATAGAGTAGAATGCAGAGCTGAGAAGCTTTAGAAGCTCCATTTCCACCAGAGGAAGTGTCCTGTGCTCTTTCAGATTTGTGAGATAAGTGTAATCAAAATGAGGTTATCCTAATCGAAATAGTATGGGGGGTTCATCACAACACAGGCAACACCAGCAATTGGAGATAGACCAGACAACACACACAGGAACAGGACATGGCATCAATGTCTAGGAAAATTTGTCCTCACAGAAATCCCATGCAATTGTGCAGAGCCAAGAGTCTAAAATTTTCACTTAACCAAGCCCTAGAAATCTACATTAGATACCTGAAATTACCTGACCAGTAGAGATGAAGAAATACAGTAAAAGGAAAAGGAAGTACCATTTTCAGTTCCAAAGAGATTGAAGGCCCTAAAGATAAGCTTTCAGACAACTAGACTGCAAAACGCTCTCCAGAGCAAGTATTGAAAATGGAGGTGAGGGAAACACTGAAATACAACAGTGTCTCAGAATCACAAAAGGCAGAATACCAGAAAAGGGGAAGAGAAAGCCTAAAGACGAGCCAAATAATATCAGAAAACTCAGTGGATGAGAAAATATCAGGGCTAACATTCCGTCCTAAGCAGACTAGATATTCCAGAGGGACGCGTGAATGACTTTGAAGACAGGGGAACACAAATCCCTCGGTCAGAAGCACACATAGGAAAGCAAGTGCAAACCAATGAAAACATTGCTGTTGAATCCTGGTTGAAGACAAGGCATGAAAGACTAAAATTCGCAAGAGTCCCAGATGGAAAAGCAAGAGATAAAGAAACAAACAATGTTTGAAAAGTGATGTGTAGAAAAATCAGACTGAAACTTGCTGAAAGCCAAGATAGAATCATCTAGGCGAATTCAGGAAGTACACAGCGTCCAAAAGAGGTGGAATCCCAATAGACTTAGCAGCAGCTGTATGATCCAAATCAACAAAGTTCATGAGCATCCCAGAGATTTAAAATGCGCCTGGAGGAAAGCAACATAGTCACAAGAGAACCTCCAGAGGGGTTTCAGCTGCTATCTCAGCAGCAATATTGCAGGACAGGGAGGAGTGCCAGGACATAGACCATAGCTTGAATGGCAAAATGCTGCCATCTAGGGTAGCCTATGCCACATGACCACCATTTCTAATAACAGCAGAGCTAGAGAATGCCACAGACCTGCAAATCTTAAACGAATTCAGCAGTTCGAAACTTATCCTAAAAGAAAGGTTGAGAATTCTCCCCTGAAGGGATAAGCAGCAAGATGAAATGGAAAGAAGAAAACCCTTATTGGAAATGCAAGAAGAGCATGAGTGGAAAAGAAGAAACAAGAAGAAGGCAAGGAGGACATCAAAACCCTAAACATGGGAGAGGGAAGCAGGATATCATAGGGGATTGGAAGCACTCTCTTAAGGGAGTCAGCTTATATGACTCTCTGTTGGAAGCAAACGGAGAGATGCATGGCCTGACGTGGTTGCAAAACAAACGAGAAGCAGACCAAGAAAGAATCAAACAAACAAAAAACACTAAAAGGGTAGGGTAACATGAATACTCAAAAGAAATTACTCAAGGTGATGTCAAGGATCATTCAGTACGCTTCGACCCAGTATCGCGGCTTGAATGTACTCAGCACACCTGTATTCGGAAATCAGAGGCGTGCAATTATATTCGTAAATATTGATTCATATGAGCATATCGTGACCTAAAACAAATGCCGATTTGGAATCCAATGGATGCCTAGTCCGTGATATAGACTTGCAAGTCTTCCAACAGGATGAATGAATGCCATATTCTACACTACGTCGAGAAGAAATGGCACAAGCCTATAACAAGGAAAAGTAGCTCCGCAAAAGTGTACTAAGATCAAAAGAGACAGGCAGTAAAGTGCACATTGGGGATTGTATCATTCCTAGGAATTTCAGCCCCCTTGAAACAAATGGATAGATGTCCCGTGAATGCGGGTGTTTCAGCAGAAATCAACCGACGGCTATGTATTGCGGGTGTGCCCATATTACAGGAACAATAGTTTCCCTTAGTGGGTCTCTGTGTACTGTGAACTGTTAGAAAGTTTAAAGACGTGTGAAACATTCAACTGAAAATGGACACACTTCCCTCCGTTGCTACAGTGCATACAGATCTGAACAAAAGGAAAGAGGGAAGAACAAAGGCCCATGGGACGCTAGTGGGTAGAATCACATTTACCTTAGGAGCCTCTCGTCCGATGCAGCCCCTCCCCCAACACTGACAAGATGCAGCAGCCATTGGGGATGGCAGTTAGCGGTTGGATTCCAGGTGGAATGTTGGTGTGTACCGCGAGGCTTGTTGTGGCTGGTGGATCGTAGGTAACCGTTCAGAGTTCTGTGGGTGGATCAGTGCGATGGAGGGGCTGCCGCCCTCTGTGGAGCTTGGCTTAGGTCTTTGGTCCGGGAAGCTGTGTCAGTTCGAGATACTGCTGCTGCCCAAAGACCTGAGTTCACGGGTCAGTTACCAGAACCTGAAAGGGCAGACAGTGGAAGATCTGCCTGTCTTCAGCTTACTGGAGAGGCTCCGAGGTCCTTTCAGACTTGCCCAGTCCTGTTGAAGTCGACTTTATGGGAGACACGAAGAGAAGCTGGCCGAAAATATGGCTGCACGGATTGAGGAGAGATGCGAACACATTGATGAGAGATGTTCTGCTACAATAGAGAATACTGGCCTGGAGACAGCTGTAGAGGATAGCAGGCTCGAAAGGCATTCATGAGACATATTGAACCTCGCTGATACTAGCAGAAACATACGGAGGGCCACCGTGGACTGGAGGAAGTTCCTCAATTCTCTGCTCCAAGAACGGGTCCAAGATCCCTGTCGTCTAAAGAGAAGAGATGGCAGAGATGATAAAAACGCTCATGTTCTTGAAAGAGGTCAGATAATCCACACGACCCAAGGGGCAATTCCAAGCCATTCAGATCAAAGTGCACCAAGCCCAGGTAAGCCTTTTCCCAGCTTTGGGCCTAGCTATCAAGCACTTGCTCTTCCCTCCCCTCCACTCAGGCATCCATTTTGAGGGATCAGTACCTGAGCTGCAATGAAGCCAGTAAGAGAAGAGCAAGCCCCTCCTAGAATCAGAGTTCCTCTAGCTTCATCCTCTGTGAACAACAGGGAACCCCATAAAGGTCAAATACTCTCGTATGAAATAGGTAGGAATTGAATACTTAGCTCCCACAAAGAAACGATGGCCTTCCGCTAGATTCAGCAAATGCTGCGTTTATGTCTTCTCTGGGGTGAAGGGAGTGTGGTAAGTGAGGGGAATCCTTGACTGAACTTGAATCTGTATTAGGCCTCCGTTTTTCAAGACAGTCTAGGTAAATATTAGAAGTCAGATAGTGAACGGAACTGTAAAAGTCGCCAATGACATGAAAGACACAGCTTATGTGGACCGTCTTTCAATTGAGTCAAGCCCCCGGGGGCAATCTATCATGGGGGTGCAGACTTGGTTGCATTCAAGTGCTTTACCCAACATGATCGGATGATTAAGCGTTCTCATCACTGATAGAAGAACACCTGGTTCTCAGTAGCCTAGCAGACCTGCAGCAGGGTTCTCATAGCTATAATGCCTCTAGGTTCTTTGGATTCAAAGCTAAATGTATATATTTAGTTCGTTTTCTCTTGTATTTTCCTTGAGAGGGATGTTACACCTTGAAATGCCAACATTGACCAGTAGGTGTCATCGGGAGTAAAGGGCACCACATGCACAGGTGAATCCAAGCTTGGGGGTTATTTCATGTTTCCATTAGTTATTTCATGGTTCCTGTTGGTTTCGGAGGCTTCAACAGTAAAGAGTTGACATGACCCCTTTAATAGTTCGGACTGCTAGTTTGCATTCTATCTGTCTATGTTTTCCTTAGAGCTGACAAAATGTTACCGAAATTGACAAGTCTGGCTTCTAGGTCGATTTAGTATGTTTCAGAAACTAACTTCATTTTCGTATAACTCCCAAAACATTTATATAAATTCTATTAAATTTTTAAAGACTGCAAATGAGATATCAACACAATGTCAAACCTGGAGTCTTCAGACTATCCCTCCCACCACGGCTGTATAGAAACAAAGAGATAAAAAAAAAATCACATTTCTGTGAAATGTATCTGGAAAGTGTTGATTCATCAATGCCCAGTTGACAGAGAAGCAGTGCAACCTGCGCTCACTCGCTCCCATGAACACAGCAATGGAAATATCCACTCACCCAGCCCTTGGCACAGGACACTTGCCGAAGAGAGGTCTGTTACTTCCAAAGACAGGATGAGGCCTCAGAACACCTGGAAGCAGGAGAAGGAAAAGCAGGGAATGGATACCAGTGCATGGTCTGAGCCCTGTTGATGGAGCAGTAAAGGTGAAACTCTCTTTAACTTGGACGCACACTCTCAAGCGGACAGGAGACATGGGATTGAAGGTGATGCGCTGAGTGTTAGAAGAGTGCACAGCAGATGCTTGGCTGACAGAACTCAAAGAATCCAGTGCAAAATATCCCCACAGTTGATTCTGAGACCAAGCTCCGAGCTGCCAAATTTGAGGTAGCAGAGGCAGCGTTCAGGGAGGGATAGGGCTACGGATGATGGCACACGCTGAGTCTCAGGGATCTGGAGTGCGTTGTGGGATGTGGTGGGTCCTATCAAGAGAGCAAACCGACCTGGGACCCCAATGAGCAAGCAACCACCCTGGCGCGTGCAGTTGAAATTATCGATATGTCCCATGGCCACACCCAGTGCATCTGCAGGACCAGAGACCAATTTGGCATTTTGCCAATAGAGCATGTGTGGGGCTGAATCAGAGATATTGTGCATCGGGTCTGAGGGATCCAGGGGGCCTTGGGTTTGAATTCAGAATGAAAAGCCTTAGGATCTGCTACATTCATAACCTGGGCTGTGATTATGGTTTGGTTTGAGGCACAGGATGTGCAACAGCTCTGTGGTTGCCTTCGTGCACCCGTGCCACAAGGATGAGAGGACAAGGAAGTGTGGTCCAAGACCACAGTGTGAGAAGAGGAAGGATTTCCTTCAGTTTATCTCTCAAAAGCGGATGCTAAAATTTGGATGGCACCGGCACGGTTCGGCAGCGAGGACACCAAGTTCGGGCTGCGGGATCATTCCAGCAGGCCCTGATGTGTGACATCCATAGATATGCTTCCACTGGTGTTTCTGTAGACAGAGAAGCTCTTGGAAGAACTGGTTTCAGTGGGACATTCCCGTGGCACTACAAAGCACAGGCGCACTCACACTCTGCACTTCTGGAAAACCTACAAAATAACATAGAGTAGAATGCAGAGCTGAGAAGCTTTAGAAGCTCCATTTCCACCAGAGGAAGTGTCCTGTGCTCTTTCAGATTTGTGAGATAAGTGTAATCAAAATGAGGTTATCCTAATCGAAATAGTATGGGGGGTTCATCACAACACAGGCAACACCAGCAATTGGAGATAGACCAGACAACACACACAGGAACAGGACATGGCATCAATGTCTAGGAAAATTTGTCCTCACAGAAATCCCATGCAATTGTGCAGAGCCAAGAGTCTAAAATTTTCACTTAACCAAGCCCTAGAAATCTACATTAGATACCTGAAATTACCTGACCAGTAGAGATGAAGAAATACAGTAAAAGGAAAAGGAAGTACCATTTTCAGTTCCAAAGAGATTGAAGGCCCTAAAGATAAGCTTTCAGACAACTAGACTGCAAAACGCTCTCCAGAGCAAGTATTGAAAATGGAGGTGAGGGAAACACTGAAGTACAACAGTGTCTCAGAATCACAAAAGGCAGAATACCAGAAAAGGGGAAGAGAAAGCCTAAAGACGAGCCAAATAATATCAGAAAACTCAGTGGATGAGAAAATATCAGGGCTAACATTCCGTCCTAAGCAGACTAGATATTCCAGAGGGACGCGTGAATGACTTTGAAGACAGGGGAACACAAATCCCTCGGTCAGAAGCACACATAGGAAAGCAAGTGCAAACCAATGAAAACATTGCTGTTGAATCCTGGTTGAAGACAAGGCATGAAAGACTAAAATTCGCAAGAGTCCCAGATGGAAAAGCAAGAGATAAAGAAACAAACAATGTTTGAAAAGTGATGTGTAGAAAAATCAGACTGAAACTTGCTGAAAGCCAAGATAGAATCATCTAGGCGAATTCAGGAAGTACACAGCGTCCAAAAGAGGTGGAATCCCAATAGACTTAGCAGCAGCTGTATGATCCAAATCAACAAAGTTCATGAGCATCCCAGAGATTTAAAATGCGCCTGGAGGAAAGCAACATAGTCACAAGAGAACCTCCAGAGGGGTTTCAGCTGCTATCTCAGCAGCAATATTGCAGGACAGGGAGGAGTGCCAGGACATAGACCATAGCTTGAATGGCAAAATGCTGCCATCTAGGGTAGCCTATGCCACATGACCACCATTTCTAATAACAGCAGAGCTAGAGAATGCCACAGACCTGCAAATCTTAAACGAATTCAGCAGTTCGAAACTTATCCTAAAAGAAAGGTTGAGAATTCTCCCCTGAAGGGATAAGCAGCAAGATGAAATGGAAAGAAGAAAACCCTTATTGGAAATGCAAGAAGAGCATGAGTGGAAAAGAAGAAACAAGAAGAAGGCAAGGAGGACATCAAAACCCTAAACATGGGAGAGGGAAGCAGGATATCATAGGGGATTGGAAGCACTCTCTTAAGGGAGTCAGCTTATATGACTCTCTGTTGGAAGCAAACGGAGAGATGCATGGCCTGACGTGGTTGCAAAACAAACGAGAAGCAGACCAAGAAAGAATCAAACAAACAAAAAACACTAAAAGGGTAGGGTAACATGAATACTCAAAAGAAATTACTCAAGGTGATGTCAAGGATCATTCAGTACGCTTCGACCCAGTATCGCGGCTTGAATGTACTCAGCACACCTGTATTCGGAAATCAGAGGCGTGCATTTATATTCGTAAATATTGATTCATATGAGCATATCGTGACCTAACCCAAATGCCGATTTGGAATCCAATGGATGCCTAGTCCGTGATATAGACTTGCAAGTCTTCCAACAGGATGAATGAATGCCATATTCTACACTACGTCGAGAAGAAATGGCACAAGCCTATAACAAGGAAAAGTAGCTCCGCAAAAGTGTACTAAGATCAAAAGAGACAGGCAGTAAAGTGCACATTGGGGATTGTATCATTCCTAGGAATTTCAGCCCCCTTGAAACAAATGGATAGATGTCCCGTGAATGCGGGTGTTTCAGCAGAAATCAACCGACGGCTATGTATTGCGGGTGTGCCCATATTACAGGAACAATAGTTTCCCTTAGTGGGTCTCTGTGTACTGTGAACTGTTAGAAAGTTTAAAGACGTGTGAAACATTCAACTGAAAATGGACACACTTCCCTCCGTTGCTACAGTGCATACAGATCTGAACAAAAGGAAAGAGGGAAGAACAAAGGCCCATGGGACGCTAGTGGGTAGAATCACATTTACCTTAGGAGCCTCTCGTCCGATGCAGCCCCTCCCCCAACACTGACAAGATGCAGCAGCCATTGGGGATGGCAGTTAGCGGTTGGATTCCAGGTGGAATGTTGGTGTGTACCGCGAGGCTTGTTGTGGCTGGTGGATCGTAGGTAACCGTTCAGAGTTCTGTGGGTGGATCAGTGCGATGGAGGGGCTGCCGCCCTCTGTGGAGCTTGGCTTAGGTCTTTGGTCCGGGAAGCTGTGTCAGTTCGAGATACTGCTGCTGCCCAAAGACCTGAGTTCACGGGTCAGTTACCAGAACCTGAAAGGGCAGACAGTGGAAGATCTGCCTGTCTTCAGCTTACTGGAGAGGCTCCGAGGTCCTTTCAGACTTGCCCAGTCCTGTTGAAGTCGACTTTATGGGAGACACGAAGAGAAGCTGGCCGAAAATATGGCTGCACGGATTGAGGAGAGATGCGAACACATTGATGAGAGATGTTCTGCTACAATAGAGAATACTGGCCTGGAGACAGCTGTAGAGGATAGCAGGCTCGAAAGGCATTCATGAGACATATTGAACCTCGCTGATACTAGCAGAAACATACGGAGGGCCACCGTGGACTGGAGGAAGTTCCTCAATTCTCTGCTCCAAGAACGGGTCCAAGATCCCTGTCGTCTAAAGAGAAGAGATGGCAGAGATGATAAAAACGCTCATGTTCTTGAAAGAGGTCAGATAATCCACACGACCCAAGGGGCAATTCCAAGCCATTCAGATCAAAGTGCACCAAGCCCAGGTAAGCCTTTTCCCAGCTTTGGGCCTAGCTATCAAGCACTTGCTCTTCCCTCCCCTCCACTCAGGCATCCATTTTGAGGGATCAGTACCTGAGCTGCAATGAAGCCAGTAAGAGAAGAGCAAGCCCCTCCTAGAATCAGAGTTCCTCTAGCTTCATCCTCTGTGAACAACAGGGAACCCCATAAAGGTCAAATACTCTCGTATGAAATAGGTAGGAATTGAATACTTAGCTCCCACAAAGAAACGATGGCCTTCCGCTAGATTCAGCAAATGCTGCGTTTATGTCTTCTCTGGGGTGAAGGGAGTGTGGTAAGTGAGGGGAATCCTTGACTGAACTTGAATCTGTATTAGGCCTCCGTTTTTCAAGACAGTCTAGGTAAATATTAGAAGTCAGATAGTGAACGGAACTGTAAAAGTCGCCAATGACATGAAAGACACAGCTTATGTGGACCGTCTTTCAATTGAGTCAAGCCCCCGGGGGCAATCTATCATGGGGGTGCAGACTTGGTTGCATTCAAGTGCTTTACCCAACATGATCGGATGATTAAGCGTTCTCATCACTGATAGAAGAACACCTGGTTCTCAGTAGCCTAGCAGACCTGCAGCAGGGTTCTCATAGCTATAATGCCTCTAGGTTCTTTGGATTCAAAGCTAAATGTATATATTTAGTTCGTTTTCTCTTGTATTTTCCTTGAGAGGGATGTTACACCTTGAAATGCCAACATTGACCAGTAGGTGTCATCGGGAGTAAAGGGCACCACATGCACAGGTGAATCCAAGCTTGGGGGTTATTTCATGTTTCCATTAGTTATTTCATGGTTCCTGTTGGTTTCGGAGGCTTCAACAGTAAAGAGTTGACATGACCCCTTTAATAGTTCGGACTGCTAGTTTGCATTCTATCTGTCTATGTTTTCCTTAGAGCTGACAAAATGTTACCGAAATTGACAAGTCTGGCTTCTAGGTCGATTTAGTATGTTTCAGAAACTAACTTCATTTTCGTATAACTCCCAAAACATTTATATAAATTCTATTAAATTTTTAAAGACTGCAAATGAGATATCAACACAATGTCAAACCTGGAGTCTTCAGACTATCCCTCCCACCACGGCTGTATAGAAACAAAGAGATAAAAAAAAAATCACATTTCTGTGAAATGTATCTGGAAAGTGTTGATTCATCGATGCCCAGTTGACAGAGAAGCAGTGCAACCTGCGCTCACTCGCTCCCATGAACACAGCAATGGAAATATCCACTCACCCAGCCCTTGGCACAGGACACTTGCCGAAGAGAGGTCTGTTACTTCCAAAGACAGGATGAGGCCTCAGAACACCTGGAAGCAGGAGAAGGAAAAGCAGGGAATGGATACCAGTGCATGGTCTGAGCCCTGTTGATGGAGCAGTAAAGGTGAAACTCTCTTTAACTTGGACGCACACTCTCAAGCGGACAGGAGACATGGGATTGAAGGTGATGCGCTGAGTGTTAGAAGAGTGCACAGCAGATGCTTGGCTGACAGAACTCAAAGAATCCAGTGCAAAATATCCCCACAGTTGATTCTGAGACCAAGCTCCGAGCTGCCAAATTTGAGGTAGCAGAGGCAGCGTTCAGGGAGGGATAGGGCTACGGATGATGGCACACGCTGAGTCTCAGGGATCTGGAGTGCGTTGTGGGATGTGGTGGGTCCTATCAAGAGAGCAAACCGACCTGGGACCCCAATGAGCAAGCAACCACCCTGGCGCGTGCAGTTGAAATTATCGATATGTCCCATGGCCACACCCAGTGCATCTGCAGGACCAGAGACCAATTTGGCATTTTGCCAATAGAGCATGTGTGGGGCTGAATCAGAGATATTGTGCATCGGGTCTGAGGGATCCAGGGGGCCTTGGGTTTGAATTCAGAATGAAAAGCCTTAGGATCTGCTACATTCATAACCTGGGCTGTGATTATGGTTTGGTTTGAGGCACAGGATGTGCAACAGCTCTGTGGTTGCCTTCGTGCACCCGTGCCACAAGGATGAGAGGACAAGGAAGTGTGGTCCAAGACCACAGTGTGAGAAGAGGAAGGATTTCCTTCAGTTTATCTCTCAAAAGCGGATGCTAAAATTTGGATGGCACCGGCACGGTTCGGCAGCGAGGACACCAAGTTCGGGCTGCGGGATCATTCCAGCAGGCCCTGATGTGTGACATCCATAGATATGCTTCCACTGGTGTTTCTGTAGACAGAGAAGCTCTTGGAAGAACTGGTTTCAGTGGGACATTCCCGTGGCACTACAAAGCACAGGCGCACTCACACTCTGCACTTCTGGAAAACCTACAAAATAACATAGAGTAGAATGCAGAGCTGAGAAGCTTTAGAAGCTCCATTTCCACCAGAGGAAGTGTCCTGTGCTCTTTCAGATTTGTGAGATAAGTGTAATCAAAATGAGGTTATCCTAATCGAAATAGTATGGGGGGTTCATCACAACACAGGCAACACCAGCAATTGGAGATAGACCAGACAACACACACAGGAACAGGACATGGCATCAATGTCTAGGAAAATTTGTCCTCACAGAAATCCCATGCAATTGTGCAGAGCCAAGAGTCTAAAATTTTCACTTAACCAAGCCCTAGAAATCTACATTAGATACCTGAAATTACCTGACCAGTAGAGATGAAGAAATACAGTAAAAGGAAAAGGAAGTACCATTTTCAGTTCCAAAGAGATTGAAGGCCCTAAAGATAAGCTTTCAGACAACTAGACTGCAAAACGCTCTCCAGAGCAAGTATTGAAAATGGAGGTGAGGGAAACACTGAAATACAACAGTGTCTCAGAATCACAAAAGGCAGAATACCAGAAAAGGGGAAGAGAAAGCCTAAAGACGAGCCAAATAATATCAGAAAACTCAGTGGATGAGAAAATATCAGGGCTAACATTCCGTCCTAAGCAGACTAGATATTCCAGAGGGACGCGTGAATGACTTTGAAGACAGGGGAACACAAATCCCTCGGTCAGAAGCACACATAGGAAAGCAAGTGCAAACCAATGAAAACATTGCTGTTGAATCCTGGTTGAAGACAAGGCATGAAAGACTAAAATTCGCAAGAGTCCCAGATGGAAAAGCAAGAGATAAAGAAACAAACAATGTTTGAAAAGTGATGTGTAGAAAAATCAGACTGAAACTTGCTGAAAGCCAAGATAGAATCATCTAGGCGAATTCAGGAAGTACACAGCGTCCAAAAGAGGTGGAATCCCAATAGACTTAGCAGCAGCTGTATGATCCAAATCAACAAAGTTCATGAGCATCCCAGAGATTTAAAATGCGCCTGGAGGAAAGCAACATAGTCACAAGAGAACCTCCAGAGGGGTTTCAGCTGCTATCTCAGCAGCAATATTGCAGGACAGGGAGGAGTGCCAGGACATAGACCATAGCTTGAATGGCAAAATGCTGCCATCTAGGGTAGCCTATGCCACATGACCACCATTTCTAATAACAGCAGAGCTAGAGAATGCCACAGACCTGCAAATCTTAAACGAATTCAGCAGTTCGAAACTTATCCTAAAAGAAAGGTTGAGAATTCTCCCCTGAAGGGATAAGCAGCAAGATGAAATGGAAAGAAGAAAACCCTTATTGGAAATGCAAGAAGAGCATGAGTGGAAAAGAAGAAACAAGAAGAAGGCAAGGAGGACATCAAAACCCTAAACATGGGAGAGGGAAGCAGGATATCATAGGGGATTGGAAGCACTCTCTTAAGGGAGTCAGCTTATATGACTCTCTGTTGGAAGCAAACGGAGAGATGCATGGCCTGACGTGGTTGCAAAACAAACGAGAAGCAGACCAAGAAAGAATCAAACAAACAAAAAACACTAAAAGGGTAGGGTAACATGAATACTCAAAAGAAATTACTCAAGGTGATGTCAAGGATCATTCAGTACGCTTCGACCCAGTATCGCGGCTTGAATGTACTCAGCACACCTGTATTCGGAAATCAGAGGCGTGCATTTATATTCGTAAATATTGATTCATATGAGCATATCGTGACCTAACCCAAATGCCGATTTGGAATCCAATGGATGCCTAGTCCGTGATATAGACTTGCAAGTCTTCCAACAGGATGAATGAATGCCATATTCTACACTACGTCGAGAAGAAATGGCACAAGCCTATAACAAGGAAAAGTAGCTCCGCAAAAGTGTACTAAGATCAAAAGAGACAGGCAGTAAAGTGCACATTGGGGATTGTATCATTCCTAGGAATTTCAGCCCCCTTGAAACAAATGGATAGATGTCCCGTGAATGCGGGTGTTTCAGCAGAAATCAACCGACGGCTATGTATTGCGGGTGTGCCCATATTACAGGAACAATAGTTTCCCTTAGTGGGTCTCTGTGTACTGTGAACTGTTAGAAAGTTTAAAGACGTGTGAAACATTCAACTGAAAATGGACACACTTCCCTCCGTTGCTACAGTGCATACAGATCTGAACAAAAGGAAAGAGGGAAGAACAAAGGCCCATGGGACGCTAGTGGGTAGAATCACATTTACCTTAGGAGCCTCTCGTCCGATGCAGCCCCTCCCCCAACACTGACAAGATGCAGCAGCCATTGGGGATGGCAGTTAGCGGTTGGATTCCAGGTGGAATGTTGGTGTGTACCGCGAGGCTTGTTGTGGCTGGTGGATCGTAGGTAACCGGGCAGAGTTCTGTGGGTGGATCAGTGCGATGGAGGGGCTGCCGCCCTCTGTGGAGCTTGGCTTAGGTCTTTGGTCCGGGAAGCTGTGTCAGTTCGAGATACTGCTGCTGCCCAAAGACCTGAGTTCACGGGTCAGTTTCCAGAACCTGAAAGGGCAGACAGTGGAAGATCTGCCTGTCTTCAGCTTACTGGAGAGGCTCCGAGGTCCTTTCAGACTTGCCCAGTCCTGTTGAAGTCGACTTTATGGGAGACACGAAGAGAAGCTGGCCGAAAATATGGCTGCACGGATTGAGGAGAGATGCGAACACATTGATGAGAGATGTTCTGCTACAATAGAGAATACTGGCCTGGAGACAGCTGTAGAGGATAGCAGGCTCGAAAGGCATTCATGAGACATATTGAACCTCGCTGATACTAGCAGAAACATACGGAGGGCCACCGTGGACTGGAGGAAGTTCCTCAATTCTCTGCTCCAAGAACGGGTCCAAGATCCCTGACGTCTAAAGAGAAGAGATGGCAGAGATGATAAAAACGCTCATGTTCTTGAAAGAGGTCAGATAATCCACACGACCCAAGGGGCAATTCCAAGCCATTCAGATCAAAGTGCACCAAGCCCAGGTAAGCCTATTCCCAGCTTTGGGCCTAGCTATCAAGCACATGCTCTTCCCTCCCCTCCACTCAGGCATCCATTTTGAGGGATCAGTACCTGAGCTGCAATGAAGCCAGTAAGAGAAGAGCAAGCCCCTCCTAGAATCAGAGTTCCTCTAGCTTCATCCTCTGTGAACAACAGGGAACCCCATAAAGGTCAAATACTCCCGTATGAAATAGATAGGAATTGAATACTTAGCTCCCACAAAGAAACGATGGCCTTCCGCTAGATTCAGCAAATGCTGCGTTTATGTCTTCTCTGGGGTGAAGGGAGTGTGGTAAGTGAGGGGAATCCTTGACTGAACTTGAATCTGTATTAGGCCTCCGTTTTTCAAGACAGTCTAGGTAAATATTAGAAGTCAGATAGTGAACGGAACTGTAAAAGTCGCCAATGACATGAAAGACACAGCTTATGTGGACCGTCTTTCAATTGAGTCAAGCCCCCGGGGGCAATCTATCATGGGGGTGCAGACTTGGTTGCATTCAAGTGCTTTACCCAACATGATCGGATGATTAAGCGTTCTCATCACTGATAGAAGAACACCTGGTTCTCAGTAGCCTAGCAGAGCTGCAGCAGGGTTCTCATAGCTATAATGCCTCTAGGTTCTTTGGATTCAAAGCTAAATGTATATATTTAGTTCGTTTTCTCTTGTATTTTCCTTGAGAGGGATGTTACACCTTGAAATGCCAACATTGACCAGTAGGTGTCATCGGGAGTAAAGGGCACCACATGCACAAGTGAATCCAAGCTTGGGGGTTATTTCATGTTTCCATTAGTTATTTCATGGTTCCTGTTGGTTTCGGAGGCTTCAACAGTAAAGAGTTGACATGACCCCTTTAATAGTTCGGACTGCTAGTTTGCATTCTATCTGTCTATGTTTTCCTTAGAGCTGACAAAATGTTACCGAAATTGACAAGTCTGGCTTCTAGGTCGATTTAGTATGTTTCAGAAACTAACTTCATTTTCGTATAACTCCCAAAACATTTATATAAATTCTATTAAATTTTTAAAGACTGCAAATGAGATATCAACACAATGTCAAATCTGGAGTCTTCAGACTATCCCTCCCACCACGGCTGTATAGAAACAAAGAGATAAAAAAAAAATCACATTTCTGTGAAATGTATCTGGAAAGTGTTGATTCATCGATGCCCAGTTGACAGAGAAGCAGTGAAACCTGCGCTCACTCGCTCCCATGAACACAGCAATGGAAACATCCACTCACCCAGCCCTTGGCACAGGACACTTGCCGAAGAGAGGTCTGTTACTTCCAAAGACAGGATGAGGCCTCAGAACACCTGAAGCAGGAGAAGGAAAAGCAGGGAATGGATACCAGTGCATGGTCTGAGCCCTGTTGATGGAGCAGTAAAGGTGAAACTCTCTTTAACGTGGACGCACACTCTCAAGCGGACAGGAGACATGGGATTGAAGGTGATGCGCTGAGTGTTAGAAGAGTGCACAGCAGATGCTTGGCTGATAGAACTCAAAGAATCCAGTGCAAAATATCCCCACAGTTGATTCTGAGACCAAGCTCCGAGCTGCCAAATTTGAGGTAGCAGAGGCAGCGTTCAGGGAGGGATAGGGCTACGGATGATGGCACAAGCTGAGTCTCAGGGATCTGGAGTGCGTTGTGGGATGTGGTGGGTCCTATCAAGAGAGCAAACCGACCTGTGACCCCAATGAGCAAGCAACCACCCTGGCGCGCGCAGTTGAAATTATCGATATGTCCCATGGCCACACCCAGTGCATCTGCAGGACCAGAGACCAATTTGGCATTTTGCCAATAGAGCATGTGTGGGGCTGAATCAGAGATATTGTGCATCGGGTCTGAGGGATCCAGGGGGCCTTGGGTTTGAATTCAGAATGAAAAGCCTTAGGATCTGCTACATTCATAACCTGGGCTGTGATTATGGTTTGGTTTGAGGCACAGGATGTGCAACAGCTCTGTGGTTGCCTTCGTGCACCCGTGCCACAAGGATGAGAGGACAAGGAAGTGTGGTCCAAGACCACAGCGTGAGAAGAGGAAGGATTTCCTTCAGTTTATCTCTCAAAAGCGGATGCTACATTTTGGATGGCACCGGCACGGTTCGGCAGCGAGGACACCAAGTTCGGGCTGCGGGATCATTCCAGCAGGCCCTGATGTGTGACATCCATAGATATGCTTCCACTGGTGTTTCTGTAGACAGAGAAGCTCTTGGAAGAACTGGTTTCAGTGGGACATTCCCGTGGCACTACAAAGCACAAGCGCACTCACACTCTGCCCTTCTGGAAACCCTACAAAATAACATAGAGTAGAATGCAGAGCTGAGAACCTTTAGAAGCTCCATTTCCACCAGAGGAAGTGTCCTGTGCTCTTTCAGATTTGTGAGATAAGTGTAATCAAAATGAGGTTATCCTAATCGAAATAGTATGGGGGGTTCATCACAACACAGGCAACACCAGCAATTGGAGATAGACCAGACAACACACACAGGAACAGGACATGGCATTAATGTCTAGGAAAATTTGTCCTCACAGAAATCCCATGCAATTGTGCAGAGCCAAGAGTCTAAAGTTTTCACTTAACCAAGCCCTAGAAGTCTACATTAGATACCTGAAATTACCTGACCAGTAGAGATGAAGAAATACAGTAAAAGGAAAAGGAAGTACCATTTTCAGTTCCAAAGAGATTGAAGGCCCTAAAGATAAGCTTTCAGACAACTAGACTGCAAAACGCTCTCCAGAGCAAGTATTGAAAATGGAGGTGAGGGAAACACTGAAGTACAACAGTGTCTCAGAATCACAAAAGGCAGAATACCAGAAAAGGGGAAGAGAAAGCCTAAAGACGAGCCAAATAATATCAGAAAACTCAGTGGATGAGAAAATATCAGGGCTAACATTCCGTCCTAAGCAGACTAGATATTCCAGAGGGACGCGTGAATGACTTTAAAGACAGGGGAACACAAATCCCTCGGTCAGAAGCACACATAGGAAAGCAAGTGCAAACCAATGAAAACATTGCTGTTGAATCCTGGTTGAAGACAAGGCATGAAAGAATAAAATTCGCAAGAGTCCCAGATGGAAAAGCAAGAGATAAAGAAACAAACAATGTTTGAAAAGTGATGTGTAGAAAAATCAGACTGAAACTTGCTGAAAGCCAAGATAGAATCATCTAGGCGAATTCAGGAAGTACACAGCATCCAAAAGAGGTGGAATCCCAATCGACTTAGCAGCAGCTGTATGATCCAAATCAACAAAGTTCATGAGCATCCCAGAGATTTAAAATGCGCCTGGAGGAAAGCAACATAGTCACAAGAGAACCTCCAGAGGGGTTTCAGCTGCTATCTCAGCAGCAATATTGCAGGACAGGGAGGAGTGCCAGGACATAGACCATAGCTTGAATGGCAAAATGCTGCCATCTAGGGTAGCCTATGCCACATGACCACCATTTCTAATAACAGCAGAGCTAGAGAATGCCACAGACCTGCAAATCTTAAACGAATTCAGCAGTTCGAAACTTATCCTAAAAGAAAGGTTGAGAATTCTCCCCTGAAGGGATAAGCAGCAAGATGAAATGGAAAGAAGAAAACCCTTATTGGAAATGCAAGAAGAGCATGAGTGGAAAAGAAGAAACAAGAAGAAGGCAAGGAGGACATCAAAACCCTAAACATGGGAGAGGGAAGCAGGATATCATAGGGGATTGGAAGCACTCTCTTAAGGGAGTCAGCTTATATGACTCTCTGTTGGAAGCAAACGGAGAGATGCATGGCCTGACGTGGTTGCAAAACAAACGAGAAGCAGACCAAGAAAGAATCAAACAAACAAAAAACACTAAAAGGGTAGGGTAACATGAATACTCAAAAGAAATTACTCAAGGTGATGTCAAGGATCATTCAGTACGCTTCGACCCAGTATCGCGGCTTGAATGTACTCAGCACACCTGTATTCGGAAATCAGAGGCGTGCATTTATATTCGTAAATATTGATTCATATGAGCATATCGTGACCTAACCCAAATGCCGATTTGGAATCCAATGGATGCCTAGTCCGTGATATAGACTTGCAAGTCTTCCAACAGGATGAATGAATGCCATATTCTACACTACGTCGAGAAGAAATGGCACAAGCCTATAACAAGGAAAAGTAGCTCCGCAAAAGTGTACTAAGATCAAAAGAGACAGGCAGTAAAGTGCACATTGGGGATTGTATCATTCCTAGGAATTTCAGCCCCCTTGAAACAAATGGATAGATGTCCCGTGAATGCGGGTGTTTCAGCAGAAATCAACCGACGGCTATGTATTGCGGGTGTGCCCATATTACAGGAACAATAGTTTCCCTTAGTGGGTCTCTGTGTACTGTGAACTGTTAGAAAGTTTAAAGACGTGTGAAACATTCAACTGAAAATGGACACACTTCCCTCCGTTGCTACAGTGCATACAGATCTGAACAAAAGGAAAGAGGGAAGAACAAAGGCCCATGGGACGCTAGTGGGTAGAATCACATTTACCTTAGGAGCCTCTCGTCCGATGCAGCCCCTCCCCCAACACTGACAAGATGCAGCAGCCATTGGGGATGGCAGTTAGCGGTTGGATTCCAGGTGGAATGTTGGTGTGTACCGCGAGGCTTGTTGTGGCTGGTGGATCGTAGGTAACCGGGCAGAGTTCTGTGGGTGGATCAGTGCGATGGAGGGGCTGCCGCCCTCTGTGGAGCTTGGCTTAGGTCTTTGGTCCGGGAAGCTGTGTCAGTTCGAGATACTGCTGCTGCCCAAAGACCTGAGTTCACGGGTCAGTTTCCAGAACCTGAAAGGGCAGACAGTGGAAGATCTGCCTGTCTTCAGCTTACTGGAGAGGCTCCGAGGTCCTTTCAGACTTGCCCAGTCCTGTTGAAGTCGACTTTATGGGAGACACGAAGAGAAGCTGGCCGAAAATATGGCTGCACGGATTGAGGAGAGATGCGAACACATTGATGAGAGATGTTCTGCTACAATAGAGAATACTGGCCTGGAGACAGCTGTAGAGGATAGCAGGCTCGAAAGGCATTCATGAGACATATTGAACCTCGCTGATACTAGCAGAAACATACGGAGGGCCACCGTGGACTGGAGGAAGTTCCTCAATTCTCTGCTCCAAGAACGGGTCCAAGATCCCTGACGTCTAAAGAGAAGAGATGGCAGAGATGATAAAAACGCTCATGTTCTTGAAAGAGGTCAGATAATCCACACGACCCAAGGGGCAATTCCAAGCCATTCAGATCAAAGTGCACCAAGCCCAGGTAAGCCTATTCCCAGCTTTGGGCCTAGCTATCAAGCACATGCTCTTCCCTCCCCTCCACTCAGGCATCCATTTTGAGGGATCAGTACCTGAGCTGCAATGAAGCCAGTAAGAGAAGAGCAAGCCCCTCCTAGAATCAGAGTTCCTCTAGCTTCATCCTCTGTGAACAACAGGGAACCCCATAAAGGTCAAATACTCCCGTATGAAATAGATAGGAATTGAATACTTAGCTCCCACAAAGAAACGATGGCCTTCCGCTAGATTCAGCAAATGCTGCGTTTATGTCTTCTCTGGGGTGAAGGGAGTGTGGTAAGTGAGGGGAATCCTTGACTGAACTTGAATCTGTATTAGGCCTCCGTTTTTCAAGACAGTCTAGGTAAATATTAGAAGTCAGATAGTGAACGGAACTGTAAAAGTCGCCAATGACATGAAAGACACAGCTTATGTGGACCGTCTTTCAATTGAGTCAAGCCCCCGGGGGCAATCTATCATGGGGGTGCAGACTTGGTTGCATTCAAGTGCTTTACCCAACATGATCGGATGATTAAGCGTTCTCATCACTGATAGAAGAACACCTGGTTCTCAGTAGCCTAGCAGAGCTGCAGCAGGGTTCTCATAGCTATAATGCCTCTAGGTTCTTTGGATTCAAAGCTAAATGTATATATTTAGTTCGTTTTCTCTTGTATTTTCCTTGAGAGGGATGTTACACCTTGAAATGCCAACATTGACCAGTAGGTGTCATCGGGAGTAAAGGGCACCACATGCACAAGTGAATCCAAGCTTGGGGGTTATTTCATGTTTCCATTAGTTATTTCATGGTTCCTGTTGGTTTCGGAGGCTTCAACAGTAAAGAGTTGACATGACCCCTTTAATAGTTCGGACTGCTAGTTTGCATTCTATCTGTCTATGTTTTCCTTAGAGCTGACAAAATGTTACCGAAATTGACAAGTCTGGCTTCTAGGTCGATTTAGTATGTTTCAGAAACTAACTTCATTTTCGTATAACTCCCAAAACATTTATATAAATTCTATTAAATTTTTAAAGACTGCAAATGAGATATCAACACAATGTCAAATCTGGAGTCTTCAGACTATCCCTCCCACCACGGCTGTATAGAAACAAAGAGATAAAAAAAAAATCACATTTCTGTGAAATGTATCTGGAAAGTGTTGATTCATCGATGCCCAGTTGACAGAGAAGCAGTGAAACCTGCGCTCACTCGCTCCCATGAACACAGCAATGGAAACATCCACTCACCCAGCCCTTGGCACAGGACACTTGCCGAAGAGAGGTCTGTTACTTCCAAAGACAGGATGAGGCCTCAGAACACCTGAAGCAGGAGAAGGAAAAGCAGGGAATGGATACCAGTGCATGGTCTGAGCCCTGTTGATGGAGCAGTAAAGGTGAAACTCTCTTTAACGTGGACGCACACTCTCAAGCGGACAGGAGACATGGGATTGAAGGTGATGCGCTGAGTGTTAGAAGAGTGCACAGCAGATGCTTGGCTGATAGAACTCAAAGAATCCAGTGCAAAATATCCCCACAGTTGATTCTGAGACCAAGCTCCGAGCTGCCAAATTTGAGGTAGCAGAGGCAGCGTTCAGGGAGGGATAGGGCTACGGATGATGGCACAAGCTGAGTCTCAGGGATCTGGAGTGCGTTGTGGGATGTGGTGGGTCCTATCAAGAGAGCAAACCGACCTGTGACCCCAATGAGCAAGCAACCACCCTGGCGCGCGCAGTTGAAATTATCGATATGTCCCATGGCCACACCCAGTGCATCTGCAGGACCAGAGACCAATTTGGCATTTTGCCAATAGAGCATGTGTGGGGCTGAATCAGAGATATTGTGCATCGGGTCTGAGGGATCCAGGGGGCCTTGGGTTTGAATTCAGAATGAAAAGCCTTAGGATCTGCTACATTCATAACCTGGGCTGTGATTATGGTTTGGTTTGAGGCACAGGATGTGCAACAGCTCTGTGGTTGCCTTCGTGCACCCGTGCCACAAGGATGAGAGGACAAGGAAGTGTGGTCCAAGACCACAGCGTGAGAAGAGGAAGGATTTCCTTCAGTTTATCTCTCAAAAGCGGATGCTACATTTTGGATGGCACCGGCACGGTTCGGCAGCGAGGACACCAAGTTCGGGCTGCGGGATCATTCCAGCAGGCCCTGATGTGTGACATCCATAGATATGCTTCCACTGGTGTTTCTGTAGACAGAGAAGCTCTTGGAAGAACTGGTTTCAGTGGGACATTCCCGTGGCACTACAAAGCACAAGCGCACTCACACTCTGCCCTTCTGGAAACCCTACAAAATAACATAGAGTAGAATGCAGAGCTGAGAACCTTTAGAAGCTCCATTTCCACCAGAGGAAGTGTCCTGTGCTCTTTCAGATTTGTGAGATAAGTGTAATCAAAATGAGGTTATCCTAATCGAAATAGTATGGGGGGTTCATCACAACACAGGCAACACCAGCAATTGGAGATAGACCAGACAACACACACAGGAACAGGACATGGCATTAATGTCTAGGAAAATTTGTCCTCACAGAAATCCCATGCAATTGTGCAGAGCCAAGAGTCTAAAGTTTTCACTTAACCAAGCCCTAGAAGTCTACATTAGATACCTGAAATTACCTGACCAGTAGAGATGAAGAAATACAGTAAAAGGAAAAGGAAGTACCATTTTCAGTTCCAAAGAGATTGAAGGCCCTAAAGATAAGCTTTCAGACAACTAGACTGCAAAACGCTCTCCAGAGCAAGTATTGAAAATGGAGGTGAGGGAAACACTGAAGTACAACAGTGTCTCAGAATCACAAAAGGCAGAATACCAGAAAAGGGGAAGAGAAAGCCTAAAGACGAGCCAAATAATATCAGAAAACTCAGTGGATGAGAAAATATCAGGGCTAACATTCCGTCCTAAGCAGACTAGATATTCCAGAGGGACGCGTGAATGACTTTAAAGACAGGGGAACACAAATCCCTCGGTCAGAAGCACACATAGGAAAGCAAGTGCAAACCAATGAAAACATTGCTGTTGAATCCTGGTTGAAGACAAGGCATGAAAGAATAAAATTCGCAAGAGTCCCAGATGGAAAAGCAAGAGATAAAGAAACAAACAATGTTTGAAAAGTGATGTGTAGAAAAATCAGACTGAAACTTGCTGAAAGCCAAGATAGAATCATCTAGGCGAATTCAGGAAGTACACAGCATCCAAAAGAGGTGGAATCCCAATCGACTTAGCAGCAGCTGTATGATCCAAATCAACAAAGTTCATGAGCATCCCAGAGATTTAAAATGCGCCTGGAGGAAAGCAACATAGTCACAAGAGAACCTCCAGAGGGGTTTCAGCTGCTATCTCAGCAGCAATATTGCAGGACAGGGAGGAGTGCCAGGACATAGACCATAGCTTGAATGGCAAAATGCTGCCATCTAGGGTAGCCTATGCCACATGACCACCATTTCTAATAACAGCAGAGCTAGAGAATGCCACAGACCTGCAAATCTTAAACGAATTCAGCAGTTCGAAACTTATCCTAAAAGAAAGGTTGAGAATTCTCCCCTGAAGGGATAAGCAGCAAGATGAAATGGAAAGAAGAAAACCCTTATTGGAAATGCAAGAAGAGCATGAGTGGAAAAGAAGAAACAAGAAGAAGGCAAGGAGGACATCAAAACCCTAAAGATGGGAGAGGGAAGCAGGATATCATAGGGGATTGGAAGCACTCTCTTAAGGGAGTCAGCTTATATGACTCTCTGTTGGAAGCAAACGGAGAGATGCATGGCCTGACGTGTATGCAAAACAAACGAGAAGCAGACCAAGAAAGAATCAAACAAACAAAAAACACTAAAAGGGTAGGGTAACATGAATATTCAAAAGAAATTACTCAAGGTGATGTCAAGGATTATTCAGTACGCTTCGACCCAGTATCGCGGCTTGAATGTACTCAGCACACCTGTATTCGGAAATCAGAGGCGTGCATTTATATTCGTAAATATTGATTCATATGAGCATATCGTGACCTAACCCAAATACCGATTTGGAATCCAATGGATGCCTAGTCCGTGATATAGACTTGCAAGTCTTCCAACAGGATGAATGAATGCCATATTCTACACTACGTCGAGAAGAAATGGCACAAGCCTATAACAAGGAAAAGTAGCTCCGCAAAAGTGTACTAAGATCAAAAGAGACAGGCAGTAAAGTGCACATTGGGGATTGTATCATTCCTAGGAATTTCAGCCCCCTTGAAACAAATGGATAGATGTCCCGTGAATGCGGGTGTTTCAGCAGAAATCAACCGACGGCTATGTATTGCGGGTGTGCCCATATTACAGGAACAATAGTTTCCCTTAGTGGGTCTCTGTGTACTGTGAACTGTTAGAAAGTTTAAAGACGTGTGAAACATTCAACTGAAAATGGACACACTTCCCTCCGTTGCTACAGTGCATACAGATCTGAACAAAAGGAAAGAGGGAAGAAGAAAGGCCCATGGGACGCTAGTGGGTAGAATCACATTTACCTTAGGAGCCTCTCGTCCGATGCAGCCCCTCCCCCAACACTGACAAGATGCAGCAGCCATTGGGGATGACAGTAGGCAGTTGGATTCCAGGTGGAATGTTGGTGTGTACCGCGAGGCTTGTTGTGGCTGGTGGATCCTAGGTAACCGGGCAGAGTTCTGTGGGTGGATCAGTGCGATGGAGGGGCTGCCGCCCTCTGTGGAGCTTGGCTTAGGTCTTTGGTCCGGGAAGCTGTGTCATTTCGAGATACTGCTGCTGCCCAAAGACCTGAGTTCACGGGTCAGTTTCCAGAACCTGAAAGGGCAGACAGTGGAAGATCTGCCTGTCTTCAGCTTACTGGAGAGGCTCCGAGGTCCTTTCAGACTTGCCCAGTCCTGTTGAAGTCGACTTTATGGGAGACACGAAGAGAAGCTGGCCGAAAATATGGGGGCACGGATTGAGGAGAGATGCGAACACATTGATGAGAGATGTTCTGCTACAATAGAGAATACTGGCCTGGAGACAGCTGTAGAGGATAGCAGGCTCGTAAGGCATTCATGAGACATATTGAACCTCGCTGATACTAGCAGAAACATACGGAGGGCCACCGTGGACTGGAGGAAGTTCCTCAATTCTCTGCTCCAAGAACGGGTCCAAGATCCCTGACGTCTAAAGAGAAGAGATGGCAGAGATGATAAAAACGCTCATGTTCTTGAAAGAGGTCAGATAATCCACACGACCCAAGGGGCAATTCCAAGCCATTCAGATCAAAGTGCACCAAGCCCAGGTAAGCCTATTCCCAGCTTTGGGCCTAGCTATCAAGCACATGCTCTTCCCTCCCCTCCACTCAGGCATCCATTTTGAGGGATCAGTACCTGAGCTGCAATGAAGCCAGTAAGAGAAGAGCAAGCCCCTCCTAGAATCAGAGTTCCTCTAGCTTCATCCTCTGTGAACAACAGGGAACCCCATAAAGGTCAAATACTCCCGTATGAAATAGATAGGAATTGAATACTTAGCTCCCACAAAGAAACGATGGCCTTCCGCTAGATTCAGCAAATGCTGCGTTTATGTCTTCTCTGGGGTGAAGGGAGTGTGGTAAGTGAGGGGAATCCTTGACTGAACTTGAATCTGTATTAGGCCTCCGTTTTTCAAGACAGTCTAGGTAAATATTAGAAGTCAGATAGTGAACGGAACTGTAAAAGTCGCCAATGACATGAAAGACACAGCTTATGTGGACCGTCTTTCAATTGAGTCAAGCCCCCGGGGGCAATCTATCATGGGGGTGCAGACTTGGTTGCATTCAAGTGCTTTACCCAACATGATCGGATGATTAAGCGTTCTCATTACTGATAGAAGAACACCTGGTTCTCAGTAGCCTAGCATAGCTGCAGCAGGGTTCTCATAGCTATAATGCCTCTAGGTTCTTTGGATTCAAAGATAAATGTATATATTTAGTTCGTTTTCTCTTGTATTTTCCTTGAGAGGGATGTTACACCTTGAAATGCCAACATTGACCAGTAGGTGTCATCGGGAGTAAAGGGCACCACATGCACAAGTGAATCCAAGCTTGGGGGTTATTTCATGTTTCCATTAGTTATTTCATGGTTCCTGTTGGTTTCGGAGGCTTCCACAGTAAAGAGTTGACATGACCCCTGTAACAGTTCAGACTGCTAGTTTGCATTCTCTCTGTCTATGTTTTCCTTAGAGCTGACAAAATGTTACTGAAATTGACAAGTCTGGCTTCTAGGTCGATTTAGTATGTTTCAGAAACTAACTTCATTTTCGTATAACTCCCAAAACATTTATATAAATTCTATTAAATTTTTAAAGACTGCAAATGAGAGATCAACACAATGTCAAAACTGGAGTCTTCGGACAATCCCTCCCACCACGGCTGTATAGAAACTAAGAGATAAAAAAAAATCACATTTATGTGAAATGTATCTGGAAAGTGTTGATTCATCGATGCCCAGTTGACAGAGAAGCAGTGCAACCTGCGCTCACTCGCTCCCATGAACACAGCAATGGAAACATCCACTCACCCAGCCCTTGGCACAGGACACTTGCCGAAGAGAGGTCTGTTACTTCCAAAGACAGGATGAGGCCTCAGAACACCTGGAAGCAGGAGAAAGAAAAGCAGGGAATAGATACCAGTGCATGGTCTAAGCCCTGTTGATGGAGCAGTAAAGGTGAAACTCTCTTTAACTTGGACGCACACTCTCAAGCGGACAGGAGACATGGGATTGAAGGTGATGCGCTGAGTGTTAGAAGAGTGCACAGCAGATGCTTGGCTGACAGAACTCAGAGAATCCAGTGCAAAATATCCCCACAGTTGATTCTGAGAACAAGCTCCGAGCTGCCAAATTTGAGGTAGCAGAGGCAGCGTTCAGGGAGGGATAGGGCTACGGATGATGGCACACGCTGAGTCTCAGGGATCTGGAGTGCGTTGTGGGATGTGGTGGGTCCTATCAAGAGATCAAACCGAACTGGGACCCCAATGATCAAGCAACCACCCTGGCGCGCGCAGTTGAAATTATCGATATGTCCCATGGCCACACCCAGTGCATCTGCAGGACCAGAGACCAATTTGGCATTTTGCCAATAGAGCATGTGTGGGGCTGAATCAGAGATATTGTGCATCGGGTCTGAGGGATCCAGGGGGCCTTGGGTTTGAATTCAGAATGAAAAGCCTTAGGATCTGCTACATTCATAACCTGGGCTGTGATTATGGTTTGGTTTGAGGCACAGGATGTGCAACAGCTCTGTGGTTGCCTTCGTGCACTCGTGCCATAAGGATGAGAGGACAAGGAAGTGTGGTCCAAGACAACAGCGTGAGAAGAGGAAGGAT
Source organism: Vicugna pacos (assembly GCF_048564905.1). NCBI lineage: Eukaryota > Metazoa > Chordata > Mammalia > Artiodactyla > Camelidae > Vicugna > Vicugna pacos. The sequence continues at coordinate 7,280,193 of NW_027328740.1, forward strand.
TTCCTTCAGTTTATCTCTCAAAAGCGGATGCTACATTTTGGATGGCACCGGCAAGGTTCGGCAGCGAGGACACCAAGTTCGGGCTGCGGGATCATTCCAGCAGGCCCTGATGTGTGACATCCATAGATATGCTTCCACTGGTGTTTCTGTAGACAGAGAAGCTCTTGGAAGAACTGGATTCAGTGGGACATTCCCGTGGCACTACAAAGCACAAGCGCACTCACACTCTGCTCTTCTGGAAACACTCCAAAATAACATAGAGTAGAATACAGATCTAAGAACCTTTAGAAGCTCCATTTCCACCAGAGGATGTGTCCTGTGCTCTTTCAGATTTTTGAGACAACCGTAATCAAATTGAGGTTATCCTAATCGAAATAGTATGGGGTGTTCATCACAACAAAGGCAACACCAGCAATTGGAGATAGACCAGACAACACACACAGGAACAGGACATGGCATCAATGTCTAGGAAAATTTGTCCTCATAGAAATCCCATGCAATTGTGCAGAGCCAAGAGTCTAAAGTTTTCACATAACCAAGCCCTAGAAGTCTACATTAGATACCTGAAATTACCTGACCAGTAGAGATGAAGAAATACAGTAAAAGGAAAAGGAAGTACCATTTTCAGTTCCCAAGAGATTGAAGGCCCTAAAGATAAGCTTTCAGACAACTAGACTGCAAAACGCTCTCCAGAGCAAGTATTGAAAATGGAGGTGAGGGAAACACTGAAGAACAACAGTGTCTCAGAATCACAAAAGGCAGAATACCAGAAAAGGGGAAGAGAAAGCCTAAAGACGAGCCAAATAATATCGGAAAACTCAGTGGATGAGAAAATATCACGGCTAACATTCCGTCCTAAGCAGACTAGATATTGCAGAAGGACGCGTGAATGACATTGAAGACAGGGGAACACAAATCCCTCGGTCAGAAGCACACATAGGAAAGCAAGTGCCAACCAATGAAAACATTGCTGTTGAATCCTGGTTGAAGACAAGGCATGAAAGACTAAAATTCGAAAGAGTCCCAGATGGAAAAGCAAGAGATAAAGAAACAACAATGTTTGAAAGTTTATGTGTAGAAAAATCAGATTGAAACTTGCTGAAAGCCAAGATAGAATCATCTAGGCGAATTCAGGAAGTACACAGCGTCCAAAAGAGGTGGAATCCCAATAGACTTAGCAGCAGCTGTATGATCCAAATCAACAAAGTTCATGAGCATCCCAGTGATTTAAAATGCGCCTGGAGGAAAGCAACATAGTCACAAGAGAACCTCCAGAGGGTTTCAGCTGCTATCTCAGCAGCAATATTGCAGGACAGGGAGGAGTGCCAGGACATAGACCATAGCTTGAATGGCAAAATGCTGCCATCTAGGGTAGCCTATGCCACATGACCACCATTTCTAATAACAGCAGAGCTAGAGAATGCCACAGACCTGCAAATCTTAAAAGAATTCAGCAGTTCGAAACTTATCCTAAAAGAAAGGTTGAGAATTCTCCCCTGAAGGTATAAGCAGCAAGATGAAATGGAAAGAAGAAAACCCTTAATGGAAATGCAAGAAGAGCATGAGTGGAAAAGAAGAAACAAGAAGAAGGCAAGGAGGACATCAAAACCCTAAAGATGAGAGAGGGAAGCAGGAAATCATAGGGGATTGGAAGCACTATCTTAAGGGAGTCAGCTTATATGACTCTCTGTTGGAAGCAAACGGAGAGATGCATGGCCTGACGTGTATGCAAAACAAACGAGAAGCAGACCAAGAAAGAATTAAACGAACAAACAACACAAAAGAGTAGGGTAACATGAATACTCAAAAGAAATTACTCAAAGTAATGTCAAGGATCATTCAGTACGCATCGACCCAGTATCGCGGCTTGAATATACTCAGCACACCTGTATTCAGAAATCAGAGGCGTGCATTTATATTCGTAAATATTGATTCATAGGAGCATATCGTGACCTAACCCAAATGCCGATTTGGAATCCAATGGATTCCTAGTCCGTGATATAGACTTGCAAGTCTTCCAACAGGATGAATGAATGCCATCTTCTACACTACGTCGAGAAGAAATGGCACAAGCCTATAACAAGGAAAAGTAGCTCCGCAAAAGTGTACTAAGAACAAAAGAGACAGGCAGTAAAGTGCACATTGGGGATTGTATCATTCCTAGGAATTTCAGCCCCGTTGAAACAAATGGATAGATGTCCCGTGAATGCGGGTGTTTCAGCAGAAATCAACCGACGGCTATGTATTGCAGGTGTGCCCAAATTACAGGAACAATAGTTTCCCTTAGTGGGTCTCTGTGTACTGTGAACTGTTAGAAAGTTTAAAGACGTGTGAAACATTCAACTGAAAATGGACACACTTCCCTCCGTTGCTACAGTGCATACAGATCTGAACAAAAGGAAAGAGGGAAGAACAAAGGCCCATGGGACGCTAGTGGGTAGAATCACATTTACCTTAGGAACCTCTCGTCGGATGCAGCCCCTCCCCCAACACTGACAAGATGCAGCAGCCATTGGGGATGGCAGTTAGCGGTTGGATTCCAGGTGGAATGTTGGTGTGTACCGCGAGGCTTGTTGTGGCTGGTGGATCCTAGGTAACCGGGCAGAGTTCTGTGGGTGGATCAGTGCGATGGAGGGGCTGCCGCCCTCTGTGGAGCTTGGCTTAGGTCTTTGGTCCGGGAAGCTGTGTCAGTTCGAGATACTGCTGCTGCCCAAAGACCTGAGTTCACGGGTCAGTTTCCAGAACCTGAAAGGGCAGACAGTGGAAGATCTGCCTGTCTTCAGCTTACTGGAGAGGCTCCGAGGTCCTTTCAGACTTGCCCAGTCCTGTTGAAGTCGACTTTATGGGAGACACGAAGAGAAGCTGGCCGAAAATATGGCTGCAGGGATTGAGGAGAGATGCGAACACATTGATGAGAGATGTTCTGCTACAATAGAGAATACTGGACTGGAGACAGCTGTAGAGGATAGCAGGCTCGAAAGGCATTCATGAGACATATTGAACCTCGCTGATACTAGCAGAAACATATGGAGGGCCACCGTGGACTGGAGGAAGTTCCTCAATTCTCTGCTCCAAGAACGGGTCCAAGATCCCTGACGTCTAAAGAGAAGAGATGGCAGAGATGATAAAAACGCTCATGTTCTTGAAAGAGGTCAGATAATCCACATGACCCAAGGGGCAATTCCAAGCCATTCAGATCAAAGTGCACCAAGCCCAGGTAAGCCTTTTCCCAGCTTTGGGCCTAGCTATCAAGCACTTGCTCTTCCCTCCCCTCCACTCAGGCATCCATTTTGAGGGATCAGTACCTGAGCTGCAATGAAGCCAGTAAGAGAAGAGCAAGCCCCTCCTAGAATCAGAGTTCCTCTAGCTCCATCCTCTGTGAACAACAGGGAACCCCATAAAGGTCAAATACTCCCGTATGAAATAGATAGGAATTGAATACTTAGCTCCCACAAAGAAACGATGGCCTTCCGCTAGATTCAGCAAATGCTGGGTTTATGTCTTCTCTGGGGTGAAGGGAGTGTGGTAAGTGAGGGGAATCTTTGACTGAACTTGAATCTGTATTAGGCCTCCGTTTTTCAAGACAGTCTAGGTACATATTAGAAGTCAGATAGTGAACTGAACTGTAAAAGTCGCCAATGACATGAAAGACACAGCTTATGTGGACCGTCTTTCAATTGAGTCAAGCCCCCGGGGGCAATCGATCATGGGGGTGGAGACTTGGTTGCATTCAAGTGCTTTACCCAACATGATCGGATGATTAAGCGTTCTCATCACTGATAGAAGAACACCTGGTTCTCAGTAGCCTAGCTTAGCTGCAGAAGGCTTCTCATAGCTATAATGCCTCTAGGTTCTTTGGATTCAAAGCTAAATGTATATATTTAGTTCGTTTCCTCTTGTATTTTCCTTGAGAGGGATGTTACACTTTGAAATGCCAACATTGACCAGTAGGTGTCATCGGGAGTAAAGGGCACCACATGCACAAGTGAATCCAAGCTTGGGGGTTATTTCATGTTTCCATTAGTTATTTCATGGTTCCTGTTGGTTTCGGAGGCTTCAACAGTAAAGAGGTGACATGACCCCTTTAACAGTTCGGACTGCTAGTTTGCATTCTATCTGTCTATGTTTTCCTTAGAGCTGAAAAAATGTTACCGAAATTGACAAGTCTGGCTTCTAGGTCGATTTAGTATGTTTCAGAAACTAACTTCATTTTCGTATAACTCCCAAAACATTTATATAAATTCTATTAAATTTTTAAAGACTGCAAATGAGATATCAACACAATGTCAAATCTGGAGTCTTCGGACAATCCCTCCCACCACTGCTGTATAGAAACAGAGAGATAAAAAAAAATCACATTTCTGTGAAATGTATCTGGAAAGTGTTGATTCATCGATGCCCAGTTGACAGAGAAGCAGTGCAACCTGCTCTCACTCGCTCCCATGAACACAGCAATGGAAACATCCACTCACCCAGCCCTTGGCACAGGACACTTGCCGAAGAGAGGTCTGTTACTTCCAAAGACAGGATGAGGCCTAAGAACACCTGGAAGCAGGAGAAGGAAAAGCAGGGAATGGAAACCAGTGCATGGTCTGAGCCCTGTTGATGGAGCAGTAAAGGTGAAACTCTCTTTAACTTGGACGCACACTCTCAAGCGGACAGGAGACATGGGACTGAAGGTGATGCGCTGAGTGTTAGAAGAGTGCACAGCAGATGCTTGGCTGACAGAACGCAAAGAATCCAGTGCAAAATATCCCCACAGTTGATTCTGAGACCGAGATCCGAGCTGCCAAATTTGAGGTAGCAGAGGCAGCGTTCAGGGAGGGATAGGGCTATGGATGATGGCACACGCTGAGTCTCAGGGATCTGGAGTGCGTTGTGGGATGTGGTGGGTCCTATCAAGAGAGCAAACCGACCTGTGACCCCAATGAGCAAGCAACCACCCTGGCGCACGCAGTTGAAATTATCGAACTGTCCCATGGCCACACCCAGTGCATCTGCAGGACCAGAGACCAATTTGGCATTTTGCCAATAGAGCATGTGTGGGGCTGAATCAGAGATATTGTGCATCGGGTCTGAGGGATCCAGGGGGCCTTGGGTTTGAATTCAGAATGAAAAGCCTTAGGATCTGCTACATTCATAACCTGGGCTGTGATTACGGTTTGGTTTGAGGCACAGGATGTGCAACAGCTCTGTGGTTGCCTTCGTGCACCCGTGCCACAAGGATGAGAGGACAAGGAAGTGTGGTCCAAGACCACAGCATGAGAAGAGGAAGGATTTCCTTCAGTTTATCGCTCAAAAGCGGATACTACATTTTGGATGGCACCGGTGTGGTTCGGCAGCGAGGACACCAAGTTCGGGCTGCGGGATCATTCCAGCAGGCCCTGATGTGTGACATCCATATATATGCTTCCACTGGAGTTTCTGTAGACAGAGAAGCTCTTGGAAGAAATGGTTTCAGAGGGACATTCCCGTGGCACTACAAAGCACAAGCGCACTCACACTCTGCTCTTCTGGAAACACTCCAAAATATCATAGAGTAGAATGCAGAGCTGAGAAACTTTAGAAGCTCCATTTCCACCAGAGGAAGTGTCCTGTGCTCTTTCAGATTTGTGAGATAAGCGTAATCAAAATGAGGTTATCCTAATCGAAATAGTATGGGGGGTTCATCACAACAAAGGCAACACCAGCAATGGGAGATAGACCAGACAACACACACAGGAACAGGACATGGCATCAATGTCTAGGAAAATTTGTCCTCACAGAAATCCCACGCAATTGTGTAGAGCCAAGAGTCTAAAGTTTTCACTTATCCAAGCCCTAGAAGTCTACATAAGATACCTGAAATTACCTGACCAGTAGAGATGAAGAAATACAGTAAAAGGAAAAGGAAGTACCATTTTCAGTTCCAAAGAGATTGAAGGCCCTAAAGATAAGCTTTCAGACAATTAGACTGCAAAACGCTCTCCAGAGCAAGTATTGAAAATGGAGGTGAGGGAAACACTGAAGAACAACAGTGTCTCAGAATCACAAAAGGCAGAATACCAGAAAAGGGGAAGAGAAAGCCTAAAGATGAGCCAAATAATATCAGAAAACTCAGTGGATGAGAAAATATCAGGGCTAACATTCCATCCTAAGCAGACTAGATTTTGCAGAGGGACACGTGAATGACTTTGAAGACAGGGGAACAGAAATCCCTCGGTCAGAAGCACACATAGGAAAGCAAGTGAAAACCAATGAAAACATTGCTGTTGAATCCTGGTTGAAGACAAGGCATGAAAGACTAAAATTCGAAAGAGTCCCAGATGGAAAAGCAAGAGATAAAGAAACAAACAATGTTTGAAAAGTTATGTGTAGAAAAATCAGACTGAAACTTGCTGAAAGCCAAGATAGAATCATCTAGGCGAATTCAGGTAGTACACAGCGTCCAAAAGAGGTGGAATCCCAATAGACTTAGCAGCAGCTGTATGATCCAAATCAACAAAGTTCATGAGCATCCCAGTGATTTAAAATGCGCCTGGAGGAAAGCAACATAGTCACAAGAGAACCTCCAGAGGGGTTTCAGCTGCTATCTCAGCAGCATTATTGCAGGACAGGGAGGAGTGCCAGGACATAGACCATAGCTTGAATGGCAAAATGCTGCCATCTAGGGTAGCCTATGCCACATGACCACCATTTCTAATAACAGCAGAGCTAGAGAATGCCACAGACCTGCAAATCTTAAAAGAATTCAGCAGTTCGAAACGTATCCTAAAAGAAAGGTTGAGAATTCTCCCCTGAAGGGATAAGCAGCAAGATGAAATGGAAAGAAGAAAACCCTTATTGGAAATGCAAGAAGAGCATGAGTGGAAAAGAAGAAACAAGAAGAAAGCAAGGAGGACATCAAAACCCTAAAGATGGGAGAGGGAAGCAGGAAATCATAGGGGATTGGAAGCACTATCTTAAGGGAGTCAGCTTATATGACTCTCTGTTGGAAGCAAACGGAGAGATGCATGGCCTGACTTGTTTGCAAAACAAACGAGAAACAGACCAAGAAAGAATCAAACAAACAAACAACACAAAAATGGTAGGGTAACATGAATATTAAAAAGAAATTACTCAAGGTGATGTCAAGGATCATTCAGTACGCATCGACCCACTATCGCGGCTTGAATGTACTCAGCACACCTGTATATGGAAATCAGAGGCGTGCATATATATTCGTAAATATTGTTTCATATGAGCATATCGTGACCTAACCCAAATGCCGATTTGGAATCCAATGGATTCCTAGTCCGTGATATAGACTTGCAAGTCTTCCAACAGGATGAATGAATGCCATATTCTACACTACGTCGAGAAGAAATGGCACAAGCCTATAACAAGGAAAATAGCTCCGCAAAAGTGTACTAAGATCAAAAGAGACAGGCAGTAAAGTGCACATTGGGGATTGTATCAGTCCTAGGAATTTCAGCAGCCTTGAAACAAATGGATAGATGTCCCGTGAATGCGGGTGTTTCAGCAGAAATCAACCGACGGCTATGTATTGCGGGTGTGCCCATATTACAGGAACAATACTTTCCCTTAGTGGGTCTCTGTGTACTGTGAACTGTTAGAAAGTTTAAAGACGTGTGAAACATTCAACTGAAAATGGACACACTTCCCTCCGTTGCTACAGTGCATACAGATCTGAACAAAAGGAAAGAGGGAAGAACAAAGGCCCATGGGACGCTAGTGGGTAGAATCACATTTACCTTAGGAACCTCTCGTCGGATGCAGCCCCTCCCCCAACACTGACAAGATGCAGCAGCCATTGGGGATGGCAGTTAGCGGTTGGATTCCAGGTGGAATGTTGGTGTGTACCGCGAGGCTTGTTGTGGCTGGTGGATCCTAGGTAACCGGGCAGAGTTCTGTGGGTGGATCAGTGCGATGGAGGGGCTGCCGCCCTCTGTGGAGCTTGGCTTAGGTCTTTGGTCCGGGAAGCTGTGTCAGTTCGAGATACTGCTGCTGCCCAAAGACCTGAGTTCACGGGTCAGTTTCCAGAACCTGAAAGGGCAGACAGTGGAAGATCTGCCTGTCTTCAGCTTACTGGAGAGGCTCCGAGGTCCTTTCAGACTTGCCCAGTCCTGTTGAAGTCGACTTTATGGGAGACACGAAGAGAAGCTGGCCGAAAATATGGCTGCACGGATTGAGGAGAGATGCGAACACATTGATGAGAGATGTTCTGCTACAATAGAGAATACTGGCCTGGAGACAGCTGTAGAGGATAGCAGGCTCGAAAGGCATTCATGAGACATATTGAACCTCGCTGATACTAGCAGAAACATACGGAGGGCCACCGTGGACTGGAGGAAGTTCCTCAATTCTCTGCTCCAAGAACGGGTCCAAGATCCCTGACGTCTAAAGAGAAGAGATGGCAGAGATGATAAAAACGCTCATGTTCTTGAAAGAGGTCAGATAATCCACACGACCCAAGGGGCAATTCCAAGCCATTCAGATCAAAGTGCACCAAGCCCAGGTAAGCCTTTTCCCAGCTTTGGGCCTAGCTATCAAGCACTTGCTCTTCCCTCCCCTCCACTCAGGCATCCATTTTGAGGGATCAGTACCTGAGCTGCAATGAAGCCAGTAAGAGAAGAGCAAGCCCCTCCTAGAATCAGAGTTCCTCTAGCTTCATCCTCTGTGAACAACAGGGAACCCCATAAAGGTCAAATACTCCCGTATGAAATAGATAGGAATTGAATACTTAGCTCCCACAAAGAAACGATGGCCTTCCGCTAGATTCAGCAAATGCTGGGTTTATGTCTTCTCTGGGGTGAAGGGAGTGTGGTAAGTGAGGGGAATCTTTGACTGAACTTGAATCTGTATTAGGCCTCCGTTTTTCAAGACAGTCTAGGTACATATTAGAAGTCAGATAGTGAACGGAACTGTAAAAGTCGCCAATGACATGAAAGACACAGCTTATGTGGACCGTCTTTCAATTGAGTCAAGCCCCCGGGGGCAATCGATCATGGGGGTGCAGACTTGGTTGCATTCAAGTGCTTTACCCAACATGATGGGATGATTAAGCGTTCTCATCACTGATAGAAGAACACCTGGTTCTCAGTAGCCTAGCATAGCTGCAGCAGGTTTCTCATAGCTATAATGCCTCTAGGTTCTTTGGATTCAAAGCTAAATGTATATATTTAGTTCGTTTCCTCTTGTATTTTCCTTGAGAGGGATGTTACACCTTGAAATGCCAACATTGACCAGTAGGTGTCATCGGGAGTAAAGGGCACCACATGCACAAGGGAATCCAAGCTTGGTGGTTATTTCATGTTTCCATTAGTTTTTTCATGGTTCCTGTTGGTTTCGGAGGCTTCAACAGTAAAGAGTTGACATGACCCCTTTAACAGTTCGGACTGCTAGTTTGCATTCTATCTGTCTATGTTTTCCTTAGAGCTGACAAAATGTTACCGAAATTGACAAGTCTGGCTTCTAGGTCGATTTAGTATGTTTCAGAAACTAACTTCATTTTCGTATAACTCCCAAAGCATTTATATAAATTCTATTAAATTTTTAAAGACAGCAAATGAGATATCAACACAATGTCAAAACTGGAGTCTTCGGACAATCCCTCCCACCACTGCTGTATACAAACAGAGAGATAAAAAAAAACCACATTTCTGTGAAATGTATCTGGAAAGTGTTGATTCATCGATGCCCAGTTGACAGAGAAGCAGTGCAACCTGCTCTCACTCGCTCCCATGAACACAGCAATGGAAACATCCACTCACCCAGCCCTTGGCACAGGACACTTGCCGAAGAGAGGTCTGTTACTTCCAAAGACAGGATGAGGCCTCAGAACACCTGGAAGCAGGAGAAGGAAAAGCAGGGAATGGAAACCAGTGCATGGTCTGAGCCCTGATGATGGAGCAGTAAAGGTGAAACTCTCTTTAACTTGGACGCACACTCTCAAGCGGACAGGAGACATGGGATTGAAGGTGATGCGCTGAGTGTTAGAAGAGTGCACAGCAGATGCTTGGCTGACAGAACGCAAAGAATCCAGTGCAAAATATCCCCACAGTTGATTCTGAGACCGAGATCCGAGCTGCCAAATTTGAGGTAGCAGAGGCAGCGTTCAGGGAGGGATAGGGCTACGGATGATGGCACACGCTGAGTCTCAGGGATCTGGAGTGCGTTGTGGGATGTGGTGGGTCCTATCAAGAGAGCAAACCGACCTGTGACCCCAATGAGCAAGCAACCACCCTGGCGCACGCAGTTGAAATTATCGAACTGTCCCATGGCCACACCCAGTGCATCTGCAGGACCAGAGACCAATTTGGCATTTTGCCAATAGAGCATGTGTGGGGCTGAATCAGAGATATTGTGCATCGGGTCTGAGGGATCCAGGGGGCCTTGGGTTTGAATTCAGAATGAAAAGCCTTAGGATCTTCTACATTCAAAACCTGGGCTGTGATTATGGTTTGGTTTGAGGCACAGGATGTGCAACAGCTCTGTGGTTGCCTTCGTGCACCCGTACCACAAGGATGAGAGGACAAGGAAGTGTGGTCCAAGACCACAGCATGAGAAGAGGAAGGATTTACTTCAGTTTATCTCTCAAAAGCGGATGCTACATTTTGGATGGCACCGGCATGGTTCGGCAGCGAGGACACCAAGTTCGGGCTGCGGGATCATTCCAGCAGGCCCTGATGTGTGACATCCATAGATATGCTTCCACTGGTGTTTCTGTAGACAGAGAAGCTCTTGGAAGAACTGGTTTCAGTGGGACATTCCCTTGGCACTACAAAGCACAAGCGCACTCACACTCTGCTCTTCTGGAAACACTCCAAAACAACATAGAGTAGAATGCAGAGCTGAGAACCTTTAGAAGCTCCATTTCCACCAGCGGAAGTGTCCTGTGCTCTTTCAGATTTGTGAGATATGCGTAATCAATATGAGGTTATCCTAATCGAAATAGTATGGGGGGTTCATCACAACAAAGGCAACACCAGCAATTGGAGATAGACCAGACAACACACACAGGAACAGGACATGGCATCAATGTCTAGGAAAATTTGTCCTCACAGAAATCCCACGCAATTGTGTAGAGCCAAGAGTCTAAAGTTTTCACTTAACCAAGCCCTAGAAGTCTACATTAGATACCTGAAATTACCTGACCAGTAGAGATGAAGAAATACAGTAAAAGGAAAAGGAAGTACCATTTTCACTTCCAAAGAGATTGAAGGCCCTAAAGATAAGCTTTCAGACAATTAGACTGCAAAACGCTCTCCAGAGCAAGTATTGAAAATGGAGGTGAGGGAAACACTGAAGAACAACAGTGTCTCAGAATCACAAAAGGCAGAATACCAGAAAAGGGGAAGAGAAAGCCTAAAGACGAGCCAAATAATATCAGATAACTCAGTGGATGAGAATATATCAGGGCTAACATTCCATCCTAAGCAGACTTGATTTTGCAGAGGGACACGTGAATGACTTTGAAGACAGGGGAACAGAAATCCCTCGGTCAGAAGCACACATAGGAAAGCAAGTGCAAACCAATGAAAACATTGCTGTTGAATCCTGGTTGAAGACAAGGCATGAAAGACTAAAATTCGAAAGAGTCCCAGATGGAAAAGCAAGAGATAAAGAAACAAACAATGTTTGAAAAGTGATGTGTAGAAAAATCAGACTGAAACTTGCTGAAATCCAAGATAGAATGATCTAGGCGATTTCAGGAAGTACACAGCGTCCAAAAGAGGTGGAATCCCAATAGACTTAGCAGCAGCTGTATGATCCAAATCAACAAAGTTAATGAGCATCCCAGTGATTTAAAATGCGCCTGGAGGAAAGCAACATAGTCACAAGAGAACCTCCAGAGGGGTTTCAGCTGCTATCTCAGCAGCAATATTGCAGGACAGGGAGGAGTGCCAGGACATAGACCATAGCTTGAATGGCAAAATGCTGCCATCTAGGGTAGCCTATGCCACATGACCACCATTTCTAATAACAGCAGAGCTAGAGAATGCCACAGACCTGCAAATCTTAAAAGAATTCAGCAGTTCGAAACGTATCCTAAAAGAAAGGTTGAGAATTCTCCCCTGAAGGGATAAGCAGCAAGATGAAATGGAAAGAAGAAAACCCTTATTGGAAATGCAAGAAGAGCAAGAGTGGAAAAGAAGAAACAAGAAGAAAGCAAGGAGGACTTCAAAACCCTAAAAATGGGAGAGGGAAGCAGGAAATCACAGGGGATTGGAAGCACTATCTTAAGGGATTCAGCTTATATGACTCTCTGTTGGAAGCAAACGGAGAGATGCATGGCCTGACGTGTTTGCAAAACAAACGAGAAGCAGACCAAGAAAGAATCAAACAAACAAACAACACAAAAAGGGTAGGGTAACATGAATATTCAAAAGAAATTACTCAAGGTGATGTCAAGGATCATTCAGTACGCATCGACCCAGTATCGCGGCTTGAATGTACTCAGCACACCTGTATTCGGAAATCAGAGGCGTGCATTTATATTCGTAAATATTGATTCATATGAGGATATCGTGACCTAACCCAAATGCCGATTTGTAATCCAATGGATTCCTAGTCCGTGATATAGACTTCCAAGTCTTCCAACAGGATGAATGAATGCCATATTCTACACTACGTCGAGAAGAAATGGCACAAGCCTATAACAAGGAAAAGTAGCTCCGCAAAAGTGTACTAAGATCAAAAGAGACAGGCAGTAAAGTGCACATTGGGGATTGTATCATTCCTAGGAATTTCAACCCCCTTGAAACAAATGGATAGATGTCCCGTGAATGCGGGTGTTTCAGCAGAAATCAACCGACGGCTATGTATTGCGGGTGTGCCCATATTACAGGAACAATAGTTTCCCTTAGTGGGTCTCTGTGTACTGTGAACTGTTAGAAAGTTCAAAGACGTGTGAAACATTCAACTGAAAATGGACACACTTCCCTCCGTTGCTACAGTGCATACAGATCTGAACAAAAGGAAAGAGGGAAGAACAAAGGCCCATGGGACGCTAGTGGGTAGAATCACATTTACCTTAGGAACCTCTCGTCGGATGCAGCCCCTCCCCCAACACTGACAAGATGCAGCAGCCATTGGGGATGGCAGTTAGCGGTTAGATTCCAGGTGGAATGTTGGTGTGTACCGCGAGGCTTGTTGTGGCTGGTGGATCCTAGGTAACCGGGCAGAGTTCTGTGGGTGGATCAGTGCGATGGAGGGGCTGCCGCCCTCTGTGGAGCTTGGCTTAGGTCTTTGGTCCGGGAAGCTGTGTCAGTTCGAGATACTGCTGCTGCCCAAAGACCTGAGTTCACGGGTCAGTTTCCAGAACCTGAAAGGGCAGACAGTGAAAGATCTGCCTGTCTTCAGCTTACTGGAGAGGCTCCGATGTCCGTTCAGACTTGCCCAGTCCTGTTGAAGTCGACTTTATGGGAGACACGAAGAGAAGCTGGCCGAAAATATGGCTGCACGAATTGAGGAGAGATGCGAACACATTGATGAGAGATGTTCTGCTACAATAGAGAATACTGGCCTGGAGACAGCTGTAGAGGATAGCAGGCTCGAAAGGCATTCATGAGACATATTGAACCTCGCTGATACTAGCAGAAACATACGGAGGGCCACCGTGGACTGGAGGAAGTCCCTCAATTCTCTGCTCCAAGAACGGGTCCAAGATCCCTGACGTCTAAAGAGAAGAGATGGCAGAGATGATAAAAACGCTCATGTTCTTGAAAGAGGTCAGATAATCCACACGACCCAAGGGGCAATTCCAAGCCATTCAGATCAAAGTGCACCAAGGCCAGGTAAGCCTTTTCCCAGGTTTGGGCCTAGCTATCAAGCACTTGCTCTTCCCTCCCCTCCACTCAGGCATCCATTTTGAGGGATCAGTACCTGAGCTGCAATGAAGCCAGTAAGAGATGAGCAAGCCCCTCCTAGAATCAGAGTTCCTCTAGCTTCATCCTCTGTGAACAACAGGGAACCCCATAAAGGTCAAATACTCCCGTATGAAATAGATAGGAATTGAATACTTAGCTCCCACAAAGAAACGATGGCCTTCCGCTAGATTCAGCAAATGCTGGGTTCATGTCTTCTCTGGGGTGAAGGGAGTGTGGTAAGTGAGGGGAATCTTTTAATGAACTTGAATCTGTATTAGGCCTCCGTTTTTCAAGACAGTCTAGGTACATATTAGAAGTCAGATAGTGAACTGAACTGTAAAAGTCGCCAATGACATGAAAGACACAGCTTATGTGGACCGTCTTTCAATTGAGTCAAGCCCCCGGGGGCAATCGATCATGGGGGTGCAGACTTGGTTGCATTCAAGTGCTTTACCCAACATGATCGGATGATTAAGTGTTCTCATCACTGATAGAAGAACACCTGGTTCTCAGTAGCCTAGCATAGCTGCAGCAGGGTTCTCATAGCTATAATGCCTCTAGGTTCTTTGGATTCAAAGCTAAATGTATATATTTAGTTCGTTTCCTCTTGTATTTTCCTTGAGAGGGATGTTACACCTTGAAATGCCAACATTGACCAGTAGGAGTCATCGGGAGTAAAGGGCACCACATGCACAAGTGAATCCAAGCTTGGGGGTTATTTCATGTTTCCATTAGTTATTTCATGGTTCCTGTTGGTTTCGGAGGCTTCAACAGTAAAGAGTTGACATGACCCCTTTAACAGTTCGGACTGCTAGTTTGCATTCTATCTGTCTATGTTTTCCTTAGAGCTGACAAAATGTTACCGAAATTGACAAGTCTGGCTTCTAGGTCGATTTAGTATGTTTCAGAAACTAACTTCATTTTCGTATAACTCCCAAAACATTTATATAAATTCTATTAAATTTTTAAAGACTGCAAATGAGATAACAACACAATGTCAAAACTGGAGTCTTCGGACAATCCCTCCCACCACGGCTGTATAGAAACAGAGAGATAAAAAAAATCACATTTCTGTGAAATGTATCTGGAAAGTGTTGATTCATCGATGCCCAGTTGACAGAGAAGCAGTGCAACCTGCGCTCACTCGCTCCCATGAACACAGCAATGGAAACATCCACTCACCCAGGCCATGGCACAGGACACATGCCGAAGAGAGGTCTGTTACTTCCAAAGACAGGATGAGGCCTCAGAACACCTGGAAGCAGGAGAAGGAAAAGCAGGGAATGGATACCAGTGCATGGTCTGAGCCCTGTTGATGGAGCAGTAAAGGTGAAACTCTCTTTAACTTGGACGCACACTCTCAAGCGGACAGGAGACATGGGATTGAAGGTGATGCGCTGAGTGTTAGAAGAGTGCACAGCAGATGCTTGGCTGACCGAACTCAAAGAATCCAGTGCAAAATATCCCCACAGTTGATTCTGAGACCAAGCTCCGAGCAGCCAAATTTGAGGAAGCAGAGGCAGCGTTCAGGGAGGGATAGGGCTACGGATGATGGCACACGCTGAGTCTCAGGGATCTGGAGTGCGTTGTGGGATGTGGTGGGTCCTATCAAGAGAGCAAACCGACCTGGGACCCCAATGAGCAAGCAACCACCCTAGCGCGCGCAGTTGAAATTATTGATCTGTCCCATGGCCACACCCATTGCATCTGCAAGACCAGAGACCAATTTGGCATTTTGTCAATAGAGCATGTGTGGGGCTGAATCAGAGATATTGTGCATCGGGTCTGAGGGATCCAGGGGGCCTTGGGTTTGAATTCAGAATGAAAAGCCTTAGGATCTGCTACATTCATAACCTGGGCTGTGATTATGGTTTGGTTTGAGGCACAGGATGTGCAACATCTCTGTGGTTGCCTTCGTGCACCCGTGCCACAAGGATGAGAGGACAAGGAAATGTGGTCCAAGACCACAGCGTGAGAAGTGGAAGGATTTCCTTCAGTTTACCTCTCAAAAGCGGATGCTACATTTTGGATGGCACCGGCACGGTTCGGCAGCGAGGACACCAAGTTCGGGCTGCGGGATCATTCCAGCAGGCCCTGATGTGTGACATCCATAGATATGCTTCCACTGGTGTTTCTGTAGACAGAGAAGCTCTTGGAAGAACTGGTTTCAGTGGGACATTCCCGTGGCACTAAAAAGCACAAGCGCACTCACTCTCTGCACATCTGGAAACACTCCAAAATAACATAGAGTAGAATGCAGAGCTGAGAACCTTTAGAAGCTCCATTTCCACCAGAGGAAGTGTCCTGTGCTCTTTCAGATTTGTGAGATAAGCGTTATCAAAATGAGGTTATCCTAATCGAAATAGTATGGGGGGTTCATCACAACAAAGGCAACACCAGCAATTGGAGATAGACCAGACAACACACACAGGAACAGGACATGGCATCAATGTCTAGGAAAATTTGTCCTCACAGAAATCCCATGCAATTGTGTAGAGCCAAGAGTCTAAAGTTTTCACTTAACCAAGCCCTAGAAGTCTACATTAGATACCTGAAATTACCTGACCAGTAGAGATGAAGCAATATAGTAAAAGGAAAAGGAAGTACCATTTTCAGTTCCAAAGAGATTGAAGGCCCTAAAGATAAGCTTTCAGACAATTAGACTGCAAAACGCTCTCCAGAGCAAGTATTGAAAATGAAGGTGAGGGAAACACTGAAGAACAACAGTCTCTCAGAATCACAAAAGGCAGAATACTAGAAAAGGGGAAGAGAAAGCCTAAAGACGAGCCAAATAATATCAGATAACTCAGTGGATGAGAATATATCAGGGTAACATTCCATCCTAAGCAGACTAGATTTTGCAGAGGGACGCGTGAATGACTTTGAAGACAGGGGAACACAAATCCCTCGGTCAGAAGCACACATAGGAAAGCAAGTGCAAACCAATGAAAACATCGCAGTTGAATCCTGGTTGAAGACAAGGCATGAAAGACTAAAATTCGAAAGAGTCCCAGATGGAAAAGCAAGAGATAAAGAAACAAATAATGTTTGAAAAGTGATGTGTAGAAAAATCAGACTGAAACTTGCTGAAAGCCAAGATAGAATCATCTAGGAGAATTCAGGAAGTACACAGCGTCCAAAAGAGGTGGAATCCCAATAGACTTAGCAGCAGCTGTATGATCCAAATCAACAAAGTTCATGAGCATCCCAGTGATTTAAAATGCGCCTGGAGGAAAGCAACATAGTCACAAGAGAACCTCCAGAGGGGTTTCAGCTGCTATCTCAGCAGCAACATTGCAGGACAGGGAGGAGTGCCAGGACATAGACCATAGCTTGAATGGCAAAATGCTGCCATCTAGGGTAGCCTATGCCACATGACCACCATTTCTAATAACAGCAGAGCTAGAGAATGCCACAGACCTGCAAATCTTAAAAGAATTCAGCAGTTCGAAACTTATCCTAAAAGAAAGGTTGAGAATTCTCCCCTGAAGGGATAAGCAGCAAGATGAAATGGAAAGAAGAAAACCCTTATTGGAAATGCAAGAAGAGCATGAGTGGAAAAGAAGAAACAAGAAGAAAGCAAGGAGGACATCAAAACCCTAAGATGGGAGAGGGAAGCAGGAAATCATATGGGATTGGAAGGACTATCTTAAGGGAGTCAGCATATATGACTCTCTGTTGGAAGCAAACGGAGAGATGCATGGCCTGACGTGTTTGCAAAACAAACGAGAAGCAGACCAAGAAAGAATCAAACAAACAAACAACACAAAAAGGGTAGGGTAACATGAATATTCAAAAGAAATTACTCAAGGTGATGTCAAGGATCATTCAGTACGCATCGACCCAGTATCGCGGCTTGAATGTACTCAGCACACCTGTATTCGGAAATCAGAGGCGTGCATTTATATTCGTAAATATTGATTCATATGAGCATATCGTGACCTAACCCAAATGCCGATTTGGAATCCAATGGATTCCTAGTCCGTGATATAGACTTGCAAGTCTTCCAACAGGATGAATGAATGCCATATTCTACACTACGTCGAGAAGAAATGGCACAAGCCTATAACAAGGAAAAGTAGCTCCGCAAAAGTGTACTAAGTTCAAAAGGGACAGGCAGTAAAGTGTGCATTGGGGATTGTATCATTCCTAGGAATTTCAGTCCCCTTGAAACAAATGGATAGATGTCCCGTGAATGCGGGTGTTTCAGCAGAAATCAACCGACGGCTATGTATTGCGGGTGTGCCCATATTACAGGAACAATAGTTTCCCTTAGTGGGTCTCTGTGTACTGTGAACTGTTAGAAAGTTTAAAGACGTGTGAAACATTCAACTGAAAATGGACACACTTCCCTCCGTTGCTACAGTGCATACAGATCTGAACAAAAGGAAAGAGGGAAGAACAAAGGCCCATGGGACGCTAGTGGGTAGAATCACATTTACCTTAGGAACCTCTCGTCGGATGCAGCCCCTCCCCCAACACTGACAAGATGCAGCAGCCATTGGGGATGGCAGTTAGCGGTTAGATTCCAGGTGGAATGTTGGTGTGTACCGCGAGGCTTGTTGTGGCTGGTGGATCCTAGGTAACCGGGCAGAGTTCTGTGGGTGGATCAGTGCGATGGAGGGGCTGCCGCCCTCTGTGGAGCTTGGCTTAGGTCTTTGGTCCGGGAAGCTGTGTCAGTTCGAGATACTGCTGCTGCCCAAAGACCTGAGTTCACGGGTCAGTTTCCAGAACCTGAAAGGGCAGACAGTGGAAGATCTGCCTGTCTTCAGCTTACTGGAGAGGCTCCGAGGTCCTTTCAGACTTGCCCAGTCCTGTTGAAGTCGACTTTATGGGAGACACGAAGAGAAGCTGGCCGAAAATATGGCTGCAGGGATTGAGGAGAGATGCGAACACATTGATGAGAGATGTTCTGCTACAATAGAGAATACTGGCCTGGAGACAGCTGTAGAGGATAGCAGGCTCGAAAGGCATTCATGAGACATATTGAACCTCGCTGATACTAGCAGAAACATACGGAGGGCCACCGTGGACTGGAGGAAGTTCCTCAATTCTCTGCTCCAAGAACGGGTCCAAGATCTCTGACGTCTAAAGAGAAGAGATGGCAGAGATGATAAAAACGCTCATGTTCTTGAAAGAGGTCAGATAATCCACACGACCCAAGGGGCAATTCCAAGCCATTCAGATCAAAGTGCACCAAGCCCAGGTAAGCCTTTTCCCAGCTTTGGGCCTAGCTATCAAGCACTTGCTCTTCCCTCCCCTCCACTCAGGCATCCATTTTGAGGGATCAGTACCTGAGCTGCAATGGAGCCAGTAAGAGAAGAGCAAGCCCCTCCTAGAATCAGAGTTCCTCTAGCTTCATCCTCTGTGAACAACAGGGAACCCCATAAAGGTCAAATACTCTCGTATGAAATAGATAGGAATTGAATACTTAGCTCCCACAAAGAAACGATGGCCTTCCGCTAGATTCAGCAAATGCTGGGTTCATGTCTTCTCTGGGGTGAATGGAGTGTGGTAAGTGAGGGGAATCTTTGACTGAACTTGAATCTGTATTAGGCCTCCGTTTTTCAAGACAGTCTAGGTAAATATTAGAAGTCAGATAGTGAACGGAACTGTAAAAGTCGCCAATGACATGAAAGACACAGCTTATGTGGACCGTCTTTCAATTGAGTCAAGCCCCCGGGGGCAATCTATCATGGGGGTGCAGACTTGGTTGCATTCAAGTGCTTTACCCAACATGATGGGATGATTAAGCGTTCTCATCACTGATAGAAGAACACCTGGTTCTCAGTAGCCTAGCATAGCTGCAGCAGGCTTCTCATAGCTATAATGCCACTAGGTTCTTTGGATTCAAAGCTAAATGTATATATTTAGTTCGTTTCCTCTTCTATTTTCCTTGAGAGGGATGTTACAACTTGAAATGCCAACATTGACCAGTAGGTGTCATCGGGAATAAAGGGCACCACATGCACAAGTGAATCCAAGCTTGGGGGTTATTTCATGTTTCCATTAGTTATTTCATGGTTCCTGTTGGTTTCGGAGGCTTCAACAGTAAAGAGTTGACATGAGCCCTTTAACAGTTCGGACTGCTAGTTTGCATTCTATCTGTCTATGTTTTCCTTAGAGCTGACAAAATGTTACAGAAATTGACAAGTCTGGCTTCTAGGTCGATATAGTATGTTTCAGAAACTAACTTCATTTTCGTATAACTCCCAACACATTTATATAAATTCTATTAAATTTTTAAGAGTGCAAATGAGATATCAACACAATGTCAAAACTGGAGTCTTTGGCCAATCCCTCCCACCACGGCTGTATAGAAACAAAGAGATAAAAAATAATCACATTTCTGTGAAATGTATCTGGAAAGTGTTGATTCATCGATGCCCAGTGGACAGAGAAGCAGTGCAACCTGCGCTCACTCGCTCCCATGAACACAGCAATGGAAACATCCACTCACCCAGCCCTTGGCACAGGACACTTGCCGAAGAGAGGTCTGTTACTTCCAAAGACAGGATGAGGCCTCAGAACACCTGGAAGCAGGAGAAGGAAAAGCAGGGAATGGATACCAGTGCATGGTCTGAGCCCTGTTGATGGAGCAGTAAAGGTGAAACTCTCTTTAACTTGGACGCACACTCTCAAGCGGACAGGAGACATGGGACTGAAGGTGATGCGCTGAGTGTTAGAAGAGTGCACAGCAGATGCTTGGCTGACAGAACTCAAAGAATCCAGTGCAAAATATCCCCACAGTTGATTCTGAGACCAAGCTCCGAGCTGCCAAATTTGAGGAAGCAGAGGCAGCGTTCAGGGAGGGATAGGGCTACGGATGATGGCACACGCTGAGTCTCAGGGATCTGGAGTGCGTTGTGGGATGTGGTGGGTCCTATCAAGAGAGCAAACCGACCTGGGACCCCAATGAGCAAGCAACCACCCTGGCGCGCGCAGTTGAAATTATCGATCTGTCCCATGGCCACACCCAGTGCATCTGCAGGACCAGAGACCAATTTGGCATTTTGCCAATAGAGCATGTGTGGGGCTGAATCAGAGATATTGTGCATCGGGTCTGAGGGATCCACGGGGCCTTGGGTTTGAATTCAGAATGAAAAGCCTTAGGATCTGCTACATTCATAACCTGGGGTGTGATTATGGTTTGATTTGAGGCACAGGATATGCAACAGCTCTGTGGTTGCCTTCATGCACCCGTGCCACAAGGATGAGAGGACAAGGAAGTGTGGTCCAAGACCACAGCGTGAGAAGAGGAAGGATTTCCTTCAGTTTATCTCTCAAAATCGGATGCTACATCTTGGATGGCACTGGCACGGTTCCGCAGCGAGGACACCAAGTTCGGGCTGCGGGATCATTCCAGCAGGCCCTGATGTGTGACATCCATAGATATGCTTCCACTGGTGTTTCTGTAGAGAGAGAAGCTCTTGGAAGAACTGGTTTCAGTGGGACATTCCTGTGGCACTACAAAGCACAAGCGCACTCACACTCTGCTCTTCTGGAAACACTCCAAAATAACATAGAGTAGAATGCAGAGCTGAGAAGCTTTAGAAGCTCCATTTCCACCAGAGGAAGTGTCCTGTGCTCTTTCAGATTTCTGAGATAAGCATAATCAAAATGAGGTTATCCTTATCAAAATAGTATGGGGTGTTCATCACAACAAAGGCAACACCAGCAATTGGAGATAGACCAGACAACACACGCAGGAACAGGACATGGCATCAATGTCTAGGAAAATTTGTCCTCACAGAAATCCCATGCAATTGTGTAGAGCCAAGAGTCTAAACTTTTCACTTAACAAAGCCCTAGAAGTCTACATTAGATACCTGAAATTACCTGACCAGTAGAGATGAAGAAATACAGTAAAAGGAAAAGGAAGTACCATTTTCAGTTCCAAAGAGATTGAAGGCCCTAAAGATAGGCTTTCAGACAATTAGACTGCAAACCCCCCTCCAGAGCAAGTATTGAATATGGAGGTGAGGGAAACACTGAAGAACAACAGTGTCTCAGAATCACAAAAGGCAGAATACCAGAAAAGGGGAAGCGAAAGCCTACAGACGAGCCAAATAATATCAGAAAACTCAGTGGATGAGAAAATATCAGGGCTAACATTCCGTCCTAAGCAGACTAGATTTTGCAGAGGGACGTGTGAATGACTTTGAAGACAGGGGAACAGAAATCCCTCGGTCAGAAGCACACATAAGAAAGCAAGTGCAAACCAATGAAAACATTGCTGTTGAATCCTGGTTGAAGACAAGGCATGAAAGACTAAAATTCGAAAGAGTCCCAGATGGAAAAGCAAGAGATAAAGAAACAAACAATGTTTGAAAAGTGATGTGTAGAAAAATCAGACTGAAACTTGCTGAAAGCCAAGATAGAATCATCTAGGCGAATTCAGGAAGTACACAGCGTCCAAAAGAGGTGGAATCCCAATAGACTTAGCAGCAGCTGTATGATCCAAATCAACAAAGTTCATGAGCATCCCAGTGATTTAAAATGCGCCTGGAGGAAAGCAACATAGTCACAAGAGAACCTCCAGAGGGGTTTCAGCTGCTATCTCAGCAGCAATATTGCAGGACAGGGAGGAGTGCCAGGACATAGACCATAGCTTGAATGGCAAAATGCTGCCATCTAGGGTAGCCTATGCCACATGACCACCATTTCTAATAACAGCAGAGCTAGAGAATGCCACAGACCTGCAAATCTTAAAAGAATTCAGCAGTTCAAAACTTATCCTAAAAGAAAGGTTGAGAATTCTCCCCTGAAGGGATAAGCAGCAAGATGAAATGGAAAGAAGGAAACCCTTATTGGAAATGCAAGAAGAGCATGAGTGGAAAAGAAGAAACAAGAAGAAGGCAAGGAGGACATCAAAACCCTAAAAATGGGAGAGGGAAGCAGGAAATCATAGGGGATTGGAAGCACTCTCTTAAGGGAGTCAGCTTATATGACTCTCTGTTGGAAGCAAACGGAGAGATGCATGGCCTGACGTGTTTGCAAAACAAACGAGAAGCAGACCAAGAAAGAATCAAACAAACAAACAACACAAAAAGGGTAGGGTAACATGAATATTCAAAAGAAATTACTCAAGGTGATGTCAAGGATCATTCAGTACGCATCGACCCAGTATCGCGGCTTGAATGTACTCAGCACACCTGTATTCGGAAATTAGAGGCGTGCATTTATATTCGTAAATATTGATTCATATGAGCATATCGTGACCTAACCCAAATGCCGATTTGGAATCCAATGGATTCCTAGTCCGTGATATAGACTTGCAAGTCTTCCAACAGGATGAATGAATGCCATATTCTACACTACGTCGAGAAGAAATGGCACAAGCCTATAACAAGGAAAAGTAGCTCCGCAAAAGTGTACTAAGTTCAAAAGGGACAGGCAGTAAAGTGTGCATTGGGGATTGTATCATTCCTAGGAATTTCAGTCCCCTTGAAACAAATGGATAGATGTCCCGTGAATGCGGGTGTTTCAGCAGAAATCAACCGACGGCTATGTATTGCGGGTGTGCCCATATTACAGGAACAATACTTTCCCTTAGTGGGTCTCTGTGTACTGTGAACTGTTAGAAAGTTTAAAGACGTGTGAAATATTCAACTGAAAATGGACACACTTCCCTCCGTTGCTACAGTGCATACAGATCTGAACAAAAGGAAAGAGGGAAGAACAAAGGCCCATGGGACGCTAGTGGGTAGAATCACATTTACCTTAGGAACCTCTCGTCGGATGCAGCCCCTCCCCCAACACTGACAAGATGCAGCAGCCATTGGGGATGGCAGTTAGCGGTTAGATTCCAGGTGGAATGTTGGTGTGTACCGCGAGGCTTGTTGTGGCTGGTGGATCCTAGGTAACCGGGCAGAGTTCTGTGGGTGGATCAGTGCGATGGAGGGGCTGCCGCCCTCTGTGGAGCTTGGCTTAGGTCTTTGGTCCGGGAAGCTGTGTCAGTTCGAGATACTGCTGCTGCCCAAAGACCTGAGTTCACGGGTCAGTTTCCAGAATCTGAAAAGGCAGACAGTGGAAGATCTGCCTGTCTTCAGCTTACTGGAGAGGCTCCGAGGTCCTTTCAGACTTGCCCAGTCCTGTTGAAGTCGACTTTATGGGAGACACGAAGAGAAGCTGGCCGAAAATATGGCTGCATGGATTGAGGAGAGATGCGAACACATTGATGAGAGATGTTCTGCTACAATAGAGAATACTGGCCTGGAGACAGCTGTAGAGGATAGCAGGCTCGAAAGGCATTCATGAGACATATTGAACCTCGCTGATACTAGCAGAAACATACGGAGGGCCACCGTGGACTGGAGGAAGTTCCTCAATTCTCTGCTCCAAGAACGGGTCCAAGATCTCTGACGTCTAAAGAGAAGAGATGGCAGAGATGATAAAAACGCTCATGTTCTTGAAAGAGGTCAGATAATCCACACGACCCAAGGGGCAATTCCAAGCCATTCAGATCAAAGTGCACCAAGCCCAGGTAAGCCTTTTCCCAGCTTTGGGCCTAGCTATCAAGCACTTGCTCTTCCCTCCCCTCCACTCAGGCATCCATTTTGAGGGATCAGTACCTGAGCTGCAATGGAGCCAGTAAGAGAAGAGCAAGCCCCTCCTAGAATCAGAGTTCCTCTAGCTTCATCCTCTGTGAACAACAGGGAACCCCATAAAGGTCAAATACTCTCGTATGAAATAGATAGGAATTGAATACTTAGCTCCCACAAAGAAACGATGGCCTTCCGCTAGATTCAGCAAATGCTGGGTTCATGTCTTCTCTGGGGTGAATGGAGTGTGGTAAGTGAGGGGAATCTTTGACTGAACTTGAATCTGTATTAGGCCTCCGTTTTTCAAGACAGTCTATGTAAATATTAGAAGTCACATAGTGAACGGAACTGTAAAAGTCGCCAATGACATGAAAGACACAGCTTATGTGGACCGTCTTTCAATTGAGTCAAGCCCCCGGGGGCAATCGATCATGGGGGTGCAGACTTGGTTGCATTCAAATGCTTTACCCAACATGATGGGATGATTAAGCGTTCTCATCACTGATAGAAGAACACCTGGTTCTCAGTAGCCTAGCATAGCTGCAGCAGGCTTCTCATAGCTATAATGCCACTAGGTTCTTTGGATTCAAAGCTAAATGTATATATTTAGTTCGTTTCCTCTTGTATTTTCCTTGAGAGGGATGTTACACCTTGAAATGCCAACATTGACCAGTAGGTGTCATCGGGAATAAAGGGCACCACATGCACAAGTGAATCCAAGCTTGGGGGTTATTTCATATTTCCATTAGTTATTTCATGGTTCCTGTTGGTTTCGGAGGCTTCAACAGTAAAGAGTTGACATGAGCCCTTTAACAGTTCGGACTGCTAGTTTGCATTCTATCTGTCTATGTTTTCCTTAGAGCTGACAAAATGTTACAGAAATTGACAAGTCTGGCTTCTAGGTCGATTTAGTATGTTTCAGAAACTAACTTCATTTTCGTATAACTCCCAACACATTTATATAAATTCTATTAAATTTTTAAGAGTGCAAATGAGATATCAACACAATGTCAAAACTGGAGTCTTTGGCCAATCCCTCCCACCACGGCTGTATAGAAACAAAGAGATAAAAAATAATCACATTTCTGTGAAATGTATCTGGAAAGTGTTGATTCATCGATGCCCAGTGGACAGAGAAGCAGTGCAACCTGCGCTTACTCGCTCCCATGAACACAGCAATGGAAACATCCACTCACCCAGCCCTTGGCACAGGACACTTGCCGAAGAGAGGTCTGTTACTTCCAAAGACAGGATGAGGCCTCAGAACACCTGGAAGCAGGAGAAGGAAAAGCAGGGAATGGATACCAGTGCATGGTCTGAGCCCTGTTGATGGAGCAGTAAAGGTGAAACTCTCTTTAACTTGGACGCACACTCTCAAGCGGACAGGAGACATGGGACTGAAGGTGATGCGCTGAGTGTTAGAAGAGTGCACAGCAGATGCTTGGCTGACAGAACTCAAAGAATCCAGTGCAAAATATCCCCACAGTTGATTCTGAGACCAAGCTCCGAGCTGCCAAATTTGAGGAAGCAGAGGCAGCGTTCAGGGAGGGATAGGGCTACGGATGATGGCACACGCTGAGTCTCAGGGATCTGGAGTGCGTTGTGGGATGTGGTGGGTCCTATCAAGAGAGCAAACCGACCTGGGACCCCAATGAGCAAGCAACCACCCTGGCGCACGCAGTTGAAATTATCGATCTGTCCCATGGCCACACCCAGTGCATCTGCAGGACCAGAGACCAATTTGGCATTTTGCCAATAGAGCATGTGTGGGGCTGAATCAGAGATATTGTGCATCGGGTCTGAGGGATCCAGGGGGCCTTGGGTTTGAATTCAGAATGAAAAGCCTTAGGATCTGCTACATTCATAACCTGGGGTGTGATTATGGTTTGATTTGAGGCACAGGATATGCAACAGCTCTGTGGTTGCCTTCATGCACCCGTGCCACAAGGATGAGAGGACAAGGAAGTGTGGTCCAAGACCACAGCGTGAGAAGAGGAAGGATTTCCTTCAGTTTATCTCTCAAAATCGGATGCTACATCTTGGATGGCACCGGCACGGTTCCGCAGCGAGGACACCAAGTTCGGGCTGCGGGATCATTACAGCAGGCCCTGATGTGTGACATCCATAGATATGCTTCCACTGGTGTTCCTGTAGAGAGAGAAGCTCTTGGAAGAACTGGTTTCAGTGGGACATTCCTGTGGCACTACAAAGCACAAGCGCACTCACACTCTGCTCTTCTGGAAACACTCCAAAATAACATAGAGTAGAATGCAGAGCTGAGAAGCTTTAGAAGCTCCATTTCCACCAGAGGAAGTGTCCTGTGCTCTTTCAGATTTCTGAGATAAGCGTAATCAAAATGAGGTTATCCTTATCAAAATAGTATGGGGTGTTCATCACAACAAAGGCAACACCAGCAATTGGAGATAGACCAGACAACACACACAGGAACAGGACATGGCATCAATGTCTAGGAAAATTTGTCCTCACAGAAATCCCATGCAATTGTGTAGAGCCAAGAGTCTAAACTTTTCACTTAACAAAGCCCTAGAAGTCTACATTAGATACCTGAAATTACCTGACCAGTAGAGATGAAGAAATACAGTAAAAGGAAAAGGAAGTACCATTTTCAGTTCCAAAGAGATTGAAGGCCCTAAAGATAAGCTTTCAGACAATTAGACTGCAAAACCCCCTCCAGAGCAAGTATTGAATATGGAGGTGAGGGAAACACTGAAGAACAACAGTGTCTCAGAATCACAAAAGGCAGAATACCAGAAAAGGGGAAGAGAAAGCCTACAGACGAGCCAAATAATATCAGAAAACTCAGTGGATGAGAAAATATCAGGGCTAACATTCCGTCCTAAGCAGACTAGATATTCCAGAAGGACGCGTGAATGACTTTGAAGACAGGGGAACACAAATCCCTCGGTCAGAAGCACACATAGGAAAGCAAGTGCAAACCAATGAAAACATTGCTGTTGAATCCTGGTTGAAGACAAGGCATGAAAGACTAAAATTCGAAAGAGTCCCAGATGGAAAAGCAAGAGATAAAGAAACAAACAATGTTTGAAAAGTTATGTGTAGAAAAATCAGACTGAAACTTGCTGAAAGCCAAGATAGAATCATCTAGGCGAATTCAGGAAGTACACAGCGTCCAAAAGAGGTGGAATCCCAATAGACTTAGCAGCAGCTGTATGATCCAAATCAACAAAGTTCATGAGCATCCCAGTGATTTAAAATGCGCCTGGAGGAAAGCAACATAGTCACAAGAGAACCTTTAGAGGGGTTTCAGCTGCTATCTCAGCAGCAATATTGCAGGACAGGGAGGAGTGCCAGGACATAGACCATAGCTTGAATGGCAAAATGCTGCCATCTAGGGTAGCCTATGCCACATGACCACCATTTCTAATAACAGCAGAGCTAGAGAATGCCACAGACCTGCAAATCTTAAAAGAATTCAGCAGTTCAAAACTTATCCTAAAAGAAAGGTTGAGAATTCTCCCCTGAAGGGATAAGCAGCAAGATGAAATGGAAAGAAGGAAACCCTTATTGGAAATGCAAGAAGAGCATGAGTGGAAAAGAAGAAACAAGAAGAAGGCAAGGAGGACATCAAAACCCTAAAGATGGGAGAGGGAAGCAGGAAATCATAGGGGATTGGAAGCACTCTCTTAAGGGAGTCAGCTTATATGACTCTCTGTTGGAAGCAAACGGAGAGATGCATGGCCTGACGTGTTTGCAAAACAAACGAGAAGCAGACCAAGAAAGAATCAAACAAACAAACAACACAAAAAGGGTAGGGTAACATGAATATTCAAAAGAAATTACTCAAGGTGATGTCAAGGATCATTCAGTACGCATCGACCCAGTATCGCGGCTTGAATGTACTCAGCACACCTGTATTCGGAAATTAGAGGCGTGCATTTATATTCGTAAATATTGATTCATATGAGCATATCGTGACCTAACCCAAATGCCGATTTGGAATCCAATGGATTCCTAGTCCGTGATATAGACTTGCAAGTCTTCCAACAGGATGAATGAATGCCATATTCTACACTACGTCGAGAAGAAATGGCACAAGCCTATAACAAGGAAAAGTAGCTCCGCAAAAGTGTACTAAGTTCAAAAGGGACAGGCAGTAAAGTGTGCATTGGGGATTGTATCATTCCTAGGAATTTCAGTCCCCTTGAAACAAATGGATAGATGTCCCGTGAATGCGGGTGTTTCAGCAGAAATCAACCGACGGCTATGTATTGCGGGTGTGCCCATATTACAGGAACAATACTTTCCCTTAGTGGGTCTCTGTGTACTGTGAACTGTTAGAAAGTTTAAAGACGTGTGAAATATTCAACTGAAAATGGACACACTTCCCTCCGTTGCTACAGTGCATACAGATCTGAACAAAAGGAAAGAGGGAAGAACAAAGGCCCATGGGACGCTAGTGGGTAGAATCACATTTACCTTAGGAACCTCTCGTCGGATGCAGCCCCTCCCCCAACACTGACAAGATGCAGCAGCCATTGGGGATGGCAGTTAGCGGTTAGATTCCAGGTGGAATGTTGGTGTGTACCGCGAGGCTTGTTGTGGCTGGTGGATCCTAGGTAACCGGGCAGAGTTCTGTGGGTGGATCAGTGCGATGGAGGGGCTGCCGCCCTCTGTGGAGCTTGGCTTAGGTCTTTGGTCCGGGAAGCTGTGTCAGTTCGAGATACTGCTGCTGCCCAAAGACCTGAGTTCACGGGTCAGTTTCCAGAACCTGAAAGGGCAGACAGTGGAAGATCTGCCTGTCTTCAGCTTACTGGAGAGGCTCCGAGGTCCTTTCAGACTTGCCCAGTCCTGTTGAAGTCGACTTTATGGGAGACACGAAGAGAAGCTGGCCGAAAATATGGCTGCATGGATTGAGGAGAGATGCGAACACATTGATGAGAGATGTTCTGCTACAATAGAGAATACTGGCCTGGAGACAGCTGTAGAGGATAGCAGGCTCGAAAGGCATTCATGAGACATATTGAACCTCGCTGATACTAGCAGAAACATACGGAGGGCCACCGTGGACTGGAGGAAGTTCCTCAATTCTCTGCTTCAAGAACGGGTCCAAGATCTCTGACGTCTAAAGAGAAGAGATGGCAGAGATGATAAAAACGCTCATGTTCTTGAAAGAGGTCAGATAATCCACACGACCCAAGGGGCAATTCCAAGCCATTCAGATCAAAGTGCACCAAGCCCAGGTAAGCCTTTTCCCAGCTTTGGGCCTAGCTATCAAGCACTTGCTCTTCCCTCCCCTCCACTCAGGCATCCATTTTGAGGGATCAATACCTGAGCTGCAATGGAGCCAGTAAGAGAAGAGCAAGCCCCTCCTAGAATCAGAGTTCCTCTAGCTTCATCCTCTGTGAACAACAGGGAACCACATAAAGGTCAAATACTCTCGTATGAAATAGATAGGAATTGAATACTTAGCTCCCACAAAGAAACGATGGCCTTCCGCTAGATTCAGCAAATGCTGGGTTCATGTCTTCTCTGGGGTGAATGGAGTGTGGTAAGTGAGGGGAATCTTTGACTGAACTTGAATCTGTATTAGGCCTCCGTTTTTCAAGACAGTCTAGGTAAATATTAGAAGTCAGATAGTGAACTGAACTGTAAAAGTCGCCAATGACATGAAAGACACAGCTTATGTGGACCGTCTTTCAATTGAGTCAAGCCCCCGGGGGCAATCGATCATGGGGGTGCAGACTTGGTTGCATTCAAGTGCTTTACCCAACATGATGGGATGATTAAGCGTTCTCATCACTGATAGAAGAACACCTGGTTCTCAGTAGCCTAGCATAGCTGCAGCAGGCTTCTCATAGCTATAATGCCACTAGGTTCTTTGGATTCAAAGCTAAATGTATATATTTAGTTCGTTTCCTCTTGTATTTTCCTTGAGAGGGATGTTACACCTTGAAATGCCAACATTGACCAGTAGGTGTCATCGGGAATAAAGGGCACCACATGCACAAGTGAATCCAAGCTTGGGGGTTATTTCATGTTTCCATTAGTTATTTCATGGTTCCTGTTGGTTTCGGAGGCTTCAACAGTAAAGAGTTGACATGAGCCCTTTAACAGTTCGGACTGCTAGTTTGCATTCTATCTGTCTATGTTTTCCTTAGAGCTGACAAAATGTTACAGAAATTGACAAGTCTGGCTTCTAGGTCGATTTAGTATGTTTCAGAAACTAACTTCATTTTCGTATAACTCCCAACACATTTATATAAATTCTATTAAATTTTTAAGAGTGCAAATGAGATATCAACACAATGTCAAAACTGGAGTCTTTGGACAATCCCTCCCACCACGGATGTATAGAAACAAAGAGATAAAAAATAATCACATTTCTGTGAAATGTATCTGGAAAGTGTTGATTCATCGATGCCCAGTGGACAGAGAAGCAGTGCAACCTGCGCTCACTCGCTCCCATGAACACAGCAATGGAAACATCCACTCACCCAGCCCTTGGCACAGGACACTTGCCGAAGAGAGGTCTGTTACTTCCAAAGACAGGATGAGGCCTCAGAACACCTGGAAGCAGGAGAAGGAAAAGCAGGGAATGGATACCAGTGCATGGTCTGAGCCCTGTTGATGGAGCAGTAAAGGTGAAACTCTCTTTAACTTGGACGCACACTCTCAAGCGGACAGGAGACATGGGACTGAAGGTGATGCGCTGAGTGTTAGAAGAGTGCACAGCAGATGCTTGGCTGACAGAACTCAAAGAATCCAGTGCAAAATATCCCCACAGTTGATTCTGAGACCAAGCTCCGAGCTGCCAAATTTGAGGAAGCAGAGGCAGCGTTCAGGGAGGGATAGGGCTACGGATGATGGCACACGCTGAGTCTCAGGGATCTGGAGTGCGTTGTGGGATGTGGTGGGTCCTATCAAGAGAGCAAACCGACCTGGGACCCCAATGAGCAAGCAACCACCCTGGCGCGCGCAGTTGAAATTATCGATATGTCCCATGGCCACACCCAGTGCATCTGCAGGACCAGAGACCAATTTGGCATTTTGCCAATAGAGCATGTGTGGGGCTGAATCAGAGATATTGTGCATCGGGTCTGAGGGATCCACGGGGCCTTGGGTTTGAATTCAGAATGAAAAGCCTTAGGATCTGCTACATTCATAACCTGGGGTGTGATTATGGTTTGATTTGAGGCACAGGATATGCAAAAGCTCTGTGGTTGCCTTCATGCACCCGTGCCACAAGGATGAGAGGACAAGGAAGTGTGGTCCAAGACCACAGCGTGAGAAGAGGAAGGATTTCCTTCAGTTTATCTCTCAAAATCGGATGCTACATCTTGGATGGCACCGGCACGGTTCGGCAGCGAGGACACCAAGTTCGGGCTGCGGGATCATTCCAGCAGGCCCTGATGTGTGACATCCATAGATATGCTTCCACTGGTGTTTCTGTAGAGAGAGAAGCTCTTGGAAGAACTGGTTTCAGTGGGACATTCCTGTGGCACTACAAAGCACAAGCGCACTCACACTCTGCTCTTCTGGAAACACTCCAAAATAACATAGAGTAGAATGCAGAGCTGAGAACCTTTAGAAGCTCCATTTCCACCAGAGGAAGTGTCCTGTGCTCTTTCAGATATCTGAGATAAGCGTAATCAAAATGAGGTTATCCTTATCAAAATAGTATGGGGTGTTCATCACAACAAAGGCAACACCAGCAATTGGAGATAGACCAGACAACACACACAGGAACAGGACATGGCATCAATGTCTAGGAAAATTTGTCCTCACAGAAATCCCATGCAATTGTGTAGAGCCAAGAGTCTAAACTTTTCACTTAACAAAGCCCTAGAAGTCTACATTAGATACCTGAAATTACCTGACCAGTAGAGATGAAGAAATACAGTAAAAGGAAAAGGAAGTACCATTTTCAGTTCCAAAGAGATTGAAGGCCCTAAAGATAAGCTTTCAGACAATTAGACTGCAAAACCCCCTCCAGAGCAAGTATTGAATATGGAGGTGAGGGAAACACTGAAGAACAACAGTGTCTCAGAATCACAAAAGGCAGAATACCAGAAAAGGGGAAGAGAAAGCCTACAGACGAGCCAAATAATATCAGAAAACTCAGTGGATGAGAAAATATCAGGGCTAACATTCCGTCCTAAGCAGACTAGATTTTGCAGAGGGACGCGTGAATGACTTTGAAGACAGGGGAACAGAAATCCCTCGGTCAGAAGCACACATAGGAAAGCAAGTGCAAACCAATGAAAACATTGCTGTTGAATCCTGGTTGAAGACAAGGCATGAAAGACTAAAATTCGAAAGAGTCCCAGATGGAAAAGCAAGAGATAAAGAAACAAACAATGTTTGAAAAGTTATGTGTAGAAAAATCAGACTGAAACTTGCTGAAAGCCAAGATAGAATCATCTAGGCGAATTCAGGAAGTACACAGCGTCCAAAAGAGGTGGAATCCCAATAGACTTAGCAGCAGCTGTATGATCCAAATCAACAAAGTTCATGAGCATCCCAGTGATTTAAAATGCGCCTGGAGGAAAGCAACATAGTCACAAGAGAACCTCCAGAGGGGTTTCAGCTGCTATCTCAGCAGCAATATTGCAGGACAGGGAGGAGTGCCAGGACATAGACCATAGCTTGAATGGCAAAATGCTGCCATCTAGGGTAGCCTATGCCACATGACCACCATTTCTAATAACAGCAGAGCTAGAGAATGCCACAGACCTGCAAATCTTAAAAGAATTCAGCAGTTCAAAACTTATCCTAAAAGAAAGGTTGAGAATTCTCCCCTGAAGGGATAAGCAGCAAGATGAAATGGAAAGAAGGAAACCCTTATTGGAAATGCAAGAAGAGCATGAGTGGAAAAGAAGAAACAAGAAGAAGGCAAGGAGGACATCAAAACCCTAAAGATGGGAGAGGGAAGCAGGAAATCATAGGGGATTGGAAGCACTATCTTAAGGGAGTCAGCTTATATGACTCTCTGTTGGAAGCAAACGGAGAGATGCATGGCCTGACGTGTTTGCAAAACAAACGAGAAGCAGACCAAGAAAGAATCAAACAAACAAACAACACAAAAAGGGTAGGGTAACATGAATATTCAAAAGTAATTACTCAAGGTGATGTCAAGGATCATTCAGTACGCATCGACCCAGTATCGCGGCTTGAATGTACTCAGCACACCTGTATTCGGAAATCAGAGGCGTGCATTTATATTCGTAAATATTGATTCATATGAGCATATCGTGACCTAACCCAAATGCCGATTTGGAATCCAATGGATTCCTAGTCCGTGATATAGACTTGCAAGTCTTCCAACAGGATGAATGAATGCCATATTCTACACTACGTCGAGAAGAAATGGCACAAGCCTATAACAAGGAAAAGTAGCTCCGCAAAAGTGTACTAAGTTCAAAAGGGACAGGCAGTAAAGTGTGCATTGGGGATTGTATCATTCCTAGGAATTTCAGTCCCCTTGAAACAAATGGATAGATGTCCCGTGAATGCGGGTGTTTCAGCAGAAATCAACCGACGGCTATGTATTGCGGGTGTGCCCATATTACAGGAACAATACTTTCCCTTAGTGGGTCTCTGTGTACTGTGAACTGTTAGAAAGTTTAAAGACGTGTGAAATATTCAACTGAAAATGGACAAACTTCCCTCCGTTGCTACAGTGCATACAGATCTGAACAAAAGGAAAGAGGGAAGAACAAAGGCCCATGGGACCCTAGTGGGTAGAATCACATTTACCTTAGGAACCTCTCGTCGGATGCAGCCCCTCCCCCAACACTGACAAGATGCAGCAGCCATTGGGGATGGCAGTTAGCGGTTAGATTCCAGGTGGAATGTTGGTGTGTACCGCGAGGCTTGTTGTGGCTGGTGGATCCTAGGTAACCGGGCAGAGTTCTGTGGGTGGATCAGTGTGATGGAGGGGCTGCCGCCCTCTGTGGAGCTTGGCTTAGGTCTTTGGTCCGGGAAGCTGTGTCAGTTCGAGATACTGCTGCTGCCCAAAGACCTGAGTTCACGGGTCAGTTTCCAGAACCTGAAAGGGCAGACAGTGGAAGATCTGCCTGTCTTCAGCTTACTGGAGAGGCTCCGAGGTCCTTTCAGACTTGCCCAGTCCTGTTGAAGTCGACTTTATGGGAGACACGAAGAGAAGCTGGCCGAAAATATGGCTGCATGGATTGAGGAGAGATGCGAACACATTGATGAGAGATGTTCTGCTACAATAGAGAATACTGGCCTGGAGACAGCTGTAGAGGATAGCAGGCTCGAAAGGCATTCATGAGACATATTGAACCTCGCTGATACTAGCAGAAACATACGGAGGGCCACCGTGGACTGGAGGAAGTTCCTCAATTCTCTGCTCCAAGAACGGGTCCAAGATCTCTGACGTCTAAAGAGAAGAGATGGCAGAGATGATAAAAACGCTCATGTTCTTGAAAGAGGTCAGATAATCCACACGACCCAAGGGGCAATTCCAAGCCATTCAGATCAAAGTGCACCAAGCCCAGGTAAGCCTTTTCCCAGCTTTGGGCCTAGCTATCAAGCACTTGCTCTTCCCTCCCCTCCACTCAGGCATCCATTTTGAGGGATCAGTACCTGAGCTGCAATGGAGCCAGTAAGAGAAGAGCAAGCCCCTCCTAGAATCAGAGTTCCTCTAGCTTCATCCTCTGTGAACAACAGGGAACCCCATAAAGGTCAAATACTCTCGTATGAAATAGATAGGAATTGAATACTTAGCTCCCACAAAGAAACGATGGCCTTCCGCTAGATTCAGCAAATGCTGGGTTCATGTCTTCTCTGGGGTGAATGGAGTGTGGTAAGTGAGGGGAATCTTTGACTGAACTTGAATCTGTATTAGGCCTCCGTTTTTCAAGACAGTCTAGGTAAATATTAGAAGTCAGATAGTGAACGGAACTGTAAAAGTCGCCAATGACATGAAAGACACAGCTTATGTGGACCGTCTTTCAATTGAGTCAAGCCCCCGGGGGCAATCGATCATGGGGGTGCAGACTTGGTTGCATTCAAGTGCTTTACCCAACATGATGGGATGATTAAGAGTTCTCATCACTGATAGAAGAACACCTGGTTCTCAGTAGCCTAGCATAGCTGCAGCAGGCTTCTCATAGCTATAATGCCACTAGGTTCTTTGGATTCAAAGCTAAATGTATATATTTAGTTCGTTTCCTCTTGTATTTTCCTTGAGAGGGATGTTACACCTTGAAATGCCAACATTGACCAGTAGGTGTCATCGGGAATAAAGGGCACCACATGCACAAGTGAATCCAAGCTTGGGGGTTATTTCATGTTTCCATTAGT
Organism: Vicugna pacos; assembly: GCF_048564905.1. Taxonomy (NCBI): domain Eukaryota; kingdom Metazoa; phylum Chordata; class Mammalia; order Artiodactyla; family Camelidae; genus Vicugna; species Vicugna pacos. The sequence goes on from NW_027328740.1 coordinate 7,315,897, forward strand.
TATTTCATGGTTCCTGTTGGTTTCGGAGGCTTCAACAGTAAAGAGTTGACATGAGCCCTTTAACAGTTCGGACTGCTAGTTTGCATTCTATCTGTCTATGTTTTCCTTAGAGCTGACAAAATGTTACAGAAATTGACAAGTCTGGCTTCTAGGTCGATTTAGTATGTTTCAGAAACTAACTTCATTTTCGTATAACTCCCAAAACATTTATATAAATTCTATTAAATTTTTAAGAGTGCAAATGAGATATCAACACAATGTCAAAACTGGAGTCTTTGGACAATCCCTCCCACCACGGCTGTATAGAAACAAAGAGATAAAAAATAATCACATTTCTGTGAAATGTATCTGGAAAGTGTTGATTCATCGATGCCCAGTGGACAGAGAAGCAGTGCAACCTGCGCTCACTCGCTCCCATGAACACAGCAATGGAAACATCCACTCACCCAGCCCTTGGCACAGGACACTTGCCGAAGAGAGGTCTGTTACTTCCAAAGACAGGATGAGGCCTCAGAACACCTGGAAGCAGGAGAAGGAAAAGCAGGGAATGGATACCAGTGCATGGTCTGAGCCCTGTTGATGGAGCAGTAAAGGTGAAACTCTCTTTAACTTGGACGCACACTCTCAAGCGGACAGGAGACATGGGACTGAAGGTGATGCGCTAAGTGTTAGAAGAGTGCACAGCAGATGCTTGGCTGACAGAACTCAAAGAATCCAGTGCAAAATATCCCCACAGTTGATTCTGAGACCAAGCTCCGAGCTGCCAAATTTGAGGAAGCAGAGGCAGCGTTCAGGGAGGGATAGGGCTACGGATGATGGCACACGCTGAGTCTCAGGGATCTGGAGTGCGTTGTGGGATGTGGTGGGTCCTATCAAGAGAGCAAACCGACCTGTGACCCCCAATGAGCAAGCAACCACCCTGGCGCGCGCAGTTGAAATTATCGATCTGTCCCATGGCCACACCCAGTGCATCTGCAGGACCAGAGACCAATTTGGCATTTTGCCAATAGAGCATGTGTGGGGCTGAATCAGAGATATTGTGCATCGGGTCTGAGGGATCCAGGGGGCCTTGGGTTTGAATTCAGAATGAAAAGCCTTAGGATCTGCTACATTCATAACCTGGGCTGTGATTATGGTTTGGTTTGAGGCACAGGATATGCAACAGCTCTGTGGTTGCCTTCGTGCACCCGTGCCACAAGGATGAGAGGACAAGGAAGTGTGGTCCAAGACCACAGCGTGAGAAGAGGAAGGATTTCCTTCAGTTTATCTCTCAAAATCGGATGCTACATCTTGGATGGCACCGGCAAGGTTCGGCAGCGAGGACACCTAGTTCGGGCTGCGGGATCATTCCAGCAGGCCCTGATGTGTGACATCCATAGATATGCTTCCACTGGTGTTTCTGTAGACAGAGAAGCTCTTGGAAGAACTGGTTTCAGTGGGATATTCCCGTGGCACTACAAAGCACAAGCGCACTCACACTCTGCTCTTCTGGAAACACTCCAAAATAACATAGAGTAGAATGCAGAGCTGAGAACCTTTAGAAGCTCCATTTCCACCAGAGGAAGTGTCCTGTGCTCTTTCAGATTTGTGAGATGAGCGTAATCAAAATGAGTTTATCTTAATCGAAATAGTATGGGGGTTTCATCACAACAAAGGCAACACCAGCAATTGGAGATAGACCAGACAAAACACACAGGAAAAGGACATGGCATCAATGTCTAGGAAAATTTGTCCTCACAGAAATCCCATGCAGTTGTGTAGAGCCAAGAGTCTAAAGTTTTCACTTAACCAAGCCCTAGAAGTCTACATTAGATACCTGAAATTACCTGACCAGTAGAGATGAAGAAATACAGTAAAAGGAAAATGAAGTACCATTTTCAGTTCCAAAGATATTGAAGGCCCTAAAGATAAGCTTTCAGACAATTAGACTGCAAAACCCCCTCCAGAGCAAGTATTGAATATGGAGGTGAGGGAAACACTGAAGAACAACAGTGTCTCAGAATCACAAAAGGCAGAATACCAGAAAAGGGGAAGAGAAAGCCTAAAGACGAGCCAAATAATATCAGAAAACTCAGTGGATGAGAAAATATCAGGGCTAACATTCCGTCCTAAGCAGACTAGATTTTGCAGAGGGACGTGTGAATGACTTTGAAGACAGGGGAACAGAAATCCCTCGGTCAGAAGCACACATAGGAAAGCAAGTGCAAACCAATGAAAACATTGCTGTTGAATCCTGGTTGAAGACAAGGCATGAAAGACTAAAATTCGAAAGAGTCCCAGATGGAAAAGCAAGAGATAAAGAAACAAACAATGTTTGAAAAGTTATGTGTAGAAAAATCAGACTGAAACTTGCTGAAAGCCAAGATAGAATCATCTAGGCGAATTCAGGAAGTACACAGCGTCCAAAAGAGGTGGAATCCCAATAGACTTAGCAGCAGCTGTATGATCCAAATCAACAAAGTTCATGAGCATCCCAGTGATTTAAAATGCGCCTGGAGGAAAGCAACATAGTCACAAGAGAACCTCCAGAGGGGTTTCAGCTGCTATCTCAGCAGCAATATTGCAGGACAGGGAAGAGTGCCAGGACATAGACCATAGCTTGAATGGCAAAATGCTGCCATCTAGGGTAGCCTATGCCACATGACCACCATTTCTAATAACAGCAGAGCTAGAGAATGCCACAGACCTGCAAATCTTAAAAGAATTCAGCAGTTCGAAACGTATCCTAAAAGAAAGGTTGAGAATTCTCCCCTGAAGGGATAAGCAGCAAGACGAAATGGAAAGAAGGAAACCCTTATTGGAAATGCAAGAAGAGCATGAGTGGAAAAGAAGAAACAAGAAGAAGGCAAGGAGGACATCAAAACCCTAAAGATGGGAGAGGGAAGCAGGAAATCATAGGGGATTGGAAGCACTCTCTTAAGGGAGTCAGCTTATATGACTCTCTGTTGGAAGCAAACGGAGAGATTCATGGCCTGACGTGTTTGCAAAACAAACGAGAAGCAGACCAAGAAAGAATCAAACAAACAAACAACACAAAAAGGGTAGGGTAACATGAATATTCAAAAGAAATTACTCAAGGTGATGTCAAGGATCATTCAGTACGCATCGACCCAGTATCGCGGCTTGAATGTACTCAGCACACCTGTATTCGGAAATCAGAGGCGTGCATTTATATTCGTAAATATTGATTCATAGGAGCATATCGTGACCTAACCCAAATGCCGATTTGGAATCCAATGGATTCCTAGTCCGTGATATAGACTTGCAAGTCTTCCAACAGGATGAATGAATGCCATATCCTACACTACGTCGAGAAGAAATGGCACAAGCCTATAACAAGGAAAAGTAGCTCCGCAAAAGTGTACTAAGATCAAAAGAGACAGGCAGTAAAGTGCACATTGGGGATTGTATCAGTCCTAGGAATTTCAGCAGCCTTGAAACAAATGGATAGATGTCCCGTGAATGCGGGTGTTTCAGCAGAAATCAACCGACGGCTATGTATTGCGGGTGTGCCCATATTACAGGAACAATACTTTCCCTTAGTGGGTCTCTGTGTACTGTGAACTGTTAGAAAGTTTAAAGACGTGTGAAACATTCAACTGAAAATGGACACACTTCCCTCTGTTGCTACAGTGCATACAGATCTGAACAAAAGGAAAGAGGGAAGAACAAAGGCCCATGGGACGCTAGTGGGTAGAATCACATTTACCTTAGGAACCTCTCGTCGGATGCAGCCCCTCCCCCAACACTGACAAGATGCAGCAGCCATTGGGGATGGCAGTTAGCGGTTAGATTCCAGGTGGAATGTTGGTGTGTACCGCGAGGCTTGTTGTGGCTGGTGGATCCTAGGTAACCGGGCAGAGTTCTGTGGGTGGATCAGTGCGATGGAGGGGCTGCCGCCCTCTGTGGAGCTTGGCTTAGGTCTTTGGTCCGGGAAGCTGTGTCAGTTCGAGATACTGCTGCTGCCCAAAGACCTGAGTTCACGGGTCAGTTTCCAGAACCTGAAAGGGCAGACAGTGGAAGATCTGCCTGTCTTCAGCTTACTGGAGAGGCTCCGAGGTCCTTTCAGACTTGCCCAGTCCTGTTGAAGTCGACTTTATGGGAGACACGAAGAGAAGCTGGCCGAAAATATGGCTGCATGGATTGAGGAGAGATGCGAACACATTGATGAGAGATGTTCTGCTACAATAGAGAATACTGGCCTGGAGACAGCTGTAGAGGATAGCAGGCTCGAAAGGCATTCATGAGACATATTGAACCTCGCTGATACTAGCAGAAACATACGGAGGGCCACCGTGGACTGGAGGAAGTTCCTCAATTCTCTGCTCCAAGAACGGGTCCAAGATCTCTGACGTCTAAAGAGAAGAGATGGCAGAGATGATAAAAACGCTCATGTTCTTGAAAGAGGTCAGATAATCCACACGACCCAAGGGGCAATTCCAAGCCATTCAGATCAAAGTGCACCAAGCCCAGGTAAGCCTTTTCCCAGCTTTGGGCCTAGCTATCAAGCACTTGCTCTTCCCTCCCCTCCACTCAGGCATCCATTTTGAGGGATCAGTACCTGAGCTGCAATGGAGCCAGTAAGAGAAGAGCAAGCCCCTCCTAGAATCAGAGTTCCTCTAGCTTCATCCTCTGTGAACAACAGGGAACCCCATAAAGGTCAAATACTCTCGTATGAAATAGATAGGAATTGAATACTTAGCTCCCACAAAGAAACGATGGCCTTCCGCTAGATTCAGCAAATGCTGGGTTTATGTCTTCTCTGGGGTGAAGGGAGTGTGGTAAGTGAGGGGAATCTTTGACTGAACTTGAATCTGTATTAGGCCTCCGTTTTTCAAGACAGTCTAGGTAAATATTAGAAGTCAGATAGTGAACGGAACTGTAAAAGTCGCCAATGACATGAAAGACACAGCTTATGTGGACCGTCTTTCAATTGAGTCAAGCCCCCGGGGGCAATCGATCATGGGGGTGCAGACTTGGTTGCATTCAAGTGCTTTACCCAACATGATCGGATGATTAAGCGTTCTCATCACTGATAGAAGAACACCTGGTTCTCAGTAGCCTAGCATAGCTGCAGCAGGCTTCTCATAGCTATAATGCCACTAGGTTCTTTGGATTCAAAGCTAAATGTATATATTTAGTTCGTTTCCTCTTGTATTTTCCTTGAGAGGGATGTTACACCTTGAAATGCCAACATTGACCAGTAGGAGTCATCGGGAGTAAAGGGCACCACATGCACAAGTGAATCCAAGCTTGGGGGTTATTTCATGTTTCCGTTAGTTATTTCATGGTTCCTGTTGGTTTCGGAGGCTTCAACAGTAAAGAGTTGACATGAGCCCTTTAACAGTTCGGACTGCTAGTTTGCATTCTATCTGTCTATGTTTTCCTTAGAGCTGACAAAATGTTACAGAAATTGACAAGTCTGGCTTCTAGGTCGATTTAGTATGTTTCAGAAACTAACTTCATTTTCGTATAACTCCCAACACATTTATATAAATTCTATTAAATTTTTAAGAGTGCAAATGAGATATCAACACAATGTCAAAACTGGAGTCTTTGGACAATCCCTCCCACCACGGATGTATAGAAACAAAGAGATAAAAAATAATCACATTTCTGTGAAATGTATCTGGAAAGTGTTGATTCATCGATGCCCAGTGGACAGAGAAGCAGTGCAACCTGCTCTCACTCGCTCCCATGAACACAGCAATGGAAACATCCACTCACCCAGCCCTTGGCACAGGACACTTGCCGAAGAGAGGTCTGTTACTTCCAAAGACAGGATGAGGCCTCAGAACACCTGGAAGCAGGAGAAGGAAAAGCAGGGAATGGATACCAGTGCATGGTCTGAGCCCTGTTGATGGAGCAGTAAAGGTGAAACTCTCTTTAACTTGGACGCACACTCTCAAGCGGACAGGAGACATGGGACAGAAGGTGATGCGCTGAGTGTTAGAAGAGTGCACAGCAGATGCTTGGCTGACAGAACTCAAAGAATCCAGTGCAAAATATCCCCACAGTTGATTCTGAGACCAAGCTCCGAGCTGCCAAATTTGAGGAAGCAGAGGCAGCGTTCAGGGAGGGATAGGGCTACGGATGATGGCACACGCTGAGTCTCAGGGATCTGGAGTGCGTTGTGGGATGTGGTGGGTCCTATCAAGAGAGCAAACCGACCTGTGACCCCCAATGAGCAAGCAACCACCCTGGCGCGCGCAGTTGAAATTATCGATCTGTCCCATGGCCACACCCAGTGCATCTGCAGGACCAGAGACCAATTTGGCATTTTGCCAATAGAGCATGTGTGGGGCTGAATCAGAGATATTGTGCATCGGGTCTGAGGGATCCAGGGGGCCTTGGGTTTGAATTCAGAATGAAAAGCCTTAGGATCTGCTACATTCATAACCTGGGCTGTGATTATGGTTTGGTTTGAGGCACAGGATATGCAACAGCTCTGTGGTTGCCTTCGTGCACCCGTGCCACAAGGATGAGAGGACAAGGAAGTGTGGTCCAAGACCACAGCGTGAGAAGAGGAAGGATTTCCTTCAGTTTATCTCTCAAAATCGGATGCTACATCTTGGATGGCACCGGCACGGTTCGGCAGCGAGGACACCAAGTTCGGGCTGCGGGATCATTCCAGCAGGCCCTGATGTGTGACATCCATAGATATGCTTCCACTGGTGTTTCTGTAGACAGAGAAGCTCTTGGAAGAACTGGTTTCAGTGGGATATTCCCGTGGCACTACAAACCACAAGCGCACTCACACTCTGCTCTTCTGGAAACACTCCAAAATAACATAGAGTAGAATGCAGAGCTGAGAACCTTTAGAAGCTCCATTTCCACCAGAGGAAGTGTCCTGTGCTCTTTCAGATTTGTGAGATAAGCGTAATCAAAATGAGTTTATCCTAATCGAAATAGTATGGGGGGTTCATCACAACAAAGGCAACACCAGCAATTGGAGATAGACCAGACAACACACACAGGAACAGGACATGGCATCAATGTCTAGGAAAATTTGTCCTCACAGAAATCCCATGCAGTTGTGTAGAGCCAAGAGTCTAAAGTTTTCACTTAACCAAGCCCTAGAAGTCTACATTAGATACCTGAAATTACCTGACAAGTAGAGATGATGAAATACAGTAAAAGGAAAAGGAAGTACCATTTTCAGTTCCAAAGAGATTGAAGGCCCTAAAGATAAGCTTTCAGACTACTGGACTGCAAAACGCTCTCCAGAGCAAGTATTGAAAATGGAGGTGAGGGAAAAACTGAAGAACAAGAGTGTCTCAGAATCACAAAAGGCAGAATACCAGAAAAGGGGAAGAGAAAGCCTAAAGACGAGCCAAATAATATCAGAAAACTCAGTGGATGAGAAAATATCAGGGCTAACATTCCGTCCTAAGCAGACTAGATATTGCAGAGGGATGCGTGAATGACTTTGAAGACAGGGGAACAGAAATCCCTCGGTCAGAAGCACACATAGGAAAGCAAGTGCAAACCAATGAAAACATTGCTGTTGAATCCTGGTTAAAGACAAGGCATGAAAGACTAAAATTCGAAAGAGTCCCAGATGGAAAAGCAAGAGATAAAGAAACAAACAATGTTTGAAAAGTTATGTGTAGAAAAATCAGACTGAAACTTGCTGAAAGCCAAGATAGAATCATCTAGGCGAATTCAGGAAGTACACAGCGTCCAAAAGAGGTGGAATCCCAATAGACTTAGCAGCAGCTGTATGATCCAAATCAACAAAGTTCATGAGCATCCCAGTGATTTAAAATGCGCCTGGAGGAAAGCAACATAGTCACAAGAGAACCTCCAGAGGGGTTTCAGCTGCTATCTCAGCAGCAATATTGCAGGACAGGGAGGAGTGCCAGGACATAGACCATAGCTTGAATGGCAAAATGCTGCCATCTAGGGTAGCCTATGCCACATGACCACCATTTCTAATAACAGCAGAGCTAGAGAATGCCACAGACCTGCAAATCTTAAAAGAATTCAGCAGTTCGAAACTTATCCTAAAAGAAAGGTTGAGAGTTCTCCCCTGAAGGGATAAGCAGCAAGATGAAATGGAAAGAAGAAAACCCTTATTGGAAATGCAAGAAGAGCATGAGTGGAAAAGAAGAAAGAAGAAGAAGGCAAGGAGGACATCAAAACCCTAAAGATGGGAGAGGGAAGCAGGAAATCATAGGGGATTGGAAGCACTCTCTTAAGGGAGTCAGCTTATATGACTCTCTGTTGGAAGCAAACGGAGAGATGCATGGCCTGACGTGTTTGCAAAACAAACGAGAAGCAGACCAAGAAAGAATCAAACAAACAAACAACACAAAAAGGGTAGGGTAACATGAATATTCAAAAGAAATTACTCAAGGTGATGTCAAGGATCATTCAGTACGCATCGACCCAGTATCGCGGCTTGAATGTACTCAGCACACCTGTATTCGGAAATCAGAGGCGTGCATTTATATTCGTAAATATTGATTCATATGAGCATATCGTGACCTAACCCAAATGCCGATTTGGAATCCAATGGATTCCTAGTCCGTGATATAGACTTGCAAGTCTTCCAACAGGATGAATGAATGCCATATCCTACACTACGTCGAGAAGAAATGGCACAAGCCTATAACAAGGAAAAGTAGCTCCGCAAAAGTGTACTAAGATCAAAAGAGACAGGCAGTAAACTGCACATTGGGGATTGTATCAGTCCTAGGAATTTCAGCCCCCTTGAAACAAATGGATAGATGTCCCGTGAATGCGGGTGTTTCAGCAGAAATCAACCGACGGCTATGTATTGCGGGTGTGCCCATATTACAGGAACAATACTTTCCCTTAGTGGGTCTCTGTGTACTGTGAACTGTTAGAAAGTTTAAAGACGTGTGAAACATTCAACTGAAAATGGACACACTTCCCTCCGTTGCTACAGTGCAAACAGATCTGAACAAAAGGAAAGAGGGAAGAACAAAGGCCCAAGGGACGCTAGTGTGTAGAATCACATTTACCTTAGGAACCTCTCGTCGGATGCAGCCCCTCCCCCAACACTGACAAGATGCAGCAGCCATTGGGGATGGCAGTTAGCGGTTGGATTCCAGGTGGAATGTTGGTGTGTACCGCGAGGCTTGTTGTGGCTGGTGGATCCCAGGTAACCGGGCAGAGTTCTGTGGGTGGATCAGTGCGATGGAGGGGCTGCCGCCCTCTGTGGAGCTTGGCTTAGGTCTTTGGTCCGGGAAGCTGTGTCAGTTCGAGATACTGCTGCTGCCCAAAGACCTGAGTTCACGGGTCAGTTTCCAGAAACTGAAAGGGCAGACAGTGGAAGATCTGCCTGTCTTCAGCTTACTGGAGAGGCTCCGAGGTCCTTTCAGACTTGCCCAGTCCTGTTGAAGTCGACTTTATGGGAGACACGAAGAGAAGCTGGCCGAAAATATGGCTGCACGGATTGAGGAGAGATGCGAACACATTGATGAGAGATGTTCTGCTACAATAGAGAATACTGGCCTGGAGACAGCTGTAGAGGATAGCAGGCTCGAAAGGCATTCATGAGACATATTGAACCTCGCTGATACTAGCAGAAACATACGGAGGGCCACCGTGGACTGGAGGAAGTTCCTCAATCCTCTGCTCCAAGAACGGGTCCAAGATCTCTGACGTCTAAAGAGAAGAGATGGCAGAGATGATAAAAACGCTCATGTTCTTGAAAGAGGTCAGATAATCCACACGACCCAAGGGGCAATTCCAAGCCATTCAGATCAAAGTGCACCAAGCCCAGGTAAGCCTTTTCCCAGGTATGGGCCTAGCTATCAAGCACTTGCTCTTCCCTCCCCTCCACTCAGGCATCCATTTTGAGGGATCAGTACCTGAGCTGCAATGAAGCCATTAAGAGAAGAGCAAGCCCCTCCTAGAATCAGAGTTCCTCTCGCTTCATCCTCTGTGAACAACAGGGAACCCCATAAAGGTCAAATACTCCCGTATGAAATAGATAGGAATTGAATACTTAGCTCCCACAAAGAAACGATGGCCTTCCGCTAGATTCAGCAAATGCTGGGTTTATGTCTTCTCTGGGGTGATGGGAGTGTTGTAAGTCAGGGGAATCTTTGACTGAACTTGAATCTGTATTAGGCCTCCGTTTTTCAAGACAGTCTAGGTACATATTAGAAGTCAGATAGTGAACGGAACTGTAAAAGTCGCCAATGACATGAAAGACACAGCTTATGTGGACCGTCTTTCAATTGAGTCAAGCCCCCGGGGGCAATCGATCATGAGGGTGGAGACTTGGTTGCATTCAAGTGCTTTACCCAACATGATCGGATGATTAAGCGTTCTCATCACTGATAGAAGAACACCTGGTTCTCAGTAGCCTAGCATAGCTGCAGCAGGGTTCTCATAGCTATAATGCCTCTAGGTTCTTTGGATTCAAAGCTAAATATATATATTTAGTTCGTTTCCTCTTGTATTTTCCTTGAGATGGATGTTACACCTTGAAATGCCAACATTGACCAGTAGGTGTCATCGGGAATAAAGGGCACCACATGCACAAGTGAATCCAAGCTTGGGGGTTATTTCATGTTTCCATTAGTTATTTCATGGTTCCTGTTGCTTTCGGAGTCTTCAACAGTAAAGAGTTGACATGACCCCTTTAACAGTTCGGACTGCTAGTTTGCATTCTATCTGTCTATGTTTTCCTTAGAGCTGACAAAATGTTACCGAAATTGACAAGTCTGGCTTCTAGGTCGATTTAGTATGTTTCAGAAACTAACTTCATTTTCGTATAACTCCCAAAACATTTATATAAATTCTATTAAATTTTTAAAGACTGCAAATGAGATATCAACACAATGTCAAAACTGGAGTCTTCGGACAATCCCTCCCACCACGGCTGTATAGAAACAAAGAGATAAAAAATAATCACATTTCTGTGAAATGTATCTGGAAAGTGTTGATTCATCGATGCCCAGTGGACAGAGAAGCAGTGCAACCTGCGCTCACTCGCTCCCATGAACACAGCAATGGAAACATCCACTCACCCAGCCCTTGGCACAGGACACTTGCCGAAGAGAGGTCTGTTACTTCCAAAGACAGGATGAGGCCTCAGAACACCTGGAAGCAGGAGAAGGAAAAGCAGGGAATGGATACCAGTGCATGGTCTGAGCCCTGTTGATGGAGCAGTAAAGGTGAAACTCTCTTTAACTTGGACGCACACTCTCAAGCGGACAGGAGACATGGGACTGAAGGTGATGCGCTGAGTGTTAGAAGAGTGCACAGCAGATGCTTGGCTGACAGAGCTCAAAGAATCCAGTGCAAAATATCCCCACAGTTGATTCTGAGACCAAGCTCCGAGCTGCCAAAATTGAGGTAGCAGAGGCAGCGTTCAGGGAGGGATAGGGCTACGGATGATGGCACACGCTGAGTCTCAGGGATCTGGAGTGCGTTGTGGGATGTGGTGGGTCCTATCAAGAGAGCAAACCGACCTGTGACCCCAATGAGCAAGCAACCACCCTGGCGCACGCAGTTGAAATTATCGATCTGTCCCATGGCCACACCCAGTGCATCTGCAGGACCAGAGACCAATTTGGCATTTTGCCAATAGAGCATGTGTGGGGCTGAATCAGAGATATTGTGCATCGGGTCTGAGGGATCCAGGGGGCCTTGGGTTTGAATTCAGAATGAAAAGCCTTAGGATCTGCTACATTCATAACCTGGGCTGTGATTATGGTTTGGTTTGAGGCACAGGATATGCAACAGCTCTGTGGTTGCCTTCGTGCACCCGTGCCACAAGGATGAGAGGACAAGGATGTGTGGTCCAAGACCACAGTGTGAGAAGAGGAAGGATTTCCTTCAGTTTATCGCTCAAAAGCGGATGCTACATTTTGGAAGGCACCGGCACGGTTCGGCAGCGAGGACACCAAGTTCGGGCTGCGGGATCATTCCAGCAGGCCCTGATGTGTGACATCCATAGATATGCTTCCACTGGTGTTTCTGAAGACAGAGAAGCTCTTGGAAGAACTGGTTTCAGTGGGACATTCCCGTGGCACTACAAAGCACAAGCGCACTCACACTCTGCTCTTCTGGAAACACTACAAAATAACATAGAGTAGAATGCAGAGCTGAGAACCTTTAGAAGCTCCATTTCCACCAGAGGAAGTGTCCTGTGCTCTTTCAGATTTCTGAGATAAGCGTAATCAAAATGATGTTATCCTAATCAAAATAGTATGGGGTGTTCATCACAACAAAGGCAACACCAGCAATTGGAGATAGACCAGACAACACACACAGGAACAGGACATGGCATCAATGTCTAGGAAAATTTGTCCTCACAGAAATCCCATGCAATTGTGTAGAGCCAAGAGTCTAAAGTTTTCACTTAACCAAGCCCTAGAAGTCTACAATATATACCTGAAATTACCTGACCAATAGAGATGAAGAAATACAGTAAAAGGAAAATGAAGTACCATTTTCAGTTCCAAAGAGATTGAAGGCCCTAAAGATAAGCTTTCAGACAATTAGACTGCAAAACGCTCTCCAGAGCAAGTATTGAAAATGGAGGTGAGGGAAACACTGAAGAACAACACTGTCTCAGAATCACAAAATGCAGAATACCAGAAAAGGGGAAGAGAAAGCCTAAAGACGAGCCAAATAATATCAGAAAACTCAGTGGATGAGAAAATATCAGGGCTAACATTCCGTTCTAAGCAGACTAGATTTTGCAGTGGGACGCGTGAATGGCTTGGAAGACAGGGGAACAGAAATCTCTCGGTCATAAGCACACATAGGAAAGCAAGTGCAAACCAATGAAAACATTGCTGTTGAATCCTGGTTGAAGACAAGGCATGAAAGACTAAAATTCGAAAGAGTCCCAGATGGAAAAGCAAGAGATAAAGAAACAAACAATGTTTGAAAAGTGATGTGTAGAAAAATCAGACTGAAACTTGCTGAAAGCCAAGATAGAATCATCTAGGCGAATTCAGGAAGTACACAGCGTCCAAAAGAGGTGGAATCCCAATAGACTTAGCAGCAGCTGTATGATCCAAATCAACAAAGTTCATGAGCATCCCAGTGATTTAAAATGCGCCTGGAGGAAAGCAACATAGTCACAAGAGAACCTCTAGAGGAGTTTCAGCTGCTATTTCAGCAGCAATAATGCAGGACAGGGAGGAGTGCCAGGACATAGACCATAGCTTGAATGGCAAAATGCTGCCATCTAGGGTAGCCTATGCCTCATGACCACCATTTCTAATAACAGCAGAGCTAGAGAATGCCACAGACCTGCAAATCTTAAAAGAATTCAGCAGTTCGAAACGTATCCTAAAAGAAAGGTTGAGAATTCTCCCCTGAAGGGATAAGCAGCAAGATGAAATGGAAAGAAGAAAACCCTTATAGGAAATGCAAGAAGAGCATGAGTGGAAAAGAAGAAACAAGAAGAAAGCAAGGAGGACATCAAAACCTTAAGATGGGAGAGGGAAGCAGGAAATCATAGGGGATTGGAAGCACTATCTTAAGGGAGTCAGCTTATATGACTCTCTGTTGGAAGCAAACGGAGAGATGCATGACCTGACGTGTTTGCAAAACAAACGAGAAGCAGACCAAGAAAGAATCAAACAAACAAACAACACAAAAAGGGTAGGGTAACATGAATATTCAAAAGAAATTACTCAAGGTGATGTCAAGGATCATTCAGTACGCATCGACCCAGTATAGCGGCTTGAATGTATTCAGCACACCTGTATTTGGAAATCAGAGGTGTGCATATATATTCGTAAATATTGATTCATATGAGCATATCGTGACCTAACCCAAATGCCGATTTGGAATCCAATGGATTCCTAGTCCGTGATATAGAATTGCAAGTCTTCCAACAGGATGAATGAATGCCATATTCTACACTACGTCGAGAAGAAATGGCACAAGCCTATAACAAGGAAAATAGCTCCGCAAAAGTGTACTAAGATCAAAAGAGACACGCAGTAAAGTGCACATTGGGGATTGTATCAGTCCTAGGAATTTCAGCCCCCTTGAAACAAATGGATAGATGTCCCGTGAATGCGGGTGTTTCAGCAGAAATCAACCGACGGCTATGTATTGCGGGTGTGCCCATATTACAGGAACAATAGTTTCCCTTAGTGGGTCTCTGTGTACTGTGAACTGTTAGAAAGTTTAAAGATGTGTGAAACATTCAACTGAAAATGGACACACTTCCCTCCGTTGCTACAGTGCATACAGATCTGAAGAAAAGGAAAGAGGGAAGAACAAAGGCCCATGGGACGCTAGTGGGTAGAATCACATTTATCTTAGGAACCTCTCGTCGGATGCAGCCCCTCCCCCAACACTGACAAGATGCAGCAGCCATTGGGGATGACAGTTAGCGGTTGGATTCCAGGTGGAATGTTGGTGTGTACCGCGAGGCTTGTTGTGGCTGGTGGATCCTAGGTAACCGGGCAGAGTTCTGTGGGTGGATCAGTGCGATGGAGGGGCTGCCGCCCTCTGTGGAGCTTGGCTTAGGTCTTTGGTCCGGGAAGCTGTGTCAGTTTGAGATACTGCTGCTGCCCAAAGACCTGAGTTCACGGGTCAGTTTCCAGAACCTGAAAGGGCAGACAGTGGAAGATCTGCCTGTCTTCAGCTTACTGGAGAGGCTCCGAGGTCCTTTCAGACTTGCCCAGTCCTGTTGAAGTCGACTTTATGGGAGACACGAAGAGAAGCTGGCCGAAAATATGGCTGCACGGATTGAGGAGAGATGCGAACACATTGATGAGAGATGTTCTGCTACAATAGAGAATACTGGCCTGGAGACAGCTGTAGAGGATAGCAGGCTCGAAAGGAATTCATAAGACATATTGAACCCGGCTGATACTAGCAGAAACATACGGAGGGCCACCGTGGACTGGAGGAAGTTCCTCAATTCTCTGCTCCAAGAACGGGTCCAAGATCCCTGACGTCTAAAGAGAAGAGATGGCAGAGATGATAAAAACGCTCATGTTCTTGAAAGAGGTCAGATAATCCAAACGACCCAAGGGGCAATTCCAAGCCATTCAGATCAAAGTGCACCAAGCCCAGGTAAGCCTTTTCCCAGGTTTGGGCCTAGCTATCAAGCACATGCTCTTCCATCCCCTTCACTCTGGCATCCATTTTGAGGGATCAGTACCTGAGCTGCAATGGAGCCAGTAAGAGAAGAGCAAGCCCCTCCTAGAATCAGAGTTCCTCTAGCTTCATCCTCTGTGAACCACAGGGAAACCCATAAAGGTCAAATACTCTCGTATGAAATAGATAGGAATTGAATACTTAGCTCCCACAAAGAAACGATGGCCTTCCGCTAGATTCAGCAAATGCTGGGTTTATGTCTTCTCTGGGGTGAAGGGAGTGTGGTAAGTGAGGGGAATCTTTGACTGAACTTGAATCTGTATTAGGCCTCCGTTTTTCAAGACAGTCTAGGTACATATTAGAAGTCAGATAGTGAACTGAACTGTAAAAGTCGCCAATGACATGAAAGACACAGCTTATGTGGACCGCCTTTCAATTGAGTCAAGCCCCCGGGGGCAATCGATCATGGGGGTGCAGACTTGGTTGCATTCAAGTGCTTTACCCAACATGATCGGATGATTAAGCGTTCTCATCACTGATAGAAGAACACCTGGTTCTCAGTAGCCTAGCATAGCTGCAGCAGGGTTCTCATAGCTATAATGCCTCTAGGTTCTTTGGATTCAAAGCTAAATGTATATATTTAGTTCGTTTCCTCTTGTATTTTCCTTGAGAGGGATGTTACACCTTGAAATGCCAACATTGACCAGTAGGAGTCATCGGGAGTAAAGGGCACCACATGCACAAGTGAATCCAAGCTTGGGGGTTATTTCATGTTTCCGTTAGTTATTTCATGGTTCCTGTTGGTTTCGGAGGCTTCAACAGTAAAGAGTTGACATGACCCCTTTAACAGTTCGGACTGCTAGTTTGCATTCTATCTGTCTATGTTTTCCTTAGAGCTGACAAAATGTTACCGAAATTGACAAGTCTGGCTTCTAGGTCGATTTAGTATGTTTCAGAAACTAACTTCATTTTCGTATAACTCCCAAAACATTTATATAAATTCTATTAAATTTTTAAAGACTGCAAATGAGATATCAACACAATGTCAAAACTGGAGTCTTCGGACAATCCCTCCCACCACGGCTGTATAGAAACAAAGAGATAAAAAATAATCACATTTCTGTGAAATGTATCTGGAAAGTGTTGATTCATCGATGCCCAGTGGACAGAGAAGCAGTGCAACCTGCGCTCACTCGCTCCCATGAACCCAGCATTGGAAACATCCACTCACCCAGCCCTTGGCACAGGACACTTGCCGAAGAGAGGTCTGTTACTTCCAAAGACAGGATGAGGCCTCAGAACACCTGGAAGCAGGAGAAGGAAAAGCAGGGAATGGATACCAGTGCATGGTCTGAGCCCTGTTGATGGAGCAGTAAAGGTGAAACTCTCTTTAACTTGGACGCACACTCTCAAGCGGACAGGAGACATGGGACTGAAGGTGATGCGCTGAGTGTTAGAAGAGTGCACAGCAGATGCTTGGCTGACAGAGCTCAAAGAATCCAGTGCAAAATATCCCCACAGTTGATTCTGAGACCAAGCTCCGAGCTGCCAAATTTGAGGTAGCATAGGCAGCGTTCAGGGAGGGATAGGGCTACGGATGATGGCACACGCTGAGTCTCAGGGATCTGGAGTGCGTTGTGGGATGTGGTGGGTCCTATCAAGAGAGCAAACCGACCTGTGACCCCAATGAGCAAGCAACCACCCTGGCGCGTGCAGTTGAAATTATCGATATGTCCCATGGCCACACCCAGTGCATCTGCAGGACCAGAGTCCAATTTGGCATTTTGCCAATAGAGCATGTGTGGGGCTGAATCAGAGATATTGTGCATCGGGTCTGAGGGATCCAGGGGGCCTTGGGTTTGAATTCAGAATGAAAAGCCTTAGGATCTGCTACATTCAAAACCTGGGCTGTGATTATGGTTTGGTTTGAGGCACAGGATGTGCAACAGCTCTGTGGTTGCCTTCGTGCACCCGTGCCACAAGGATGAGAGGACAAGGAAGTGTGGTCCAAGACCACAGCATGAGAAGAGGAAGGATTTCCTTCAGTTTATCGCTCAAATCGGATGCTACATTTTGGATGGCACCGGCATGGTTCGGCAGCGAGGACACCACGTTCGGGCTGCGGGATCATTCCAGCAGGCCCTGATGTGTGACATCCATAGATATGCTTCCACTGGTGTTTCTGTAGACAGAGAAGCTCTTGGAAGAACTGGTTTCAGTGGGACATTCCCGTGGCACTACAAAGCACAAGCGCACTCACACTCTGCTCTTCTGGAAACACTCCAAAATAACATAGAGTAGAATGCAGAGCTGAGAACCTTTAGAAGCTCCATTTCCACCAGAGGAAGTGTCCTGTGCTCTTTCAGATTTGTGAGATAAGCGTAATCAAAATGAGGTTATCCTAATCGAAATAGTATGGGGGGTTCATCACAACAAAGGCAACACCAGCAATTGGAGATAGACCAGACAACACACACAGGAACAGGACATGGCATCAATGTCTAGGAAAATTTGTCCTCACAGAAATCCCACGCAATTCTGTAGAGCCAAGAGTCTAAACTTTTCACTTAACAAAGCCCTAGAAGTCTACATTAGATACCTGAAATTTCCTGACCAGTAGAGATGAAGAAATACAGTAAAAGGAAAAGGAAGTACCATTTTCAGTTCCAAAGAGATTGAAGGCCCTAAAGATAAGCTTTCAGACAATTAGACTGCAAAACGCTCTCCAGAGCAAGTATTGAAAATGGAGGTGAGGGAAACACTGAAGAACAACAGTGTCTCAGAATCACAAAAGGCAGAATACCAGAAAAGGGGAAGAGAAAGCCTAAAGACGAGCCAAATAATATCAGAAAACTCAGTGGATGAGAAAATATCAGGGCTAACATTCCGTCCTAAGCAGACTAGATTTTGCAGAGGGACGCGTGAATGACTTTGAAGACAGGGGAACAGAAATCCCTCGGTCAGAAGCACACATAGGAAAGCAAGTGCAAACCAATGAAAACATTGCTGTTGAATCCTGGTTGAAGACAAGGCATGAAAGACTAAAATTCGAAAGAGTCCCAGATGGAAAAGCAAGAGATAAAGAAACAAACAATGTTTGAAAAGTGATGTGTAGAAAAATCAGACTGAAACTTGCTGAAAGCCAAGATAGAATCATCTAGGCGAATTCAGGAAGTACACAGCGTCCAAAAGAGGTGGAATCCCAATAGACTTAGCAGCAGCTGTATGATCCAAATCAACAAAGTTCATGAGCATCCCAGTGATTTAAAATGCGCCTGGAGGAAAGCAACATAGTCACAAGAGAACCTCCAGAGGGGTTTCAGCTGCTATCTCAGCAGCAATATTGCAGGACAGGGAGGAGTGCCAGGACATAGACCATAGCTTGAATGGCAAAATGCTGCCATCTAGGGTAGCCTATGCCACATGACCACCATTTCTAATAACAGCAGAGCTAGAGAATGCCACAGACCTGCAAATCTTAAAAGAATTCAGCAGTTCGAAACGTATCCTAAAAGAAAGGTTGAGAATTCTCCCCTGAAGGGATAAGCAGCAAGATGAAATGGAAAGAAGAAAACCCTTATAGGAAATGCAAGAAGAGCATGAGTGGAAAAGAAGAAACAAGAAGAAAGCAAGGAGGACATCAAAACCTTAAGATGGGAGAGGGAAGCAGGAAATCATAGGGGATTGGAAGCACTATCTTAAGGGAGTCAGCTTATATGACTCTCTGTTGGAAGCAAACGGAGAGATGCATGACCTGACGTGTTTGCAAAACAAACGAGAAGCAGACCAAGAAAGAATCAAACAAACAAACAACACAAAAAGGGTAGGGTAACATGAATATTCAAAAGAAATTACTCAAGGTGATGTCAAGGATCATTCAGTACGCATCGACCCAGTATAGCGGCTTGAATGTATTCAGCACACCTGTATTTGGAAATCAGAGGCGTGCATATATATTCGTAAATATTGATTCATATGAGCATATCGTGACCTAACCCAAATGCCGATTTGGAATCCAATGGATTCCTAGTCCGTGATATAGAATTGCAAGTCTTCCAACAGGATGAATGAATGCCATATTCTTCACTACGTCGAGAAGAAATGGCACAAGCCTATAACAAGGAAAATAGCTCCGCAAAAGTGTACTAAGATCAAAAGAGACAGGCAGTAAAGTGCACATTGGGGATTGTATCAGTCCTAGGAATTTCAGCCCCCTTGAAACAAATGGATAGATGTCCCGTGAATGCGGGTGTTTCAGCAGAAATCAACCGACGGCTATGTATTGCGGGTGTGCCCATATTACAGGAACAATAGTTTCCCTTAGTGGGTCTCTGTGTACTGTGAACTGTTAGAAAGTTTAAAGATGTGTGAAACATTCAACTGAAAATGGACACACTTCCCTCCGTTGCTACAGTGCATACAGATCTGAAGAAAAGGAAAGAGGGAAGAACAAAGGCCCATGGGACGCTAGTGGGTAGAATCACATTTACCTTAGGAACCTCTCGTCGGATGCAGCCCCTCCCCCAACACTGACAAGATGCAGCAGCCATTGGGGATGACAGTTAGCGGTTGGATTCCAGGTGGAATGTTGGTGTGTACCGCGAGGCTTGTTGTGGCTGGTGGATCCTAGGTAACCGGGCAGAGTTCTGTGGGTGGATCAGTGCGATGGAGGGGCTGCCGCCCTCTGTGGAGCTTGGCTTAGGTCTTTGGTCCGGGAAGCTGTGTCAGTTCGAGATACTGCTGCTGCCCAAAGACCTGAGTTCACGGGTCAGTTTCCAGAACCTGAAAGGGCAGACAGTGGAAGATCTGCCTGTCTTCAGCTTACTGGAGAGGCTCCGAGGTCCTTTCAGACTTGCCCAGTCCTGTTGAAGTCGACTTTATGGGAGACACGAAGAGAAGCTGGCCGAAAATATGGCTGCACGGATTGAGGAGAGATGCGAACACATTGATGAGAGATGTTCTGCTACAATAGAGAATACTGGCCTGGAGACAGCTGTAGAGGATAGCAGGCTCGAAAGGAATTCATAAGACATATTGAACCCGGCTGATACTAGCAGAAACATACGGAGGGCCACCGTGGACTGGAGGAAGTTCCTCAATTCTCTGCTCCAAGAACGGGTCCAAGATCCCTGACGTCTAAAGAGAAGAGATGGCAGAGATGATAAAAACGCTCATGTTCTTGAAAGAGGTCAGATAATCCAAACGACCCAAGGGGCAATTCCAAGCCATTCAGATCAAAGTGCACCAAGCCCAGGTAAGCCTTTTCCCAGGTTTGGGCCTAGCTATCAAGCACATGCTCTTCCATCCCCTTCACTCAGGCATCCATTCTGAGGTATCAGTACCTGAGCTGCAATGGAGCCAGTAAGAGAAGAGCAAGCCCCTCCTAGAATCAGAGTTCCTCTAGCTTCATCCTCTGTGAACCACAGGGAAACCCATAAAGGTCAAATACTCTCGTATGAAATAGATAGGAATTGAATACTTAGCTCCCACAAAGAAACGATGGCCTTCCGCTAGATTCAGCAAATGCTGGGTTTATGTCTTCTCTGGGGTGAAGGGAGTGTGGTAAGTGAGGGGAATCTTTGACTGAACTTGAATCTGTATTAGGCCTCCGTTTTTCAAGACAGTCTAGGTACATATTAGAAGTCAGATAGTGAACTGAACTGTAAAAGTCGCCAATGACATGAAAGACACAGCTTATGTGGACCGCCTTTCAATTGAGTCAAGCCCCCGGGGGCAATCGATCATGGGGGTGCAGACTTGGTTGCATTCAAGTGCTTTACCCAACATGATCGGATGATTAAGCGTTCTCATCACTGATAGAAGAACACCTGGTTCTCAGTAGCCTAGCATAGCTGCAGCAGGGTTCTCATAGCTATAATGCCTCTAGGTTCTTTGGATTCAAAGCTAAATGTATATATTTAGTTCGTTTCCTCTTGTATTTTCCTTGAGAGGGATGTTACACCTTGAAATGCCAACATTGACCAGTAGGAGTCATCGGGAGTAAAGGGCACCACATGCACAAGTGAATCCAAGCTTGGGGGTTATTTCATGTTTCCGTTAGTTATTTCATGGTTCCTGTTGGTTTCGGAGGCTTCAACAGTAAAGAGTTGACATGACCCCTTTAACAGTTCGGACTGCTAGTTTGCATTCTATCTGTCTATGTTTTCCTTAGAGCTGACAAAATGTTACCGAAATTGACAAGTCTGGCTTCTAGGTCGATTTAGTATGTTTCAGAAACTAACTTCATTTTCGTATAACTCCCAAAACATTTATATAAATTCTATTAAATTTTTAAAGACTGCAAATGAGATATCAACACAATGTCAAAACTGGAGTCTTCGGACAATCCCTCCCACCACGGCTGTATAGAAACAAAGAGATAAAAAATAATCACATTTCTGTGAAATGTATCTGGAAAGTGTTGATTCATCGATGCCCAGTGGACAGAGAAGCAGTGCAACCTGCGCTCACTCGCTCCCATGAACCCAGCAATGGAAACATCCACTCACCCAGCCCTTGGCACAGGACACTTGCCGAAGAGAGGTCTGTTACTTCCAAAGACAGGATGAGGCCTCAGAACACCTGGAAGCAGGAGAAGGAAAAGCAGGGAATGGATACCAGTGCATGGTCTGAGCCCTGTTGATGGAGCAGTAAAGGTGAAACTCTCTTTAACTTGGACGCACACTCTCAAGCGGACAGGAGACATGGGACTGAAGGTGATGCGCTGAGTGTTAGAAGAGTGCACAGCAGATGCTTGGCTGACAGAGCTCAAAGAATCCAGTGCAAAATATCCCCACAGTTGATTCTGAGACCAAGCTCCGAGCTGCCAAATTTGAGGTAGCATAGGCAGCGTTCAGGGAGGGATAGGGCTACGGATGATGGCACACGCTGAGTCTCAGGGATCTGGAGTGCGTTGTGGGATGTGGTGGGTCCTATCAAGAGAGCAAACCGACCTGTGACCCCAATGAGCAAGCAACCACCCTGGCGCGTGCAGTTGAAATTATCGATATGTCCCATGGCCACACCCAGTGCATCTGCAGGACCAGAGTCCAATTTGGCATTTTGCCAATAGAGCATGTGTGGGGCTGAATCAGAGATATTGTGCATCGGGTCTGAGGGATCCAGGGGGCCTTGGGTTTGAATTCAGAATGAAAAGCCTTAGGATCTGCTACATTCAAAACCTGGGCTGTGATTATGGTTTGGTTTGAGGCACAGGATGTGCAACAGCTCTGTGGTTGCCTTCGTGCACCCGTGCCACAAGGATGAGAGGACAAGGAAGTGTGGTCCAAGACCACAGCATGAGAAGAGGAAGGATTTCCTTCAGTTTATCGCTCAAATCGGATGCTACATTTTGGATGGCACCGGCATGGTTCGGCAGCGAGGACACCACGTTCGGGCTGCGGGATCATTCCAGCAGGCCCTGATGTGTGACATCCATAGATATGCTTCCACTGGTGTTTCTGAAGACAGAGAAGCTCTTGGAAGAACTGGTTTCAGTGGGACATTCCCGTGGCACTACAAAGCACAAGCGCACTCACACTCTGCTCTTCTGGAAACACTACAAAATAACATAGAGTAGAATGCAGAGCTGAGAACCTTTAGAAGCTCCATTTCCACCAGAGGAAGTGTCCTGTGCTCTTTCAGATTTCTGAGATAAGCGTAATCAAAATGATGTTATCCTAATCAAAATAGTATGGGGTGTTCATCACAACAAAGGCAACACCAGCAATTGGAGATAGACCAGACAACACACACAGGAACAGGACATGGCATCAATGTCTAGGAAAATTTGTCCTCACAGAAATCCCATGCAATTGTGTAGAGCCAAGAGTCTAAAGTTTTCACTTAACCAAGCCCTAGAAGTCTACAATATATACCTGAAATTACCTGACCAATAGAGATGAAGAAATACAGTAAAAGGAAAATGAAGTACCATTTTCAGTTCCAAAGAGATTGAAGGCCCTAAAGATAAGCTTTCAGACAATTAGACTGCAAAACGCTCTCCAGAGCAAGTATTGAAAATGGAGGTGAGGGAAACACTGAAGAACAACACTGTCTCAGAATCACAAAATGCAGAATACCAGAAAAGGGGAAGAGAAAGCCTAAAGACGAGCCAAATAATATCAGAAAACTCAGTGGATGAGAAAATATCAGGGCTAACATTCCGTTCTAAGCAGACTAGATTTTGCAGTGGGACGCGTGAATGGCTTGGAAGACAGGGGAACAGAAATCTCTCGGTCATAAGCACACATAGGAAAGCAAGTGCAAACCAATGAAAACATTGCTGTTGAATCCTGGTTGAAGACAAGGCATGAAAGACTAAAATTCGAAAGAGTCCCAGATGGAAAAGCAAGAGATAAAGAAACAAACAATGTTTGAAAAGTTATGTGTAGAAAAATCAGACTGAAACTTGCTGAAAGCCAAGATAGAATCATCTAGGCGAATTCAGGAAGTACACAGCGTCCAAAAGAGGTGGAATCCCAATAGACTTAGCAGCAGCTGTATGATCCAAATCAACAAAGTTCATGAGCATCCCAGTGATTTAAAATGCGCCTGGAGGAAAGCAACATAGTCACAAGAGAACCTCTAGAGGAGTTTCAGCTGCTATTTCAGCAGCAATATTGCAGGACAGGGAGGAGTGCCAGGACATAGACCATAGCTTGAATGGCAAAATGCTGCCATCTAGGGTAGCCTATGCCTCATGACCACCATTTCTAATAACAGCAGAGCTAGAGAATGCCACAGACCTGCAAATCTTAAAAGAATTCAGCAGTTCGAAACGTATCCTAAAAGAAAGGTTGAGAATTCTCCCCTGAAGGGATAAGCAGCAAGATGAAATGGAAAGAAGAAAACCCTTATAGGAAATGCAAGAAGAGCATGAGTGGAAAAGAAGAAACAAGAAGAAAGCAAGGAGGACATCAAAACCTTAAGATGGGAGAGGGAAGCAGGAAATCATAGGGGATTGGAAGCACTATCTTAAGGGAGTCAGCTTATATGACTCTCTGTTGGAAGCAAACGGAGAGATGCATGACCTGACGTGTTTGCAAAACAAACGAGAAGCAGACCAAGAAAGAATCAAACAAACAAACAACACAAAAAGGGTAGGGTAACATGAATATTCAAAAGAAATTACTCAAGGTGATGTCAAGGATCATTCAGTACGCATCGACCCAGTATAGCGGCTTGAATGTATTCAGCACACCTGTATTTGGAAATCAGAGGCGTGCATATATATTCGTAAATATTGATTCATATGAGCATATCGTGACCTAACCCAAATGCCGATTTGGAATCCAATGGATTCCTAGTCCGTGATATAGAATTGCAAGTCTTCCAACAGGATGAATGAATGCCATATTCTACACTACGTCGAGAAGAAATGGCACAAGCCTATAACAAGGAAAATAGCTCCGCAAAAGTGTACTAAGATCAAAAGAGACAGGCAGTAAAGTGGACATTGGGGATTGTATCAGTCCTAGGAATTTCAGCCCCCTTGAAACAAATGGATAGATGTCCCGTGAATGCGGGTGTTTCAGCAGAAATCAACCGACGGCTATGTATTGCAAGTGTGCCCATATTACAGGAACAATAGTTTCCCTTAGTGGGTCTCTGTGTACTGTGAACTGTTAGAAAGTTTAAAGATGTGTGAAACATTCAACTGAAAATGGACACACTTCCCTCCGTTGCTACAGTGCATACAGATCTGAAGAAAAGGAAAGAGGGAAGAACAAAGGCCCATGGGACGCTAGTGGGTAGAATCACATTTACCTTAGGAACCTCTCGTCGGATGCAGCCCCTCCCCCAACACTGACAAGATGCAGCAGCCATTGGGGATGACAGTTAGCGGTTGGATTCCAGGTGGAATGTTGGTGTGTACCGCGAGGCTTGTTGTGGCTGGTGGATCCTAGGTAACCGGGCAGAGTTCTGTGGGTGGATCAGTGCGATGGAGGGGCTGCCGCCCTCTGTGGAGCTTGGCTTAGGTCTTTGGTCCGGGAAGCTGTGTCAGTTTGAGATACTGCTGCTGCCCAAAGACCTGAGTTCACGGGTCAGTTTCCAGAACCTGAAAGGGCAGACAGTGGAAGATCTGCCTGTCTTCAGCTTACTGGAGAGGCTCCGAGGTCCTTTCAGACTTGCCCAGTCCTGTTGAAGTCGACTTTATGGGAGACACGAAGAGAAGCTGGCCGAAAATATGGCTGCACGGATTGAGGAGAGATGCGAACACATTGATGAGAGATGTTCTGCTACAATAGAGAATACTGGCCTGGAGACAGCTGTAGAGGATAGCAGGCTCGAAAGGAATTCATAAGACATATTGAACCCGGCTGATACTAGCAGAAACATACGGAGGGCCACCGTGGACTGGAGGAAGTTCCTCAATTCTCTGCTCCAAGAACGGGTCCAAGATCCCTGACGTCTAAAGAGAAGAGATGGCAGAGATGATAAAAACGCTCATGTTCTTGAAAGAGGTCAGATAATCCAAACGACCCAAGGGGCAATTCCAAGCCATTCAGATCAAAGTGCACCAAGCCCAGGTAAGCCTTTTCCCAGGTTTGGGCCTAGCTATCAAGCACATGCTCTTCCATCCCCTTCACTCAGGCATCCATTCTGAGGTATCAGTACCTGAGCTGCAATGGAGCCAGTAAGAGAAGAGCAAGCCCCTCCTAGAATCAGAGTTCCTCTAGCTTCATCCTCTGTGAACCACAGGGAAACCCATAAAGGTCAAATACTCTCGTATGAAATAGATAGGAATTGAATACTTAGCTCCCACAAAGAAACGATGGCCTTCCGCTAGATTCAGCAAATGCTGGGTTTATGTCTTCTCTGGGGTGAAGGGAGTGTGGTAAGTGAGGGGAATCTTTGACTGAACTTGAATCTGTATTAGGCCTCCGTTTTTCAAGACAGTCTAGGTACATATTAGAAGTCAGATAGTGAACTGAACTGTAAAAGTCGCCAATGACATGAAAGACACAGCTTATGTGGACCGCCTTTCAATTGAGTCAAGCCCCCGGGGGCAATCGATCATGGGGGTGCAGACTTGGTTGCATTCAAGTGCTTTACCCAACATGATCGGATGATTAAGCGTTCTCATCACTGATAGAAGAACACCTGGTTCTCAGTAGCCTAGCATAGCTGCAGCAGGGTTCTCATAGCTATAATGCCTCTAGGTTCTTTGGATTCAAAGCTAAATGTATATATTTAGTTCGTTTCCTCTTGTATTTTCCTTGAGAGGGATGTTACACCTTGAAATGCCAACATTGACCAGTAGGAGTCATCGGGAGTAAAGGGCACCACATGCACAAGTGAATCCAAGCTTGGGGGTTATTTCATGTTTCCGTTAGTTATTTCATGGTTCCTGTTGGTTTCGGAGGCTTCAACAGTAAAGAGTTGACATGACCCCTTTAACAGTTCGGACTGCTAGTTTGCATTCTATCTGTCTATGTTTTCCTTAGAGCTGACAAAATGTTACCGAAATTGACAAGTCTGGCTTCTAGGTCGATTTAGTATGTTTCAGAAACTAACTTCATTTTCGTATAACTCCCAAAACATTTATATAAATTCTATTAAATTTTTAAAGACTGCAAATGAGATATCAACACAATGTCAAAACTGGAGTCTTCGGACAATCCCTCCCACCACGGCTGTATAGAAACAAAGAGATAAAAAATAATCACATTTCTGTGAAATGTATCTGGAAAGTGTTGATTCATCGATGCCCAGTGGACAGAGAAGCAGTGCAACCTGCGCTCACTCGCTCCCATGAACCCAGCAATGGAAACATCCACTCACCCAGCCCTTGGCACAGGACACTTGCCGAAGAGAGGTCTGTTACTTCCAAAGACAGGATGAGGCCTCAGAACACCTGGAAGCAGGAGAAGGAAAAGCAGGGAATGGATACCAGTGCATGGTCTGAGCCCTGTTGATGGAGCAGTAAAGGTGAAACTCTCTTTAACTTGGACGCACACTCTCAAGCGGACAGGAGACATGGGACTGAAGGTGATGCGCTGAGTGTTAGAAGAGTGCACAGCAGATGCTTGGCTGACAGAGCTCAAAGAATCCAGTGCAAAATATCCCCACAGTTGATTCTGAGACCAAGCTCCGAGCTGCCAAATTTGAGGTAGCATAGGCAGCGTTCAGGGAGGGATAGGGCTACGGATGATGGCACACGCTGAGTCTCAGGGATCTGGAGTGCGTTGTGGGATGTGGTGGGTCCTATCAAGAGAGCAAACCGACCTGTGACCCCAATGAGCAAGCAACCACCCTGGCGCGTGCAGTTGAAATTATCGATATGTCCCATGGCCACACCCAGTGCATCTGCAGGACCAGAGTCCAATTTGGCATTTTGCCAATAGAGCATGTGTGGGGCTGAATCAGAGATATTGTGCATCGGGTCTGAGGGATCCAGGGGGCCTTGGGTTTGAATTCAGAATGAAAAGCCTTAGGATCTGCTACATTCAAAACCTGGGCTGTGATTATGGTTTGGTTTGAGGCACAGGATGTGCAACAGCTCTGTGGTTGCCTTCGTGCACCCGTGCCACAAGGATGAGAGGACAAGGAAGTGTGGTCCAAGACCACAGCATGAGAAGAGGAAGGATTTCCTTCAGTTTATCGCTCAAATCGGATGCTACATTTTGGATGGCACCGGCATGGTTCGGCAGCGAGGACACCACGTTCGGGCTGCGGGATCATTCCAGCAGGCCCTGATGTGTGACATCCATAGATATGCTTCCACTGGTGTTTCTGTAGACAGAGAAGCTCTTGGAAGAACTGGTTTCAGTGGGACATTCCCGTGGCACTACAAAGCACAAGCGCACTCACACTCTGCTCTTCTGGAAACACTCCAAAATAACATAGAGTAGAATGCAGAGCTGAGAACCTTTAGAAGCTCCATTTCCACCAGAGGAAGTGTCCTGTGCTCTTTCAGATTTGTGAGATAAGCGTAATCAAAATGAGGTTATCCTAATCGAAATAGTATGGGGGGTTCATCACAACAAAGGCAACACCAGCAATTGGAGATAGACCAGACAACACACACAGGAACAGGACATGGCATCAATGTCTAGGAAAATTTGTCCTCACAGAAATCCCACGCAATTGTGTAGAGCCAAGAGTCTAAACTTTTCACTTAACAAAGCCCTAGAAGTCTACATTAGATACCTGAAATTTCCTGACCAGTAGAGATGAAGAAATACAGTAAAAGGAAAAGGAAGTACCATTTTCAGTTCCAAAGAGATTGAAGGCCCTAAAGATAAGCTTTCAGACAATTAGACTGCAAAACGCTCTCCAGAGCAAGTATTGAAAATGGAGGTGAGGGAAACACTGAAGAACAACAGTGTCTCAGAATCACAAAAGGCAGAATACCAGAAAAGGGGAAGAGAAAGCCTAAAGACGAGCCAAATAATATCAGAAAACTCAGTGGATGAGAAAATATCAGGGCTAACATTCCGTCCTAAGCAGACTAGATTTTGCAGAGGGACACGTGAATGACTTTGAAGACAGGGGAACAGAAATCCCTCGGTCAGAAGCACACATAGGAAAGCAAGTGCAAACCAATGAAAACATTGCTGTTGAATCCTGGTTGAAGACAAGGCATGAAAGACTAAAATTCGAAAGAGTCCCAGATGGAAAAGCAAGAGATAAAGAAACAAACAATGTTTGAAAAGTGATGTGTAGAAAAATCAGACTGAAACTTGCTGAAAGCCAAGATAGAATCATCTAGGCGAATTCAGGAAGTACACAGCATCCAAAAGAGGTGGAATCCCAATAGACTTAGCAGCAGCTGTATGATCCAAATCAACAAAGTTCATGAGCATCCCAGTGATTTAAAATGCGCCTGGAGGAAAGCAACATAGTCACAAGAGAACCTCCAGAGGGGTTTCAGCTGCTATCTCAGCAGCAATATTGCAGGACAGGGAAGAGTGCCAGGACATAGACCATAGCTTGAATGGCAAAATGCTGCCATCTAGGGTAGCCTATGCCACATGACCACCATTTCTAATAACAGCAGAGCTAGAGAATGCCACAGACCTGCAAATCTTAAAAGAATTCAGCAGTTCGAAACGTATCCTAAAAGAAAGGTTGAGAATTCTCCCCTGAAGGGATAAGCAGCAAGATGAAATGGAAAGAAGAAAACCCTTATAGGAAATGCAAGAAGAGCATGAGTGGAAAAGAAGAAACAAGAAGAAAGCAAGGAGGACATCAAAACCTTAAGATGGGAGAGGGAAGCAGGAAATCATAGGGGATTGGAAGCACTATCTTAAGGGAGTCAGCTTATATGACTCTCTGTTGGAAGCAAACGGAGAGATGCATGACCTGACGTGTTTGCAAAACAAACGAGAAGCAGACCAAGAAAGAATCAAACAAACAAACAACACAAAAAGGGTAGGGTAACATGAATATTCAAAAGAAATTACTCAAGGTGATGTCAAGGATCATTCAGTACGCATCGACCCAGTATAGCGGCTTGAATGTATTCAGCACACCTGTATTTGGAAATCAGAGGCGTGCATATATATTCGTAAATATTGATTCATATGAGCATATTGTGACCTAACCCAAATGCCGATTTGGAATCCAATGGATTCCTAGTCCGTGATATAGAATTGCAAGTCTTCCAACAGGATGAATGAATGCCATATTCTTCACTACGTCGAGAAGAAATGGCACAAGCCTATAACAAGGAAAATAGCTCCGCAAAAGTGTACTAAGATCAAAAGAGACAGGCAGTAAAGTGCACATTGGGGATTGTATCAGTCCTAGGAATTTCAGCCCCCTTGAAACAAATGGATAGATGTCCCGTGAATGCGGGTGTTTCAGCAGAAATCAACCGACGGCTATGTATTGCGGGTGTGCCCATATTACAGGAACAATAGTTTCCCTTAGTGGGTCTCTGTGTACTGTGAACTGTTAGAAAGTTTAAAGATGTGTGAAACATTCAACTGAAAATGGACACACTTCCCTCCGTTGCTACAGTGCATACAGATCTGAAGAAAAGGAAAGAGGGAAGAACAAAGGCCCATGGGACGCTAGTGGTTAGAATCACATTTACCTTAGGAACCTCTCATCGGATGCAGCCCCTCCCCCAACACTGACAAGATGCAGCAGCCATTGGGGATGACAGTTAGCGGTTGGATTCCAGGTGGAATGTTGGTGTGTACCGCGAGGCTTGTTGTGGCTGGTGGATCCTAGGTAACCGGGCAGAGTTCTGTGGGTGGATCAGTGCGATGGAGGGGCTGCCGCCCTCTGTGGAGCTTGGCTTAGGTCTTTGGTCCGGGAAGCTGTGTCAGTTTGAGATACTGCTGCTGCCCAAAGACCTGAGTTCACGGGTCAGTTTCCAGAACCTGAAAGGGCAGACAGTGGAAGATCTGCCTGTCTTCAGCTTACTGGAGAGGCTCCGAGGTCCTTTCAGACTTGCCCAGTCCTGTTGAAGTCGACTTTATGGGAGACACGAAGAGAAGCTGGCCGAAAATATGGCTGCACGGATTGAGGAGAGATGCGAACACATTGATGAGAGATGTTCTGCTACAATAGAGAATACTGGCCTGGAGACAGCTGTAGAGGATAGCAGGCTCGAAAGGAATTCATAAGACATATTGAACCCGGCTGATACTAGCAGAAACATACGGAGGGCCACCGTGGACTGGAGGAAGTTCCTCAATTCTCTGCTCCAAGAACGGGTCCAAGATCCCTGACGTCTAAAGAGAAGAGATGGCAGAGATGATAAAAACGCTCATGTTCTTGAAAGAGGTCAGATAATCCAAACGACCCAAGGGGCAATTCCAAGCCATTCAGATCAAAGTGCACCAAGCCCAGGTAAGCCTTTTCCCAGGTTTGGTCCTAGCTATCAAGCACATGCTCTTCCATCCCCTTCACTCAGGCATCCATTCTGAGGGATCAGTACCTGAGCTGCAATGGAGCCAGTAAGAGAAGAGCAAGCCCCTCCTAGAATCAGAGTTCCTCTAGCTTCATCCTCTGTGAACCACAGGGAAACCCATAAAGGTCAAATACTCTCGTATGAAATAGGTAGGAATTGAATACTTAGCTCCCACAAAGAAACGATGGCCTTCCGCTAGATTCAGCAAATGCTGGGTTTATGTCTTCTCTGGGGTGAAGGGAGTGTGGTAAGTGAGGGGAATCTTTGACTGAACTTGAATCTGTATTAGGCCTCGGTTTTTCAAGACAGTCTAGGTACATATTAGAAGTCAGATAGTGAACTGAACTGTAAAAGTCGCCAATGACATGAAAGACACAGCTTATGTGGACCGCCTTTCAATTGAGTCAAGCCCCCGGGGGCAATCGATCATGGGGGTGCAGACTTGGTTGCATTCAAGTGCTTTACCCAACATGATCGGATGATTAAGCGTTCTCATCACTGATAGAAGAACACCTGGTTCTCAGTAGCCTAGCATAGCTGCAGCAGGGTTCTCATAGCTATAATGCCTCTAGGTTCTTTGGATTCAAAGCTAAATGTATATATTTAGTTCGTTTCCTCTTGTATTTTCCTTGAGAGGGATGTTACACCTTGAAATGCCAACATTGACCAGTAGGAGTCATCGGGAGTAAAGGGCACCACATGCACAAGTGAATCCAAGCTTGGGGGTTATTTCATGTTTCCGTTAGTTATTTCATGGTTCCTGTTGGTTTCGGAGGCTTCAACAGTAAAGAGTTGACATGACCCCTTTAACAGTTCGGACTGCTAGTTTGCATTCTATCTGTCTATGTTTTCCTTAGAGCTGACAAAATGTTACCGAAATTGACAAGTCTGGCTTCTAGGTCGATTTAGTATGCTTCAGAAACTAACTTCATTTTCGTATAACTCCCAAAACATTTATATAAATTCTATTAAATTTTTAAAGACTGCAAATGAGATATCAACACAATGTCAAAACTGGAGTCTTCGGACAATCCCTCCCACCACGGCTGTATAGAAACAAAGAGATAAAAAATAATCACATTTCTGTGAAATGTATCTGGAAAGTGTTGATTCATCGATGCCCAGTGGACAGAGAAGCAGTGCAACCTGCGCTCACTCGCTCCCATGAACACAGCAATGGAAATATCCACTCACCCAGCCCTTGGCACAGGACACTTGCCGAAGAGAGGTCTGTTACTTCCAAAGACAGGATGAGGCCTCAGAACACCTGGAAGCAGGAGAAGGAAAAGCAGGGAATGGATACCAGTGCATGGTCTGAGCCCTGTTGATGGAGCAGTAAAGGTGAAACTCTCTTTAACTTGGACGCACACTCTCAAGCGGACAGGAGACATGGGACTGAAGGTGATGCGCTGAGTTTTAGAAGAGTGCACAGCAGATGCTTGGCTGACAGAGCTCAAAGAATCCAGTGCAAAATATCCCCACAGTTGATTCTGAGACCAAGCTCCGAGCTGCCAAATTTGAGGTAGCATAGGCAGCGTTCAGGGAGGGATAGGGCTACGGATGATGGCACACGCTGAGTCTCAGGGATCTGGAGTGCGTTGTGGGATGTGGTGGGTCCTATCAAGAGAGCAAACCGACCTGTGACCCCAATGAGCAAGCAACCACCCTGGCGCGCGCAGTTGAAATTATCGATATGTCCCATGGCCACACCCAGTGCATCTGCAGGACCAGAGTCCAATTTGGCATTTTGCCAATAGAGCATGTGTGGGGCTGAATCAGAGATATTGTGCATCGGGTCTGAGGGATCCAGTGGGCCTTGGGTTTGAATTCAGAATGAAAAGCCTTAGGATCTGCTACATTCAAAACCTGGGCTGTGATTATGGTTTGGTTTGAGGCACAGGATGTGCAACAGCTCTGTGGTTGCCTTCGTGCACCCGTGCCACAAGGATGAGAGGACAAGGAAGTGTGGTCCAAGACCACAGCATGAGAAGAGGAAGGATTTCCTTCAGTTTATCGCTCAAATCGGATGCTACATTTTGGATGGCACCGGCATGGTTCGGCAGCGAGGACACCAAGTTCGGGCTGCGGGATCATTCCAGCAGGCCCTGATGTGTGACATCCATAGATATGCTTCCACTGGTGTTTCTGTAGACAGAGAAGCTCTTGGAAGAACTGGTTTCAGTGGGACATTCCCGTGGCACTACAAAGCACAAGCGCACTCACACTCTGCTCTTCTGGAAACACTCCAAAATAACATAGAGTAGAATGCAGAGCTGAGAACCTTTAGAAGCTCCATTTCCACCAGAGGAAGTGTCCTGTGCTCTTTCAGATTTGTGAGATAAGCGTAATCAAAATGAGGTTATCCTAATCGAAATAGTATGGGGGGTTCA
This sequence comes from Vicugna pacos, assembly GCF_048564905.1. Lineage (NCBI taxonomy): Eukaryota > Metazoa > Chordata > Mammalia > Artiodactyla > Camelidae > Vicugna > Vicugna pacos. Next base: position 7,349,215 of record NW_027328740.1, read on the forward strand.
TCACAACAAAGGCAACACCAGCAATTGGAGATAGACCAGACAACACACACAGGAACAGGACATGGCATCAATGTCTAGGAAAATTTGTCCTCACAGAAATCCCACGCAATTGTGTAGAGCCAAGAGTCTAAACTTTTCACTTAACAAAGCCCTAGAAGTCTACATTAGATACCTGAAATTTCCTGACCAGTAGAGATGAAGAAATACAGTAAAAGGAAAAGGAAGTACCATTTTCAGTTCCAAAGAGATTGAAGGCCCTAAAGATAAGCTTTCAGACAATTAGACTGCATAACGCTCTCCAGAGCAAGTATTGAAAATGGAGGTGAGGGAAACACTGAAGAACAACAGTGTCTCAGAATCACAAAAGGCAGAATACCAGAAAAGGGGAAGAGAAAGCCTAAAGACGAGCCAAATAATATCAGAAAACTCAGTGGATGAGAAAATATCAGGGCTAACATTCCGTCCTAAGCAGACTAGATTTTGCAGAGGGACGCGTGAATGACTTTGAAGACAGGGGAACAGAAATCCCTCGGTCAGAAGCACACATAGGAAAGCAAGTGCAAACCAATGAAAACATTGCTGTTGAATCCTGGTTGAAGACAAGGCATGAAAGACTAAAATTCGAAAGAGTCCCAGATGGAAAAGCAAGAGATAAAGAAACAAACAATGTTTGAAAAGTGATGTGTAGAAAAATCAGACTGAAACTTGCTGAAAGCCAAGATAGAATCATCTAGGCGAATTCAGGAAGTACACAGCGTCCAAAAGAGGTGGAATCCCAATAGACTTAGCAGCAGCAGTATGATCCAAATCAACAAAGTTCATGAGCATCCCAGTGATTTAAAATGCGCCTGGAGGAAAGCAACATAGTCACAAGAGAACCTCCAGAGGGGTTTCAGCTGCTATCTCAGCAGCAATATTGCAGGACAGGGAGGAGTGCCAGGACATAGACCATAGCTTGAATGGCAAAATGCTGCCATCTAGGGTAGCCTATGCCACATGACCACCATTTCTAATAACAGCAGAGTTAGAGAATGCCACAGACCTGCAAATCTTAAAAGAATTCAGCAGTTCGAAACGTATCCTAAAAGAAAGGTTGAGAATTCACCCCTGAAGGGATAAGCAGCAAGATGAAATGGAAAGAAGAAAACCCTTATAGGAAATGCAAGAAGAGCATGAGTGGAAAAGAAGAAACAAGAAGAAAGCAAGGAGGACATCAAAACCTTAAGATGGGAGAGGGAAGCAGGAAATCATAGGGGATTGGAAGCACTATCTTAAGGGAGTCAGCTTATATGACTCTCTGTTGGAAGCAAACGGAGAGATGCATGGCCTGACGTGTTTGCAAAACAAACGAGAAGCAGACCAAGAAAGAATCAAACAAACAAACAACACAAAAAGGGTAGGGTAACATGAATATTCAAAAGAAATTACTCAAGGTGATGTCAAGGATCATTCAGTACGCATCGACCCAGTATAGCGGCTTGAATGTATTCAGCACACCTGTATTTGGAAATCAGAGCCGTGCATATATATTCATAAATATTGATTCATATGAGCATATCGTGACCTAACCCAAATGCCGATTTGGAATCCAATGGATTCCTAGTCCGTGATATAGAATTGCAAGTCTTCCAACAGGATGAATGAATGCCATATTCTACACTACGTCGAGAAGAAATGGCACAAGCCTATAACAAGGAAAATAGCTCCGCAAAAGTGTACTAAGATCAAAAGAGACAGGCAGTAAAGTGCACATTGGGTATTGTATCAGTCCTAGGAATTTCAGCCCCCTTGAAACAAATGGATAGATGTCCCGTGAATGCGGGTGTTTCAGCAGAAATCAACCGACGGCTATGTATTGCGGGTGTGCCCATATTACAGGAACAATAGTTTCCCTTAGTGGGTCTCTGTGTACTGTGAACTGTTAGAAAGTTTAAAGATGTGTGAAACATTCAACTGAAAATGGACACACTTCCCTCCGTTGCTACAGTGCATACAGATCTGAAGAAAAGGAAAGAGGGAAGAACAAAGGCCCATGGGACGCTAGTGGGTAGAATCACATTTACCTTAGGAACCTCTCGTCCGATGCAGCCCCTCCCCCAACACTGACAAGATGCAGCAGCCATTGGGGATGACAGTTAGCGGTTGGATTCCAGGTGGAATGTTGGTGTGTACCGCGAGGCTTGTTGTGGCTGGTGGATCCTAGGTAACCGGGCAGAGTTCTGTGGGTGGATCAGTGCGATGGAGGGGCTGCCGCCCTCTGTGGAGCTTGGCTTAGGTCTTTGGTCCGGGAAGCTGTGTCAGTTTGAGATACTGCTGCTGCCCAAAGACCTGAGTTCACGGGTCAGTTTCCAGAACCTGAAAGGGCAGACAGTGGAAGATCTGCCTGTCTTCAGCTTACTGGAGAGGCTCCGAGGTCCTTTAAGACTTGCCCAGTCCTGTTGAAGTCGACTTTATGGGAGACACGAAGAGAAGCTGGCCGAAAATATGGCTGCACGGATTGAGGAGAGATGCGAACACATTGATGAGAGATGTTCTGCTACAATAGAGAATACTGGCCTGGAGACAGCTGTAGAGGATAGCAGGCTCGAAAGGAATTCATAAGACATATTGAACCCGGCTGATACTAGCAGAAACATACGGAGGGCCACCGTGGACTGGAGGAAGTTCCTCAATTCTCTGCTCCAAGAACGGGTCCAAGATCCCTGACGTCTAAAGAGAAGAGATGGCAGAGATGATAAAAACGCTCATGTTCTTGAAAGAGGTCAGATACTCCAAACGACCCAAGGGGCAATTCCAAGCCATTCAGATCAAAGTGCACCAAGCCCAGGTAAGCCTTTTCCCAGGTTTGGGCCTAGCTATCAAGCACATGCTCTTCCATCCCCTTCACTCAGGCATCCATTCTGAGGGATCAGTACCTGAGCTGCAATGGAGCCAGTAAGAGAAGAGCAAGCCCCTCCTAGAATCAGAGTTCCTCTAGCTTCATCCTCTGTGAACCACAGGGAAACCCATAAAGGTCAAATACTCTCGTATGAAATAGATAGGAATTGAATACTTAGCTCCCACAAAGAAACGATGGCCTTCCGCTAGATTCAGCAAATGCTGGGTTTATGTCTTCTCTGGGGTGAAGGGAGTGTGGTAAGTGAGGGGAATCTTTGACTGAACTTGAATCTGTATTAGGCCTCCGTTTTTCAAGACAGTCTAGGTACATATTAGAAGTCAGATAGTGAACTGAACTGTAAAAGTCGCCAATGACATGAAAGACACAGCTTATGTGGACCGCCTTTCAATTGAGTCAAGCCCCCGGGGGCAATCGATCATGGGGGTGCAGACTTGGTTGCATTCAAGTGCTTTACCCAACATGATCGGATGATTAAGAGTTCTCATCACTGATAGAAGAACACCTGGTTCTCAGTAGCCTAGCATAGCTGCAGCAGGGTTCTCATAGCTATAATGCCTCTAGGTTCTTTGGATTCAAAGCTAAATGTATATATTTAGTTCGTTTCCTCTTGTATTTTCCTTGAGAGGGATGTTACACCTTGAAATGCCAACATTGACCAGTAGGAGTCATCGGGAGTAAAGGGCACCACATGCACAAGTGAATCCAAGCTTGGGGGTTATTTCATGTTTCCGTTAGTTATTTCATGGTTCCTGTTGGTTTCGGAGGCTTCAACAGTAAAGAGTTGACATGACCTCTTTAACAGTTCGGACTGCTAGTTTGCATTCTATCTGTCTATGTTTTCCTTAGAGCTGACAAAATGTTACCGAAATTGACAAGTCTGGCTTCTAGGTCGATTTAGTATGTTTCAGAAACTAACTTCATTTTCGTATAACTCCCAAAACATTTATATAAATTCTGTTAAATTTTTAAAGAGTGCAAATGAGATATCAACACAATGTCAAAACTGGAGTCTTCGGACAATCCCTCCCACCACGGCTGTATAGAAACAAAGAGATAAAAAATAATCACATTTCTGTGAAATGTATCTGGAAAGTGTTGATTCATCGATGCCCAGTGGACAGAGAAGCAGTGCAACCTGCGCTCACTCGCTCCCATGAACCCAGCAATGGAAATATCCACTCACCCAGCCCTTGGCACAGGACACTTGCCGAAGAGAGGTCTGTTACTTCCAAAGACAGGATGAGGCCTCAGAACACCTGGAAGCAGGAGAAGGAAAAGCAGGGAATGGATACCAGTGCATGGTCTGAGCCCTGTTGATGGAGCAGTAAAGGTGAAACTCTCTTTAACTTGGACGCACACTCTCAAGCGGACAGGAGACATGGGACTGAAGGTGATGCGCTGAGTGTTAGAAGAGTGCACAGCAGATGCTTGGCTGACAGAGCTCAAAGAATCCAGTGCAAAATATCCCCACAGTTGATTCTGAGACCAAGCTCCGAGCTGCCAAATTTGAGGTAGCAGAGGCAGCGTTCAGGGAGGGATAGGGCTACGGATGATGGCACACGCTGAGTCTCAGGGATCTGGAGTGCGTTGTGGGATGTGGTGGGTCCTATCAAGAGAGGAAACCGACCTGTGACACCAATGAGCAATCAACCACCCTGGCGCGCGCAGTTGAAATTATCGATCTGTCCCATGGCCACACCCAGTGCATCTGCAGGACCAGAGACCAATTTGGCATTTTGCCAATAGAGCATGTGTGGGGCTGAATCAGAGATATTGTGCATCGGGTCTGAGGGATCCAGGGGGCCTTGGGTTTGAATTCAGAATGAAAAGCCTTAGGATCTGCTACATTCAAAACCTGGGCTGTGATTATGGTTTGGTTTGAGGCACAGGATGTGCAACAGCTCTGTGGTTGCCTTCGTGCACCCGTGCCACAAGGATGAGAGGACAAGGAAGTGTGGTCCAAGACCACAGCATGAGAAGAGGAAGGATTTCCTTCAGTTTATCGCTCAAATCGGATGCTACATTTTGGATGGCACCGGCATGGTTCGGCAGCGAGGACACCACGTTCGGGCTGCGGGATCATTCCAGCAGGCCCTGATGTGTGACATCCATAGATATGCTTCCACTGGTGTTTCTGTAGACAGAGAAGCTCTTGGAAGAACTGGTTTCAGTGGGACATTCCCGTGGCACTACAAAGCACAAGCGCACTCACACTCTGCTCTTCTGGAAACACTCCAAAATAACATAGAGTAGAATGCAGAGCTGAGAACCTTTAGAAGCTCCATTTCCACCAGAGGAAGTGTCCTGTGCTCTTTCAGATTTGTGAGATAAGCGTAATCAAAATGAGGTTATCCTAATCGAAAAAGTTTGGGGGGTTCATCACAACAAAGGCAACACCAGCAATTGGAGATAGACCAGACAACACACACAGGAACAGGACATGGCATCAATGTCTAGGAAAATTTGTCCTCACAGAAATCCCACGCAATTGTGTAGAGCCAAGAGTCTAAACTTTTCACTTAACCAAGCCCTAGAAGTCTACATTAGATACCTGAAATTTCCTGACCAGTAGAGATGAAGAAATACAGTAAAAGGAAAAGTAAGTACCATTTTCAGTTCCAAAGAGATTGAAGGCCCTAAAGATAAGCTTTCAGACAATTAGACTGCAAAACGCTCTCCAGAGCAAGTATTGAAAATGGAGGTGAGGGAAACACTGAAGAACAACAGTGTCTCAGAATCACAAAAGGCAGAATACCAGAAAAGGGGAAGAGAAAGCCTAAAGACGAGCCAAATAATATCAGAAAACTCAGTGGATGAGAAAATATCAGGGCTAACATTCCGTCCTAAGCAGACTAGATTTTGCAGAGGGACGCGTGAATGACTTTGAAGACAGGGGAACAGAAATCCCTCGGTCAGAAGCACACATAGGAAAGCAAGTGCAAACCAATGAAAACATTGCTGTTGAATCCTGGTTGAAGACAAGGCATGAAAGACTAAAATTCGAAAGAGTCCCAGATGGAAAAGCAAGAGATAAAGAAACAAACAATGTTTGAAAAGTGATGTGTAGAAAAATCAGACTGAAACTTGCTGAAAGCCAAGATAGAATCATCTAGGCGAATTCAGGAAGTACACAGCGTCCAAAAGAGGTGGAATCCCAATAGACTTAGCAGCAGCTGTATGATCCAAATCAACAAAGTTCATGAGCATCCCAGTGATTTAAAATGCGCCTGGAGGAAAGCAACATAGTCACAAGAGAACCTCCAGAGGGGTTTCAGCTGCTATCTCAGCAGCAATATTGCAGGACAGGGAGGAGTGCCAGGACATAGACCATAGCTTGAATGGCAAAATGCTGCCATCTAGGGTAGCCTATGCCACATGACCACCATTTCTAATAACAGCAGAGCTAGAGAATGCCACAGACCTGCAAATCTTAAAAGAATTCAGCAGTTCAAAACGTATCCTAAAAGAAAGGTTGAGAATTCTCCCCTGAAGGGATAAGCAGCAAGATGAAATGGAAAGAAGAAAACCCTTATTGGAAATGCAAGAAGAGCATGAGTGGAAAAGAAGAAACAAGAAGAAAGCAAGGAGGACATCAAAACCCTAAAGATGGGAGAGGGAAGCAGGAAATCATAGGGGATTGGAAGCACTATCTTAAGGGAGTCAGCTTATATGACTCTCTGTTGGAAGCAAACGGAGAGATGCATGACCTGACGTGTTTGCAAAACAAACGAGAAGCAGACCAAGAAAGAATCAAACAAACAAACAACACAAAAAGGGTAGGGTAACATGAATATTCAAAAGAAATTACTCAAGGTGATGTCAAGGATCATTCAGTACGTATCGACCCAGTATCGCGGCTTGAATGTACTCAGCACACCTGTATTTGGAAATCAGAGGCGTGCATATATATTCGTAAATATTGATTCATATGAGCATATCGTGACCTAACCCAAATGCCGATTTGGAATCCAATGGATTCCTAGTCCGTGATATAGAATTGCAAGTCTTCCAACAGGATGAATGAATGCCATATTCTACACTACGTCAAGAAGAAATGGCACAAGCCTATAACAAGGAAAAGTAGCTCCGCAAATTGAACTAAGATCAAAAGAGACAGGCAGTAAAGTGCACATTGGGGATTGTATCAGTCCTAGGAATTTCAGCAGCCTTGAAACAAATGGATAGATGTCCCGTGAATGCGGGTGTTTCAGCAGAAATCAACCGACGGCTATGTATTGCGGGTGTGCCCATATTACAGGAACAATAGTTTCCCTTAGTGGGTCTCTGTGTACTGTGAACTGTTAGAAAGTTTAAAGATGTGTGAAACATTCAACTGAAAATGGACACACTTCCCTCCATTGCTACAGTGCATACAGATCTGAAGAAAAGGAAAGAGGGAAGAACAAAGGCCCATGGGACGCTAGTGGGTAGAATCACATTTACCTTAGGAACCTCTCGTCGGATGCAGCCCCTCCCCCAACACTGACAAGATGCAGCAGCCATTGGGGATGGCAGTTAGCGGTTGGATTCCAGGTGGAATGTTGGTGTGTACCGCGAGGCTTGTTGTGGCTGGTGGATCCTAGGTAACCGGGCAGAGTTCTGTGGGTGGATCAGTGCGATGGAGGGGCTGCCGCCCTCTGTGGAGCTTGGCTTAGGTCTTTGGTCCGGGAAGCTGTGTCAGTTCGAGATACTGCTGCTGCCCAAAGACCTGAGTTCACGGGTCAGTTTCCAGAACCTGAAAGGGCAGACAGTGGAAGATCTGCCTGTCTTCAGCTTACTGGAGAGGCTCCGAGGTCCTTTCAGACTTGCCCAGTCCTGTTGAAGTCGACTTTATGGGAGACACGAAGAGAAGCTGGCCGAAAATATGGCTGCACGGATTGAGGAGAGATGCGAACACATTGATGAGAGATGTTCTGCTACAATAGAGAATACTGGCCTGGAGACAGCTGTAGAGGATAGCAGGCTCGAAAGGAATTCATAAGACATATTGAACCCGGCTGATACTAGCAGAAACATACGGAGGGCCACCGTGGACTGGAGGAAGTTCCTCAATTCTCTGCTCCAAGAACGGGTCCAAGATCCCTGACGTCTAAAGAGAAGAGATGGCAGAGATGATAAAAACGCTCATGTTCTTGAAAGAGGTCAGATAATCCAAACGACCCAAGGGGCAATTCCAAGCCATTCAGATCAAAGTGCACCAAGCCCAGGTAAGCCTTTTCCCAGGTTTGGGCCTAGCTATCAAGCACATGCTCTTCCATCCCCTTCGCTCAGGCATCCATTTTGAGGGATCAGTACCTGAGCTGCAATGGAGCCAGTAAGAGAAGAGCAAGCCCCTCCTAGAATCAGAGTTCCTCTAGCTTCATCCTCTGTGAACCACAGGGAAACCCATAAAGGTCAAATACTCTCGTATGAAATAGATAGGAATTGAATACTTAGCTCCCACAAAGAAACGATGGCCTTCCGCTAGATTCAGCAAATGCTGGGTTTATGTCTTCTCTGGGGTGAAGGGAGTGTGGTAAGTGAGGGGAATCTTTGACTGAACTTGAATCTGTATTAGGCCTCCGTTTTTCAAGACAGTCTAGGTACATATTAGAAGTCAGATAGTGAACTGAACTGTAAAAGTCGCCAATGACATGAAAGACACAGCTTATGTGGACCGCCTTTCAATTGAGTCAAGCCCCCGGGGGCAATCGATCATGGGGGTGCAGACTTGGTTGCATTCAAGTGCTTTACCCAACATGATCGGATGATTAAGCGTTCTCATCACTGATAGAAGAACACCTGGTTCTCAGTAGCCTAGCATAGCTGCAGCAGGGTTCTCATAGCTATAATGCCTCTAGGTTCTTTGGATTCAAAGCTAAATATATATATTTAGTTCGTTTCCTCTTGTATTTTCCTTGAGAAGGATGTTACACCTTGAAATGCCAACATTGACCAGTAGGAGTCATCGGGAGTAAAGGGCACCACATGCACAAGTGAATCCAAGCTTGGGGGTTATTTCATGTTTCCGTTAGTTATTTCATGGTTCCTGTTGGTTTCGGAGGCTTCAACAGTAAAGAGTTGACATGACCCCTTTAACAGTTCAGACTGATAGTTTGCATTCTATCTGTCTATGTTTTCCTTAGAGCTGACAAAATGTTACCGAAATTGACAAGTCTGGCTTTTAGGTCGATTTAGTATGTTTCAGAAACTAACTTCATTTTCGTATAACTCCCAAAACATTTATATAAATTCTATTAAATTTTTAAAGACTGCAAATGAGATATCAACACAATGTCAAAACTGGAGTCTTCGGACAATCCCTCCCACCACGGCTGTATAGAAACTAAGAGATAAAAAATAATCACATTTCTGTGAAATGTATCTGGAAAGTGTTGATTCATCGATGCCCAGTGGACAGAGAAGCAGTGCAACCTGCGCTCACTCGCTCCCATGAACACAGCAATGGAAATATCCACTCACCCAGCCCTTGGCACAGGACACTTGCCGAAGAGAGGTCTGTTACTTCCAAAGACAGGATGAGGCCTCAGAACACCTGGAAGCAGGAGAAGGAAAAGCAGGGAATGGATACCAGTGCATGGTCTGAGCCCTGTTGATGGAGCAGTAAAGGTGAAACTCTCTTTAACTTGGACGCACACTCTCAAGCGGACAGGAGACATGGGACTGAAGGTGATGCGCTGAGTGTTAGAAGAGTGCACAGCAGATGCTTGGCTGACAGAGCTCAAAGAATCCAGTGCAAAATATCCCCACAGTTGATTCTGAGACCGAGATCCGAGCTGCCAAATTTGAGGTAGCAGAGGCAGCGTTCAGGGAGGGATAGGGCTACGGATGATGGCACACGCTGAGTCTCAGGGATCTGGAGTGCGTTGTGGGATGTGGTGGGTCCTATCAAGAGAGCAAACAGACCTGTGACCCCAATGAGCAAGCAACCACCCTGGCGCACGCAGTTGAAATTATCGAACAGTCCCATGGCCACACACAGTGCATCTGCAGGACCAGAGACCAATTTGGCATTTTGCCAATAGAGCATGTGTGGGGCTGAATCAGAGATATTGTGCATCGGGTCTGAGGGATCCAGGGGGCCTTGGGTTTGAATTCAGAATGAAAAGCCTTAGGATCTGCTACATTCAAAACCTGGGCTGTGATTATGGTTTGGTTTGAGGCACAGGATGTGCAACAGCTCTGTGGTTGCCTTCGTGCAACCGTGCCACAAGGATGAGAGGTCAAGGAAGTGTGGTCCAAGACCACAGCATGAGAAGAGGAAGGATTTCCTTCAGTTTATCGCTCAAAAGCGGATGCTACATTTTGGATGGCACTGGCATGGTTCGGCAGCGAGGACACCACGTTCGGGCTGCGGGATCATTCCAGCAGGCCCTGATGTGTGACATCCATAGATATGCTTCCACTGGTGTTTCTGTAGACAGAGAAGCTCTTGGAAGAACTGGTTTCAGTGGGACATTCCCGTGGCACTACAAAGCACAAGCGCACTCACACTCTGCCCTTCTGGAAACACTCCAAAATAACATAGAGTAGAATGCAGAGCTGAGAACCTTTAGAAGCTCCATTTCCACCAGAGGAAGTGTCCTGTGCTCTTTCAGATTTGTGAGATAAGCGAAATCAAAATGAGGTTATCCTAATCGAAATAGTATGGGGGGTTCATCACAACAAAGGCAACACCAGCAATTGGAGATAGACCAGACAACACACACAGGAACAGGACATGGCATCAATGTCTAGGAAAATTTGTCCTCACAGAAATCCCACGCAATTGTGTAGAGCCAAGAGTCTAAACTTTTCACTTAACCAAGCCCTAGAAGTCTACATTAGATACCTGAAATTTCCTGACCACTAGAGATGAAGAAATACAGTAAAAGGAAAAGGAAGTACCATTTTCAGTTCCAAAGAGATTGAAGGCCCTAAAGATAAGCTTTCAGACAATTAGACTGCAAAACGCTCTCCAGAGCAAGTATTGAAAATGGAGGTGAGGGAAACACTGAAGAACAACAGTGTCTCAGAATCACAAAAGGCAGAATACCAGAAAAGGGGAAGAGAAAGCCTAAAGACGAGCCAAATAATATCAGAAAACTCAGTGGATGAGAAAATATCAGGGCTAACATTCCGTCCTAAGCAGACTAGATTTTGCAGAGGGACGCGTGAATGACTTTGAAGACAGGGGAACAGAAATCCCTCGGTCAGAAGCACACATAGGAAAGCAAGTGCAAACCAATGAAAACATTGCTGTTGAATCCTGGTTGAAGACAAGGCATGAAAGACTAAAATTCGAAAGAGTCCCAGATGGAAAAGCAAGAGATAAAGAAACAAACAATGTTTGAAAAGTGATGTGTAGAAAAATCAGACTGAAACTTGCTGAAAGCCAAGATAGAATCATCTAGGCGAATTCAGGAAGTACACAGCGTCCAAAAGAGGTGGAATCCCAATAGACTTAGCAGCAGCTGTATGATCCAAATCAACAAAGTTCATGAGCATCCCAGTGATTTAAAATGCGCCTGGAGGAAAGCAACATAGTCACAAGAGAACCTCCAGAGGGGTTTCAGCTGCTATCTCAGCAGCAATATTGCAGGACAGGGAGGAGTGCCAGGACATAGACCATAGCTTGAATGGCAAAATGCTGCCATCTAGGGTAGCCTATGCCACATGACCACCATTTCTAATAACAGCAGAGCTAGAGAATGCCACAGACCTGCAAATCTTAAAAGAATTCAGCAGTTCGAAACGTATCCTAAAAGAAAGGTTGAGAATTCTCCCCTGAAGGGATAAGCAGCAAGATGAAATGGAAAGAAGAAAACCCTTATTGGAAATGCAAGAAGAGCATGAGTGGAAAAGAAGAAACAAGAAGAAAGCAAGGAGGACATCAAAACCCTAAAGATGGGAGAGGGAAGCAGGAAATCATAGGGGATTGGAAGCACTATCTTAAGGGAGTCAGCTTATATGACTCTCTGTTGGAAGCAAACGGAGAGATGCATGGCCTGACGTGTTTGCAAAACAAACGAGAAGCAGACCAAGAAAGAATCAAACAAACAAACAACACAAAAAGGGTAGGGTAACATGAATATTCAAAAGAAATTACTCAAGGTGATGTCAAGGATCATTCAGTACGCATCGACCCAGTATCGCGGCTTGAATGTACTCAGCACACCTGTATTTGGAAATCAGAGGCGTGCATATATATTCGTAAATATTGATTCATATGAGCATATCGTGACCTAACCCAAATGCCGATTTGGAATCCAATGGATTCCTAGTCCGTGATATAGACTTGCAAGTCTTCCAACAGGATGAATGAATGCCATATTCTACACTACGTCAAGAAGAAATGGCACAAGCCTATAACAAGGAAAAGTAGCTCCGCAAAAGTGAACTAAGATCAAAAGAGACAGGCAGTAAAGTGCACATTGGGGATTGTATCAGTCCTAGGAATTTCAGCCCCCTTGAAACAAATGGATAGATGTCCCGTGAATGCGGGTGTTTCAGCAGAAATCAACCGACGGCTATGTATTGCGGGTGTGCCCATATTACAGGAACAATAGTTTCCCTTAGTGGGTCTCTGTGTACTGTGAACTGTTAGAAAGTTTAAAGATGTGTGAAACATTCAACTGAAAATGGACACACTTCCCTCCGTTGCTACAGTGCATACAGATCTGAACAAAAGGAAAGAGGGAAGAACAAAGGCCCATGGGACGCTAGTGGGTAGAATCACATTTACCTTAGGAACCTCTCGTCGGATGCAGCCCCTCCCCCAACACTGACAAGATGCAGCAGCCATTGGGGATGGCAGTTAGCGGTTGGATTCCAGGTGGAATGTTGGTGTGTACCGCGAGGCTTGTTGTGGCTGGTGGATCCTAGGTAACCGGGCAGAGTTCTGTGGGTGGATCAGTGCGATGGAGGGGCTGCCGCCCTCTGTGGAGCTTGGCTTAGGTCTTTGGTCCGGGAAGCTGTGTCAGTTCGAGATACTGCTGCTGCCCAAAGACCTGAGTTCACGGGTCAGTTTCCAGAACCTGAAAGGGCAGACAGTGGAAGATCTGCCTGTCTTCAGCTTACTGGAGAGGCTCCGAGGTCCTTTCAGACTTGCCCAGTCCTGTTGAAGTCGACTTTATGGGAGACACGAAGAGAAGCTGGCCGAAAATATGGCTGCACGGATTGAGGAGAGATGCGAACACATTGATGAGAGATGTTCTGCTACAATAGAGAATACTGGCCTGGAGACAGCTGTAGAGGATAGCAGGCTCGAAAGGAATTCATAAGACATATTGAACCCGGCTGATACTAGCAGAAACATACGGAGGGCCACCGTGGACTGGAGGAAGTTCCTCAATTCTCTGCTCCAAGAACGGGTCCAAGATCCCTGACGTCTAAAGAGAAGAGATGGCAGAGATGATAAAAACGCTCATGTTCTTGAAAGAGGTCAGATAATCCAAACGACCCAAGGGGCAATTCCAAGCCATTCAGATCAAAGTGCACCAAGCCCAGGTAAGCCTTTTCCCAGGTTTGGGCCTAGCTATCAAGCACATGCTCTTCCATCCCCTTCGCTCAGGCATCCATTTTGAGGGATCAGTACCTGAGCTGCAATGGAGCCAGTAAGAGAAGAGCAAGCCCCTCCTAGAATCAGAGTTCCTCTAGCTTCATCCTCTGTGAACCACAGGGAAACCCATAAAGGTCAAATACTCTCGTATGAAATAGATAGGAATTGAATACTTAGCTCCCACAAAGAAACGATGGCCTTCCGCTAGATTCAGCAAATGCTGGGTTTATGTCTTCTCTGGGGTGAAGGGAGTGTGGTAAGTGAGGGGAATCTTTGACTGAACTTGAATCTGTATTAGGCCTCCGTTTTTCAAGACAGTCTAGGTACATATTAGAAGTCAGATAGTGAACTGAACTGTAAAAGTCGCCAATGACATGAAAGACACAGCTTATGTGGACCGCCTTTCAATTGAGTCAAGCCCCCGGGGGCAATCGATCATGGGGGTGCAGACTTGGTTGCATTCAAGTGCTTTACCCAACATGATCGGATGATTAAGCGTTCTCATCACTGATAGAAGAACACCTGGTTCTCAGTAGCCTAGCATAGCTGCAGCAGGGTTCTCATAGCTATAATGCCTCTAGGTTCTTTGGATTCAAAGCTAAATATATATATTTAGTTCGTTTCCTCTTGTATTTTCCTTGAGAAGGATGTTACACCTTGAAATGCCAACATTGACCAGTAGGAGTCATCGGGAGTAAAGGGCACCACATGCACAAGTGAATCCAAGCTTGGGGGTTATTTCATGTTTCCGTTAGTTATTTCATGGTTCCTGTTGGTTTCGGAGGCTTCAACAGTAAAGAGTTGACATGAGCCCTTTAACAGTTCAGACTGATAGTTTGCATTCTATCTGTCTATGTTTTCCTTAGAGCTGACAAAATGTTACCGAAATTGACAAGTCTGGCTTTTAGGTCGATTTAGTATGTTTCAGAAACTAACTTCATTTTCGTATAACTCCCAAAACATTTATATAAATTCTATTAAATTTTTAAAGACTGCAAATGAGATATCAACACAATGTCAAAACTGGAGTCTTCGGACAATCCCTCCCACCACGGCTGTATAGAAACTAAGAGATAAAAAATAATCACATTTCTGTGAAATGTATCTGGAAAGTGTTGATTCATCGATGCCCAGTGGACAGAGAAGCAGTGCAACCTGCCCTCACTCGCTCCCATGAACACAGCAATGGAAATATCCACTCACCCAGCCCTTGGCACAGGACACTTGCCGAAGAGAGGTCTGTTACTTCCAAAGACAGGATGAGGCCTCAGAACACCTGGAAGCAGGAGAAGGAAAAGCAGGGAATGGATACCAGTGCATGGTCTGAGCCCTGTTGATGGAGCAGTAAAGGTGAAACTCTCTTTAACTTGGACGCACACTCTCAAGCGGACAGGAGACATGGGACTGAAGGTGATGCGCTGAGTGTTAGAAGAGTGCACAGCAGATGCTTGGCTGACAGAGCTCAAAGAATCCAGTGCAAAATATCCCCACAGTTGATTCTGAGACCGAGATCCGAGCTGCCAAATTTGAGGTAGCAGAGGCAGCGTTCAGGGAGGGATAGGGCTACGGATGATGGCACACGCTGAGTCTCAGGGATCTGGAGTGCGTTGTGGGATGTGGTGGGTCCTATCAAGAGAGCAAACCGACCTGTGACCCCAATGAGCAAGCAACCACCCTGGCGCACGTAGTTGAAATTATCGAACAGTCCCATGGCCACACACAGTGCATCTGCAGGACCAGAGACCAATTTGGCATTTTGCCAATAGAGCATGTGTGGGGCTGAATCAGAGATATTGTGCATCGGGTCTGAGGGATCCAGGGGGCCTTGGGTTTGAATTCAGAATGAAAAGCCTTAGGATCTGCTACATTCAAAACCTGGGCTGTGATTATGGTTTGGTTTGAGGCACAGGATGTGCAACAGCTCTGTGGTTGCCTTCGTGCACCCGTGCCACAAGGATGAGAGGTCAAGGAAGTGTGGTCCAAGACCACAGCATGAGAAGAGGAAGGATTTCCTTCAGTTTATCGCTCAAAAGCGGATGCTACATTTTGGATGGCACTGGCATGGTTCGGCAGCGAGGACACCACGTTCGGGCTGCGGGATCATTCCAGCAGGCCCTGATGTGTGACATCCATAGATATGCTTCCACTGGTGTTTCTGTAGACAGAGAAGCTCTTGGAAGAACTGGTTTCAGTGGGACATTCCCGTGGCACTACAAAGCACAAGCGCACTCACACTCTGCCCTTCTGGAAACACTCCAAAATAACATAGAGTAGAATGCAGAGCTGAGAACCTTTAGAAGCTCCATTTCCACCAGAGGAAGTGTCCTGTGCTCTTTCAGATTTGTGAGATAAGCGTAATCAAAATGAGGTTATCCTAATCGAAATAGTATGGGGGGTTCATCACAACAAAGGCAACACCAGCAATTGGAGATAGACCAGACAACACACACAGGAACAGGACATGGCATCAATGTCTAGGAAAATTTGTCCTCACAGAAATCCCACGCAATTGTGTAGAGCCAAGAGTCTAAACTTTTCACTTAACCAAGCCCTAGAAGTCTACATTAGATACCTGAAATTTCCTGACCAGTAGAGATGAAGAAATACAGTAAAAGGAAAAGGAAGTACCATTTTCAGTTCCAAAGAGATTGAAGGCCCTAAAGATAAGCTTTCAGACAATTAGACTGCAAAACGCTCTCGAGAGCAAGTATTGAAAATGGAGGTGAGGGAAACACTGAAGAACAACAGTGTCTCAGAATCACAAAAGGCAGAATACCAGAAAAGGGGAAGAGAAAGCCTAAAGACGAGCCAAATAATATCAGAAAACTCAGTGGATGAGAAAATATCGGGGCTAACATTCCGTCCAAAGCAGACTAGATTTTGCAGAGGGACGCGTGAATGACTTGGAAGACAGGGGAACAGAAATCCCTCGGTCAGAAGCACACATAGGAAAGCAAGTGCAAACCAATGAAAACATTGCTGTTGAATCCTGGTTGAAGACAAGGCATGAAAGACTAAAATTCGAAAGAGTCCCAGATGGAAAAGCAAGAGATAAAGAAACAAACAATGTTTGAAAAGTTATGTGTAGAAAAATCAGACTGAAACTTGCTGAAAGCCAAGATAGAATCATCTAGGCGAATTCAGGAAGTACACAGCGTCCAAAAGAGGTGGAATCCCAATAGACTTAGCAGCAGCTGTATGATCCAAATCAACAAAGTTCATGAGCATCCCAGTGATTTAAAATGCGCCTGGAGGAAAGCAACATAGTCACAAGAGAACCTCCAGAGGGGTTTCAGCTGCTATCTCAGCAGCAATATTGCAGGACAGGGAGGAGTGCCAGGACATAGACCATAGCTTGAATGGCAAAATGCTGCCATCTAGGGTAGCCTATGCCACATGACCACCATTTCTAATAACAGCAGAGCTAGAGAATGCCACAGACCTGCAAATCTTAAAAGAATTCAGCAGTTCGAAACGTATCCTAAAAGAAAGGTTGAGAATTCTCCCCTGAAGGGATAAGCAGCAAGATGAAATGGAAAGAAGAAAACCCTTATTGGAAATGCAAGAAGAGCATGAGTGGAAAAGAAGAAACAAGAAGAAAGCAAGGAGGACATCAAAACCCTAAAAATGGGAGAGGGAAGCAGGAAATCACAGGGGATTGGAAGCACTATCTTAAGGGAGTCAGCTTATATGACTCTCTGTTGGAAGCAAACGGAGAGATGCATGGCCTGACGTGTTTGCAAAACAAACGAGAAGCAGACCAAGAAAGAATCAAACAAACAAACAACACAAAAAGGGTAGGGTAACATGAATATTCAAAAGAAATTACTCAAGGTGATGTCAAGGATCATTCAGTACGCATCGACCCAGTATCGCGGCTTGAATGTACTCAGCACACCTGTATTTGGAAATCAGAGGCGTGCATATATATTCGTAAATATTGATTCATATGAGCATATCGTGACCTAACCCAAATGCCGATTTGGAATCCAATGGATTCCTAGTCCGTGATATAGAATTGCAAGTCTTCCAACAGGATGAATCAATGCCATATCCTACACTACGTCGAGAAGAAATGGCACAAGCCTATAACAAGGAAAAGTAGCTCCGCAAAAGTGTACTAAGATCAAAAGAGACAGGCAGTAAAGTGCACATTGGGGATTGTATCAGTCCTAGGAATTTCAGCCCCCTTGAAACAAATGGATAGATGTCCCGTGAATGCGGGTGTTTCAGCAGAAATCAACCGACGGCTATGTATTGCGGGTGTGCCCATATTACAGGAACAATACTTTCCCTTAGTGGGTCTCTGTGTACTGTGAACTGTTAGAAAGTTTAAAGACGTGTGAAACATTCAACTGAAAATGGACACACTTCCCTCCGTTGCTACAGTGCATACAGATCTGAACAAAAGGAAAGAGGGAAGAACAAAGGCCCATGGGACGCTAGTGGGTAGAATCACATTTACCTTAGGAACCTCTCGTCGGATGCAGCCCCTCCCCCAACACTGACAAGATGCAGCAGCCATTGGGGATGGCAGTTAGCGGTTGGATTCCAGGTGGAATGTTGGTGTGTACCGCGAGGCTTGTTGTGGCTGGTGGATCCTAGGTAACCGGGCAGAGTTCTGTGGGTGGATCAGTGCGATGGAGGGGCTGCCGCCCTCTGTGGAGCTTGGCTTAAGTCTTTGGTCTGGGAAGCTGTGTCAGTTCGAGATACTGCTGCTGCCCAAAGACCTGAGTTCACGGGTCAGTTTCCAGAACCTGAAAGGGCAGACAGTGGAAGATCTGCCTGTCTTCAGCTTACTGGAGAGGCTCCGAGGTCCTTTCAGACTTGCCCAGTCCTGTTGAAGTCGACTTTATGGGAGACACGAAGAGAAGCTGGCCGAAAATATGGCTGCACGGATTGAGGAGAGATGCGAACACATTGATGAGAGATGTTCTGCTACAATAGAGAATACTGGCCTGGAGACAGCTGTAGAGGATAGCAGGCTCGAAAGGAATTCATAAGACATATTGAACCCGGCTGATACTAGCAGAAACATACGGAGGGCCACCGTGGACTGGAGGAAGTTCCTCAATTCTCTGCTCCAAGAACGGGTCCAAGATCCCTGACGTCTAAAGAGAAGAGATGGCAGAGATGATAAAAACGCTCATGTTCTTGAAAGAGGTCAGATAATCCAAACGACCCAAGGGGCAATTCCAAGCCATTCAGATCAAAGTGCACCAAGCCCAGGTAAGCCTTTTCCCAGGTTTGGGCCTAGCTATCAAGCACATGCTCTTCCATCCCCTTCGCTCAGGCATCCATTTTGAGGGATCAGTACCTGAGCTGCAATGGAGCCAGTAAGAGAAGAGCAAGCCCCTCCTAGAATCAGAGTTCCTCTAGCTTCATCCTCTGTGAACCACAGGGAAACCCATAAAGGTCAAATACTCTCGTATGAAATAGATAGGAATTGAATACTTAGCTCCCACAAAGAAACGATGGCCTTCCGCTAGATTCAGCAAATGCTGGGTTTATGTCTTCTCTGGGGTGAAGGGAGTGTGGTAAGTGAGGGGAATCTTTGACTGAACTTGAATCTGTATTAGGCCTCCGTTTTTCAAGACAGTCTAGGTACATATTAGAAGTCAGATAGTGAACTGAACTGTAAAAGTCGCCAATGACATGAAAGACACAGCTTATGTGGACCGCCTTTCAATTGAGTCAAGCCCCCGGGGGCAATCGATCATGGGGGTGCAGACTTGGTTGCATTCAAGTGCTTTACCCAACATGATCGGATGATTAAGCGTTCTCATCACTGATAGAAGAACACCTGGTTCTCAGTAGCCTAGCATAGCTGCAGCAGGGTTCTCATAGCTATAATGCCTCTAGGTTCTTTGGATTCAAAGCTAAATATATATATTTAGTTCGTTTCCTCTTGTATTTTCCTTGAGAAGGATGTTACACCTTGAAATGCCAACATTGACCAGTAGGAGTCATCGGGAGTAAAGGGCACCACATGCACAAGTGAATCCAAGCTTGGGGGTTATTTCATGTTTCCGTTAGTTATTTCATGGTTCCTGTTGGTTTCGGAGGCTTCAACAGTAAAGAGTTGACATGAGCCCTTTAACAGTTCAGACTGATAGTTTGCATTCTATCTGTCTATGTTTTCCTTAGAGCTGACAAAATGTTACCGAAATTGACAAGTCTGGCTTTTAGGTCGATTTAGTATGTTTCAGAAACTAACTTCATTTTCGTATAACTCCCAAAACATTTATATAAATTCTATTAAATTTTTAAAGACTGCAAATGAGATATCAACACAATGTCAAAACTGGAGTCTTCGGACAATCCCTCCCACCACGGCTGTATAGAAACTAAGAGATAAAAAATAATCACATTTCTGTGAAATGTATCTGGAAAGTGTTGATTCATCGATGCCCAGTGGACAGAGAAGCAGTGCAACCTGCCCTCACTCGCTCCCATGAACACAGCAATGGAAATATCCACTCACCCAGCCCTTGGCACAGGACACTTGCCGAAGAGAGGTCTGTTACTTCCAAAGACAGGATGAGGCCTCAGAACACCTGGAAGCAGGAGAAGGAAAAGCAGGGAATGGATACCAGTGCATGGTCTGAGCCCTGTTGATGGAGCAGTAAAGGTGAAACTCTCTTTAACTTGGACGCACACTCTCAAGCGGACAGGAGACATGGGACTGAAGGTGATGCGCTGAGTGTTAGAAGAGTGCACAGCAGATGCTTGGCTGACAGAGCTCAAAGAATCCAGTGCAAAATATCCCCACAGTTGATTCTGAGACCGAGATCCGAGCTGCCAAATTTGAGGTAGCAGAGGCAGCGTTCAGGGAGGGATAGGGCTACGGATGATGGCACACGCTGAGTCTCAGGGATCTGGAGTGCGTTGTGGGATGTGGTGGGTCCTATCAAGAGAGCAAACCGACCTGTGACCCCAATGAGCAAGCAACCACCCTGGCGCACGTAGTTGAAATTATCGAACAGTCCCATGGCCACACACAGTGCATCTGCAGGACCAGAGACCAATTTGGCATTTTGCCAATAGAGCATGTGTGGGGCTGAATCAGAGATATTGTGCATCGGGTCTGAGGGATCCAGGGGGCCTTGGGTTTGAATTCAGAATGAAAAGCCTTAGGATCTGCTACATTCAAAACCTGGGCTGTGATTATGGTTTGGTTTGAGGCACAGGATGTGCAACAGCTCTGTGGTTGCCTTCGTGCACCCGTGCCACAAGGATGAGAGGTCAAGGAAGTGTGGTCCAAGACCACAGCATGAGAAGAGGAAGGATTTCCTTCAGTTTATCGCTCAAAAGCGGATGCTACATTTTGGATGGCACTGGCATGGTTCGGCAGCGAGGACACCACGTTCGGGCTGCGGGATCATTCCAGCAGGCCCTGATGTGTGACATCCATAGATATGCTTCCACTGGTGTTTCTGTAGACAGAGAAGCTCTTGGAAGAACTGGTTTCAGTGGGACATTCCCGTGGCACTACAAAGCACAAGCGCACTCACACTCTGCCCTTCTGGAAACACTCCAAAATAACATAGAGTAGAATGCAGAGCTGAGAACCTTTAGAAGCTCCATTTCCACCAGAGGAAGTGTCCTGTGCTCTTTCAGATTTGTGAGATAAGCGTAATCAAAATGAGGTTATCCTAATCGAAATAGTATGGGGGGTTCATCACAACAAAGGCAACACCAGCAATTGGAGATAGACCAGACAACACACACAGGAACAGGACATGGCATCAATGTCTAGGAAAATTTGTCCTCACAGAAATCCCACGCAATTGTGTAGAGCCAAGAGTCTAAACTTTTCACTTAACCAAGCCCTAGAAGTCTACATTAGATACCTGAAATTTCCTGACCAGTAGAGATGAAGAAATACAGTAAAAGGAAAAGGAAGTACCATTTTCAGTTCCAAAGAGATTGAAGGCCCTAAAGATAAGCTTTCAGACAATTAGACTGCAAAACGCTCTCGAGAGCAAGTATTGAAAATGGAGGTGAGGGAAACACTGAAGAACAACAGTGTCTCAGAATCACAAAAGGCAGAATACCAGAAAAGGGGAAGAGAAAGCCTAAAGACGAGCCAAATAATATCAGAAAACTCAGTGGATGAGAAAATATCGGGGCTAACATTCCGTCCAAAGCAGACTAGATTTTGCAGAGGGACGCGTGAATGACTTGGAAGACAGGGGAACAGAAATCCCTCGGTCAGAAGCACACATAGGAAAGCAAGTGCAAACCAATGAAAACATTGCTGTTGAATCCTGGTTGAAGACAAGGCATGAAAGACTAAAATTCGAAAGAGTCCCAGATGGAAAAGCAAGAGATAAAGAAACAAACAATGTTTGAAAAGTTATGTGTAGAAAAATCAGACTGAAACTTGCTGAAAGCCAAGATAGAATCATCTAGGCGAATTCAGGAAGTACACAGCGTCCAAAAGAGGTGGAATCCCAATAGACTTAGCAGCAGCTGTATGATCCAAATCAACAAAGTTCATGAGCATCCCAGTGATTTAAAATGCGCCTGGAGGAAAGCAACATAGTCACAAGAGAACCTCCAGAGGGGTTTCAGCTGCTATCTCAGCAGCAATATTGCAGGACAGGGAGGAGTGCCAGGACATAGACCATAGCTTGAATGGCAAAATGCTGCCATCTAGGGTAGCCTATGCCACATGACCACCATTTCTAATAACAGCAGAGCTAGAGAATGCCACAGACCTGCAAATCTTAAAAGAATTCAGCAGTTCGAAACGTATCCTAAAAGAAAGGTTGAGAATTCTCCCCTGAAGGGATAAGCAGCAAGATGAAATGGAAAGAAGAAAACCCTTATTGGAAATGCAAGAAGAGCATGAGTGGAAAAGAAGAAACAAGAAGAAAGCAAGGAGGACATCAAAACCCTAAAAATGGGAGAGGGAAGCAGGAAATCACAGGGGATTGGAAGCACTATCTTAAGGGAGTCAGCTTATATGACTCTCTGTTGGAAGCAAACGGAGAGATGCATGGCCTGACGTGTTTGCAAAACAAACGAGAAGCAGACCAAGAAAGAATCAAACAAACAAACAACACAAAAAGGGTAGGGTAACATGAATATTCAAAAGAAATTACTCAAGGTGATGTCAAGGATCATTCAGTACGCATCGACCCAGTATCGCGGCTTGAATGTACTCAGCACACCTGTATTTGGAAATCAGAGGCGTGCATATATATTCGTAAATATTGATTCATATGAGCATATCGTGACCTAACCCAAATGCCGATTTGGAATCCAATGGATTCCTAGTCCGTGATATAGAATTGCAAGTCTTCCAACAGGATGAATCAATGCCATATCCTACACTACGTCGAGAAGAAATGGCACAAGCCTATAACAAGGAAAAGTAGCTCCGCAAAAGTGTACTAAGATCAAAAGAGACAGGCAGTAAAGTGCACATTGGGGATTGTATCAGTCCTAGGAATTTCAGCCCCCTTGAAACAAATGGATAGATGTCCCGTGAATGCGGGTGTTTCAGCAGAAATCAACCGACGGCTATGTATTGCGGGTGTGCCCATATTACAGGAACAATACTTTCCCTTAGTGGGTCTCTGTGTACTGTGAACTGTTAGAAAGTTTAAAGACGTGTGAAACATTCAACTGAAAATGGACACACTTCCCTCCGTTGCTACAGTGCATACAGATCTGAACAAAAGGAAAGAGGGAAGAACAAAGGCCCATGGGACGCTAGTGGGTAGAATCACATTTACCTTAGGAACCTCTCGTCGGATGCAGCCCCTCCCCCAACACTGACAAGATGCAGCAGCCATTGGGGATGGCAGTTAGCGGTTGGATTCCAGGTGGAATGTTGGTGTGTACCGCGAGGCTTGTTGTGGCTGGTGGATCCTAGGTAACCGGGCAGAGTTCTGTGGGTGGATCAGTGCGATGGAGGGGCTGCCGCCCTCTGTGGAGCTTGGCTTAAGTCTTTGGTCTGGGAAGCTGTGTCAGTTCGAGATAATGCTGCTGCCCAAAGACCTGAGTTCACGGGTCAGTTTCCAGAACCTGAAAGGGCAGACAGTGGAAGATCTGCCTGTCTTCAGCTTACTGGAGAGGCTCCGAGGTCCTTTCAGACTTGCCCAGTCCTGTTGAAGTCGACTTTATGGGAGACACGAAGAGAAGCTGGCCGAAAATATGGCTGCACGGATTGAGGAGAGATGCGAACACATTGATGAGAGATGTTCTGCTACAATAGAGAATACTGGCCTGGAGACAGCTGTAGAGGATAGCAGGCTCGAAAGGCATTCATGAGACATATTGAAACTCGCTGATACTAGGAGAAACATACGGAGGGCCACCGTGGACTGGAGGAAGTTCCTCAATTCTCTGCTCCAAGAACGGGTCCAAGATCCCTGATGTCTAAAGAGAAGAGATGGCAGAGATGATAAAAACGCTCATGTTCTTGAAAGAGGTCAGATAATCCACACGACCCAAGGGGCAATTCCAAGCCATTCAGATCAAAGTGCACCAAGCCCAGGTAAGCCTTTTCCCAGGTTTGGGCCTAGCTATCAAGCACTTGCTCTTCCCTCCCCTCCACTCAGGCATCCATTTTGAGGGATCAGTACCTGAGCTGCAATGAAGTCGGTAAGAGAAGAGCAAGCCCCTCCTAGAATCAGAGTTCCTCTAGCTTCATCCTCTGTGAACAACAGGGAACCCCATAAAGGTCAAATACTCTCGTATGAAATAGATAGGAATTGAATACTTAGCTCCCACAAAGAAACGATGGCCTTCCGCTAGATTCAGCAAATGCTGGGTTCATGTCTTCTCTGGGGTGAAGGGAGTGTGGTAAGTGAGGGGAATCTTTGACTGAACTTGAATCTGTATTAGGCCTCCGTTTTTCAAGACAGTCTAGGTACATATTAGAAGTCAGATAGTGAACTGAACTGTAAAAGTCGCCAATGACATGAAAGACACAGCTTATGTGGACCGCCTTTCAATTGAATCAAGCCCCCGGGGGCAATCGATCATGGGGGTGCAGACTTGGTTGCATTCAAGTGCTTTACCCAACATGATCGGATGATTAAGCGTTCTCATCACTGATAGAAGAACACCTGGTTCTCAGTAGCCTAGCATAGCTGCAGCAGGGTTCTCATAGCTATAATGCCTCTAGGTTCTTTGGATTCAAAGCTAAATGTATATATTTAGTTCGTTTCCTCTTGTATTTTCCTTGAGAGGGATGTTACACCTTGAAATGCCAACATTGACCAGTAGGTGTCATCGGGAGTAAAGGGCACCACATGCACAAGGGAATCCAAGCTTGGGGGTTATTTCATGTTTCCCTTAGTTATTTCATGGTTCCTGTTGGTTTTGGAGGCTTCAACAGTAAAGAGTTGACATGACCCCTTTAACAGTTCGGACTGCTAGTTTGCATTCTATCTGTCTATGTTTTCCTTAGAGCTGAAAAAATGTTACCGAAATTGACAAGTCTGGCTTCTAGGTCGATTTAGTATGTTTCAGAAACTAACTTCATTTTCGTATAACTCCCAAAACATTTATATAAATTCTATTAAATTTTTAAAGACTGCAAATGAGATATCAACACAATGTCAAAACTGGAGTCTTCGGACAATCCCTCCCACCACGGCTGTATAGAAACAAAGAGATAAAAAATAATCACATTTCTGTGAAATGTATCTGGAAAGTGTTGATTCATCGATGCCCAGTGGATAGAGAAGCAGTGCAACCTGCGCTCACTCGCTCCCATGAACACAGCAATGGAAACATCCACTCACCCAGCCCTTGGCACAGGACACTTGCCGAAGAGAGGTCTGTTACTTCCAAAGACAGGATGAGGCCTCAGAACACCTGGAAGCAGGAGAAGGAAAAGCAGGGAATGGATACCAGTGCATGGTCTGAGCCCTGTTGATGGAGCAGTAAAGGTGAAACTCTCTTTAACTTGGACGCACACTCTCAAGCGGACAGGAGACATGGGACTGAAGGTGATGCGCTGAGTGTTAGAAGAGTGCACAGCAGATGCTTGGCTGACAGAACGCAAAGAATCCAGTGCAAAATATCCCCACAGTTGATTCTGAGACCAAGCTCCGAGCTGCCAAATTTGAGGTAGCAGAGGCAGCGTTCAGGGAGGGATAGGGCTACGGATGATGGCACACGCTGAGTCTCAGGGATCTGGAGTGCATTGTGGGATGTGGTGGGTCCTATCAAGAGAGCAAACCGACCTGTGACCCCAATGAGCAAGCAACCACCCTGGCGCACGCAGTTGAAATTATCGATCTGTCACATGGCCACACCCAGTGCATCTGCAGGACCAGAGACCAATTTGGCATTTTGCCAATAGAGCATGTGTGGGGCTGAATCAGAGATATTGTGCATCGGGTCTGAGGGATCCAGGGGGCCTTGGGTTTGAATTCAGAATGAAAAGCCTTAGGATCTGCTACATTCAAAACCTGGGCTGTGATTATGGTTTGGTTTGAGGCACAGGATGTGCAACAGCTCTGTGGTTGCCTTCGTGCACCCGTGCCACAAGGATGAGAGGACAAGGAAGTGTGGTCCAAGACCACAGCATGAGAAGAGGAAGGATTTCCTTCAGTTTATCGCTCAAAAGCGGATGCTACATTTTGGATGGCACCGGCATGGTTCGGCAGCGAGGACACCACGTTCGGGCTGCGGGATCATTCCAGCAGGCCCTGATGTGTGACATCCATAGATATGCTTCCACTGGTGTTTCTGTAGACAGAGAAGCTCTTGGAAGAACTGGTTTCAGTGGGACATTCCCGTGGCATTACAAAGCACAAGCGCACTCACACTCTGCTCTTCTGGAAACACTCCAAAATAACATAGAGTAGAATGCAGAGCTGAGAACCTTTAGAAGCTCCATTTCCACCAGAGGAAGTGTCCTGTGCTCTTTCAGATTTGTGAGATAAGCGTAATCATAATGAGGTTATCCTAATCGAAAAAGTATGAGGGGTTCATCACAACAAAGGCAACACCAGCAATTGGAGATAGACCAGACAACACACACAGGAACAGGACATGGCATCAATGTCTAGGAAAATTTGTCCTCACAGAAATCCCACGCAATTGTGTAGAGCCAAGAGTCTAAACTTTTCACTTAACCAAGCCCTAGAAGTCTACATTAGATACCTGAAATTTCCTGACCACTAGAGATGAAGAAATACAGTAAAAGGAAAAGGAAGTACCATTTTCAGTTCCAAAGAGATTGAAGGCCCTAAAGATAAGCTTTCAGACAATTAGACTGCAAAACGCTCTCCAGAGCAAGTATTGAAAATGGAGGTGAGGGAAACACTGAAGAACAACAGTGTCTCAGAATCACAAAAGGCAGAATACCAGAAAAGGGGAAGAGAAAGCCTAAAGACGAGCCAAATAATATCAGAAAACTCAGTGGATGAGAAAATATCAGGGCTAACATTCCGTCCTAAGCAGACTAGATTTTGCAGAGGGACGCGTGAATGACTTTGAAGACAGGGGAACAGAAATCCCTCGGTCAGAAGCACACATAGGAAAGCAAGTGCAAACCAATGAAAACATTGCTGTTGAATCCTGGTTGAAGACAAGGCATGAAAGACTAAAATTCGAAAGAGTCCCAGATGGAAAAGCAAGAGATAAAGAAACAAACAATGTTTGAAAAGTGATGTGTAGAAAAATCAGACTGAAACTTGCTGAAAGCCAAGATAGAATCATCTAGGCGAATTCAGGAAGTACACAGCGTCCAAAAGAGGTGGAATCCCAATAGACTTAGCAGCAGCTGTATGATCCAAATCAACAAAGTTCATGAGCATCCCAGTGATTTAAAATGCGCCTGGAGGAAAGCAACATAGTCACAAGAGAACCTCCAGAGGGGTTTCAGCTGCTATCTCAGCAGCAATATTGCAGGACAGGGAGGAGTGCCAGGACATAGACCATAGCTTGAATGGCAAAATGCTGCCATCTAGGGTAGCCTATGCCACATGACCACCATTTCTAATAACAGCAGAGCTAGAGAATGCCACAGACCTGCAAATCTTAAAAGAATTCAGCAGTTCGAAACGTATCCTAAAAGAAAGGTTGAGAATTCTCCCCTGAAGGGATAAGCAGCAAGATGAAATGGAAAGAAGAAAACCCTTATTGGAAATGCAAGAAGAGCATGAGTGGAAAAGAAGAAACAAGAAGAAAGCAAGGAGGACATCAAAACCCTAAAGATGGGAGAGGGAAGCAGGAAATCATAGGGGATTGGAAGCACTATCTTAAGGGAGTCAGCTTATATGACTCTCTGTTGGAAGCAAACGGAGAGATGCATGGCCTGACGTGTTTGCAAAACAAACGAGAAGCAGACCAAGAAAGAATCAAACAAACAAACAACACAAAAAGGGTAGGGTAACATGAATATTCAAAAGAAATTACTCAAGGTGATGTCAAGGATCATTCAGTACGCATCGACCCAGTATCGCGGCTTGAATGTACTCAGCACACCTGTATTTGGAAATCAGAGGCGTGCATATATATTCGTAAATATTGATTCATATGAGCATATCGTGACCTAACCCAAATGCCGATTTGGAATCCAATGGATTCCTAGTCCATGATATAGACTTGCAAG
Source organism: Vicugna pacos (assembly GCF_048564905.1). Classification (NCBI taxonomy): domain Eukaryota; kingdom Metazoa; phylum Chordata; class Mammalia; order Artiodactyla; family Camelidae; genus Vicugna; species Vicugna pacos. Next base: position 7,377,241 of record NW_027328740.1, read on the forward strand.
TCTTCCAACAGGATGAATGAATGCCATATTCTACACTACGTCAAGAAGAAATGGCACAAGCCTATAACAAGGAAAAGTAGCTCCGCAAAAGTGAACTAAGATCAAAAGAGACAGGCAGTAAAGTGCACATTGGGGATTGTATCAGTCCTAGGAATTTCAGCCCCCTTGAAACAAATGGATAGATGTCCCGTGAATGCGGGTGTTTCAGCAGAAATCAACCGACGGCTATGTATTGCGGGTGTGCCCATATTACAGGAACAATAGTTTCCCTTAGTGGGTCTCTGTGTACTGTGAACTGTTAGAAAGTTTAAAGATGTGTGAAACATTCAACTGAAAATGGACACACTTCCCTCCGTTGCTACAGTGCATACAGATCTGAAGAAAAGGAAAGAGGGAAGAACAAAGGCCCATGGGACGCTAGTGGGTAGAATCACATTTACCTTAGGAACCTCTCATCGGATGCAGCCCCTCCCCCAACACTGACAAGATGCAGCAGCCATTGGGGATGGCAGTTAGCGGTTGGATTCCAGGTGGAATGTTGGTGTGTACCGCGAGGCTTGTTGTGGCTGGTGGATCCTAGGTAACCGGGCAGAGTTCTGTGGGTGGATCAGTGCGATGGAGGGGCTGCCGCCCTCTGTGGAGCTTGGCTTAGGTCTTTGGTCCGGGAAGCTGTGTCAGTTCGAGATACTGCTGCTGCCCAAAGACCTGAGTTCACGGGTCAGTTTCCAGAACCTGAAAGGGCAGACAGTGGAAGATCTGCCTGTCTTCAGCTTACTGGAGAGGCTCCGAGGTCCTTTCAGACTTGCCCAGTCCTGTTGAAGTCGACTTTATGGGAGACACGAAGAGAAGCTGGCCGAAAATATGGCTGCACGGATTGAGGAGAGATGCGAACACATTGATGAGAGATGTTCTGCTACAATAGAGAATACTGGCCTGGAGACAGCTGTAGAGGATAGCAGGCTCGAAAGGAATTCATAAGACATATTGAACCCGGCTGATACTAGAAGAAACATACGGAGGGCCACCGTGGACTGGAGGAAGTTCCTCAATTCTCTGCTCCAAGAACGGGTCCAAGATCCCTGACGTCTAAAGAGAAGAGATGGCAGAGATGATAAAAACGCTCATGTTCTTGAAAGAGGTCAGATAATCCACACGACCCAAGGGGCAATTCCAAGCCATTCAGATCAAAGTGCACCAAGCCCAGGTAAGCCTTTTCCCAGCTTTGGGCCTAGCTATCAAGCACTTGCTCTTCCCTCCCCTCCACTCAGGCATCCATTTTGAGGGATCAGTACCTGAGCTGCAATGAAGCCAGTAAGAGAAGAGAAAGCCCCTCCTAGAATCAGAGTTCCTCTAGCTCCATCCTCTGTGAACAACAGGGAACCCCATAAAGGTCAAATACTCCCATATGAAATAGATAGGAATTGAATACTTAGCTCCCACAAAGAAACGATGGCCTTCCGCTAGATTCAGCAAATGCTGGGTTTATGTCTTCTCTGGGGTGAAGGGAGTGTGGTAAGTGAGGGGAATCTTTGACTGAACTTGAATCTGTATTAAGCCTCGGTTTTTCAAGACAGTCTAGGTACATATTAGAAGTCAGATAGTGAACTGAACTGTAAAAGTCGCCAATGACATGAAAGACACAGCTTATGTGGACCGTCTTTCAATTGAGTCAAGCCCCCGGGGGCAATCGATCATGGGGGTGCAGACTTGGTTGCATTCAAGTGCTTTACCCAACATGATCGGATGATTAAGCGTTCTCATCACTGATAGAAGAACACCTGGTTCTCAGTAGCCTAGCATAGCTGCAGCAGGGTTCTCATAGCTATAATGCCTCTAGGTTCTTTGGATTCAAAGCTAAATGTATATATTTAGTTCGTTTCCTCTTGTATTTTCCTTGAGAGGGATGTTACACCTTGAAATGCCAACATTGACCAGTAGGTGTCATCGGGAGTAAAGGGCACCACATGCACAAGGGAATCCAAGCTTGGGGGTTATTTCATGTTTCCATTAGTTATTTCATGGTTCCTGTTGGTTTCGGAGGCTTCAACAGTAAAGAGTTGACATGACCCCTTTAACAGTTCGGACTGCTAGTTTGCATTCAACCTGTCTATGTTTTCCTTAGAGCTGAAAAAATGTTACCGAAATTGACAAGTCTGGCTTCTAGGTCGATTTAGTATGTTTCAGAAACTAACTTCATTTTCGTATAACTCCCAAAACATTTATATAAATTCTATTAAATTTTTAAAGACTGCAAATGAGATATCAACACAATGTCAAAACTGGAGTCTTCGGACAATCCCTCCCACCACGGCTGTATAGAAACAAAGAGATAAAAAATAATCAAATTTCTGTGAAATGTATCTGGAAAGTGTTGATTCATCGATGCCCAGTGGACAGAGAAGCAGTGCAACCTGCGCTCACTCGCTCCCATGAACACAGCAATGGAAACATCCACTCACCCAGCCCTTGGCACAGGACACTTGCCGAAGAGAGGTCTGTTACTTCCAAAGACAGGATGAGGCCTCAGAACACCTGGAAGCAGGAGAAGGAAAAGCAGGGAATGGATACCAGTGCATGGTCTGAGCCCTGTTGATGGAGCAGTAAAGGTGAAACTCTCTTTAACTTGGACGCACACTCTCAAGCGGACAGGAGACATGGGACTGAAGGTGATGCGCTGAGTGTTAGAAGAGTGCACAGCAGATGCTTGGCTGACAGAACGCAAAGAATCCAGTGCAAAATATCCCCACAGTTGATTCTGAGACCAAGCTCCGAGCTGCCAAATTTGAGGTAGCAGAGGCAGCGTTCAGGGAGGGATAGGGCTACGGATGATGGCACACGCTGAGTCTCAGGGATCTGGAGTGCGTTGTGGGATGTGGTGGGTCCTATCAAGAGAGCAAACCGACCTGTGACCCCAATGAGCAAGCAACCACCCTGGCGCACGCAGTTCAAATTATCGATCTGTCCCATGGCCACACCCAGTGCATCTGCAGGACCAGAGACCAATTTGGCATTTTGCCAATAGAGCATGTGTGGGGCTGAATCAGAGATATTGTGCATCGGGTCTGAGGGATCCAGGGGGCCTTGGGTTTGAATTCAGAATGAAAAGCCTTAGGATCTGCTACATTCAAAACCTGGGCTGTGATTATGGTTTGGTTTGAGGCACAGGATGTGCAACAGCTCTGTGGTTGCCTTCGTGCACCCGTGCCACAAGGATGAGAGGACAAGGAAGTGTGGTCCAAGACCACAGCATGAGAAGAGGAAGGATTTCCTTCAGTTTATCGCTCAAAAGCGGATGCTACATTTTGGATGGCACCGGCATGGTTCGGCAGCGAGGACACCACGTTCGGTCTGCGGGATCATTCCAGCAGGCCCTGATGTGTGACATCCATAGATATGCTTCCACTGGTGTTTCTGTAGACAGAGAAGCTCTTGGAAGAACTGGTTTCAGTGGGACATTCCCGTGGCATTACAAATCACAAGCGCACTCACACTCTGCTCTTCTGGAAACACTCCAAAATAACATAGAGTAGAATGCAGAGCTGAGAACCTTTAGAAGCTCCATTTCCACCAGAGGAAGTGTCCTGTGCTCTTTCAGATTTGTGAGATAAGTGTAATCAAAATGAGGTTATCCTAATCGAAAAAGTATGGGGGGTTCATCACAACAAAGGCAACACCACCAATTGGAGATAGACCAGACAACACACACAGGAACAGGACATGGCATCAATGTCTAGGAAAATTTGTCCTCACAGAAATCCCACGCAATTGTGTAGAGCCAAGAGTCTAAACTTTTCACTTAACCAAGCCCTAGAAGTCTACATTAGATACCTGAAATTTCCTGACCAGTAGAGATGAAGAAATACAGTAAAAGGAAAAGGAAGTACCATTTTCAGTTCCAAAGAGATTGAAGGCCCTAAAGATAAGCTTTCAGACAATTAGACTGCAAAACGCTCTCCAGAGCAAGTATTGAAAATGGAGGTGAGGGAAACACTGAAGAACAACAGTGTCTCAGAATCACAAAAGGCAGAATACCAGAAAAGGGGAAGAGAAAGCCTAAAGACGAGCCAAATAATATCAGAAAACTCAGTGGATGAGAAAATATCAGGGCTAACATTCCGTCCTAAGCAGACTAGATTTTGCAGAGGGACGCGTGAATGACTTTGAAGACAGGGGAACAGAAATCCCTCGGTCAGAAGCACACATAGGAAAGCAAGTGCAAACCAATGAAAACATTGCTGTTGAATCCTGGTTGAAGACAAGGCATGAAAGACTAAAATTCGAAAGAGTCCCAGATGGAAAAGCAAGAGATAAAGAAACAAACAATGTTTGAAAAGTGATGTGTAGAAAAATCAGACTGAAACTTGCTGAAAGCCAAGATAGAATCATCTAGGCGAATTCAGGAAGTACACAGCGTCCAAAAGAGGTGGAATCCCAATAGACTTAGCAGCAGCTGTATGATCCAAATCAACAAAGTTCATGAGCATCCCAGTGATTTAAAATGCGCCTGGAGGAAAGCAACATAGTCACAAGAGAACCTCCAGAGGGGTTTCAGCTGCTATCTCAGCAGCAATATTGCAGGACAGGGAGGAGTGCCAGGACATAGACCATAGCTTGAATGGCAAAATGCTGCCATCTAGGGTAGCCTATGCCACATGACCACCATTTCTAATAACAGCAGAGCTAGAGAATGCCACAGACCTGCAAATCTTAAAAGAATTCAGCAGTTCGAAACGTATCCTAAAAGAAAGGTTGAGAATTCTCCCCTGAAGGGATAAGCAGCAAGATGAAATGGAAAGAAGAAAACCCTTATTGGAAATGCAAGAAGAGCATGAGTGGAAAAGAAGAAACAAGAAGAAAGCAAGGAGGACATCAAAACCCTAAAGATGGGAGAGGGAAGCAGGAAATCATAGGGGATTGGAAGCACTATCTTAAGGGAGTCAGCTTATATGACTCTCTGTTGGAAGCAAACGGAGAGATGCATGGCCTGACGTGTTTGCAAAACAAACGAGAAGCAGACCAAGAAAGAATCAAACAAACAAACAACACAAAAAGGGTAGGGTAACATGAATATTCAAAAGAAATTACTCAAGGTGATGTCAAGGATCATTCAGTACGCATCGACCCAGTATCGCGGCTTGAATATACTCAGCACACCTGTATTTGGAAATCAGAGGCGTGCATATATATTCGTAAATATTGATTCATATGAGCATATCGTGACCTAACCCAAATGCCGATATGGAATCCAATGGATTCCTAGTCCATGATATAGACTTGCAAGTCTTCCAACAGGATGAATGAATGCCATATTCTACACTACGTCAAGAAGAAATGGCACAAGCCTATAACAAGGAAAAGTAGCTCCGCAAAAGTGAACTAAGATCAAAAGAGACAGGCAGTAAAGTGCACATTGGGGATTGTATCAGTCCTAGGAATTTCAGCCCCCTTGAAACAAATGGATAGATGTCCCGTGAATGCGGGTGTTTCAGCAGAAATCAACCGACGGCTATGTATTGCGGGTGTGCCCATATTACAGGAACAATAGTTTCCCTTAGTGGGTCTCTGTGTACTGTGAACTGTTAGAAAGTTTAAAGATGTGTGAAACATTCAACTGAAAATGGACACACTTCCCTCCGTTGCTACAGTGCATACAGATCTGAAGAAAAGGAAAGAGGGAAGAACAAAGGCCCATGGGACGCTAGTGGGTAGAATCACATTTACCTTAGGAACCTCTCGTCGGATGCAGCCCCTCCCCCAACACTGACAAGATGCAGCAGCCATTGGGGATGGCAGTTAGCGGTTGGATTCCAGGTGGAATGTTGGTGTGTACCGCGAGGCTTGTTGTGGCTGGTGGATCCTAGGTAACCGGGCAGAGTTCTGTGGGTGGATCAGTGCGATGGAGGGGCTGCCGCCCTCTGTGGAGCTTGGCTTAGGTCTTTGGTCCGGGAAGCTGTGTCAGTTCGAGATACTGCTGCTGCCCAAAGACCTGAGTTCAGGGGTCAGTTTCCAGAACCTGAAAGGGCAGACAGTGGAAGATCTGCCTGTCTTCAGCTTATTGGAGAGGCTCCGAGGTCCTTTCAGACTTGCCCAGTCCTGTTGAAGTCGACTTTATGGGAGACACGAAGAGAAGCTGGCCGAAAATATGGCTGCACGGATTGAGGAGAGATGCGAACACATTGATGAGAGATGTTCTGCTACAATAGAGAATACTGGCCTGGAGACAGCTGTAGAGGATAGCAGGCTCGAAAGGCATTCATGAGACATATTGAACCTCGCTGATACTAGCAGAAACATACGGAGGGCCACCGTGGACTGGAGGAAGTTCCTCAATTCTCTGCTCCAAAAACGGGTCCAAGATCTCTGACGTCTAAAGAGAAGAGATGGCAGAGATGATAAAAACGCTCATGTTCTTGAAAGAGGTCAGATAATCCACACGACCCAAGGGGCAATACCAAGCCATTCAGATCAAAGTGCACCAAGCCCAGGTAAGCCTTTTCCCAGGTTTGGGCCTAGCTATCAAGCACTTGTTCTTCCCTCCCCTCCACTCAGGCATCCATTTTGAGGGATCAGTACCTGAGCTGCAATGAAGCCAGTAAGAGAAGAGCAAGCCCCTCCTAGAATCAGAGTTCCTCTAGCTTCATCCTCTGTGAACAACAGGGAACCCCATAAAGGTCAAATACTCTCGTATGAAATAGATAGGAATTGAATACTTAGCTCCCACAAAGAAACGATGGCCTTCCGCTAGATTCAGCAAATGCTGGGTTCATGTCTTCTCTGGGGTGAAGGGAGTGTGGTAAGTGAGGGGAATCTTTGACTGAACTTGAATCTGTATTAGGCCTCCGTTTTTCAAGACAGTCTAGGTACATATTAGAAGTCAGATAGTGAACTGAACAGTAAAAGTCGCCAATGACATGAAAGACACAGCTTATGTGGACCGTCTTTCAATTGAGTCAAGCCCCCGGGGGCAATCGATCATGGGGGTGCAGACTTGGTTGCATTCAAGTGCTTTACCCAACATGATCGGATGATTAAGCGTTCTCATCACTGATAGAAGAACACCTGGTTCTCAGTAGCCTAGCATAGCTGCAGCAGGGTTCTCATAGCTATAATGCCTCTAGGTTCTTTGGATTCAAAGCTAAATGTATATATTTAGTTTGTTTTCTCTTGTATTTTCCTTGAGAGGGATGTTACACCTTGAAATGCCAACATTGACCAGTAGGTGTCATCGGGAGTAAAGGGCACCACATGCACAAGGGAATCCAAGCTTGGGGGTTATTTCATATTTCCATTAGTTATTTCATGGTTCCTGTTGGTTTCGGAGGCTTCAACAGTAAAGAGTTGACATGACCCCTTTAACAGTTCGGACTGCTAGTTTGCATTCTATCTGTCTATGTTTTCCTTAGAGCTGACAAAATGTTACCGAAATTGACAAGTCTGGCTTCTAGGTCGATTTAGTATGTTTCAGAAACTAACTTCATTTTCGTATAACTCCCAAAACATTTATATAAATTCTATTAAATTTTTAAAGACTGCAAATGAGATATCAACACAATGTCAAAACTGGAGTCTTCGGACAATCCCTCCCACCACGGCTGTATAGAAACAAAGAGATAAAAAATAATCACATTTCTGTGAAATGTATCTGGAAAGTGTTGATTCATCGATGCCCAGTGGACAGAGAAGCAGTGCAACCTGCGCTCACTCGCTCCCATGAACACAGCAATGGAAACATCCACTCACCCAGCCCTTGGCACAGGACACTTGCCGAAGAGAGGTCTGTTACTTCCAAAGACAGGATGAGGCCTCAGAACACCTGGAAGCAGGAGAAGGAAAAGCAGGGAATGGAAACCAGTGCATGGTCTGAGCCCTGTTGATGGAGCAGTAAAGGTGAAACTCTCTTTAACTTGGACGCACACTCTCAAGCGGACAGGAGACATGGGACTGAAGGTGATGCGCTGAGTGTTAGAAGAGTGCACAGCAGATGCTTGGCTGACAGAACGCAAAGAATCCAGTGCAAAATATCCCCACATTTGATTCTGAGACCAAGCTCCGAGCTGCCAAAATTGAGGTAGCAGAGGCAGCGTTCAGGGAGGGATAGGGCTACGGATGATGGCACACGCTGAGTCTCAGGGATCTGGAGTGCGTTGTGGGATGTGGTGGGTCCTATCAAGAGAGCAAACCGACCTGTGACCCCAATGAGCAAGCAACCACCCTGGCGCACGCAGTTGAAATTATCGATCTGTCCCATGGCCACACCCAGTGCATCTGCAGGACCAGAGACCAATTTGGCATTTTGCCAATAGAGCATGTGTGGGGCTGAATCAGAGATATTGTGCATCGGGTCTGAGGGATCCAGGGGGCCTTGGGTTTGAATTCAGAATGAAAAGCCTTAGGATCTGCTACATTCAAAACCTGGGCTGTGATTATGGTTTGGTTTGAGGCACAGGATGTGCAACAGCTCTGTGGTTGCCTTCGTGCACCCGTGCCACAAGGATGAGAGGACAAGGAAGTGTGGTCCAAGACCACAGCATGAGAAGAGGAAGGATTTCCTTCAGTTTATCGCTCAAAAGCGGATGCTACATTTTGGATGGCACCGGCATGGTTCGGCAGCGAGGACAGCAAGTTCGGGCTGTGGGATCATTTCAGCAGGCCCTGATGTGTGACATCCATAGATATGCTTCCACTGGTGTTTCTGTAGACAGAGAAGCTCTTGGAAGAACTGGTTTCAGTGGGACATTCCCGTGGCACTACAAAGCACAAGCGCACTCACACTCTGCTCTTCTGGAAACACTCCAAAATAACATAGAGTAGAATGCAGAGCTGAGAACCTTTAGAAGCTCCATTTCCACCAGAGGAAGTGTCCTGTGCTCTTTCAGATTTGTGAGATAAGCGTAATCAAAATGAGGTTATCCTAATCGAAATAGTATGGGGGGTTCATCAGAACAAAGGCAACACCAGCAATTGGAGATAGACCAGACAACACACACAGGAACAGGACATGGCATCAATGTCTAGGAAAATTTGTCCTCACAGAAATCCCACGCAATTGTGTAGAGCCAAGAGTCTAAAATTTTCACTTAACAAAGCCCTAGAAGTCTACATTAGATACCTGAAATTTCCTGACCAGTAGAGATGAAGAAATACAGTAAAAGGAAAAGGAAGTACCATTTTCAGTTCCAAAGAGATTGAAGGCCCTAAAGATAAGCTTTCAGACAATTAGACTGCATAACGCCCTCCAGAGCAAGTATTGAAAATGGAGGTGAGGGAAACACTGAAGAACAACAGTGTCTCAGAATCACAAAAGGCAGAATACCAGAAAAGGGGAAGAGAAAGCCTAAAGACGAGCCAAATAATATCAGAAAACTCAGTGGATGAGAAAATATCAGGGCTAACATTCCGTCCTAAGCAGACTAGATTTTGCAGAGGGACGCGTGAATGACTTTGAAGACAGGGGAACAGAAATCCCTCGGTCAGATGCACACATAGGAAAGCAAGTGCAAACCAATGAAAACATTGCTGTTGAATCCTGGTTGAAGACAAGGCATGAAAGACTAAAATTCGAAAGAGTCCCAGATGGAAAAGCAAGAGATAAAGAAACAAACAATGTTTGAAAAGTGATGTGTAGAAAAATCAGACTGAAACTTGCTGAAAGCCAAGATAGAATCATCTAGGCGAATTCAGGAAGTACACAGCGTCCAAAAGAGGTGGAATCCCAATAGACTTAGCAGCAGCTGTATGATCCAAATCAACAAAGTTCATGAGCATCCAAGTGATTTAAAATGTGCCTGGAGAAAAGCAACATATTCACAAGAGAACCACCAGAGGGGTTTCAGCTGCTATCTCAGCAGCAATATTGCAGGACAGGGAGGAGTGCCAGGACATAGACCATAGCTTGAATGGCAAAATGCTGCCATCTAGGGTAGCCTATGCCACATGACCACCATTTCTAATAACAGCAGAGCTAGAGAATGCCACAGACCTGCAAATCTTAAAAGAATTCAGCAGTTCGAAACGTATCCTAAAAGAAAGGTTGAGAATTCTCCCCTGAAGGGATAAGCAGCAAGATGAATTGGAAAGAAGAAAACCCTTATTGGAAATGCAAGAAGAGCATGAGTGGAAAAGAAGAAACAAGAAGAAAGCAAGGAGGACATCAAAACCCTAAAAATGGGAGAGGGAAGCAAGAAATCATAGGGGATTGGAAGCACTATCTTAAGGGAGTCAGCTTATATGACTCTCTGTTGGAAGCAAACGGAGAGATGCATGGCCTGACGTGTTTGCAAAACAAACGAGAAGCAGACCAAGAAAGAATCAAACAAACAAACAACACAAAAATGGTAGGGTAACATGAATATTCAAAAGAAATTACTCAAGGTGATGTCAAGGATCATTCAGTACGCATCGACCCAGTATCGCGGCTTGAATGTCCTCAGCACACCTGTATTTGGAAATCAGAGGCGTGCATATATATTCGTAAATATTGATTCATATGAGCATGTCGTGACCTAACCCAAATGCCGATTTGGAATCCAATGGATTCCTAGTCCGTGATATAGACTTGCATGTCTTCCAACAGGATGAATGAATGCCATATTCTACACTACGTCGAGAAGAAATACCACAAGCCTATAACAAGGAAAATAGCTCCGCAAAAGTGTACTAAGATCAAAAGAGACAGGCAGTAAAGTGCACATTGGGGATTGTATCAGTCCTAGGAATTTCAGCCCCCTTGAAACAAATGGATAGATGTCCCGTGAATGCGGGTGTTTCAGCAGAAATCAACCGACGGCTATGTATTGCGGGTGTGCCCATATTACAGGAACAATAGTTTCCCTTAGTGGGTCTCTGTGTACTGTGAACTGTTAGAAAGTTTAAAGACGTGTGAAACATTCAACTGAAAATGGACACACTTCCCTCCGTTGCTACAGTGCATACAGATCTGAACAAAAGGAAAGAGGGAAGAACAAAGGCCCATGGGACGCTAGTGGGTAGAATCACATTTACCTTAGGAACCTCTCGTCGGATGCAGCCCCTCCCCCAACACTGACAAGATGCAGCAGCCAATGGGGATGGCAGTTAGCGGTTGGATTCCAGGTGGAATGTTGGTGTGTACCGCGAGGCTTGTTGTGGCTGGTGGATCCTAGGTAACCGGGCAGAGTTCTGTGGGTGGATCAGTGCGATGGAGGGGCTGCCGCCCTCTGTGGAGCTTGGCTTAGGTCTTTGGTCCGGGAAGCTGTGTCAGTTCGAGATACTGCTGCTGCCCAAAGACCTGAGTTCACGGGTCAGTTTCCAGAACCTGAAAGGGCAGACAGTGGAAGAACTGCCTGTCTTCAGCTTACTGGAGAGGCTCCGAGGTCCTTTCAGACTTGCCCAGTCCTGTTGAAGTCGACTTTATGGGAGACACGAAGAGAAGCTGGCCGAAAATATGGCTGCACGGATTGAGGAGAGATGCGAACACATTGATGAGAGATGTTCTGCTACAATAGAGAATACTGGCCTGGAGACAGCTGTAGAGGATAGCAGGCTCGAAAGGCATTCATGAGACATATTGAACCTCGCTGATACTAGCAGAAACATACGGAGGGCCACCGTGGACTGGAGGAAGTTCCTCAATTCTCTGCTCCAAGAACGGGTCCAAGATCCCTGACGTCTAAAGAGAAGAGATGGCAGAGATGATAAAAACGCTCATGTTCTTGAAAGAGGTGAGATAATCCACACGACCCAAGGGGCAATTCCAAGCCATTCAGATCAAAGTGCACCAAGCCCAGGTAAGCCTTTTCCCAGGTTTGGGCCTAGCTATCAAGCACTTGCTCTTCCCTCCCCTCCACTCAGGCATCCATTTTGAGGGATCAGTACCTGAGCTGCAATGAAGTCGGTAAGAGAAGAGCAAGCCCCTCCTAGAATCAGAGTTCCTCTAGCTTCATCCTCTGTGAACAACAGGGAACCCCATAAAGGTCAAATACTCTCGTATGAAATAGATAGGAATTGAATACTTAGCTCCCACAAAGAAACGATGGCCTTCCGCTAGATTCAGCAAATGCTGGGTTCATGTCTTCTCTGGGGTGAAGGGAGTGTGGTAAGTGAGGGGAATCTTTGACTGAACTTGAATCTGTATTAGGCCTCCGTTTTTCAAGACAGTCTAGGTACATATTAGAAGTCAGATAGTGAACTGAACAGTAAAAGTCGCCAATGACATGAAAGACACAGCTTATGTGGACCGTCTTTCAATTGAGTCAAGCCCCCGGGGGCAATCGATCATGGGGGTGCAGACTTGGTTGCATTCAAGTGCTTTACCCAACATGATCGGATGATTAAGCGTTCTCATCACTGATAGAAGAACACCTGGTTCTCAGTAGCCTAGCATAGCTGCAGCAGGGTTCTCATAGCTATAATGCCTCTAGGTTCTTTGGATTCAAAGCTAAATGTATATATTTAGTTTGTTTTCTCTTGTATTTTCCTTGAGAGGGATGTTACACCTTGAAATGCCAACATTGACCAGTAGGTGTCATCGGGAGTAAAGGGCACCACATGCACAAGGGAATCCAAGCTTGGGGGTTATTTCATATTTCCATTAGTTATTTCATGGTTCCTGTTGGTTTCGGAGGCTTCAACAGTAAAGAGTTGACATGACCCCTTTAACAGTTCGGACTGCTAGTTTGCATTCTATCTGTCTATGTTTTCCTTAGAGCTGACAAAATGTTACCGAAATTGACAAGTCTGGCTTCTAGGTCGATTTAGTATGTTTCAGAAACTAACTTCATTTTCGTATAACTCCCAAAACATTTATATAAATTCTATTAAATTTTTAAAGACTGCAAATGAGATATCAACACAATGTCAAAACTGGAGTCTTCGGACAATCCCTCCCACCACGGCTGTATAGAAACAAAGAGATAAAAAATAATCACATTTCTGTGAAATGTATCTGGAAAGTGTTGATTCATCGATGCCCAGTGGACAGAGAAGCAGTGCAACCTGCGCTCACTCGCTCCCATGAACACAGCAATGGAAACATCCACTCACCCAGCCCTTGGCACAGGACACTTGCCGAAGAGAGGTCTGTTACTTCCAAAGACAGGATGAGGCCTCAGAACACCTGGAAGCAGGAGAAGGAAAAGCAGGGAATGGAAACCAGTGCATGGTCTGAGCCCTGTTGATGGAGCAGTAAAGGTGAAACTCTCTTTAACTTGGACGCACACTCTCAAGCGGACAGGAGACATGGGACTGAAGGTGATGCGCTGAGTGTTAGAAGAGTGCACAGCAGATGCTTGGCTGACAGAACGCAAAGAATCCAGTGCAAAATATCCCCACATTTGATTCTGAGACCAAGCTCCGAGCTGCCAAAATTGAGGTAGCAGAGGCAGCGTTCAGGGAGGGATAGGGCTACGGATGATGGCACACGCTGAGTCTCAGGGATCTGGAGTGCGTTGTGGGATGTGGTGGGTCCTATCAAGAGAGCAAACCGACCTGTGACCCCAATGAGCAAGCAACCACCCTGGCGCACGCAGTTGAAATTATCGATCTGTCCCATGGCCACACCCAGTGCATCTGCAGGACCAGAGACCAATTTGGCATTTTGCCAATAGAGCATGTGTGGGGCTGAATCAGAGATATTGTGCATCGGGTCTGAGGGATCCAGGGGGCCTTGGGTTTGAATTCAGAATGAAAAGCCTTAGGATCTGCTACATTCAAAACCTGGGCTGTGATTATGGTTTGGTTTGAGGCACAGGATGTGCAACAGCTCTGTGGTTGCCTTCGTGCACCCGTGCCACAAGGATGAGAGGACAAGGAAGTGTGGTCCAAGACCACAGCATGAGAAGAGGAAGGATTTCCTTCAGTTTATCGCTCAAAAGCGGATGCTACATTTTGGATGGCACCGGCATGGTTCGGCAGCGAGGACAGCAAGTTCGGGCTGTGGGATCATTTCAGCAGGCCCTGATGTGTGACATCCATAGATATGCTTCCACTGGTGTTTCTGTAGACAGAGAAGCTCTTGGAAGAACTGGTTTCAGTGGGACATTCCCGTGGCACTACAAAGCACAAGCGCACTCACACTCTGCTCTTCTGGAAACACTCCAAAATAACATAGAGTAGAATGCAGAGCTGAGAACCTTTAGAAGCTCCATTTCCACCAGAGGAAGTGTCCTGTGCTCTTTCAGATTTGTGAGATAAGCGTAATCAAAATGAGGTTATCCTAATCGAAATAGTATGGGGGGTTCATCAGAACAAAGGCAACACCAGCAATTGGAGATAGACCAGACAACACACACAGGAACAGGACATGGCATCAATGTCTAGGAAAATTTGTCCTCACAGAAATCCCACGCAATTGTGTAGAGCCAAGAGTCTAAAATTTTCACTTAACAAAGCCCTAGAAGTCTACATTAGATACCTGAAATTTCCTGACCAGTAGAGATGAAGAAATACAGTAAAAGGAAAAGGAAGTACCATTTTCAGTTCCAAAGAGATTGAAGGCCCTAAAGATAAGCTTTCAGACAATTAGACTGCATAACGCCCTCCAGAGCAAGTATTGAAAATGGAGGTGAGGGAAACACTGAAGAACAACAGTGTCTCAGAATCACAAAAGGCAGAATACCAGAAAAGGGGAAGAGAAAGCCTAAAGACGAGCCAAATAATATCAGAAAACTCAGTGGATGAGAAAATATCAGGGCTAACATTCCGTCCTAAGCAGACTAGATTTTGCAGAGGGACGCGTGAATGACTTTGAAGACAGGGGAACAGAAATCCCTCGGTCAGATGCACACATAGGAAAGCAAGTGCAAACCAATGAAAACATTGCTGTTGAATCCTGGTTGAAGACAAGGCATGAAAGACTAAAATTCGAAAGAGTCCCAGATGGAAAAGCAAGAGATAAAGAAACAAACAATGTTTGAAAAGTGATGTGTAGAAAAATCAGACTGAAACTTGCTGAAAGCCAAGATAGAATCATCTAGGCGAATTCAGGAAGTACACAGCGTCCAAAAGAGGTGGAATCCCAATAGACTTAGCAGCAGCTGTATGATCCAAATCAACAAAGTTCATGAGCATCCAAGTGATTTAAAATGCGCCTGGAGAAAAGCAACATATTCACAAGAGAACCACCAGAGGGGTTTCAGCTGCTATCTCAGCAGCAATATTGCAGGACAGGGAGGAGTGCCAGGACATAGACCATAGCTTGAATGGCAAAATGCTGCCATCTAGGGTAGCCTATGCCACATGACCACCATTTCTAATAACAGCAGAGCTAGAGAATGCCACAGACCTGCAAATCTTAAAAGAATTCAGCAGTTCGAAACGTATCCTAAAAGAAAGGTTGAGAATTCTCCCCTGAAGGGATAAGCAGCAAGATGAATTGGAAAGAAGAAAACCCTTATTGGAAATGCAAGAAGAGCATGAGTGGAAAAGAAGAAACAAGAAGAAAGCAAGGAGGACATCAAAACCCTAAAAATGGGAGAGGGAAGCAAGAAATCATAGGGGATTGGAAGCACTATCTTAAGGGAGTCAGCTTATATGACTCTCTGTTGGAAGCAAACGGAGAGATGCATGGCCTGACGTGTTTGCAAAACAAACGAGAAGCAGACCAAGAAAGAATCAAACAAACAAACAACACAAAAATGGTAGGGTAACATGAATATTCAAAAGAAATTACTCAAGGTGATGTCAAGGATCATTCAGTACGCATCGACCCAGTATCGCGGCTTGAATGTCCTCAGCACACCTGTATTTGGAAATCAGAGGCGTGCATATATATTCGTAAATATTGATTCATATGAGCATGTCGTGACCTAACCCAAATGCCGATTTGGAATCCAATGGATTCCTAGTCCGTGATATAGACTTGCATGTCTTCCAACAGGATGAATGAATGCCATATTCTACACTACGTCGAGAAGAAATACCACAAGCCTATAACAAGGAAAATAGCTCCGCAAAAGTGTACTAAGATCAAAAGAGACAGGCAGTAAAGTGCACATTGGGGATTGTATCAGTCCTAGGAATTTCAGCCCCCTTGAAACAAATGGATAGATGTCCCGTGAATGCGGGTGTTTCAGCAGAAATCAACCGACGGCTATGTATTGCGGGTGTGCCCATATTACAGGAACAATAGTTTCCCTTAGTGGGTCTCTGTGTACTGTGAACTGTTAGAAAGTTTAAAGACGTGTGAAACATTCAACTGAAAATGGACACACTTCCCTCCGTTGCTACAGTGCATACAGATCTGAACAAAAGGAAAGAGGGAAGAACAAAGGCCCATGGGACGCTAGTGGGTAGAATCACATTTACCTTAGGAACCTCTCGTCGGATGCAGCCCCTCCCCCAACACTGACAAGATGCAGCAGCCAATGGGGATGGCAGTTAGCGGTTGGATTCCAGGTGGAATGTTGGTGTGTACCGCGAGGCTTGTTGTGGCTGGTGGATCCTAGGTAACCGGGCAGAGTTCTGTGGGTGGATCAGTGCGATGGAGGGGCTGCCGCCCTCTGTGGAGCTTGGCTTAGGTCTTTGGTCCGGGAAGCTGTGTCAGTTCGAGATACTGCTGCTGCCCAAAGACCTGAGTTCACGGGTCAGTTTCCAGAACCTGAAAGGGCAGACAGTGGAAGAACTGCCTGTCTTCAGCTTACTGGAGAGGCTCCGAGGTCCTTTCAGACTTGCCCAGTCCTGTTGAAGTCGACTTTATGGGAGACACGAAGAGAAGCTGGCCGAAAATATGGCTGCACGGATTGAGGAGAGATGCGAACACATTGATGAGAGATGTTCTGCTACAATAGAGAATACTGGCCTGGAGACAGCTGTAGAGGATAGCAGGCTCGAAAGGCATTCATGAGACATATTGAACCTCGCTGATACTAGCAGAAACATACGGAGGGCCACCGTGGACTGGAGGAAGTTCCTCAATTCTCTGCTCCAAGAACGGGTCCAAGATCCCTGACGTCTAAAGAGAAGAGATGGCAGAGATGATAAAAACGCTCATGTTCTTGAAAGAGGTCAGATAATCCACACGACCCAAGGGGCAATTCCAAGCCATTCAGATCAAAGTGCACCAAGCCCAGGTAAGCCTTTTCCCAGGTTTGGGCCTAGCTATCAAGCACTTGCTCTTCCCTCCCCTCCACTCAGGCATCCATTTTGAGGGATCAGTACCTGAGCTGCAATGAAGTCGGTAAGAGAAGAGCAAGCCCCTCCTAGAATCAGAGTTCCTCTAGCTTCATCCTCTGTGAACAACAGGGAACCCCATAAAGGTCAAATACTCTCGTATGAAATAGATAGGAATTGAATACTTAGCTCCCACAAAGAAACGATGGCCTTCCGCTAGATTCAGCAAATGCTGGGTTCATGTCTTCTCAGTGGTGAAGGGAGTGTGGTAAGTGAGGGGAATCTTTGACTGAACTGGAATCTGTATTAGGCCTCCGTTTTTCAAGACAGTCTAGGTACATATTAGAAGTCAGATAGTGAACTGAACTGTAAAAGTCGCCAATGACATGAAAGACACAGCTTATGTGGACCGTCGTTCAATTGAGTCAAGCCCCCGGGGGCAATCGATCATGGGGGTGCAGACTTGGTTGCATTCAAGTGCTTTACCCAACATGATCGGATGATTAAGCGTTCTCATCACTAATAGAAGAACACCTGGTTCTCAGTAGCCTAGCATAGCTGCAGCAGGGTTCTCATAGCTATAATGCCTCTAGGTTCTTTGGATTCAAAGCTAAATGCATATATTTAGTTCATTTCCTCTTGTATTTTCTTTGAGAGGAATGTTACACCTTGAAATGCCAACATTGACCAGTAGGTGTCATCGGGAGTAAAGGGCACCACATGCACAAGGGAATCCAAGCTTGGGGGTTATTTCATATTTCCATTAGTTATTTCATGGTTCCTGTTGGTTTCGGAGGCTTCAACAGTAAAGAGTTGACATGACCCCTTTAACAGTTCGGACTGCTAGTTTGCATTCTATCTGTCTATGTTTTCCTTAGAGCTGACAAAATGTTACCGAAATTGACAAGTCTGGCTTCTAGGTCGATTTAGTATGTTTCAGAAACTAACTTCATTTTCGTATAACTCCCAAAACATTTATATAAATTCTATTAAATTTTTAAAGACTGCAAATGAGATATCAACACAATGTCAAAACTGGAGTCTTCGGACAATCCCTCCCACCACGGCTGTATAGAAACAAAGAGATAAAAAATAATCACATTTCTGTGAAATGTATCTGGAAAGTGTTGATTCATCGATGCCCAGTGGACAGAGAAGCAGTGCAACCTGCGCTCACTCGCTCCCATGAACACAGCAATGGAAACATCCACTCACCCAGCCCTTGGCACAGGACACTTGCCGAAGAGAGGTCTGTTACTTCCAAAGACAGGATGAGGCCTCAGAACACCTGGAAGCAGGAGAAGGAAAAGCAGGGAATGGAAACCAGTGCATGGTCTGAGCCCTGTTGATGGAGCAGTAAAGGTGAAACTCTCTTTAACTTGGACGCACACTCTCAAGCGGACAGGAGACATGGGACTGAAGGTGATGCGCTGAGTGTTAGAAGAGTGCACAGCAGATGCTTGGCTGACAGAACGCAAAGAATCCAGTGCAAAATATCCCCACATTTGATTCTGAGACCAAGCTCCGAGCTGCCAAAATTGAGGTAGCAGAGGCAGCGTTCAGGGAGGGATAGGGCTACGGATGATGGCACACGCTGAGTCTCAGGGATCTGGAGTGCGTTGTGGGATGTGGTGGGTCCTATCAAGAGAGCAAACCGACCTGTGACCCCAATGAGCAAGCAACCACCCTGGCGCACGCAGTTGAAATTATCGATCTGTCCCATGGCCACACCCAGTGCATCTGCAGGACCAGAGACCAATTTGGCATTTTGCCAATAGAGCATGTGTGGGGCTGAATCAGAGATATTGTGCATCGGGTCTGAGGGATCCAGGGGGCCTTGGGTTTGAATTCAGAATGAAAAGCCTTAGGATCTGCTACATTCAAAACCTGGGCTGTGATTATGGTTTGGTTTGAGGCACAGGATGTGCAACAGCTCTGTGGTTGCCTTCGTGCACCCGTGCCACAAGGATGAGAGGACAAGGAAGTGTGGTCCAAGACCACAGCATGAGAAGAGGAAGGATTTCCTTCAGTTTATCCTCAAAAGCGGATGCTACATTTTGGATGGCACCGGCATGGTTCGGCAGCGAGGACAGCAAGTTCGGGCTGCGGGATCATTCCAGCAGGCCCTGATGTGTGACATCAATAGATATGCTTCCACTGGTGTTTCTGTAGACAGAGAAGCTCTTGGAAGAACTGGTTTCAGTGGGACATTCCCGTGGCAATACAAAGCACAAGCGCACTCACACTCTGCTCTTCTGGAAACACTCCAAAATAACATAGAGTAGAATGCAGAGCTGAGAATCTTTAGAAGCTCCATTTCCACCAGAGGAAGTGTCCTGTGCTCTTTCAGATTTGTGAGATAAGCGTAATCAAAATGAGGTTATCCTAATCGAAATAGTATGGGGGGTTCATCAGAACAAAGGCAACACCAGCAATTGGAGATAGACCAGACAACACACACAGGAACAGGACATGGCATCAATGTCTAGGAAAATTTGTCCTCACAGAAATCCCACGCAATTGTGTAGAGCCAAGAGTCTAAAATTTTCACTTAACAAAGCCCTAGAAGTCTACATTAGATACCTGAAATTTCCTGACCAGTAGAGATGAAGAAATACAGTAAAAGGAAAAGGAAGTACCATTTTCAGTTCCAAAGAGATTGAAGGCCCTAAAGATAAGCTTTCAGACAATTAGACTGCATAACGCCCTCCAGAGCAAGTATTGAAAATGGAGGTGAGGGAAACACTGAAGAACAACAGTGTCTCAGAATCACAAAAGGCAGAATACCAGAAAAGGGGAAGAGAAAGCCTAAAGACGAGCCAAATAATATCAGAAAACTCAGTGGATGAGAAAATATCAGGGCTAACATTCCGTCCTAAGCAGACTAGATTTTGCAGAGGGACGCGTGAATGACTTTGAAGACAGGGGAACAGAAATCCCTCGGTCAGATGCACACATAGGAAAGCAAGTGCAAACCAATGAAAACATTGCTGTTGAATCCTGGTTGAAGACAAGGCATGAAAGACTAAAATTCGAAAGAGTCCCAGATGGAAAAGCAAGAGATAAAGAAACAAACAATGTTTGAAAAGTGATGTGTAGAAAAATCAGACTGAAACTTGCTGAAAGCCAAGATAGAATCATCTAGGCGAATTCAGGAAGTACACAGCGTCCAAAAGAGGTGGAATCCCAATAGACTTAGCAGCAGCTGTATGATCCAAATCAACAAAGTTCATGAGCATCCCAGTGATTTAAAATGCGCCTGGAGAAAAGCAACATATTCACAAGAGAACCACCAGAGGGGTTTCAGCTGCTATCTCAGCAGCAATATTGCAGGACAGGGAGGAGTGCCAGGACATAGACCATAGCTTGAATGGCAAAATGCTGCCATCTAGGGTAGCCTATGCCACATGACCACCATTTCTAATAACAGCAGAGCTAGAGAATGCCACAGACCTGCAAATCTTAAAAGAATTCAGCAGTTCGAAACGTATCCTAAAAGAAAGGTTGAGAATTCTCCCCTGAAGGGATAAGCAGCAAGATGAATTGGAAAGAAGAAAACCCTTATTGGAAATGCAAGAAGAGCATGAGTGGAAAAGAAGAAACAAGAAGAAAGCAAGGAGGACATCAAAACCCTAAAAATGGGAGAGGGAAGCAAGAAATCATAGGGGATTGGAAGCACTATCTTAAGGGAGTCAGCTTATATGACTCTCTGTTGGAAGCAAACGGAGAGATGCATGGCCTGACGTGTTTGCAAAACAAACGAGAAGCAGACCAAGAAAGAATCAAACAAACAAACAACACAAAAATGGTAGGGTAACATGAATATTCAAAAGAAATTACTCAAGGTGATGTCAAGGATCATTCAGTACGCATCGACCCAGTATCGCGGCTTGAATGTACTCAGCACACCTGTATTTGGAAATCAGAGGCGTGCATATATATTCGTAAATATTGATTCATATGAGCATGTCGTGACCTAACCCAAATGCCGATTTGGAATCCAATGGATTCCTAGTCCGTGATATAGACTTGCATGTCTTCCAACAGGATGAATGAATGCCATATTCTACACTACGTCGAGAAGAAATATCACAAGCCTATAACAAGGAAAATAGCTCCGCAAAAGTGTACTAAGATCAAAAGAGACAGGCAGTAAAGTGCACATTGGGGATTGTATCAGTCCTAGGAATTTCAGCCCCCTTGAAACAAATGGATAGATGTCCCGTGAATGCGGGTGTTTCAGCAGAAATCAACCGACGGCTATGTATTGCGGGTGTGCCCATATTACAGGAACAATAGTTTCCCTTAGTGGGTCTCTGTGTACTGTGAACTGTTAGAAAGTTTAAAGACGTGTGAAACATTCAACTGAAAATGGACACACTTCCCTCCGTTGCTACAGTGCATACAGATCTGAACAAAAGGAAAGAGGGAAGAACAAAGGCCCATGGGACGCTAGTGGGTAGAATCACATTTACCTTAGGAACCTCTCGTCGGATGCAGCCCCTCCCCCAACACTGACAAGATGCAGCAGCCATTGGGGATGGCAGTTAGCGGTTGGATTCCAGGTGGAATGTTGGTGTGTACCACGAGGCTTGTTGTGGCTGGTGGATCCTAGGTAACCGGGCAGAGTTCTATGGGTGGATCAGTGCGATGGAGGGGCTGCCACCCTCTGTGGAGCTTGGCTTAGGTCTTTGGTCCGGGAAGCTGTGTCAGTTCGAGATACTGCTGCTGCCCAAAGACCTGAGTTCACGGGTTAGTTTCCAGAACCTGAAAGGGCAGACAGTGGAAGATCTGCCTGTCTTCATCTTACTGGAGAGGCTCCGAGGTCCTTTCAGACTTGCCCAGTCCTGTTGAAGTCGACTTTATGGGAGACACGAAGAGAAGCTGGCCGAAAATATGGCTGCACGGATTGAGGAGAGATGCGAACACATTGATGAGAGATGTTCTGCTACAATAGAGAATACTGGCCTGGAGACAGCTGTAGAGGATAGCAGGCTCGAAAGGCATTCATGAGACATATTGAACCTCGCTGATACTAGCAGAAACATACGGAGGGCCACCGTGGACTGGAGGAAGTTCCTCAATTCTCTGCTCCAAGAACGGGTCCAAGATCCCTGATGTCTAAAGAGAAGAGATGGCAGAGATGATAAAAACGCTCATGTTCTTGAAAGAGGTCAGATAATCCACACGACCCAAGGGGCAATTCCAAGCCATTCAGATCAAAGTGCACCAAGCCCAGGTAAGCCTTTTCCCAGGTTTGGGCCTAGCTATCAAGCACTTGCTCTTCCCTCCCCTCCACTCAGGCATCCATTTTGAGGGATCAGTACCTGAGCTGCAATGAAGTCGGTAAGAGAAGAGCAAGCCCCTCCTAGAATCAGAGTTCCTCTAGCTTCATCCTCTGTGAACAACAGGGAACCCCATAAAGGTCAAATACTCTCGTATGAAATAGATAGGAATTGAATACTTAGCTCCCACAAAGAAACGATGGCCTTCCGCTAGATTCAGCAAATGCTGGGTTCATGTCTTCTCAGTGGTGAAGTGAGTGTGGTAAGTGAGGGGAATCTTTGACTGAACTTGAATCTGTATTAGGCCTCCGTTTTTCAAGACAGTCTAGGTACATATTAAAAGTCAGATAGTGAACTGAACTGTAAAAGTCGCCAATGACATGAAAGACACAGCTTATGTGGACCGTCTTTCAATTGAGTCAAGCCCCCGGGGGCAATCGATCATGGGGGTGCAGACTTGGTTGCATTCAAGTGCTTTACCCAACATGATCGGATGATTAAGCGTTCTCATCACTGATAGAAGAACACCTGGTTCTCAGTAGCCTAGCATAGCTGCAGCAGGGTTCTCATAGCTATAATGCCTCTAGGTTCTTTGGATTCAAAGCTAAATGTATATATTTAGTTCGTTTCCTCTTGTATTTTCCTTGAGAGGGATGTTACACCTTGAAATGACAACATTGACCAGTAGGTGTCATCGGGAGTAAAGGGCACCACATGCACAAGGGAATCCAAGCTTGGGGGTTATTTCATGTTTCCATTAGTTATTTCATGGTTCCTGTTGGTTTCGGAGGCTTCAACAGTAAAGAGTTGACATGACCCCTTTAACAGTTCGGACTGCTAGTTTGCATTCTATCTGTCTATGTTTTCCTTAGAGCTGACAAAATGTTACCGAAATTGACAAGTCTGGCTTCTAGGTCGATTTAGTATGTTTCAGAAACTAACTTCATTTTCGTATAACTCCCAAAACATTTATATAAATTCTATTAAATTTTTAGAGACTGCAATTGAGATAACAACACAATGTCAAAACTGGAGTCTTCGGACAATCCCTCCCACCACGGCTGTATAGAAACAGAGAGATAAAAAAAATCACATTTCTGTGAAATGTATCTGGAAAGTGTTGATTCATCGATGCCCAGTTGACAGAGAAGCAGTGCAACCTGCGCTCACTCGCTCCCATGAACACAGCAATGGAAACATCCACTCACCCAGGCCTTGGCACAGGACACTTGCCGAAGAGAGGTCTGTTAATTCCAAAGACAGGATGAGGCCTCAGAACACCTGGAAGCAGGAGAAGGAAAAGCAGGTAATGGAAACCAGTGCATGGTCTGAGCCCTGTTGATGGAGCAGTAAAGGTGAAACTCTCTTTAACTTGGACGCACACTCTCAAGCGGACAGGAGACATGGGACTGAAGGTGATGCGCTGAGTGTTAGAAGAGTGCACAGCAGATGCTTGGCTGACAGAACGCAAAGAATCCAGTGCAAAATATCCCCACAGTTGATTCTGAGACCAAGCTCCGAGCTGCCAAAATTGAGGTAGCAGAGGCAGCGTTCAGGGAGGGATAGGGCTACGGATGATGGCACACGCTGAGTCTCAGGGATCTGGAGTGCGTTGTGGGATGTGGTGGGTCCTATCAAGAGAGCAAACCGACCTGTGACCCCAATGAGCAAGCAACCACCCTGGCGCACGCAGTTGAAATTATCGATCTGTCCCATGGCCACACCCAGTGCATCTGCAGGACCAGAGACCAATTTGGCATTTTGCCAATAGAGCATGTGTGGGGCTGAATCAGAGATATTGTGCATCGGGTCTGAGGGATCCAGGGGGCCTTGGGTTTGAATTCAGAATGAAAAGCCTTAGGATCTGCTACATTCATAACCTGGGCTGTGATTATGGTTTGGTTTGAGGCACAGGATGTGCAACAGCTCTGTGGTTGCCTTCGTGCACCCGTGCCACAAGGATGAGAGGACAAGGAAGTGTGGTCCAAGACCACAGTGTGAGAAGAGGAAGGATTTCCTTCAGTTTATCGCTCAAAAGCGGATGCTACATTTTGGAAGGCACCGGCACGGTTCGGCAGCGAGGACACCAAGTTCGGGCTGCGGGATCATTCCAGCAGGCCCTGATGTGTGACATCCATAGATATGCTTCCACTGGTGTTTCTGAAGACAGAGAAGCTCTTGGAAGAACTGGTTTCAGTGGGACATTCCCGTGGCACTACAAAGCACAAGCGCACTCACACTCTGCTCTTCTGGAAACACTCCAAAATAACATAGAGTAGAATGCAGAGCTGAGAACCTTCAGAAGCTCCATTTCCACCAGAGGAAGTGTCCTGTGCTCTTTCAGATTTCTGAGATAAGCGTAATCAAAATGATGTTATCCTAATCAAAATAGTATGGGGTGTTCATCACAACAAAGGCAACACCAGCAATTGGAGATAGACCAGACAACACACACAGGAACAGGACATGGCATCAATGTCTAGGAAAATTTGTCCTCACAGAAATCCCATGCAATTGTGTAGAGCCAAGAGTCTAAAGTTTTCACTTAACCAAGCCCTAGAAGTCTACAATATATACCTGAAATTACCTGACCAGTAGAGATGAAGAAATACAGTAAAAGGAAAATGAAGTACCATTTTCAGTTCCAAAGAGATTGAAGGCCCTAAAGATAAGCTTTCAGACAATTAGACTGCAAAACGCTCTCCAGAGCAAGTATTGAAAATGGAGGTGAGGGAAACACTGAAGAACAACAGTGTCTCAGAATCACAAAAGGCAGAATACCAGAAAAGGGGAAGAGAAAGCCTAAAGACGAGCCAAATAATATCAGAAAACTCAGTGGATGAGAAAATATCAGGGCTAACATTCCGTTCTAAGCAGACTAGATTTTGCAGAGGGACGCGTGAATGACTTGGAAGACAGGGGAACAGAAATCTCTCGGTCATAAGCACACATAGGAAAGCAAGTGCAAACCAATGAAAACATTGCTGTTGAATCCTGGTTGAAGACAAGGCATGAAAGACTAAAATTCGAAAGAGTCCCAGATGGAAAAGCAAGAGATAAAGAAGCAAACAATGTTTGAAAAGTTATGTGTAGAAAAATCAGACTGAAACTTGCTGAAAGCCAAGATAGAATCATCTAGGCGAATTCAGGAAGTACACAGCGTCCAAAAGAGGTGGAATCGCAATAGACTTAGCAGCAGCTGTATGATCCAAATCAACAAAGTTCATGAGCATCCCAGTGATTTAAAATGCGCCTGGAGGAAAGCAACATAGTCACAAGAGAACCTCTAGAGGGGTTTCAGCTGCTATTTCAGCAGCAATATTGCAGGACAGGGAGGAGTGCCAGGACATAGACCATAGCTTGAATGGCAAAATGCTGCCATCTAGGGTAGCCTATGCCTCATGACCACCATTTCTAATAACAGCAGAGCTAGAGAATGCCACAGACCTGCAAATCTTAAAAGAATTCAGCAGTTCGAAACGTATCCTAAAAGAAAGGTTGAGAATTCTCCCCTGAAGGGATAAGCAGCAAGATGAAATGGAAAGAAGAAAACCCTTATTGGAAATGCAAGAAGAGCATGAGTGGAAAAGAAGAAACAAGAAGAAAGCAAGGAGGACATCAAAACCCTAAAAATGGGAGAGGGAAGCAAGAAATCATAGGGGATTGGAAGCACTATATTAAGGGAGTCAGCTTATATGACTCTCTGTTGGAAGCAAACGGAGAGATGCATGGCCTGACGTGTTTGCAAAACAAACGAGAAGCTGACCAAGAAACAATCAAACAAACAAACAACACAAAAAGGGTAAGGTAACATGAATATTCAAAAGAAATTACTCAAGGTGATGTCAAGGATCATTCAGTACGCATCGACCCAGTATCGCGGCTTGAAAGTATTCAGCACACCTGTATTCGGAAATCAGAGGTGTGCATTTATATTCGTAAATATTGATTCATATGAGCATATCGTGATCTAACCCAAATGCCGATTTGGAATCCAATGGATTCCTAGTCCGTGATATAGACTTGCAAGTCTTCCAACAGGATGAATGAATGCCATATTCTACACTACGTCGAGAAGAAATGGCACAAGCCTATAACAAGGAAAATAGCTCCGCAAAAGTGTACTAAGATCCAAAGAGACAGGCAGTAAAGTGCACATTGGGGATTGTATCATTCCTAGGAATTTCAGCCCCCTTGAAACAAATGGATAGATGTCCCGTGAATGCGGGTGTTTCAGCAGAAATCAACCGACGGCTATGTATTGCGGGTGTGCCCATATTACAGGAACAATACTTTCCCTTAGTGGGTCTCTGTGTACTGTGAACTGTTAGAAAGTTTAAAGACGTGTGAAACATTCAACTGAAAATGGACACACTTCCCTCCGTTGCTACAGTGCATACAGATCTGAACAAGAGGAAAGAGGGAAGAACAAAGGCCCATGGGACGCTAGTGGGTAGAATCACATTTACCTTAGGAACCTCTCGTCGGATGCAGCCCCTCCCCCAACACTGACAAGATGCAGCAGCCAATGGGGATGGCAGTTAGCGGTTGGATTCCAGGTGGAATGTTGGTGTGTACCGCGAGGCTTGTAGTGGCTGGTGGATCCTAGGTAACCGGGCAGAGTTCTGTGGGTGTATCAGTGCGATGGAGGGGCTGCCGCCCTCTGTGGAGCTTGGCTTAGGTCTTTGGTCCGGGAAGCTGTGTCAGTTCGAGATACTGCTGCTGCCCAAAGACCTGAGTTCACGGGTCAGTTTCCAGAACCTGAAAGGGCAGACAGTGGAAGATCTGCCTGTCTTCAGCTTACTGGAGAGGCTCCGAGGTCCTTTCAGACTTGCCCAGTCCTGTTGAAGTCGACTTTATGGGAGACACGAAGAGAAGCTGGCCGAAAATATGGCTGCACGGATTGAGGAGAGATGCGAACACATTGATGAGAGATGTTCTGCTACAATAGAGAATACTGGCCTGGAGACAGCTGTAGAGGATAGCAGGCTCGAAAGGCATTCATGAGACATATTGAACCTCGCTGATACTAGCAGAAACATACGGAGGGCCACCGTGGACTGGAGGAAGTTCCTCAATTCTCTGCTCCAAGAACGGGTCCAAGATCCCTGACGTCTAAAGAGAAGAGATGGCAGAGATGATAAAAACGCTCATGTTCTTGAAAGCGGTCAGATAATCCACACGACCCAAGGGGCAATTCCAAGCCATTCAGATCAAAGTGCACCAAGCCCAGGTAAGCCTTTTCCCAGGTTTGGGCCTAGCTATCAAGCACTTGCTCTTCCCTCCCCTCCACTCAGGCATCCATTTTGAGGGATCAGTACCTGAGCTGCAATGAAGTCGGTAAGAGAAGAGCAAGCCCCTCCTAGAATCAGAGTTCCTCTAGCTTCATCCTCTGTGAACAACAGGGAACCCCATAAAGGTCAAATACTCTCGTATGAAATAGATAGGAATTGAATACTTAGCTCCCACAAAGAAACGATGGCCTTCCGCTAGATTCAGCAAATGCTGGGTTCATGTCTTCTCAGTGGTGAAGGGAGTGTGGTAAGTGAGGGGAATCTTTGACTGAACTTGAATCTGTATTAGGCCTCCGTTTTTCAAGACAGTCTAGGTACATATTAGAAGTCAGATAGTGAACGGAACTGTAAAAGTCGCCAATGACATGAAAGACACAGCTTATGTGGACCGTCTTTCAATTGAGTCAAGCCCCCGGGGGCATCGATCATGGGGGTGCAGACTTGGTTGCATTCAAGTGCTTTACCCAACATGATCGGATGATTAAGCGTTCTCATCACTGATAGAAGAACACCTGGTTCTCAGTAGCCTAGCATAGCTGCAGCAGGGTTCTCATAGCTATAATGCCTCTAGGTTCTTTGGATTCAAAGCTAAATGTATATATTTAGTTCGTTTCCTCTTGTATTTTCCTTGAGAGGGATGTTACACCTTGAAATGACAACATTGACCAGTAGGTGTCATCGGGAGTAAAGGGCACCACATGCACAAGGGAATCCAAGCTTGGGGGTTATTTCATGTTTCCATTAGTTATTTCATGGTTCCTGTTGGTTTCGGAGGCTTCAACAGTAAAGAGTTGACATGACCCCTTTAACAGTTCGGACTGCTAGTTTGCATTCTATCTGTCTATGTTTTCCTTAGAGCTGACAAAATGTTACCGAAATTGACAAGTCTGGCTTCTAGGTCGATTTAGTATGTTTCAGAAACTAACTTCATTTTCGTATAACTCCCAAAACATTTATATAAATTCTATTAAATTTTTAAAGACTGCAATTGAGATAACAACACAATGTCAAAAGTGTAGTCTTCGGACAATCCCTCCCACCACTGCTGTATAGAAACAGAGAGATAAAAAAAATCACATTTCTGTGAAATGTATCTGGAAAGTGTTGATTCATCGATGCCCAGTTGACAGAGAAGCAGTGCAACCTGCGCTCACTCGCTCCCATGAACACAGCAATGGAAACATCCAGTCACCCAGGCCTTGGCACAGGACACTTGCCGAAGAGAGGTCTGTTAATTCCAAAGACAGGATGAGGCCTCAGAACACCTGGAAGCAGGAGAAGGAAAAGCAGGGAATGGAAACCAGTGCATGGTCTGAGCCCTGTTGATGGAGCAGTAAAGGTGAAACTCTCTTTAACTTGGACGCACACTCTCAAGCGGACAGGAGACATGGGACTGAAGGTGATGCGCTGAGTGTTAGAAGAGTGCACAGCAGATGCTTGGCTGACAGAACGCAAAGAATCCAGTGCAAAATATCCCCACAGTTGATTCTGAGACCAAGCTCCGAGCTGCCAAAATTGAGGTAGCAGAGGCAGCGTTCAGGGAGGGATAGGGCTACGGATGATGGCACACGCTGAGTCTCAGGGATCTGGAGTGCGTTGTGGGATGTGGTGGGTCCTATCAAGAGAGCAAACCGACCTGTGACCCCAATGAGCAAGCAACCACCCTGGCGCACGCAGTTGAAATTATCGATCTGTCCCATGGCCACACCCAGTGCATCTGCAGGACCAGAGACCAATTTGGCATTTTGCCAATAGAGCATGTGTGGGGCTGAATCAGAGATATTGTGCATCGGGTCTGAGGGATCCAGGGGGCCTTGGGTTTGAATTCAGAATGAAAAGCCTTAGGATCTGCTACATTCATAACCTGGGCTGTGATTATGGTTTGGTTTGAGGCACAGGATGTGCAACAGCTCTGTGGTTGCCTTCGTGCACCCGTGCCACAAGGATGAGAGGACAAGGAAGTGTGGTCCAAGACCACAGTGTGAGAAGAGGAAGGATTTCCTTCAGTTTATCGCTCAAAAGCGGATGCTACATTTTGGAAGGCACCAGCACGGTTCGGCAGCGAGGACACCAAGTTCGGGCTGCGGGATCATTCCAGCAGGCCCTGATGTGTGACATCCATAGATATGCTTCCACTGGTGTTTCTGAAGACAGAGAAGCTCTTGGAAGAACTGGTTTCAGTGGGACATTCCCGTGGCACTACAAAGCACAAGCGCACTCACACTCTGCTCTTCTGGAAACACTCCAAAATAACATAGAGTAGAATGCAGAGCTGAGAACCTTCAGAAGCTCCATTTCCACCAGAGGAAGTGTCCTGTGCTCTTTCAGATTTCTGAGATAAGCGTAATCAAAATGATGTTATCCTAATCAAAATAGTATGGGGTGTTCATCACAACAAAGGCAACACCAGCAATTGGAGATAGACCAGACAACACACACAGGAACAGGACATGGCATCAATGTCTAGGAAAATTTGTCCTCACAGAAATCCCATGCAATTGTGTAGAGCCAAGAGTCTAAAGTTTTCACTTAACCAAGCCCTAGAAGTCTACAATATATACCTGAAATTACCTGACCAGTAGAGATGAAGAAATACAGTAAAAGGAAAATGAAGTACCATTTTCAGTTCCAAAGAGATTGAAGGCCCTAAAGATAAGCTTTCAGACAATTAGACTGCAAAACGCTCTCCAGAGCAAGTATTGAAAATGGAGGTGAGGGAAACACTGAAGAACAACAGTGTCTCAGAATCACAAAAGGCAGAATACCAGAAAAGGGGAAGAGAAAGCCTAAAGACGAGCCAAATAATATCAGAAAACTCAGTGGATGAGAAAATATCAGGGCTAACATTCCGTTCTAAGCAGACTAGATTTTGCAGAGGGACGCGTGAATGACTTGGAAGACAGGGGAACAGAAATCTCTCGGTCATAAGCACACATAGGAAAGCAAGTGCAAACCAATGAAAACATTGCTGTTGAATCCTGGTTGAAGACAAGGCATGAAAGACTAAAATTCGAAAGAGTCCCAGATGGAAAAGCAAGAGATAAAGAAGCAAACAATGTTTGAAAAGTTATGTGTAGAAAAATCAGACTGAAACTTGCTGAAAGCCAAGATAGAATCATCTAGGCGAATTCAGGAAGTACACAGCGTCCAAAAGAGGTGGAATCGCAATAGACTTAGCAGCAGCTGTATGATCCAAATCAACAAAGTTCATGAGCATCCCAGTGATTTAAAATGCGCCTGGAGGAAAGCAACATAGTCACAAGAGAACCTCTAGAGGGGTTTCAGCTGCTATTTCAGCAGCAATATTGCAGGACAGGGAGGAGTGCCAGGACATAGACCATAGCTTGAATGGCAAAATGCTGCCATCTAGGGTAGCCTATGCCTCATGACCACCATTTCTAATAACAGCAGAGCTAGAGAATGCCACAGACCTGCAAATCTTAAAAGAATTCAGCAGTTCGAAACGTATCCTAAAAGAAAGGTTGAGAATTCTCCCCTGAAGGGATAAGCAGCAAGATGAAATGGAAAGAAGGAAACCCTTATTGGAAATGCAAGAAGAGCATGAGTGGAAAAGAAGAAACAAGAAGAAAGCAAGGAGGACATCAAAACCCTAAAAATGGGAGAGGGAAGCAAGAAATCATAGGGGATTGGAAGCACTATATTAAGGGAGTCAGCTTATATGACTCTCTGTTGGAAGCAAACGGAGAGATGCATGGCCTGACGTGTTTGCAAAACAAACGAGAAGCTGACCAAGAAAGAATCAAACAAACAAACAACACAAAAAGGGTAAGGTAACATGAATATTCAAAAGAAATTACTCAAGGTGATGTCAAGGATCATTCAGTACGCATCGACCCAGTATCGCGGCTTGAATGTATTCAGCACACCTGTATTCGGAAATCAGAGGTGTGCATTTATATTCGTAAATATTGATTCATATGAGCATATCGTGATCTAACCCAAATGCCGATTTGGAATCCAATGGATTCCTAGTCCGTGATATAGACTTGCAAGTCTTCCAACAGGATGAATGAATGCCATATTCTACACTACGTCGAGAAGAAATGGCACAAGCCTATAACAAGGAAAATAGCTCCGCAAAAGTGTACTAAGATCCAAAGAGACAGGCAGTAAAGTGCACATTGGGGATTGTATCATTCCTAGGAATTTCAGCCCCCTTGAAACAAATGGATAGATGTCCCGTGAATGCGGGTGTTTCAGCAGAAATCAACCGACGGCTATGTATTGCGGGTGTGCCCATATTACAGGAACAATACTTTCCCTTAGTGGGTCTCTGTGTACTGTGAACTGTTAGAAAGTTTAAAGACGTGTGAAACATTCAACTGAAAATGGACACACTTCCCTCCGTTGCTACAGTGCATACAGATCTGAACAAGAGGAAAGAGGGAAGAACAAAGGCCCATGGGACGCTACTGGGTAGAATCTCATTTACCTTAGGAACCTCTCGTCGGATGCAGCCCCTCCCCCAACACTGACAAGATGCAGCAGCCAATGGGGATGGCAGTTAGCGGTTGGATTCCAGGTGGAATGTTGGTGTGTACCGCGAGGCTTGTTGTGGCTGGTGGATCCTAGGTAACCGGGCAGAGTTCTGTGGGTGGATCAGTGCGATGGAGGGGCTGCCGCCCTCTGTGGAGCTTGGCTTAGGTCTTTGGTCCGGGAAGCTGTGTCAGTTCGAGATACTGCTGCTGCCCAAAGACCTGAGTTCACGGGTCAGTTTCCAGAACCTGAAAGGGCAGACAGTGGAAGATCTGCCTGTCTTCAGCTTACTGGAGAGGCTCCGAGGTCCTTTCAGACTTGCCCAGTCCTGTTGAAGTCGACTTTATGGGAGACACGAAGAGAAGCTGGCCGAAAATATGGCTGCACTGATTGAGGAGAGATGCGAACACATTGATGAGAGATGTTCTGCTACAATAGAGAATACTGGCCTGGAGACAGCTGTAGAGGATAGCAGGATCGAAAGGCATTCATGAGACATATTGAACTTCGCTGATACTAGCAGAAACATACGGAGGGCCACCGTGGACTGGAGGAAGTTCCTCAATTCTCTGCTCCAAGAACGGGTCCAAGATCTCTGACGTCTAAAGAGAAGAGATGGCAGAGATGATAAAATCGCTCATGTTCTTGAAAGAGGTCAGATAATCCACACGACCCAAGGGGCAATTCCAATCCATTCAGATCAAAGTGCACCAAGCCCAGGTAAGCCTTTTCCCAGGTTTGGGCCTAGCTATCAAGCACTTGCTCTTCCCTCCCCTCCACTCAGGCATCCATTTTGAGGGATCAGTACCTGAGCTGCAATGAAGTCGGTAAGAGAAGAGCAAGCCCCTCCTAGAATCAGAGTTCCTCTAGCTTCATCCTCTGTGAACAACAGGGAACCCCATAAAGGTCAAATACTCTCGTATGAAATAGATAGGAATTGAATACTTAGCTCCCACAAAGAAACGATGGCCTTCCGCTAGATTCAGCAAATGCTGGGTTCATGTCTTCTCTGGGGTGAAGGGAGTGTGGTAAGTGAGGGGAATCTTTGACTGAACTTGAATCTGTATTAGGCCTCCGTTTTTCAAGACAGTCTAGGTAAATATTAGAAGTCAGATAGTGAACGGAACTGTAAAAGTCGCCAATGACATGAAAGACACAGCTTATGTGGACCGTCTTTCAATTGAGTCAAGCCCCCGGGGGCAATCGATCATGGGGGTGCAGACTTGGTTGCATTCAAGTGCTTTACCCAACATGATCGGATGATTAAGCGTTCTCATCACTGATAGAAGAACACCTGGTTCTCAGTAGACTAGCATAGCTGCAGCAGGGTTCTCATAGCTATAATGCCTCTAGGTTCTTTGGATTCAAAGCTAAATGTATATATTTAGTTCGTTTCCTCTTGTATTTTCCTTGAGAGGGATGTTACACCTTGAAATGCCAACATTGACCAGTAGGTGTCATCGGGAGTAAAGGGCACCACATGCACAAGGGAATCCAAGCTTGGGGGTTATTTCATGTTTCCATTAGTTATTTCATGGTTCCTGTTGGTTTCGGAGGCTTCAACAGTAAAGAGTTGACATGACCCCTTTAACAGTTCGGACTGCTAGTTTGCATTCTATCTGTCTATGTTTTCCTTAGAGCTGACAAAATGTTACCGAAATTGACAAGTCTGGCTTCTAGGTCGATTTAGTATGTTTCAGAAACTAACTTCATTTTCGTATAACTCCCAAAACATTTATATAAATTCTATTAAATTTTTAAAGACTGCAAATGAGATATCAACACAATGTCAAAACTGGAGTCTTTGGACAATCCCTCCCACCACGGCTGTATAGAAACAAAGAGATAAAAAATAATCACATTTCTGTGAAATGTATCTGGAAAGTGTTGATTCATCGATGCCCAGTGGACAGAGAAGCAGTGCAACCTGCGCTCACTCGCTCCCATGAACACAGCAATGGAAATATCCACTCACCCAGCCCTTGGCACAGGACACTTGCCGAAGAGAGGTCTGTTACTTCCAAAGACAGGATGAGGCCTCAGAACACCTGGAAGCAGGAGAAGGAAAAGCAGGGAATGGATACCAGTGCATGGTCTGAGCCTTGTTGATGGAGCAGTAAAGGTGAAACTCTCTTTAACTTGGACGCACACTCTCAAGCGGACAGGAGACATGGGACTGAAGGTGATGCGCTGAGTGTTAGAAGAGTGCACAGCAGATGCTTGGCTGACAGAACTCAAAGAATCCAGTGCAAAATATCCCCACAGTTGATTCTGAGACCAAGCTCCGAGCTGCCAAATTTGAGGTAGCAGAGGCAGCGTTCAGGGAGGGATAGGGCTACGGATGATGGCACACGCTGAGTCTCAGGGATCTGGAGTGCGTTGTGGGATGTGGTGGGTCCTATCAAGAGAGCAAACCGACCTGTGACCCCAATGAGCAAGCAACCACCCTGGCGCACGCAGTTGAAATTATCAATCTGTCCCATGGCCACACCCAGTGCATCTGCAGGACCAGAGACCAATTTGGCATTTTGCCAATAGAGCATGTGTGGGGCTGAATCAGAGATATTGTGCATCGGGTCTGAGGGATCCAGGGGGCCTTGGGTTTGAATTCAGAATGAAAAGCCTTAGGATCTGCTACATTCAAAACCTGGGCTGTGATTATGGTTTGGTTTGAGGCACAGGATGTGCAACAGCTCTGTGGTTGCCTTCGTGCACCCGTACCACAAGTATGAGAGGACAAGGAAGTGTGGTCCAAGACCACAGCGTGAGAAGAGGAAGGATTTCCTTCAGTTTATCTCTCAAAAGCGGATGCTACATTTTGGATGGCACCGGCACGGTTCGGCAGCGAGGACACCAAGTTCGGGCTGCGGGATCATTCCAGCAGGCCCTGATGTGTGACATCCATAGATATGCTTCCACTGGTGTTTCTGTAGACAGAGAAGCTCTTGGAAGAACTGGTTTCAGTGGGACATTCCCGTGGCAATACAAAGCACAAGCGCACTCACACTCTGCTCTTCTGGAAACACTCCAAAATAACATAGAGTAGAATGCAGAGCTGAGAACCTTTAGAAGCTCCATTTCCACCGGAGGAAGTGTCCTGTGCTCTTTCAGATTTGTGAGATAAGCGTAATCAAAATGAGGTTATCCTAATCGAAATAGTATGGGGGGTTCATCACAACAAAGGCAACACCAGCAATTGGAGATAGACCAGACAACACACACAGGAACAGGACATGGCATCAATGTCTAGGAAAATTTGTCCTCACAGAAATCCCACGCAATTGTGTAGAGCCAAGAGTCTAAACTTTTCACTTAACAAAGCCCTAGAAGTCTACATTAGATACCTGAAATTTCCTGACCAGTAGAGATGAAGAACTACAGTAAAAGGAAAAGGAAGTACCATTTTCAGTTCCAAAGAGATTGAAGGCCCTAAAGATAAGCTTTCAGACAATTAGACTGCATAACGCTCTCCAGAGCAAGTATTGAAAATGGAGGTGAGGGAAACACTGAAGAACAACAGTGTCTCAGAATCACAAAAGGCAGAATACCAGAAAAGGGGAAGAGAAAGCCTAAAGACGAGCCAAATAATATCAGAAAACTCAGTGGATGAGAAAATATCAGGGCTAACATTCCGTCCTAAGCAGACTAGATTTTGCAGACGGACGCGTGAATGACTTTGAAGACAGCGGATCAGAAATCCCTCGGTCAGAAGCACACATAGGAAAGCAAGTGCAAACCAATGAAAACATTGCTGTTGAATCCTGGTTGAAGACAAGGCATGAAAGACTAAAATTCGAAAGAGTCCCAGATGGAAAAGCAAGAGATAAAGAAACAAACAATGTTTGAAAAGTTATGTGTAGAAAAATCAGACTGAAACTTGCTGAAAGCCAAGATAGAATCATCTAGGCGAATTCAGGAAGTACACAGCGTCCAAAAGAGGTGGAATCCCAATAGACTTAGCAGCAGCTGTATGATCCAAATCAACAAAGTTCATGAGCATCCCAGTGATTTAAAATGCGCCTGGAGGAAAGCAACATAGTCACAAGAGAACCTCCAGAGGGGTTTCAGCTGCTATCTCAGCAGCAATATTGCAGGACAGGGAGGAGTGCCAGGACATAGACCATAGCTTGAATGGCAAAATGCTGCCATCTAGGGTAGCCTATGCCACATGACCACCATTTCTAATAACAGCAGAACTAGAGAATGCCACAGACCTGCAAATCTTAAAAGAATTCAGCAGTTCGAAACGTATCCTAAAAGAAAGGTTGAGAATTCTCCCCTGAAGGGATAAGCAGCAAGATGAAATGGAAAGAAGAAAACCCTTATAGGAAATGCAAGAAGAGCATGAGTGGAAAAGAAGAAACAAGAAGAAAGCAAGGAGGACATCAAAACCCTAAAGATGGGAGAGGGAAGCAGGAAATCATAGGGGATTGGAAGCACTATCTTAAGGGAGTCAGCTTATATGACTCTCTGTTGGAAGCAAACGGAGAGATGCATGGCCTGACGTGTTTGCAAAACAAACGAGAAGCAGACCAAGAAAGAATCAAACAAACAAACAACACAAAAAGGGTAGGGTAACATGAATATTCAAAAGAAATTACTCAAGGTGATGTCAAGGATCATTCAGTACGCATCGACCCAGTATCGCGGCTTGAATGTACTCAGCACACCTGTATTTGGAAATCAGAGGCGTGCATATATATTCGTAAATATTGATTCATATGAGCATGTCGTGACCTAACCCAAATGCCGATTTGGAATCCAATGGATTCCTAGTCCGTGATATAGACTTGCAAGTCTTCCAACAGGATGAATGAATGCCATATTCTACACTACGTCGAGAAGAAATATCACAAGCCTATAACAAGGAAAATAGCTCCGCAAAAGTGTACTAAGATCAAAAGAGACAGGCAGTAAAGTGCACATTGGGGATTGTATCAGTCCTAGGAATTTCAGCCCCCTTGAAACAAATGGATAGATGTCCCGTGAATGCGGGTGTTTCAGCAGAAATCAACCGACGGCTATGTATTGCGGGTGTGCCCATATTACAGGAACAATAGTTTCCCTAAGTGGGTCTCTGTGTACTGTGAACTGTTAGAAAGTTTAAAGACGTGTGAAACATTCAACTGAAAATGGACACACTTCCCTCCGTTGCTACAGTGCATACAGATCTGAACAAGAGGAAAGAGGGAAGAACAAAGGCCCATGGGACGCTAGTGGGTAGAATCACATTTACCTTAGGAACCTCTCGTCGGATGCAGCCCCTCCCCCAACACTGACAAGATGCAGCAGCCAATGGGGATGGCAGTTAGCGGTTGGATTCCAGGTGGAATGTTGGTGTGTACCGCGAGGCTTGTTGTGGCTGGTGGATCCTAGGTAACCGGGCAGAGTTCTGTGGGTGGATCAGTGCGATGGAGGGGCTGCCGCCCTCTGTGGAGCTTGGCTTAGGTCTTTGGTCCGGGAAGCTGTGTCAGTTCGAGATACTGCTGCTGCCCAAAGACCTGAGTTCACGGGTCAGTTTCCAGAACCTGAAAGGGCAGACAGTGGAAGATCTGCCTGTCTTCAGCTTACTGGAGAGGCTCCGAGGTCCTTTCAGACTTGCCCAGTCCTGTTGAAGTCGACTTTATGGGAGACACGAAGAGAAGCTGGCCGAAAATATGGCTGCACGGATTGAGGAGAGATGCGAACACATTGATGAGAGATGTTCTGCTACAATAGAGAATACTGGCCTGGAGACAGCTGTAGAGGATAGCAGGCTCGAAAGGCATTCATGAGACATATTGAACTTCGCTGATACTAGCAGAAACATACGGAAGGCCACCGTGGACTGGAGGAAGTTCCTCAATTCTCTGCTCCAAGAACGGATCCAAGATCTCTGACGTCTAAAGAGAAGAGATGGCAGAGATGATAAAAACGCTCATGTTCTTGAAAGAGGTCAGATAATCCACACGACCCAAGGGGCAATTCCAAGCCATTCAGATCAAAGTGCACCAAGCCCAGGTAAGCCTTTTCCCAGGTTTGGGCCTAGCTATCAAGCACTTGCTCTTCCCTCCCCTCCACTCAGGCATCCATTTTGAGGGATCAGTACCTGAGCTGCAATGAAGTCGGTAAGAGAAGAGCAAGCCCCTCCTAGAATCAGAGTTCCTCTAGCTTCATCCTCTGTGAACAACAGGGAACCCCATAAAGGTCAAATACTCTCGTATGAAATAGATAGGAATTGAATACTTAGCTCCCACAAAGAAACGATGGCCTTCCGCTAGATTCAGCAAATGCTGGGTTCATGTCTTCTCTGGGGTGAAGGGAGTGTGGTAAGTGAGGGGAATCTTTGACTGAACTTGAATCTGTATTAGGCCTCCGTTTTTCAAGACAGTCTAGGTACATATTAGAAGTCAGATAGTGAACTGAACTGTAAAAGTCGCCAATGACATGAAAGACACAGCTTATGTGGACCGTCTTTCAATTGAGTCAAGCCCCCGGGGGCAATCGATCATGGGGGTGCAGACTTGGTTGCATTCAAGTGCTTTACCCAACATGATCGGATGATTAAGCGTTCTCATCACTGATAGAAGAACACCTGGTTCTCAGTAGCCTAGCATAGCTGCAGCAGGGTTCTCATAGCTATAATGCCTCTAGGTTCTTTGGATTCAAAGCTAAATGTATATATTTAGTTCGTTTCCTCTTGTATTTTCCTTGAGAGGGATGTTACACCTTGAAATGCCAACATTGACCAGTAGGTGTCATCGGGAGTAAAGGGCACCACATGCACAAGGGAATCCAAGCTTGGGGGTTATTTCATGTTTCCATTAGTTATTTCATGGTTCCTGTTGGTTTCGGAGGCTTCAACAGTAAAGAGTTGACATGACCCCTTTAACAGTTCGGACTGCTAGTTTGCATTCTATCTGTCTATGTTTTCCTTAGAGCTGACAAAATGTTACCGAAATTGACAAGTCTGGCTTCTAGGTCGATTTAGTATGTTTCAGAAACTAACTTCATTTTCGTATAACTCCCAAAACATTTATATAAATTCTATTAAATTTTTAAAGACTGCAAATGAGATATCAACACAATGTCAAAACTGGAGTCTTTGGACAATCCCTCCCACCACGGCTGTATAGAAACAAAGAGATAAAAAATAATCACATTTCTGTGAAATGTATCTGGAAAGTGTTGATTCATCGATGCCCAGTGGACAGAGAAGCAGTGCAACCTGCGCTCACTCGCTCCCATGAACACAGCAATGGAAATATCCACTCACCCAGCCCTTGGCACAGGACACTTGCCGAAGAGAGGTCTGTTACTTCCAAAGACAGGATGAGGCCTCAGAACACCTGGAAGCAGGAGAAGGAAAAGCAGGGAATGGATACCAGTGCATGGTCTGAGCCCTGTTGATGGAGCAGTAAAGGTGAAACTCTCTTTAACTTGGACGCACACTCTCAAGCGGACAGGAGACATGGGACTGAAGGTGATGCGCTGAGTGTTAGAAGAGTGCACAGCAGATGCTTGGCTGACAGAACTCAAAGAATCCAGTGCAAAATATCCCCACAGTTGATTCTGAGACCAAGCTCCGAGCTGCCAAATTTGAGGTAGCAGAGGCAGCGTTCAGGGAGGGATAGGGCTACGGATGATGGCACACGCTGAGTCTCAGGGATCTGGAGTGCGTTGTGGGATGTGGTGGGTCCTATCAAGAGAGCAAACCGACCTGTGACCCCAATGAGCAAGCAACCACCCTGGCGCACGCAGTTGAAATTATCAATCTGTCCCATGGCCACACCCAGTGCATCTGCAGGACCAGAGACCAATTTGGCATTTTGCCAATAGAGCATGTGTGGGGCTGAATCAGAGATATTGTGCATCGGGTCTGAGGGATCCAGGGGGCCTTGGGTTTGAATTCAGAATGAAAAGCCTTAGGATCTGCTACATTCAAAACCTGGGCTGTGATTATGGTTTGGTTTGAGGCACAGGATGTGCAACAGCTCTGTGGTTGCCTTCGTGCACCCGTGCCACAAGGATGAGAGGACAAGGAAGTGTGGTCCAAGACCACAGCATGAGAAGAGGAAGGATTTCCTTCAGTTTATCGCTCAAAAGCGGATGCTACATTTTGGATGGCACCGGCACGGTTCGGCAGCGAGGACACCAAGTTCGGGCTGCGGGATCATTCCAGCAGGCCCTGATGTGTGACATCCATAGATATGCTTCCACTGGTGTTTCTGTAGACAGAGAAGCTCTTGGAAGAACTGGTTTCAGTGGGACATTCCCGTGGCACTACAAAGCACAAGCGCACTCACACTCTGCTCTTCTGGAAACACTCCAAAATAACATAGAGTAGAATGCAGAGCTGAGAACCTTTAGAAGCTCCATTTCCACCAGAGGAAGTGTCCTGTGCTCTTTCAGATTTGTGAGATAAGCGTAATCAAAATGAGGTTATCCTAATCGAAATAGTATGGGGGGTTCATCACAACAAAGGCAACACCAGCAATTGGAGATAGACCAGACAACACACACAGGAACAGGACATGGCATCAATGTCTAGGAAAATTTGTCCTCACAGAAATCCCACGCAATTGTGTAGAGCCAAGAGTCTAAACTTTTCACTTAACGAAGCCCTAGAAGTCTACATTAGATACCTGAAATTTCCTGACCAGTAGAGATGAAGAACTACAGTAAAAGGAAAAGGAAGTACCATTTTCAGTTCCAAAGAGATTGAAGGCCCTAAAGATAAGCTTTCAGACAATTAGACTGCATAACGCTCTCCAGAGCAAGTATTGAAAATGGAGGTGAGGGAAACACTGAAGAACAACAGTGTCTCAGAATCACAAAAGGCAGAATACCAGAAAAGGGGAAGAGAAAGCCTAAAGACGAGCCAAATAATATCAGAAAACTCAGTGGATGAGAAAATATCAGGGCTAACATTCCGTCCTAAGCAGACTAGATTTTGCAGACGGACGCGTGAATGACTTTGAAGACAGGGGAACAGAAATCCCTCGGTCAGAAGCACACATAGGAAAGCAAGTGCAAACCAATGAAAACATTGCTGTTGAATCCTGGTTGAAGACAAGGCATGAAAGACTAAAATTCGAAAGAGTCCCAGATGGAAAAGCAAGAGATAAAGAAACAAACAATGTTTGAAAAGTTATGTGTAGAAAAATCAGACTGAAACTTGCTGAAAGCCAAGATAGAATCATCTAGGCGAATTCAGGAAGTACACAGCGTCCAAAAGAGGTGGAATCCCAATAGACTTAGCAGCAGCTGTATGATCCAAATCAA
The DNA here is from genome assembly GCF_048564905.1 of Vicugna pacos. Taxonomy (NCBI): domain Eukaryota; kingdom Metazoa; phylum Chordata; class Mammalia; order Artiodactyla; family Camelidae; genus Vicugna; species Vicugna pacos. Next base: position 7,418,666 of record NW_027328740.1, read on the forward strand.
CAAAGTTCATGAGCATCCCAGTGATTTAAAATGCGCCTGGAGGAAAGCAACATAGTCACAAGAGAACCTCCAGAGGGGTTTCAGCTGCTATCTCAGCAGCAATATTGCAGGACAGGGAGGAGTGCCAGGACATAGACCATAGCTTGAATGGCAAAATGCTGCCATCTAGGGTAGCCTATGCCACATGACCACCATTTCTAATAACAGCAGAGCTAGAGAATGCCACAGACCTGCAAATCTTAAAAGAATTCAGCAGTTCGAAACGTATCCTAAAAGAAAGGTTGAGAATTCTCCCCTGAAGGGATAAGCAGCAAGATGAAATGGAAAGAAGAAAACCCTTATAGGAAATGCAAGAAGAGCATGAGTGGAAAAGAAGAAACAAGAAGAAAGCAAGGAGGACATCAAAACCCTAAAGATGGGAGAGGGAAGCAGGAAATCATAGGGGATTGGAAGCACTATCTTAAGGGAGTCAGCTTATATGACTCTCTGTTGGAAGCAAACGGAGAGATGCATGGCCTGACGTGTTTGCAAAACAAACGAGAAGCAGACCAAGAAAGAATCAAACAAACAAACAACACAAAAAGGGTAGGGTAACATGAATATTCAAAAGAAATTACTCAAGGTGATGTCAAGGATCATTCAGTACGCATCGACCCAGTATCGCGGCTTGAATGTACTCAGCACACCTGTATTTGGAAATCAGAGGCGTGCATATATATTCGTAAATATTGATTCATATGAGCATGTCGTGACCTAACCCAAATGCCGATTTGGAATCCAATGGATTCCTAGTCCGTGATATAGACTTGCAAGTCTTCCAACAGGATGAATGAATGCCATATTCTACACTACGTCGAGAAGAAATATCACAAGCCTATAACAAGGAAAATAGCTCCGCAAAAGTGTACTAAGATCAAAAGAGACAGGCAGTAAAGTGCACATTGGGGATTGTATCAGTCCTAGGAATTTCAGCCCCCTTGAAACAAATGGATAGATGTCCCGTGAATGCGGGTGTTTCAGCAGAAATCAACCGACGGCTATGTATTGCGGGTGTGCCCATATTACAGGAACAATAGTTTCCCTTAGTGGGTCTCTGTGTACTGTGAACTGTTAGAAAGTTTAAAGACGTGTGAAACATTCAACTGAAAATGGACACACTTCCCTCCGTTGCTACAGTGCATACAGATCTGAACAAAAGGAAAGAGGGAAGAACAAAGGCCCATGGGACGCTAGTGGGTAGAATCACATTTACCTTAGGAACCTCTCGTCGGATGCAGCCCCTCCCCCAACACTGACAAGATGCAGCAGCCATTGGGGATGGCAGTTAGCGGTTGGATTCCAGGTGGAATGTTGGTGTGTACCGCGAGGCTTGTTGTGGCTGGTGGATCCTAGGTAACCGGGCAGAGTTCTGTGGGTGGATCAGTGCGATGGAGGGGCTGCCGCCCTCTGTGGAGCTTGGCTTAGGTCTTTGGTCTGGGAAGCTGTGTCAGTTCGAGATACTGCTGCTGCCCAAAGACCTGAGTTCACGGGTCAGTTTCCAGAACCTGAAAGGGCAGACAGTGGAAGATCTGCCTGTCTTCAGCTTACTGGAGAGGCTCCGAGGTCCTTTCAGACTTGCCCAGTCCTGTTGAAGTCGACTTTATGGGAGACACGAAGAGAAGCTGGCCGAAAATATGGCTGCACGGATTGAGGAGAGATGCGAACACATTGATGAGAGATGTTCTGCTACAATAGAGAATACTGGCCTGGAGACAGCTGTAGAGGATAGCAGGCTCGAAAGGCATTCATGAGACATATTGAACCTCGCTGATACTAGCAGAAACATACGGAGGGCCACCGTGGACTGGAGGAAGTTCCTCAATTCTCTGCTCCAAGAACGGGTCCAAGATCCCTGACGTCTAAAGAGAAGAGATGGCAGAGATGATAAAAACGCTCATGTTCTTGAAAGAGGTCAGATAATCCACACGACCCAAGGGGCAATTCCAAGCCATTCAGATCAAAGTGCACCAAGCCCAGGTAAGCCTTTTCCCAGGTTTGGGCCTAGCTATCAAGCACTTGCTCTTCCCTCCCCTCCACTCAGGCATCCATTTTGAGGGATCAGTACCTGAGCTGCAATGAAGTCGGTAAGAGTAGAGCAAGCCCCTCCTAGAATCAGAGTTCCTCTAGCTTCATCCTCTGTGAACAACAGGGAACCCCATAAAGGTCAAATACTCTCGTATGAAATAGATAGGAATTGAATACTTAGCTCCCACAAAGAAACGATGGCCTTCCGCTAGATTCAGCAAATGCTGGGTTCATGTCTTCTCTGGGGTGAAGGGAGTCTGGTAAGTGAGGGGAATCTTTGACTGAACTTGAATCTGTATTAGGCCTCCGTTTTTCAAGACAGTCTAGGTACATATTAGAAGTCAGATAGTGAACTGAACTGTAAAAGTCGCCAATGACATGAAAGACACAGCTTATGTGGACCGTCTTTCAATTGAGTCAAGCCCCCGGGGGCAATCGATCATGGGGGTGCAGACTTGGTTGCATTCAAGTGCTTTACCCAACATGATCGGATGATTAAGCGTTCTCATCACTGATAGAAGAACACCTGGTTCTCAGTAGCCTAGCATAGCTGCAGCAGGGTTCTCATAGCTATAATGCCTCTAGGTTCTTTGGATTCAAAGCTAAATGTATATATTTAGTTCGTTTCCTCTTGTATTTTCCTTGAGAGGGATGTTACACCTTGAAATACCAACATTGACCAGTAGGTGTCATCGGGAGTAAAGGGCACCACATGCACAAGGGAATCCAAGCTTGGGGGTTATTTCATGTTTCCATTAGTTATTTCATGGTTCCTGTTGGTTTCGGAGGCTTCAACAGTAAAGAGTTGACATGACCCCTTTAACAGTTCGGACTGCTAGTTTGCATTCTATCTGTCTATGTTTTCCTTAGAGCTGACAAAATGTTACCGAAATTGACAAGTCTGGCTTCTAGGTCGATTTAGTATGTTTCAGAAACTAACTTCATTTTCGTATAACTCCCAAAACATTTATATAAATTCTATTAAATTTTTAAAGACTGCAAATGAGATAACAACACAATGTCAAAACTGGAGTCTTCGGACAATCCCTCCCACCACTGCTGTATAGAAACAGAGAGATAAAAAAAATCACATTTCTGTGAAATGTATCTGGAAAGTGTTGATTCATCGATGCCCAGTTGACAGAGAAGCAGTGCAACCTGCGCTCACTCGCTCCCATGAACACAGCAATGGAAACATCCACTCACCCAGCCCTTGGCACAGGACACTTGCCGAAGAGAGGTATGTTACTTCCAAAGACAGGATGAGGCCTCAGAACACCTGGAAGCAGGAGAAGGAAAAGCAGGGAATGGAAACCAGTGCATGGTCTGAGCCCTGTTGATGGAGCAGTAAAGGTGAAACTCTCTTTAACTTGGACGCACACTCTCAAGCGGACAGGAGACATGGGACTGAAGGTGATGCGCTGAGTGTTAGAAGAGTGCACAGCAGATGCTTGGCTGACAGAACGCAAAGAATCCAGTGCAAAATATCCCCACATTTGATTCTGAGACCAAGCTCCGATCTGCCAAATTTGAGGAAGCAGAGGCAGCGTTCAGGGAGGGATAGGGCTACGGATGATGGCACACGCTGAGTCTCAGTGATCTGGAGTGCGTTGTGGGATGTGGTGGGTCCTATCAAGAGAGCAAACCGACCTGTGACCCCAATGAGCAAGCAACCACCCTGGCGCGAGCAGTTGAAATTATCGATCTGTCCCATGGCCACACCCAGTGCATCTGCAGGACCAGAGACCAATTTGGCATTTTGCCAATAGAGCATGTGTGGGGCTGAATCAGAGATATTGTGCATCGGGTCTGAGGGATCCAGGGGGCCTCGGGTTTGAATTCAGAATGAAAAGCCTTAGGATCTGCTACATTCATAACCTGGGCTGTGATTATGGTTTGGTTTGAGGCACAGGATGTGCAACAGCTCTGTGGTTGCCTTCGTGCACCCGTGCCACAAGGATGAGAGGACAAGGAAGTGTGGTCCAAGACCACAGCGTGAGAAGAGGAAGGATTTCCTTCAGTTTATCTCTCAAAAGCGGATGCTACATTTTGGATGGCACCGGCACGGTTCGGCAGCGAGGACACCAAGTTCGGGCTGCGGGATCATTCCAGCAGGCCCTGATGTGTGACATCCATAGATATGCTTCCACTGGTGTTTCTGTAGACAGAGAAGCTCTTGGAAGAACTGGTTTCAGTGGGACATTCCCGTGGCAATACAAAGCACAAGCGCACTCACACTCTGCTCTTCTGGAAACACTCCAAAATAACATAGAGTAGAATGCAGAGCTGAGAATCTTTAGAAGCTCCATTTCCACCGGAGGAAGTGTCCTGTGCTCTTTCAGATTTGTGAGATAAGCGTAATCAAAATGAGGTTATCCTTATCAAAGTAGTATGGGGTGTTCATCACAACAAAGGCAACACCAGCAATTGGAGATAGACCAGACAACACACACAGGAACAGGACATGGCATCAATGTCTAGGAAAATTTGTCCTCACAGAAATCCCATGCAATTGTGTAGAGCCAAGAGTCTAAAGTTTTCACTTAACCAAGCCCTAGAAGTCTACATTAGATACCTGAAATTACCTGACCAGTAGAGATGAAGAAATACAGTAAAAGGAAAAGGAAGTACCATTTTCAGTTCCAAAGAGATTGAAGGCACTAAAGATAAGCTTTCAGACAATTAGACTGCAAAACGCTCTCCAGAGCAAGTATTGAAAATGGAGGTGAGGGAAACACTGAAGAACAACAGTGTCTCAGAATCACAAAAGGCAGAATACCAGAAAAGGGGAAGAGAAAGCCTAAAGACGAGCCAAATAATATCAGAAAACTCAGTGGATGAGAAAATATCAGGGCTAACATTCCGTCCTAAGCAGACGAGATATTGCAGAGGGACGCGTGAATGAATTTGAAGACAGGGGAACAGAAATCCCTCGGTCAGAAGCACACATAGGAAAGCAAGTGCAAACCAAAGAAAACATTGCTGCTGAATCCTGGTTTAAGACAAGGCATGAAAGACTATAATTCGAAAGAGTCCCAGATGGAAAAGCAAGAGATAAAGAAACAAACAATATTTGAAAAGTTATGTGTAGAAAAATCAGACTGAAACTTGCTGAAAGCCAAGATAGAATCATCTAGGCGAATTCAGGTAGTACACAGCGTCCAAAAGAGGTGGAATCCCATTAGACTTAGCAGCAGCTGTATGATCCAAATCAACAAAGTTCATGAGCATCCCAGTGATTTAAAATGCGCCTGGAGGAAAGCAACATAGTCACAAGAGAACCTCCAGAGGGGTTTCAGCTGCTATCTCAGCAGCAATATTGCAGGACAGGGAGGAGTGCCAGGACATAGACCATAGCTTGAATGGCAAAATGCTGCCATCTAGGGTAGCCTATGCCACATGACCACCATTTCTAATAACAGCAGAGCTAGAGAATGCCACAGACCTGCAAATCTGAAAAGAATTCAGCAGTTCGAAACGTATCCTAAAAGAAAGGTTGAGA